>NW_028141164.1:741741-1941741 GCF_030444845.1 Prenolepis imparis
AACAAACAAGCTATTTACGTATTTTTGTAAAAAGAAAAAAAAAAGAATACGAAAACGAAAAAAAATCAAACTCGTTGCTCGTTAAGAAAACGAAAATTCTGTTAAACAGGTGTACATTTTTTACACTCAAATAAAAAAATAACAATGTTTTTAGATAATCAGGATATTTGTTTTTTACATCTCGATCAAATAAACGTACGCAAAAACAATGGACTACATGAAAACTGTAGTGTCACAAACGAACAAGACAGAAAACGCTGCATTTCAATGACATATATATATATATATATATATATATATATAGACGAAGCATTCCATCCGTGGAGTGAGGCCGATATTACATTTGTCGTACACTACGACAAACTTTTTAAGCGCATTGATTGGCTGCAGTATAGAAAATTTCTGAAGTCTCTATTTTGTAGCCAATCAATGAGCTTAAAACGTTTGTCGTACGACAAATGTAATATCGGCCTAAGCTGGAAATTGGCAGAATACGACAGAGTGAGATAGTTGTTTTGACACTCTTCTTTCTCACTCTATTTTCTTTTTCTTTCTCACTCTATCGTACAGAAGAGAATATGGCCGCCCTCTAGCTGTCAAAGCTGTCAAGTATACTGTCATGACAGCCAAAAGATAGAGTGAGAAAGAAAAAGAAAATAAAGTGAGAAAGAAGAGTGTCAAAACAACTATCTCACTCTGTCGTATTCTGCCAATTTTCGGCTTCACTCGCTGCTACAGTAAGGGCCATTCCACAATAGGTTGCAAATGCCCTCGTTGCCAGTTGACAATTGCGGATTGACCAATCAGCTGACAAGTAGCTTTGCTCTGATTGGTCAATCCGCAATTGTCAACTGGCAACGAGGGCATTTGCAACCTATTGTGGAATGACCCTAAAAATATAGGAATGCTTCATCTATATATATATATGTCATTGGCCGCGTTGAGCTGACTTAACTGCTAAGTAGCAATCGAACGTGATTGGTTCCTACTTTAAGATCCAGCCAATCAGCATGGAATGACATCGGAAAATTGCTCAACTGTTGAGTCCGCTGAACGCACCCATTGGCTGCATTTGATTTAGGCCGATATTACGCTGGGTCCACAATAGGTGATTTAAGTCCTAAGCCTTAAGAAATTGACCAATCACATCGAGTTTTCTCCTCATACTTGACTGCGATTGATCAATTTCTTAAGGCTTAGGGCTTAAATCACCTATTGTGGACCCAGCGTAACATTTGTCGTACGACAAACTTTTTAAGCGCATTGATTGGCTACAAAATAGAGACTTCAGAAATTGTCTATACTACAAATGTAATATTGGCCTTATGATGGAGGATTCAATGTCTGATATCCAATGGGAGAATTTGTTTCCTAGGGACAAAAAGAATGCACGTTTTCCATTGGATATCGATACTGTCGTACATGCGAATTCGCCTGCACGCTTCAGGGAAAGGCACTAGACTAGTGACATCGCGTGATCAATTTCCGAGTAGAGCGATTTCCAGTTTGACAGTTGCCCTCACTGACTTATCGTATCATACGGAGGGCGGAATCGGCGATTCGATCCGTTCGCGCGAGCCTCGGAGCAACAGGGCATAGGATTGCGAAAAAGAATTCTTTAACTTTTCAAAATATACGACACTAAAATATCATTCGTTCTCGATATAATATTATGCGGTATATTCGTCTATTTAAGAGCATCTGGTTCAACACGGCGCGACAGGCGCTTTGGGATTAAAAAGCTCCGAATGTGTCGGTGAAGGATTTCGACGATTCTTTTTTGCATTCTTGGAGGTGAGGAGACTTTGCTCGCGGAAGTATCAAGTGTCGTGTAAATAGACTTGCAATGGCGATCAATCCTGCGGATTTTATCGCGTCGAAACGACAGATCCTGTTCTTTTTATTTATGTTAAGCCAAGTTAGTAACGGCCACGATGAGGATGTATTTACTCTTCAGTATACCAACGAGAATTTTTCCAAGGAGATTGAAAAAAAGAATCACTTTGTTATGTTCTACGCACCATGGTAAATATATAATATTACAGATACATATATATCATATGTACTATTTACATGATATAAAATTAAAAATTAAATGATAAAGAAAAAATGATTTCTCTATTTTTGGAGTAATATATTAATTCTAATGGATACAAAATTTCTTCTTTCTCTCTCTCTCTCTCTCTCTCTCTCTCTCTCTCTCTCTCTTAGGTGTGGACATTGCCAAAGACTTGGTCCTACTTGGGAGCAGTTAGCAGAAATGTCAAATGACTTGAATAGTAATATAAGAATCGCCAAAGTTGATTGTACGACTGAAAGCACTCTGTGTAGCGAACAAGATGTTACTGGCTATCCTACGTAATTTAATTTATCTTATTTTACTATTTGTGTTAATGAAATTTCCATTATGAAAGTTCTATTCAAATGAATTTTAACTTTTCATATATATATCGTACAACTATAGTTTATAATTTTAACATTTCAATGTCTGATAACATTTTCCTATGTGTTATATGTTATATAAATCATTAAATAATCGAAATTACAATTATTATAATATAATCATTATAATATATTTGGAAATTTATAAATGCAGGCTAAAGTTTTATAAAACTGGAGAAACCAGAGGCGTCAAATTTAGAGGAACTCGAGATTTACCTTCTTTGACTTCCTTCATTAATGAACAACTAGGTAGTTCCTCTATGGTATGTACTTCTATATGTGATTTAGCTTGGATTTTATGTCACTCTTTATATCAAATTACTAATATTATAATAATTATTTTCTAGGCTGAAGATATTATACCAAGTCCTCCAGAAGCAGTGAATGGACTGTTAGAATTAACAGAAGACACATTTGAAAAACATGTTTCTTCTGGACATCATTTTGTCAAGTTTTATGCACCTTGGTGTGGACACTGTCAAAAATTAGCACCAACATGGGATGCATTAGCCAACAGTCTTCGTAATGATGATGTTGTTAGTATCTCTAAAATAGACTGCACCCAGCATCGTAGTGTTTGCGGCCAATTTGACATTAAAGGATATCCCACTTTGTTGTGGATTGAAGATGGAAAAAAGGTATCATTGATTGAATTATTCCTATTTTTCCTTCTTCTGAAAAAGAAGGACAATTATTTGACATAGAAATATTTTGACGTTGGAGTTTTGGAGAAAAAAAAAATATGGAATATAAATTTTCAGATAGATAAATATACTGGTCAACGCACTCATGAAGAGCTGAAGGCCTATGTGTCGATGATGTTGGGTAAGAATGCTGACGATTCGAATCAAAAGAGTGAAAACAGTGATGGTGCTCCGCATGCTATATTAAGCTTGACAGCTGACAGTTTCAAGCATGGTATCGAGAAAGGTTTCTCCTTTGTAAAGTTCTTCGCACCCTGGTGCGGACATTGCAAACGCTTGGCGTCCACATGGGAGGAGTTGGGTAAGAAGTTTTTTGCTAACAATAACGTGAATATCGTTAAGGTCGATTGCACGCTCGATGTAAGCAAAGAATTGTGCAACGAACAAGAGGTGGAAGGTTTTCCGACATTGTACTTGTATCGAGATGGACGTAAAGTCTCCGAGTACAATGGTTCGCGTAATCTCGACGATCTATATGATTTCGTGATAAATCACCTTCAAAAATCGCACGACGAATTATAATCCTATTGTTAAAGCGCTGTAATATAAGTCGCATTATAGTATTTCCAATTAAACTTACGATAGATATATATGCGTGGCATTGTATCTATCATTCATCATCGGGCGAAAATGGGAGAATAGGAATTTTTTTCATTTTTATATCCTACACAAGAGAAAAAACTATGATTAGAATTATAACATATTGTAACATCAAAGAACCATGTACTTCCGAAATATATATTTATGAGTGATATTTATTTGACGCTTTTCTATATATTTATAAAGTTTTTTTTTCATATTTTTTTTCATTTTTAAAAAAGTTTGGTTGAAAATCTGCGCGCATATCAAATTTATTTTTTATCCAGATAGGAGGAAAAAAAAAGAAAGATATAAACTGTAGTTGACTATATATACTTATATTTGTCTCTTATTTTTTACTTTTGTTCTGTATTCAAAGTTTCATATATTTAAATTAATTGCAAAATGTTTCTCTAATATAATGCAAACGCATTGATTGAAATAAGGCTAAAAAAAGGATAAGAAAAATGATGGATTATAACTTTTAATGTAGCATAAAGGTAACAGATATAAATATAATTCTTGCTCTTTTATTGCAAATATGTAAAGATATCTGACAATTGATTATTCATGTCAGAATATATATACATATATATATTACATTTTCGTCATATATTGCAAGAATAGCGATAACCTTGTTTTGTTTCTCTGTTTTAATTATCTTCTCTTAGCAATCGTTAGCATATAATAAGTTACATTGCGAGTTGATCTTGCGTAGAAGCACGTCATAATCAGTGATAAACACCCTCATTAATGCATCAGTCTAAACACGGGTGCGGTGCTTTTGTTTGATTTGTATTCTTATAACAATCCGCAAATTGTTCTGATTGGAACAATATTGTTTTCGAACCGCAAAGATCTGTTTACAGACTCGTGACTCGTGGTGTTGCAACTGGTGGGAGACGCAAACAGTTTGTCAGGCCCGGCTTTTGAACCTCGTGCGACTGTTTTGCGATAAGATTACTTCATTTCACTTTCTGTTTTCCTTTTTTTTAACGTAGACCCTAACAAGGTTTACAATAACACACGCTAAAGTTCTCATTGTCGATGATGCGATATTGATAATTCTTGTAAGTAGTGAAATTTATCTCACGCATATCGCTAACGTGATCGAAGATCTTCCTGATCACCGGTGGAAAACTCGGAACATTGGCAGCGGCAGCGATCTGATCGTAGTAAGCCCATTGCCTTTCTTTGAGTTTACCGATATGTCTCAGCTAATGGTGAGAAGAAATCAGTTATTGTAATATCATTTTCTTTTTTTTAGATCAATTTATGGTATGTATATGTATATTGTATTATGTTTTTTATTTAAGAAAAAAATATCTTTTCGCTATTTTATCACCTTTCCTTAAACTGTTTCTTTCTATCACTTGAAAAATTAATTTCTCTTTACCTGAATTCCTTGATCCAATAGGGCCTTCTGCTCGATCTCGTATTCCTCGCGCATTCCTTGCGACGATGGCAATTGAGTGCGGCCTTCGAGAATTGCGAGGATATATTGTGCTTGAATGTGGAACATCGGAAATGGTATCACGATCGCCGGTAAACCCATGAAGAACAGACTCGTGTAATCCATGTGCACCAGGTGCTTGTAGATGGGTTCAACGTGGTTATCGTCCGGACGTATCTCAACTTTAGTTGACATAAAGGGATACGTGAACTTGTAACCTGACAAAAATTGATTATAATGAGAGTCGGTTAAAATTTCATTAAAATATTCCAAATATACCAGTCATTATACCAGTGCAATATATGAAACTGTCCACTTCCGCCGAGGAGCCATCGCGGAAGATGAAAACGTTTCCTTGGACGGACTCGATGCCGGGTCTTTGCTCGACGTTGCTCGACATCTTTGAGTCGATAGGTTTCGTCAAATTATGACTCAAGTACACCTATAGATTAACAAGAGAAAGATTACATTAAATCATCAAATACTGATTTGCATCGTTATGTCTATACGATATATATCTATAAGATTTTTAATAACTTTATAAATCGATTATCCAATATTAAGTCCAATTAGGGCTAAAAAAGGGTTGTTTTTTTACATCTGGCGAAGATAATGAATGATAGGGATACGCGTACTTTGTCAGCGTATTGCGAGACTTCCATTGCGATATCGATACCGGACCAGGACGCGCCGAGTATGCAAACTTTCTTGTCGGCGTATACTTCCGGCATCCTGTATTGGTGGCTGTGAATGCAATCGCCGTGGAAGCTTTCGATACCTGGAATATGTGGAACATGACCGACAGTGTAATGACCGTTGCACAACACCACGGCGTCAAAAGTTTTCGTCGCCTCTACTTTGGATTCCAAATCCTCGTACGTCAGCGTCCACACCGTCTGGCCGTTTCTCAGAATCTCCGGCTCCACGTGCTTCACCAGGGTATTCAACTGAAACGGAAGAAATTAAGAAATAAGATGAAGAATATAATTCAGAATCAAGAATCGCAAGTTATGGTGCGAAACTTTGCCCTTCACAGAGTAAATAAAGAAACGTTTTTTTTTTACGCTTCTCTTCTTGCTTCGTATTTCATGTATTTAAACAAATAATTTATTTCGATTTTGAGATTTCGAGATTGATTGATTTTGATTTGATTTTTACAGTTTACACTCAAGAACTCACTTTAATGTAAGGATGGAGATTGAAGTGTTCTGCATAGTCCAAAAGATACTCCTTTATTACGCTATGATGAGCAAAAGATGGACCGTCCTGATTTTTAAAAGGAAAATCAGGTATCTGCATTACTTCCTTCGGTATATTCGTCCTGTAAGAGAAATCACTCTCTTAAATGATTCACTTTCATAATTAAAGGTAATCACGCGCCCAATTTTTATTAATATAATTATTAATAAAATAAAGACCCACGATAAACGAAAGTTGCAAGTTGTGTGTATTTAACTCGAAATAAGCGTTATTTTAAACTTTATACTTGAGAGAGATGGAATAAAAAATATATAGATAGGAAGACTTTCTCTTCACGCATCTTATATAATTAAATTATATTTTATCTTATATAATTATATTTTATTTAGAAGATAACGAAAAACATACGTTCAGAATGTTTCAGAAACGTTTAAAAAAATTAACGTTTAGAAAAATATTTTTGAGTTTTCTTGGTTTTATTTTGCCATATCTGGCAAGTTTCTAATTTAATAAAATAAATTTCTCAGTGCTAATAAAATAAAATTAACTAGAGAAGCTGAAGATTTACAGCGTATGTAACTTTTGGCAGTGTAATATATATCGTTGAATTCTCGATCATATTAACAAAAAGAGAATACAAAGATACGCAAGAGGAAAAAAGATACATGAAAAAATAATGCTGTACGAAACACATAACGGGAATGTAAAGAATTAAATCAATAAGTGCAACTTTTTGCAATTTGATTAATTTCATGTAAACATTTTTACATGTCTGCGTAAGTTCGAATTCTAGAGTCTTCCGTATTGTCTTCCGATCTGGTTTTTGATTTGCATCTTTGTTGACACTCGATTTATCGGCGCGTTTATTTCCTTTGCGGAACAGATCGCCAAGAGAGAGACGATCGTCTCATCAATGTGTCACAAAGTGTATCGCTTATCGGCAAAGTTTATCGCATTTATATATTAGACCGCGTGCCACACGTTCATATACATATATGCTTATTTCCTGCGACCGGAAATACCGAAACTTTTTATTGTCTCAATCGAGTATCGAAAGAAGAGTAGAGTCCGATATGACGTTTAATGATTAATAATGTGATGTCATTTTATCTATTGAAATATATACTGAGCAACAGAGTATAAAAATTCATATAAAATGTAAATATAAATCTATAAATCTGTAATGTTAAACATACAAGATTTATGAAAAAATCAATTATAGCGCTTCAATTATCTATGTATAAGAAAAATATAAATCTTTTTAATAAAAGCAATCCGTGCAAACTAACACAGAGTGATCTCCAGTGATGCAACTCGGTCATTAAACGAGGCATCACGTTTCACAAAGTCACAAAGTCCCCTTTCCTTGATGTGTGCGCCACTGATGCAATTCTGTTCATTTTTCCATAATTATTATGTTTAATCGATATATTTCTTTTCAATTATATGCTACATTATCTTAATTTTTTACATTCTCTAATTGATTCGCTCGAATGTTAAAAGAGTATAACTGTAAAAATAAAAATCTGCATTTTTTAAAAATAAAAGATCCATTTATGATGAAACGCGTTCAAAAAATTATATTAAAAGTTAGAAATCTTGTATAGTATGTGGAAATGTTTACTTAAAATTTTTAATTTAATATTCGAAAATTATGTTCTTTGACTCATCGAGCATGTGCGATTAAATATTATCATAATCTGTGTATATATATATATATATATATATATATATATATATATTGCGAAAAAGATTAATTTTTCAAGATTAAAAGGGTAACAATGCCGGAATGCTTAAATCGAGTGTGTTTTCTATTTACTCGATTAAAATGTCGTTTATACGAACCTAAGGTTCTTATACATGCTGCTGTGAATAAGAAGTCCGTGCTTGTCACGATGCGTTTCGTCGGTGTAGACCCATGTGCCACCGATATGATCGGTTTGCTCGAACAACATTAAACTGTAAATATCCAATCTGGGTACCACATGACGGGCTACTACCAAACCAGCCACTCCACCACCAACAATAGCGATTCTCGTCTTACTACTCGGCATTGTTTTCTTTTTAATAGAAAACCTTTTATATCCTCTTTCAGTCTCCCTCTAAGAAAATTATAGTTTCTCTTGAAAACTCTCGCTTAACATTCAGCAAACAAGGTATAATTGAATAAATGTAATTGAATAAATAAAAAATCAAAGTATATACAAATAAGTAAAAATATACTTTTATAAAGAATACAGACGATAATATTACATACACTTTACGTTTTTTTTCCTTCCAGAAAAGATTTAGTAACGTAATGAAATACTTTCAAGATAAATATCGAAATAATCGATAAATTTATCGTGTGATAATCTTGTCAGCGATTAATTACAGAAATAATTCATTATATAAATAACTATATTTAATAGTTTTTTCCGATATTATCTTCTCGCTACGTCCTCTGATTTTCGCTCGTCGATGTAAAAATATATAAATATATAAAAATATAAAAACTTATATGATATATATAAATACTATATATAAAAATTATGAATATCCAGATATTCTACTAGCTAGATATCGTCTTTGATCTGATTAGAGCTTAGAAATAGCACTCAATGCAACACCGGAGACGATTTCCGAACACGAGTTCCTGGACTGGTTCGGCTAAAGGCTGGATTAAGACTGTCGAGATGAAAACAAGTCCAAGTATTGGCACTCTTGTGTTTATCCGGTCTCCCCACGCTAACTTGTAACCTTACATATGGAAAGTGTTTTTTCTACGACGAGTTATGGCGTGGTCCCCTTCTTCTGATGAAATCGCGACGAAGTCAGCATCAGGATGCCCTGCGGGGCACCCACGAGAGCCTGCTCATGATTAAACCCTCATTAATAAAAGTATAAGTTTGAAAATCCAGAAAATCAAATTTCAAATTTTAAGCAAACATTTCCACGTACTAACTCGATAAGATTTCTAACGTTAGATAAAATATTTTGAACATATTTTAGATAATGGATGATGAGCGGCAAGTTCTGGGATCATCGTGTATTAAATACGACAAAAAGATATGATACATACGTATTGTATTTGTAAATATAATTTTGGGACTTGTGGTGAGTGAAATTTATATGTGAAAGATGTAAATATTGCAACTTTGAATGTTATCGAATAAAAAAAAAATACACTCAATTTTTAATAGACTAATAAGAGAAATTATATTCATTATATTTAGCACAAATATAAATATGAAGTTACTATAATCTACTTGTTGTGTAATAAATTATCGAAAATTTAAAAAATATGATTGTATATAATACATAGAATTAATGTATACAGCAAAACTATATATATCATATTTATAAATTGCGGATCTTGCAGTAACTGAAGAATATCTAGAAAATGAAGTGTATTAATATCAAATAATTGATTTAAAAGCTCAAGAAAAATTATGTTGATGTTGTAAATTTAAACTTTCTTTCCATTCTATGCTGACTTCATGTTTCATTAATGCATTCTATTCGACATATTTCTATTAATTTAATATCTATTCTATGTGAAACATAGATCAAAGGCAGGAAAAATTTTGCGCGACAGAACATATTGAAATTCATTATTTATTGTTAAAATATTTAAAAAAATTATACTATCTCTCTCTCAGCTAATTTTGCAATGTACTCGTATAATCAATACGCGATACGCAATCAAAGGCAGCAAAAATAGAAAAGTAGCATAAGTGCTATGGTTTTAATGTGACGAGTGATAACACGATACGTTTCGTCATATCTGTTACAACAGGCGAAATACACTGTAAAACGGTCAAGACGGTCATTTTTCTCCAGTCGTATGTTAAAATTACTGTAATTAGTTTCTGGTGATTGAGAGATTGCCGGTCGACCATGATTATAAAAGACCAAACGCAAGGAATGCGAAAGGGAAAACGCCCGCTCGATTGCCGATCTCTTCTCAAGTTTGTTCAAAGTAAGTCTGACTAAAAGATACTGTTTTACTTGCTTTTTGCAAATACTTGTTTTTCCTGTTTTTCTCCAGTTTTTGGAGTAGAAAAGGGAATGATATAGGAAGTAGAACGCGTTGTTGCATCATGCTAGAACGGATCCACGTGTTGTGTGTCACAATAAATGATTGACATTGAATGAAATGTCTTGAGAAAGATATTACGATTGATATAAATTTCGTGTGATATAAGTTCCTCTTTTAAATTAAAAGTTTATCCTTCGGTTTTAAGATTAATTCGCATATAAACATGAGATAGGAATAGCTGTCGCATTTAATACTGGTTGTGCGAATTAGTCAACGGTCTAGACTTTTAATCTTGTTAACACATTTCTTATTAATATAATATTTACTAGTTCAATGCCAATTTTCCTTGAAATAATTACCCTCGTTTAATTAAGACTTGAATGTGTAAAATATGCACATTTATCATGTATAAGAAATTTTATCATTTATATTTGATATTCCAGTCGCTTATTGCAATCGAAAGGAGACGAAATATTGCATCAACCGAGGTTCTCTTTGGTTTCAGATTCGTGATTAATTAATGTAATAAAATGTATTTTGGTGAAGATGAAAAACACACACGAGATGCAAAATGCATTGTAAAGTTTATGCAGCGAGAGATCGAACATATATAAATTATGCTATATATAAATTGTAAATTTAAAAGTTTGTATTATATTTTTTTAAATTATATTTATCGTACAAAAAGTTTACAATATTGCAATTTTTACATTATAGTATTTATATATTATTTTGATTGTTATTATTTTACATATTTTATTGATATAATACAATTATTATTATTTTGATTATTATTTAAATATAATTTTAGCGACATTTATCGCGCATATATGAAATGCAATGCATTCCAGAAGAGGCAAAATGCATTTTAATACAAACATTTCTTGTCTTTCGGTCTTTATTATGCATTTTTAAAAACCGACTAAAACGTTTGACGGATATTTGAAAACTTAGGATTATTCCATGGAAGACACACAATTCTTGCAACAGATATGTTTCTCTGTCTCTTTCTTTCACAGCTGGAAGATAGAAACAGAGGCAGAGAAACATCGGAGCATAAGGATCCTTCGAAATTAACTCGATAAGATTTCATATAGACATGTGTTTAGCATATGCACAAGCAATTTTATAATACTGTATTCTGTATTATACGAATATTATTTATTATTAGAAATGCTGAAATGTAGTAGCGTTTATATATCATATATTATATTTTACACATCGCATTTTTTTGGTTTTTTATAAGACGTGACAGAATATTATAAATATTTTGCAAACCAAGCAATTTATTGATTAATAAGAGCGAGAATAAACTCATGTTGATACAGATTGCTTGAAAATGTACAACGACGACATTATCGTTTAGACATATAACTCTATTGCTCAAGAGAATAGTGTAATCTTTAATAGTGTAAATCTTTTCTGTAGAAGTAAGAATATAGTATTTTGAATAAATACAAAATAACATTTAAAAACTTTTATTATAATTATTATTAATTTATTGTGTGAGGTTTAAAAAACTGAACCTGCAGAAGCAAATTTTATATATATTATTAAATATAGAAATTAATTAATTTTCATCTAAATATATTCTTTCAAAACTAAAATTATTCAAATATTGTCATATCGTAATTATACCCAATCCAAATATAACTTTTCTTGAATATTCATATCTTGCATTTCTTTTACATATCTTTTGAATTTGTCATTCTCATAGTTCATGGTAAGATTGAAAGAAGCCGATTAGATAGATACTGGGAAAAGAATAGTGAGTTATTTATCTCATTTTTCACTGAAAAACAATTTTATTAAATAAATAAATAATGATACTTAATCAGAAAAATCTTACACGAGAGAAATTTATTTACAGAGACATTTTTCGCTATAAAGAAAATAATTTTGATCTTATTAGTTTATTCGTCGCTATATTCTGTTCCATAAGTTTGCGTAATTTATGACGTTTGACTCTTATATTTCATCATGATCATCTTGCAATAGATATTAGATAAAACTAAATGTAGTTAATTATTCACAAAGAAATACATGCATATTTTTTTTAAATTACCTATATAAAATTTTCGATAAAAGTTTGAAGTTGCCAAAATTCATAAATGTAAAAATATAAAATATAAAAATATAAAATTATCTACAAAGTTATTATCATTGTAAAGATGAGTGAATATTATTTTTATTTCATCTGTTGTTCACGATTTGTTCTAGTCGGCTGTGTCGCAATCTTGAAGTTTGTAATATTAAAATTAAAACATTGAAGTTAATTCATCCACGTAATTATCATGACGTGATTGATTATGGAGCTTGGTCCCATATCGCGTTATATAGCTATCGCTTTTATAAAGCAATTAGAAATGTGATTGTATGAGAAGCCGATTAGAATTCCAATTAAATCAATTTTATTGGTGCAGGGAAACAATATAAGCTTTATTTATCGATAAATTTGAATATACGATCATCTTTGTAATAAGCGATGCAATTATTATACAAATTAAATTTTTATTTTTAAGTAAATTTTATAGCTCTCTAAAAATTTAATTTTATTATCGATTTTGTTTTATTTAACATTGAGCGCTTTATTTAGATTTGTGGCAGCTGTCAAATAGTGCGGTCGTGTTTGAGACAGCTTCGTTTTTTATAACGCGGAATAACTCGGAAATAATAAAAGTTAGTGTTTGTCAAGAGGTTTCCTCGCGCGATTATTCGACATCGGGACAATCAATCAACGTCGCGGAAAAGAGGTGACACGATCTTCGATATATGCGAGTATCGACTTTACATTTCCTTTTTAATAATGGAAATATATTTTTTAAACTTTGAACTTAAAGAATGCTTAAGTGAAATCGATGAGATTTTTCTGCACCTTGATTCTTTTTGCAAGCTCCATATTAGTACAATGAAAACAAATTTAATTACCTACTATATAATATTGTGTGCGTAACTAAATTAACTCGTTCCCTATAATTAAAACGAAATAATATATTCGATCACGTGTGTTTATATCCCTATACTGCAATTGTTAATGATTTACGTCTAGATAAATATTAGTTATAGCAGCTTCCATAAATTTTCAGCGATCACGCGATTTATTTGCAATGCCATTGAAAACGTCATTGTTTTGTATGCGCAATTCGAATGTGATACGGAAAAAGATTGTATTTATTTGTCTATATGATACATTCAGATGCATAATGTCTTATCAAGATATGCAATAAGATCTCTCATGGGTGCACTAAAAATATATAAAACTATATATACATATTGTATATTATGTGGATGATAAAATAAAAATATATTCTCAAATATATTCTGTTGTTATTCAATCAATCATCAATAAATAACAAGGATAGATATATATTTTAAAGTAGATATATTTTATTTAATGACATATGATAACTTAATTGTTATTAAATGAATTCTCTTAATTGTTAAGAGACAGCATGCATGTGTGAAATGAAAACATACTAGTAAATTGACGCCGTTATCTTTTACATTATCCAAAATATGCGCGTTATCACATCAAATATACACTAGATGATAAAGCATAAATATAAATTATACGTGACTTTTCGACTATTTAGAAGATGAAAAATATCTCGTTAACATTACAAAATCGTCGTACCATAAGGATACACAGAATTTGAAGGTTTTTACGTGAAACAGAGGCGTGTCACTTGTCATCACTTCTGCGAGGGTAGAGGATCCCTGCATAGATTTTTGCGGTCCACATAATTCTGCTCGAGGAACAGTCACGCAGTGTTTGCCGTGACACTAACTGATTAACATATACGTACAAGAGATCAAGAATTCAAGAAGGATTCATATTTGCCATAAGATAAATTAGTGTTATTCAAAATGAGAATTCACTTAAATATCTAATAAAAAAGGTTGATATAACACGAAAAATAAAATTTACATTCTTGACATCTCTCGTAGCAAATCGCACACCTGAAATATTAATTAATTGTATTGTAAAATAATATTAAAAGTGATAAATTGTAATTTATAAAAGTGATTATTAACTAAACATTCCATGTTTTTTAAGACTAGCAAAAATGGAAAAAAGTAAGTACATTAAAAAAAAAATGATGTCTATATAATGATAGTCTAATGTCTAATATACTTAGAGTATTTATTATTCGATAGAACTTTTTTACAATATCTTAATATTTAAATGTTTAATTATCGCAAAAAACTTTTGATAAATATTCTTTTTACTTTGTATCTGAATATTATTACAATTCATCGAAATCGAATATCAAATAAAATTAAAGAACGTAAAAAATATTATACACATGTAATTTGCAGACATTGTATTATGTGCCTCTTTCAATTTAATTAATTCGGTAATATAATTATCTATTCTTAGTCACATTTTGTGTATATGGTGGTTCCCTTGAAACCTGTTTTAAAAGAAAAAACAATATTAAAATATCAAAGATAAAATAATACTGAATAAAATTCTTTGAAGAACAAATTTTCATATTTTATTTGTTACAGATAAGGATAAGGAATTGTTTACTTGCCGGGATGTTTTATGGCTCCTAGTCTTTTGCGGCTTCGCCATGAATTATATGCTGCGATTAAACTTAAACCTTACCATAGTCGCAATGGTGGTACCATATCCGAAATCCGCAGCGGCCGTGCAATGCAATGTAGAAAATAGTACATTACTTTGGACCAACGAAACGTCTGAGAATAATAACGTATCTTCCTCTTTCTCGACTACGACGCTGTCGTCCGAAAATGTTACGGTATTTTGCAAATATATTTTTAAATATTATATTTTTTTATAAATAAAATTTACAAAATACATCTCCTTAATCGACTTTTTCGGGGATGTTTTCTTTGATATTTTTGCGATTTTGTTTAGTATGAAGATCGATTCGCCTGGAACGAATACGAACAGGGATTGACACTGGGTGCTTTTTACTGGTTGCACTGGTTATCACAATTGCCTGGTGGTCTCCTAGCCAGGCGATACGGCACGAAACTTGTATTCGGCTTAGGAAATTTATTAACGGCTCTTTTAGGGTTTCTCATTCCTTACGCGTCGCATCTATACGCCTTGATAATTCTTCGAATGGTGCAAGGATTAATCGCGGTAAGTTACGTTCTTGCAAAAATTAGGAGGCAAATGTTGCAATTGATTTTTAAAGTCTGCTTGTGTATATCCAAAAATATTATTAACGTCTATTTTTATTTCAGGGTGTTGTATGGCCCTCGATGCACAATATGACGGCGAAGTGGATTCCGCCAAACGAAAGAAGCAGATTCGTTAGCGCTTATCTTGGTAAATGTAGACTATTTCCTTGATATTACGTAATAAGACCGAGGTGCAACAGGAAACAAATATTCACACCAAACTTTAAATTGATTTTCAGGAAGTTCCGTGGGAGCTGCAATTACTTATCCTCTGTGTGCAGCTGTCAGCAGTTTCTTCGGTTGGGGTGTATCTTTCCACGTGACGTCTTTGCTAGGTGTAATATGGTGAGTGTGTTTAGAATATTTCAAACTCACGACGAAATGTTTTGCAGTTTCTCGATAATTTATTCGTCATAAATCGCAGGTATTGCTTATGGCACTATTTCGTGTACGATTCGCCGCAGCAGCATCCGCGAATCTCCGACGATGAGAAAAATTATATCATGGAAAATATCGCAAAATCTGTCGACGAAGAGAAGAGGCAGATACCTTGGAAATCAATAATTCTGTCAAGGCCGTTATGGATCACCATTGCCGCACATTGGAGTTCTGCTTGGGGTTTCTTGACGCTGATGACACAGGCACCGACTTACTTCAACTTCGTTCACGGTTGGAATATTAATGCTGTAAGTTACGCGCGTATATAATTTCGTAGAAAATTATTTAGATAGATGTAGATTATATATTGTTATATATAATCGAAATTTCGATTATTTTTTCAGACTGGGATTCTGGCAGGAATACCGCACGTACTCAGAATGATCTTCTCGTACTTATTTTCCATCATGAGCGATTGGCTGTTACGTACGAAGCGAATGAGCACGACGAATGTCAGAAAATTGGCCACCTTCGTTTGCACCGTTGTTCAAGGTATCCTCATTGTGGCCCTCGGATTTAGCGGATGTCAACCATTATTCGCGGTCATCTTCATGATGACCGGTACAGCAGTTAATGGTGCCATTTCCGCCGGCACGTTGACAAACTTAGTCGACCTCAGTCCAAACTATGCCAGCATCCTTCTAGGATTCACCAACATGATCATCATATGGGCCGGTTTTATCTCGCCAGCAATCGTTGGTATACTAACGAACAATAACGTAAGTTTAATTTGTACAAAGACTATGTTCGCAAACATACTGTATGTTAAAATTTTGTTATATAATATCGATTCTTAATCTATATAGCAAAGTGTGGGACAATGGCGTTTGGTCTTCCTGATTGCTGCTGCCAATTCGATAGTAGGTGGTATCATATATACAATGTTTGGCACTTCAAAGGAACAACCATGGAATCAATACGCTAAATTAAACTCGAAGGAACAGGAAATGCAGCAACTGACTCCGGAAGTCATAAAATCTGATAATGCCACCGAGAATGTAAAAGATACTGAAAAAACAAATTTTATCAAAGAAAGATAATAAATTAGAAATCTTAGAAGTAAAAATGGAGATAATTTCAATATATATATACATATATGAAAATTACTTCCACTCATATATATATTACAAAATATTATAATACACGGCAAACGATAGTTCAATAAAAATAGAGCCACCAAGGACATGTATTGATAAAGAGAATATTAACGATTGATCGTATATTTAATAATAATAATACACATTCACACACATAACTTATTTTTGGACATTTTGTCACAAGGAAACAATAAAGCAAAGAAATATAGTGATATTACAATGTAAATAAATGTTAAACTATTTATATTATATATACGCGCTAAGACATATGTTATGACTTAGATGCGTTTCGACAGAAAACGCAAAATACATGTTTTATTTAATTGAACTTATGTATATCGCATTATTCCGTCCCCGCACGTGCACAATGTGTAAATTGCGGTGCACAAGTTCTATGTAGTAATAAAATCGATGAACAAAAAATCAATTATTTTCTATTATATGGCCAACACCACGTTATTTCCTCTTACACGAAAAAAAGAGAATACCGGAATTATCACAGCTTCTTTTCTGCTGTGAAGCAGATTAAATACCAAGCCTTATCCTACTTCTTAGACAAACATATCGTGCGGCTCTTATGAAATATATTATCATTCACGGACCTCGGACCATTACCATCACTCATGAAAGTATACAATGTTTTTATAATTGTTGCGCGTTCACATCTTTCGTAAAAATCATTTAATTCAATAGCGATATCTAAATCATTCTCTCGTAAAAATCATTTAATTCAATAGCAATATCTAAGTCCTTATAACCGCGTTGAGATTTTTGCGCACTTTATAATTATAATAAATATTATGAATTTATAATAAAGTACCAATTATTTTTTTTCATATCACTTTATATGTCGCAATCATGTTATATGGGCACTTTCCATTTCTTAATATCTAAGCTCGAATACCAAGGTCTTTGTTCCAGATTTTTGATAATAAATCTTCGTACTTATCGGAAGACTAATTTACGTACGTCACTTACAAAGCACACATTTTCTTCCAAAAGTCACAACGACTCGACGTTCCGATTTTTAATGACTTTAATGACTATAATAATAAATAATTTAACATATAATTAAGTATATAACAAAGCAAAATGTGTATTTTGATAATATCTATGAAGATCAATAAAACATATATTTTTCAATATAAATACATATTAAAATAAGAAATAGAAGCTTTAGAATAATATTGGCTTTTTCTAAAGAAAAGAAAAGAAAAAACCTAAGATATCAACAATTTAATATACTATGTCGTATTTTAAATGTTATAAATTCTGTAAATTAAATTTTTAAGATTCTAGACATTAAAGAAGCTATATGGAAAACTTTAAGTTATATAAATAATTCAGTAAATCATAAAATATTAACTTTCACGTTATTCATCGAATGAAAAATAACATTTTCTTATAAGAGATATGAACTAAGTAGTCACATATAATAATTTATATATTATATTAGCTATTTATGAATCTATCGTAATTTAATAATAAGTATTAAATATAAATACAGGTAGAAAAAACACAGTTATACGACTAGTATTGAAAGCGCATAATAATAACGCAAATACGAATGTGCGATTGGAAGTTCGAAGCTTCTAAGCTTCGGTTGACATGACAAAGGAATTTCATTAATCGTACGTAAAACGTATAATTAACATTAGGCCTAAAATAGGAATCTGCCGTCAGATAAGTTAATTATTCTATAATATAAACTCGCGCACGCGTATGTGTGTGCGCGAGTTTATATGTATATATTATATATATTACTTTATTTCTGTATATATATATAAATTCTATGTACTTATGTATCTCTCTGTATATGTATATATATATCATAATCATTCTCTATATTTGATAGAACTTCAAATGTGTGCTTCTACGCAACAAGTGGCTTTTTGTCTCGTTTCGCGTTGATTTTAGGTCCTCCTATCACTCATTGTTAATGTTCTTGTTACATACATATAAGCAAATAAAATTTTTCGAAATAGATTTTATATATGCTGATAAAAAATTTTTTTTAATTTGCACAACGCCGCACATGAAGTATATAGACGGAATATTAAATTATTTTCATAGCAAAAAAATATAAATATTTTACTTGTGCAGTTTCAAGACGTTTTTAATTGGAATCAATCGTGTTTTTGTAATTTTTATGTTATTCTTGATTTCCACTAAACTTTTAAGATTTTTTTTTATCGTTAACAACATTTATACATATATGTTTCATATGTATAATATTTTTATACTTTTTCTCTTACTCTTTAAGTTTATATCCTCAAATTCGATATTTATATATTAAATATTTCTATGCACTACCCTGTCATTTTTTAAATGCAGAATTCCTTGATTACGAAAAAATTGTACATTTTGAGAAAATTTGAGCTAGAAGTTCAAAAAATTTGTTTCGAAAATGTTCGTGGAAATAGTATTCAGATTTTACAAGGGCAGTGAATTTAACAAGTATGAACACGTTGGCACATTTTAAGAGAAATCTTTGTTGCATGTCCCATCGTAATCTGAGATTTCAGAAAAAAAATATTTATGATCCTCGTAGATGTATACTGTGAATATAGAATGAATATCTGTGTTGTTGAAAACGTCAATATATATATATATATATGTATATACTCTGACAAACATGTAGTATAATTCCAGCAATATATATTGTAACGACAATTTGATTCTGATTTGATAAATACTGTTAAATATACTTTCAGTTTCCAGTTGCCTCTATCACATCTATTTCTAGAACAGTTTGTTTAATAACTTGTTTAATTAGCATTCTATGTCTCATTTGGACTTGGTGCAATTGTTTGATGATTTTAATCATAGCAAGTACGAATGCAACAAGTAGCTATTCTGTAAGAATAAGTTAAATTGAATCACTACTAAATTTTTTTAATCAGCTACCTTGAAAATAGAATCCTTTGAAATTAGCATCCTTTATCTCATTTAAACCTAATGCAATTGCTTCATTATTTAAATTATAGCAAATATAAATGTAAATGTCTTGCTAAATTAAGTTAAACAGAGACACTAAATTCATCATTTATCTAGAGAACGATCTTCTTCAAAGCGTCATTGATTTGGTGTTGAAGTCGAAAATATAAACGTGTTTACATAACACACATTGTTTAACATATATATCTAATACAAATGTACACGTTTATCCTCACTAAAAACCGATACGAAATCATCTCGTCTCATAACTTATTATGCGATAATTATGGTAAATAATAATGGCACTATTCTTTTTTTAGCACATCAAAAAAAGGAAGCAATAAGTGACTAATGTGACATTCAAATATTCTCCTCGATATTCTTGGGAATGCTCGACTAATTTCGTTTATAATACAGTCAATAATGTGACTATAGAAAGATATAAAATAAAAAACTGTCAATTAAATGTTTGTAAAAATGGTATTAATCTAAAAGAAATCTATAGAAGATTTGAATAGCACGTGAAGTATTCTATAGAATAATTGTTGCGGAATCTACTTTTACGAGTGAGGAATCTATCGAAGTTCACCGACTGCTTATTACTTTTGTGCACTTTGTGCAATACTTGTCAGTCGTTTTGATTTTAAACTTTATCGTTCATTCTATGAAAAATTATGCGTGTTACACTATACGCTATATGAAGTAAAGTTAAAAATCTATACGAAAGAGTGACATTAATCATTGGTCGGTGGATCCATAGCACAGATTATAGCTTTCGTTACACTGGCTGCCGCTAATGCCGCGTAAGGCTGCCATTCTTTGATTCGGGTACCATCTTTGTAATCGGCAATTCCGCGAATTACGACGAAATTTTCACGGCAATTACCTAAGATACTCGCTACCACTGCATCCATTTCCGCGTCAAATGCGAGCGCACCGAATCGACTTGCAAACTTTTGCCTAAGTTGATCGTCTCGTGCGATTTGTCGACCAGATGCCACCGGCGCTAGATGAATTCGAGAACATCCGTCAGTTCTGTAATAATAATATTAATATATAGTTATATATTAAAAATATGTATTTATTTATATGGTCGAAACAAATTAATATTAATAATTAATTAATAATTTTAGTTAATAATTAACAATTACCTTTTATTTGTGGAATCCTGTGGTGCAGTTGGATGAGATACTTCGATGACATCTCTTTCCCCAATAGCCATGTATAACTTATCGGATTCCGGCGGTGGTGCATTAAAGTCATGTTCCGACTGATTGATCAGATTCTCCAAACCTTCCTTCGTATACGTCTGCCACGGCGGAGATGTTTCGTTTTCGGCCTACGGAAAAAAATAAATATTTTCAACAAAGAAATATATATAAGTAAAATTCATATAAAATACATATTGATTAATGACCTCTTTCTTAAGGGTCGCTGCGATTTCTTGAAGGCCGAGATTTGGCGGGCAATACTCTTTGGTCTCGAAATGATAATTCCCATCTTCGTTCATCTTGGCACTTTCGCAATAAATGTACGTATATTTATTATTGTACGGCGTTGGATGTGATACCACTACGTCACCCAATCGCACGTGTTTATTGTAATCTGTGTAATGAGGAACACCACCACCGACTCCGACGAGAAAGACAAAATCCACCTTTTGGAACGTACCTGTATATGCGAAAGCAAAAGATTTTGTATTAACGTGTGCAATAAAATTGAAAAAAAAAGTTAAGGAAAAAAAAAATAGTATACACACCTAACAATCTAGTAGTAGTATTGCCAGCTGCAGTCATTGCTTCCCTAGTATGGCCCACCGTTGGCAATTTGGTGCACACAATTCTATGTGTACCGATATTGCCCAAAGTATATACGTTTGATTCCCCTATAACAAACAGTAGCTATTTATTTTTCATATTCTTTACGTATCTTAAAATTTATGTTTCCGTATATTCTTGATTTGCGTATGATACATTGTGCGCTGTGCGGCTATTGACAAAGTAGAACGGAACCTGTGTTCTTTGTGATAATAAAATAGATAATAATTCATTCTATATAGATGTATCTCCCAAATAGTACTGGATATAATGGGAATAAATATGTAGTATTATAAAAATCTATATTTAATTCAGTTGAAAAGTTAAACTTCCTCACTGAGATGTTGAATACATTTTATAGAATGTGTTATAGTTATCGAGAATATAAATATTCTATTAAAAATTTTAAGGAGTGTTTTGAAATGTACTATTAATAATAATAAAAAAGAAATAAGAAATCAATATTTTTCCTTACTACAATATATTAAACACTTGAAGAAATAGAAAAATTTTTAAATAAAAACATTAATATTAACTGTAAATATGATAAAATTAACGAGAAAAGATAATGTGTATCCTATAAAATGAACATAAAATATGAGTAAAAGCTCAACAAAAACACCAGACATAAAACAAACATAAAGTTATACAAAAACATTTTGTGTTAATATTAAATATTCATAATACACGAAAGAAATTATGATAAAAATTAGAAAATGACTAACATAACACATTAAATGGATTTATAGCATGAAAGAAACACTATGTTTCAAATAATGTACATGTTTAGCACCACGGCCCCGCATTGTTCTTCGGTCGCAAGCAATTGGCAAGCTATGAAATGACATTAAAATAATGATAGAGACTTTTGTTATAAACTACGTTACCAAAACGGCATATCACTCGCGGAATTCCATCTGTCGTATCTGGTGAGCTTGCGGTACCTAAAGTTTCATGCATAGTGAAATATACATTCCCAATATCGTTTGAGCATTTGCCGCCGATTAATAGATAATATAAATTAATAATCATATTTGCACGTGGAGAAGCGAAAGAGGAAAGTATGAGCATATAACCAGATAGAAATTTATTAGAAATAATTCGATTAAAAAGTTTTAAAAACGATTATATGCAATAACACATTTTAAAAGAATGTATGTGGAAATAAAAGCAAAAGAGTCAATAGAATTATTTTTCTAATATTTTAAAAGAATTCAATTACCACTATTTGTCTCATGAGAATAGAATAGGAATTAGTTTACACATTTCATAATATTATTCAGGTCTATTGCAAGTGTTATAGTTTTAGAATTATTCTTATGTGTAATATAAAGTAAATGTTAAAATGGAAGTGGTAAATAGAAAATCTTACCAACAGTAGTGTAGCGAACAAAAGTTTCTTTGTTTTCAATCATTGAATCCACAGCAAGTTTCTCGCAATATTGAGCTGTAATGATAGCTATGGTAGGTTGTTTTGCACTTGCCATTGTTGGCATCTGCTTTACTACCTAAAAATAAATTTTACAATGTTAAGACACATTTAATGAAAAAATAAATTGATTAAGCAATTATGTATAATCTGATAATGATAAATTACTTGAACTTGAGTATCTTCATGGACGACACGTGTGTAAGCTCCATGATCCATTGCTTTAATGAGCCCTTTTTCTTGAAGTTCGTTCAATTTAGCCTCTATGTCTGATGGTTCCCATCCATGTTCCCTAAAAACATTTTTAAAAAAATTATATATTTTTTATAATTTATAATAAAAATAATTACATATGATTCTCTTTAAATATATTATTTTCTAATCTAAATTCTATTTAATACAAGTACTTACTTTGCCATGTCAACCACAGTCACCGGATTCGGGTAGGCAGACTCAATAAGCTCCAGAACTTTTTCTACTGTTAATTCAATCACTTGACCCATGATGGCTTCGTCGGCAGATACTTTTAATAAAAAAAAAAAAAAAGAAAAATTTATTTAATCATGTAATTGAATTAATGGGATTGGTAAGTTTGTCAGATTTTGAAGCTGCATGTATGCCTATTGTAAATAATAAATTATAGTTAATAGCATCGAGACAAGAATAACAGCACTCCATATGCAAGTTAAATTTTCTGCCATGTAGATGAGAGTGTAGATGAGTCTATAAATTTGTATATTAAGTCACTTCTAATTTGTCAATGTAAAGATATGTGAAAGTTTCGAAAGTATGTGTTATACAGCTATATATAGTGCAGAGTTTAACTAAAGTTTTTATTTCTATAACTAGAGTCGAGCTAGAACCGTTAGTGAAGAATACAGCTAATGTGTATGTGTGGATCTTGAACACATATATGTATATGGTAGCTAATGACCATGATTAGAAGGTTCGTGCTCTACATGGATGCATCTCCTTACAGAATGAGAACTAAAGTGGCAATGTACTATGTAGACTGTGGTGTACACTAATGGATAATCAATTAGTAGTAATTAGAATTTAGGGAGAATAAAAATGATGTGAGTTTTAAAAATATGTAATGATACGTGCATGTGTATACTTCTGATGCTATCTCCTTATTTAAAATCAATAGATGAAACATCGCATTGTCGAGAAATAAAATTTAAATTGAAAGAATCTATATTCAAACAGCTGATATTTATCGTATAATGTCAAGTTATTTGTGTATGGTAAGTTGTGAAATGTTTTATATAATATATATAATGTATAACAGTTTTATATGTATATAATCATGCGGTGTGATAGGGTACATATGCACCATGTAGGAAATATGATATTCAGGTCAAGTCAAGTGGTTAAGTGGGATGTTTTTTACACTCTAATTAATGTATTCTCTAGTGATTGATCGTTCAGTTAAACAGATTGGAAAATCCTTTTACATCATCAAAGTATCATTATATAATGTATTATTATATAATGAATGCTTTATAAGCTCGCATAACATATTTTATTCGATTTTAATCGAGATGATAAAAATGTATCATTTTATTTTTCTCAAACTGCTGAATGGAATATCATTATGTATAAATCAATATAATGCAAATCACTAAATACTAGGCGAATTATGTTAAGCCAATGTTGTTATGGTTACCAGATTATATTGTGCCAAGCAACATAATATATATATGTTCATCATAATATATATATGTTCTTTTAACTCTAAAATTATATCGAAAAAAATTCACAACTATTTTGCCTCGAATTATTGTGTTATAAGAAACTTGATTATGTGTGTATCAGTTTTGTTTGGATTATTAGCCTGTGTATAAGAAAAAAAGAGAATAAACATCAATAAAATGTGACAAAAATGCTGAAACTTTTTCATTCTCGAACCTGATGTCCATATAACTTTCTCAGAGAGAGGAAGTGTGAATAGTAAGTGACCAGTAGCTGTGAATAATAGAAATTAAGTATGAAATAGATGTTCACGCTTACATACAATGTAATCGTGAGCACAAAATGTACATGGGTAAACTCTGATTTAAATTACATAATGGATATATGTAAGCCACTGAGAGTTTTAGTCAAGTGTGCATTTCCTTTTGAGTTCAGCTGCAATGTGCACTTGAGACACGTTGCTCCAATATCTTTCAATAAGGAACCATTAAGCACAATCAACTTTAATCAAATAACCGTTAACCCTTCTCTCATATAGACTTTAGTTTAGTTAGCCAAAAGAAGATTGTACTCGAAAATGAGAATGTACGATGTACGTAAAATGTATAACTATAAATCTATTCATATTCCATAATATATGCAGATATCTATGTGATACATTAATAGAGAAGAAATAATTATTTACTCACATGGTCTGCTTGGAAGTGTGACTGGTTCTTCCAGTTGTCTCAATTCTACTTCCAGTTTTTTAATACTGGGATATTTATGTTGCATCAATTTCATTATCTTTTTTATAAATCCCACATAATCTAGAGAAGGGGAAACAAAGAATGACGAAGAGATTAATTAATATCATGGAAATATATAGAAAACAAAGGAAAATAAAATTTAGTTTTTTATCAATGCAATTAAATTAAAAATATGCAAAAGATAAATTGATATTAGTGTGATTTCCCAAATGCTAAATTTGACGTTTCTTCTTAAATATCATACAAGAATCGAGATCCAAATTTATTTTCCTGCTCTCAACAGTTTAAAATTAGATCTTAGTTCATATGTTAGAGAGCAACATAGAAATATTATTCATTTATATTCTTCGATTAGATTGGATACATATTTAGTTTCAAATAGTTCCAAGAAATGTATATATCAATCAGTGCGTATCATATTACAATTTACCTCTAGGAAACTCTTGCGGAGTGACAAGTTCCCTGAAAAATTCTTGCGCGATGCTTGGCTGTTCTGTTTCGGAGAGTGTATCGGTGAACCAGAATTGAAGAGTCCTTTGTTCTTGTGTGTGCTTTCCAGTTTGTGCGCTCACCAGGAACACTCTGAATTGTAGGCAAAGCTGGGCAGGGCATACTTCTCCATTCGTCACTGCGTGAGAGTTTGATATTTTATTCATTTTATTGCAATCTGTTGAATGTCAACTGGAGATTAAATAAAGACATACCAGCCACAGCCTGTTTGTTGATGACAATTCCTTTGTGATCGCCACCGGCAACGTGAACATTGCTCTCGTTTCCATTCTCTGCCGGAGGCTCCAAGGTTTGCCTCTCTACTATCAGTGTTGTCGAATTCGAAGTCTTGCATTTTGGTGTCATTACAATGTGCTCTGCTTGAAGGAAATGAGAAAACGTGTCACAAAATGCTTATCTTTATCTTATCGCGCGTGATAAAATTGGCAATCATCATAAATGTATTGCGATTTCTCCAAAATTATATTTTTACCAATCCTTTAGCATTCTTAATATAATTCGATTCGGAATAATAAAGAATGACAGCTGTTCGCATGAAGATTGCATCCAACAATTTTTTCAACATAAAAAAACCTCATTTTCGTTGATTTTGAAATGAAAACAATTTTTTGACTCGTCTCCAGGTATACATTAAAAAAGTCCGTTTCGTTTTTGACTTACCAGTCTTTTCACCCATCTTTGCGACGTGATTTCTCTCAGGCTGTTATGACACACTACTCTGTTGTTCTTTCACAAAAGTGACAGGAGAGGGAGAGGGAAGGCGCACTAAACTAGAACACTTTGGATAGGTATACAATAAAATTACAATACTCTATCCGCTTGGAACGACGGACAACCGCTGACTGTCACCGCTTCTTACGGTTACTAGTGACGACATCGTGGATCGACGCTGGCGCCTGTGAAGTCAGCAGTCGATGCGTCATCCCTGGTCATCCCTTCTTCTCTCTCGCCCGTTGAACGATTTGTATGCCGTCTCGCCCTACCCTATTCTATATTTATCACAATGCAGCTTGCTGTGGAATGTCGATAGAAATTAATGAAAAGAGGAATGTATAACAATGGAAAATGATGAGAAAATGCTTTGATTGTTAATCGATAAGCTCTTGCTTTACACGAAAGAAAGGCTGCTGTTATCGTATTTAATTCTAATGTTAATTGTCTCAAGTTATATTATCATACGATGCGTCACAAGCAAGACTGACTCATTTCATCATGGTTCATATAATACAACTGTAATTGTGAATGTTATTCTTTGTTATATATAAAAAAAACATACGATAAAATAGATGATATTATAATCGTAAAATAAAACGTGTCTTATGAAGATTTTATTTGCGATACTTTACAATAAATGACATACATTTATATTGACTTAAATAAAATATTACAAAAGTATTTTAATAAATATACATTTCTTAAAATAGCTGTATTATATGAGATGAACAAATAAAATGAATTATGTGAGCAAATTACTTGAGTTGGAGATTATTAACATAAATATATTAATGTAGAGTTTAATGAATATGTAAACAAATATTGCGCAATTCTCAGAGAATATTTATTTTTATAATTCTCTATCAATGATTTTATCTCCTGAATCTTTTTAAATATAATCTAAATGTTATTTACAATTCTACTAATATATATTTAACTAATATATTTTTTTCTTCTCATATTAATTAGATATATTTTTATTAGAATTACTATTAATATGTTTAGCACATTTAATATGTGTATCTTTAAGCATTAGAGATATATAAATCTCCATTAACAGCAAAAAACTGAAAATATTGACGACTCTCCACATTTAATATTATTCAATAAAATCATCACAAAGCGTAGTAATCAAAATTTTTCAATATTTTATATAATTGCAAGTATAAATATTTTAATAGAAAATTAAAATAATTAAACAAAATTATACTTTTTATCTCAGAGGAACTGATGAAATAGATGTCATAGATGTTAACGAAGACGGTCCAGAACTAAGATTAAGTTTATCCAATTCTTCATCTGCTTTGTTGTTCTTTAGATCCTGTTGTGTATACAAAAACTTGTTCCATTCATCAATTCTTGGATGAGCTAAATGCTGTGTTGGAAGAGAAATCAAATACAATGTTCTCATAAACTTCAATAACAAAATGTATTACCAGATTTATTATATAAAAAATCAAGAAAAAAATCTTTTAAAAAAATGATCATACGTACCTCGGCGACATCATAGACCCATATTTTACCCGTGTCATCTCCGACAGTAACGTGCAATCCACTCGGCGTCCATGATACTCTGTTCAGAGCCGGACACCCGTCGACGACAACGCTAGCGGCAGGTACCTCCGTATCCTGATTCAGATTCCACAAATCCAGTCTGCCTGAATCGTCAACAGAAGCAAACAGCGCCGGGTGTGTCGGCGACCAGGCGACATCGTAGACGTAATCGCCGTTGTGCTCGAAAGAATAGAGCGGCTTGTTCTCTTTGAGGCTCCAGAGTTTGATAGTCCAATCGAGGGAAGATGTCAGGAACAGATGGGAGAAATCTATCCCGCCCTGTACCGCGTGTGCGCTAATGCCGGTGACCGGTCCCTGATGTCCTTCATATGTTTCGGTTAACCCGGCGCGGCTACCGTGTCGGCAAGCTATTCCACAATATATTTAAGTCATGTCAGTAATTTTTCATATAAAACACATACATAATGTGGCATGCATACATTATATAAACATATATATATAATGCAATTACCTGAATAAACGGTTCCGTCCTCACTTCCCATGACGAAATTATTAACATCACCATGCGGAAAGGCCAAGCATGTAGCAGCAATCGCCTTCGATTGCTTTGTATGCAATTCCAATGCCTCCTGCGGTTGCGACAGCATATCCAGACTCCACGAACACAATTTGCCATCCGTCGAAATACTGATCAGATTGTGCGCATTTTGCGTTCCAACAACGCTCAAGCAGTATACAGGGTGCTGCAAAAAAGTAATAACTTTTATAAACGATCACAGTTAACTACCTAAATAAATAAATACGCATCACGAAAAGTGATAAGTCACTTACAGTGTGCGCTGTAGCGGACAGGGGAGTGCGTTGTATAGGAGTTCTCTTCTGTACTCGATTGTCCCAAAGTACGATCTGACCGGAATAAGTGCCGCCCAGAATCAAATTCGGATGGAATCTGGCGAACGTGGTGGACATAACGGGCGACTGACAGTGAAAGATAAATTCCGGGGTTGTTTTCTTGAATTTCGTATTCCAGATTAGGCACACTCCATCAGGATCATTTGGAGTATCGTCGTTGTTATTGTACGAAGCCGCTAAAAGTTCGGGGAACTGCGGCGACCAATCCATACTGGTCACACAGCGATTACGGGACCATCGTTCGCAGATAAACGAGCGGTTTAGCCAAAGTCGTTGATGACTCTTCTCGTCCCTGCAAATGCAATTTACAGTTGTATATAATTCCACATAATCGTTGATAATCAAGCAAAACGTATCTACTCTGAAATTATTATAATTATAGTTTTTAGAAGATTGAACATTTTTTAAGGCTCCTGGCTCCTTTCCGACCATGTCGAAATCGTGACGTCAGAGGCGAGAAAACACATGCTAAAATTTCTTACATGCCATTTCGAAATAAAAAAATATTTCGATGAAAGCACTTCAGATGGCTTTAGCACACTCTTAAAAACCCCCGAAAACTATCCTTTCCCCTTTATAATCAATCAACAGCTGTAAAATGTAATATTATGAAGCCCAGTCCGTCTGGTCTTTGCACATGCGCAGTCATTCCGCATGTCAAAGTCTGATATCTCGATCATTTTACAGATGTTGATTGATTATAAATGGAAAAGGATAGTTTTCGGGGGTTTTTAAGAGTGTGCTAAAGCCATCTGAAGTGCTGTTTAATCGAAATATCTTTTCATTAAAAAATGGCATCTAAGAATTTTCAGCGTGTGCTTTCTCGCCTCTGACGTCACAATCCAATATGGCCGCGGTGAGCACCCAGGAGCCTTAAAATGCCTTTTTATACTTACATTCCATCTTCACCGTCCATAGTACCAGTGTAATCAGTGTAAATATCAACTGATTCGCCTAATGCTCTCTCCACAATTCTGCTACTGCGATCGAGGAATCGTTGAAAGTCCTCGGACAGGATAATCATTTGCTTCTCTTCTTCACTAAGTTCTCGTACTTTTAATTAAGAAAAATTAATTGAATTAATAAAAATATAAAGATTTTTGATCGTTACATCTAGGACCAACGCAAAGAGAATAATGATTTTTACTCACCTTCCTTCTTGGGTTTTTCTTTCTCTTTCTCTTGCTCTACTTGCGTCACGGCAGGCTGGACTTCCTTAACTTGCGGTAATCCATGAGGTAGAATTCCTGGTGGGAGCTTACTTTGGAAACCGTCCATGTGCGGCAAGCTATTTTCTTCGTCTTCGGCTTGGCCATCATCAAATGTCAAAACTGTGGTGAATAAGCTGGTTCCACTGTACCCTAACTTGCACGTAACTAACTATCTAGCTACTAATCTATCCATATTTACTTATTGTTAATTTTGACAATACTATAATGAATTTATCGAATCTTTTTCAGATACTCTATTTTTTTTTTTTTTTTTAAAAGGAGGAAAAATTATTTTGCAACAAATATAAAATAAATTGAAAAATATTTATAATGTAGCAATTTGTCATTTTATATACATATCCATGAGAGAAAAACAACACTATGCATTCTACTATAATCCGTAAATTCTAACATTAATTTCTGCAACATATTCATATCTATTTCTATATTTCAAGTGCCGAAATTTACATGCCAGCATATCACAAAAAATTAATTTGTGCTCATTTCTTTAAAACAAAGTAATATGTTTTCTAATATAAATTTTAAAGATAGCTAACTTGCAATTTTTAACAAGAGAACTTTTTTCAAGGAACAACATTTAGAAGCATTGATAAATGTCATATCGAATAATATATCATGCTAAAAAACTTTAAATTTTATACATAAAAATCCAAGGTTATATATATGTATATATAATATGTATATATATATAATATTAATATGTATACATACTTATATATATATATGTAAGAATGTGAGCCTAGATGACTTACAATTAGACATAATATACGAAAGGTGGACTGTTTGTTGGTGGACTCTTTCACAAATAAGATTTTATATATATTATATATTGGCACCCTTTTATTTCTTCAATTATTTTCAATTTCTCTCCACCCTTTGTGCATGCAATATCAATGAAATGGAACAATGTATGGGAAATGTAAAGAAAAATACATGTGAACATTTTAAGTAATAAGAAAATATTAATTTCTCCTTTACCCGCGTAATCGCTATTAACTAAATTGTTTTATCATATAGAAATCAGGTGTATAGAATATGACAATTATATGTGAAGATAAGTTTCATCATCTCTCTCTTTCAAAGCATTAATATTAATTTTGTAAATATAACGATTATAATGATGAATAGAATTTGCGAAGAATTAATAAACAATGAAGTCGGAAAAAAAGTGAGTTTTACCATCGCGGTTACAGCTTTTTAAAAAAATAATATAATAAACAAATGCATATAGAATATGGGGATGAATTAACGCAACTTCCCAGGTCTCATGCAGTGCTGATGAACTTTACAACAACAACAACTACGACAATGGCAATGAAAAAAATAAAATCTACAATTTTATCGCTTTAATCCTCAAAATAATAAAGAATTAATAAATGTGCAAAAACAAAATCTCTTAATCAAAGTGTTAAATCTTAAATATCATCAAATAGTGGATATCAATTTGCAGTATAATTCATTGCTTTAACTTTAAAAAAATAACAGTGCTATAAACAGTTCAACTTCTGCATGCGCATAAGCGAATAATGTAAGATGTAGGCAAAGCGAATTTATCTCGGGAAGAGAATTATAAAAGAATATAAAATAAAGCATCTTTTTTTTAACAAGCAATTTGTAAACGTCAGCGGCAATCCCCTTTTTTCAGTGCAAAATATAAAGCAAAAAAAAACGACGAATTACAATAAGAAAGTTATGTGAAAATTACTTTTAGACACAACTTTGTGAAAATGTGAAATAGAATTATGAGCATGTCCGTGAAATAATTAGGTAGAGTGAATCGTCCTTAGAGAGGATTACCTACCTGTAAATTCGTCCTCCCATTCTAAACCAGGATTTAGATTGTACTCGTCTTGAAGGAGGGAAAAGAAAATGTCAATCAATTTGATATCCTATTTGCCGGAATAGTTTGTAGGTGTTTTTAAATATTTTTCTATAAACATTATTGATGCATAATGTACATGTACAAAAATTAAAAGTTACTTGAGTCTTTTGTTTCGCATATTAATTTAATCGTGAAAAATTTCTATCGTTGCATCATTCTCGTAATAATATATTGCAATATAAGATTCAAATAACTTCTTCTGTTTTTTTTTGTCATGCAAAATATATCAACAACTGTTTAAAAAATTTAAAAGTATAAATTGAAATTATTAAATCATAGAGTATATATATAAAATATATGTATGTGTGTATATACACAAGCGTACAATATTCCCAATTTTAAAGCAATTGTATGCTTTAAAATATTGATTCACTCTAAGGAGGCGTAATTTAGTCTCTTATTTCTAATATGCATTTTTACGAGTCTAATAATGTATTTTGTTTAAATATCAGAAGAATTCATAGGAATCTTTGTTTCTAGATTCTTTTACAGTTTTTTAATATATCAAAATATTCTTATTTTGCATAATGCATCAATTGATGTAGAACATTTTATTTTGACGAGGTAGAATATTCTTCGGAAATTAAATTTGGCGTCAAAACTCAGTATTAATAAATTTCAGAAAAAAGTTTCAATAACTAAAATGAAGACAACAAGGGATCATGAAATTGAAATGACTTAATTTAATACAACATACTGACATCTCCGACTACTAAATAAAAACTATACATGTTCTTTCCGGTTTCGATTTCAATGACACAAAATATTTGAAATAGTAATTTACTTTCTAAAAAAGTTAACTGACTGGAAATAAATCTGTCAACATTCATCAATATGATAAGAAATTCATAATACATAATATGCATATTATTTTGAGAATGCTGTACTGCTGTGTTGCGCGATTTCACATAATTGTTCTTTTTTTTTTAGATGTTAATTTACTAATTTGCTACGCGCCACCCTCGTGCTGTTGTTAAGAAGCAATATTCTGTAATCAAGGAACATTTTATAAAAAGATTCCTTTGCCACTAAAAAAGCTCAAGCAATACATCTTTATAAAGTATTAAGATTCTTGTGTTTTCAGATAAAGAGTTCATTAAAAGTAAAATCAGTATATCGAGAATAACGTGTCTAATGATAGATTATTTTCAATCTGATTTTAGTTAATATCCCACAACACCTTAGCTCTATAAAAATTGCTTCCATGTTAGTAAGCGTTGATGATACATATGTTGGCATTCCCAAAGAGATAATTAGAGATTTCAGATAATAAGAGATTAATAAAATCGTAACATCGCGCCGAGAACTCTGGAAGGTGCGTTAAGTTGTGACAAGATTTGCCAATGGATATTTTTCTCAAAAGCCATTCTGACATTCTTGATGTCATTTGAGATGTTATCAAGAATATCATTAAAATAATTGTCAGGGTTTTTTTCTTCATTTTCGTTTAACGGTTTAATAACTACTTTGTTCTTTAGCCTTATATATGTATATATATTCCTTTGCCAATATTAAAATACAAAGAGAATATATATACATTTTTTCGGTAACATGCCTATTGTGTGAAATTAATATTAATAGTATAGTTTGTAAGAGATAGCTTAGAAAATATTGCTAATCGTAGTTAAGGAGCCAGGGACAATCATCTTCGAAATTTATACGTGCTCTTTGAGAGTCAAGTATATGCAGATAGATTTGTGTTGTGTGCCCGATAGCAGATTTCTTTATTATATAGAGTCGGGATGTCAGATAAGTATTTGGAAAATAACAGATACAATAAACAAGAACAAATGCACCCCAAAAAATAGATAAACATAACGAGAGAAAAAGAGTCAGAAGAAATACAAAAGCGATCCGACAGCGCAAAAACCCGATTCTGGGTGGAGAGTTGTTTTTTACATTCTTGTATTTTTAACATTTCCTATATTAAAAATTCCAAATTCAAAAGATAATATTTTTATCCGTTTTTTAAACTTTGCTATATTTATTCTAGAGATAAAGGCAAAAAACACTGTCTGTTATATTGTGAGTATCGAATTATGTATAAGGGAAGTTTTGAGAGATTAAGAATAATATATACTATATACTTTACTATACTTTAGCGAGCGAATTTGAAATTCAATTTAATTTTTCTTACCTTAACGCGTTCGTTTTGGTATGAATAATTTTGAATAGCATGTAAAGTTTAATCTAATTGAATATTGCATTAATCTATTGCTAAAAATTAACATTTCTAATTCACAAAATATCTTTTCTTTAAAACGATCATTGCCTCAAGAGAATAATAAACTGAATCCAAGCTAAACCTAACTCTGAACCTAAAAGTCGCTTTCAGAACCAAGAAAAATCATAACTTACCGTAATAGTCGAATGCATGAGCTGAGAAGGGGAGGGAAAAAAATTGTACTTAGTTACGATATATCATAAGAATGCACTACGCTAATAATACCTCTCTACACTCAGACCATTAGTTCCAAATAAATAAATCGATAGTAAAATCGTATAAAAATATAAGAAAAAATTTAATGGCTGTAATATGTTTGATAATTTAAGAGAAGAGGATATATCTTATAGGGATAATAATAATGTAATTTTTCAGATGCTGTACATAATTTGTTCGTAAAAATATCGGAAAAGTAAATAACGATAAATAAAACTGTAATATTTTATCTCGTGATATCATTTAAAAATAATATATATCTTGCGAGAGAGATTATATAATATGCTGAATGTAGTTAGGTGGATATAATTTTGTAAATTCTTATATTGTGCGGTGCTTCTCGATCCCTACGTATAGGAGGAAACGTACATATTCAAAATATTTAGCATTTTTAGGATAATTAATGTTTACCTTTCGTGTTCAACACTTTCGTTTACTAGTAGGTAATTACAGTGTCAATTAGCTATTGATCAATATTATGGCAAATAGTTTTAATTTTTCAAGTTATATTTAATAATAGATGTGCTCGTTCGAATATACGAGCTGCAATATCGCACTTACATCCCTTGTCACACTTATGCCCACCCCATAAGTCTCTTTCAAAATTTACTTTCTTATTATTCTTCTTATTAATATATGGAGAGTAATCATCAATGAAGCAAATAATTTTAGAAGCAATTATCTCCATCAATGTTAGAGTACATGTTAGCAATTAATACCTTATAAAGCATTAAAAAATATAACATTAAAAAATACTATAAAAGAAATTATTTAGATATCTTATACATATTTGTCATATATTAGGCTATTATAGCTTTTTATATATGTGTGTGTGTGTGTGTATTAGAAAAATATTGGTAATCATTATTTTGTGAGCATAAATATCAATTCTCTGCCAGCATGCATGAGCCATGGTATAAGAGTTTTGTCAGAATTTCATTTGCATTTCTAGTTCGTATGTTTTCCCAAAAAATAGAACGCCTAGAGTTAATGTGCTGTGTAACTTTAACTTCTTTTAGTTAATTATTCCATTAAATTATTGAAGCATGAGTAAGCTTTTTATAATGCAAGCAAATGATCAGCTGTATGTGGAAGTATAAAATTGTCCTAGAGATAGTCAAGATGACATACTTGTTTGTTTAAATAATATCAAAATATTTAATATTCTAGTATTCAATTATAAATTTCCACATACAAAATGCGCAGAATAGTTCAAGTATAAAATTAATTATAGCAACTCATCGTATGTAATCTTCATGATTCCTCGTTGTCTTCATATCTTGAAATATATGAAGAACGAAAAATCAGCATAAAAAATATGCGAATGATTTTAAAAGCGTAAAGCACCCCAAAGATTCTACATTTTTTTACTTGAAGTTTGACGTATCTCTACCTCTATAATATAATGTCGAACAACAATTATGGAAGGGTAGTAAAAAAGTAGACAGAACATACATAGGTAGTTTGGTGCAGACCCACCTTTCCTGGGACGCCACCAGTCAGTCTCAAAGTAGCCTGCGGAGCAAGAGTGAGTTGGTGTTGTTGTTGAACAGGAGGAGTAGATGGTGTATGTAGAGGACGATGTGGACAGTCCTTGTGTCCAACACCGGATGAATCAATCAGATTGTATCGCAAGACAAGGGAATACGCGTATGTTGAATTAACACCGCAAGATCAGTTAGGAAACATATATAAAGAATTTACTATGTATCCGTATATATCTATTTATATATATATGTATATATTTTTAGTATTTCCTTTAGCAGCATGTATTCCAAAATAATGAATTGGACAATATTATTTAATTTTAAAAACAACATTTTTCCACCAAAATTCAAATTTTATCAAAACTAATGTCATATTTTCTTTACATAGTAAAGTAGGTGGTATATAGGAATAAAATTTATAAAATTAATAATTTGTTAATCATAATATAAATTGCTTATAATTTTCTTTTCATTAGCAGAATGTAAGACTGAGATTAGTAATCAGCAAAACATATAATATAAACATTCATGAGCTAACTGAATTTGCGGTTGTGTGTCATGGAAATGAAAATATATGTAAGACCATTGCCACCACCAAAAGAATCATAACTTAAACCAAACCCAGACTGATTGTTATATATGGATGCGTAAACTAACTGTTATATATTGATTAATACATTTGTTACACACATATAATCTAAGGCTCACAATAAGAAGAAATACTATAATTTATTTTCAATTAATGATAATGTAATAATATATTATTGTTTATTCTCTCTTACATTGGTTTAAATATTTAGGTAATTAGCATATATTTAAATATATACTAATTAATGTTAAATTAAATATATTAATTAATGTTTTGCATAAGTATTTTTTTTAAGTAATCAATTTTTGATTAAGATGTAATCTTAAGTAATAATTAAAGCACTAAAAACAGTACTCAATGTTATTTTTTAATGCAGAATATTGTTTAAATAATAAAATATAAAAAATTATGTAAAAGTGTTGAAAAATATTAATCCCCCATAGATAATATGAAGAAAAAATACAAAATGATAATTGCACTGTACTAGATCGTTAAATTTATGTTTTAAGAATATGTAAGTTTCCTCACCATTTGAAAATTAATCATAGAAAACAATTGAAAAGATTAACTCAATCTTAATGCTATTTGTCACTCACAAAAAAATTAAAAATTAAAAAAATTTGCGCTTGTGTGAGTAATAATATTATAATTAATTTTGTTTATAGTTAACACACAAGAAAATATTGTTAAGACTTTAGCATGTGGTTACAGATTTGTAAACACAATGTAATTGAAAAAACTGACATGTATAATATATTCTCTCTTTTATACACCACCCACTTTACCATAGTCAATCATGAAAATTCTTTGATGTAAAAACTATGTGTAGGTTGATGATATTTCAGTGATTTTAAAAACACGTATTGTGAATGCATAAACTTGTGAACTTACATTAAAGTGAATCAATTGATAATCAATGGAATTATTTAGCATAAAATAGCAAGAAAAAAGATATTGTTAGGAATTATATCATATAAGAGTTGTAACAATATTTAATACACATCTTGTAAATCAATTAATCATATTTTAAGAACCTTCAAAAACAAATCTTATTTTATCAATTCCATCAATATTTGTCTTTAAATGTTGTGAGTTGAATACCAAGAACACGTGTTTTCTAGTATCTAGATGTCTTTTTGCAAGATTACGAGTGAGATGTAACACTTATGTGCAATAAATAAATAATATAAGGGAAATATTGACTCACCGTCGTGGGATGTATGCGTTGTCTGAATGGTCTGAGTCTGCTTGCTGTAGACAACTGGTTCTTTCGGAGGAATGTTTGTATGTGCCACAGAAACGATTGTGAGCTCCCGATTCTTCTTTCGTCCTGCGCTGCTTTGTAAAGACAAAAGTATATAAAAATCGTCTTTGAAAATAAATATATATAAAAGGTGTAAATCATATAAATACCTTTGAGCAGAATTTATACTGGAAGGTTGCAAACTAGCATCTGGTGTAGCATTGGCACTTTGTTCAGGAGTTAACGAACTCATACTAGATAAACTAGATAGTACATCTGAAAATAAAGGAAAATAGAATGTTAAATGAAAAAAATGTTTAAGCAAATAATATATGTATAATTAAATATATAATTAATATACCTGATACCGGTGCTACACCCAAGGAGGACAACATTGCATCTATCTCCTTCCGCTGATCTTTGTCTGTGCTAGCAGCCCTGACGGTTGCTTCCTCTACCTATAATCATTTTAATATCATAATAATTGCACATATATTTTTATATATGTGTATATAAATAGTATGCAACATTTGATTTTAATTAAACACTTATATTTATTTCTTACATCTTTCTGTTCTTTTTCTCTTCTGCGCCTTTCCTTTTCTTCTCTGATAGCTTGCAACTTCGCCTTCTTCCTCTCCAATTCAGCTTTCCGATCAGACATCATCTTGTCCAGTAATCAATACCTGAGGAATTATATTACAAAGTTTTTAATTGTTTAGTCAAGACAAGATAGAAAAAAAAAGTGCGTATATTTAATTGTGACAAAATATGCACACTTCAAAAAGATACACACACACACACACACACACAGTATGTCTGCATTATACTAGTAAAGACAAACAATGCAATAAAAGCTCAATGCAGTTATTGATCTTTCAGTAGTGACGTCAACCTCGTCCTAATCGTCGTCATGTTAAATCTACGCGAACGATTTTTTCCTTGCTCAATCGTGATTGCTCAAGTTATTGCTAGTAAAGACGTACAGGAAAAGTTAATTGACATTTAAAATTCGCAACTTTGAACACTAAATCCACCCCAACTCGATCGAACTTGGGCGATGCCGACATAACAGATAACGGTGCTACTTGGCCTTATACGATTTATAGATATAGAAATGAAATAGAGAATGAAGATTAGATCTCTCGTCTTACCTTCGCTGTAAACAATGTGTAGATTCACGTGACGAGAGAATCGATGAAAGTGTTTTTATTTAGTCAATTCTACATTATTTAAAGAATGACGTGTAAATGTACGCGACCTTCCCCACGAGAAATCCCACAACTGCAAGACCTCTACAAGTGTTTGCTACCAGAAGAACGATTGAAGATGACATCTGCCATCTTCGTTTATCTGTAAGAGCGCCATCTAAATGCACTTCCATATTATTCGGAACCTCGTAGAATAATTTGTGACTTATCACTGTTGATAAATACACACTTTCAATATCTCTAAATCAAAAGTCGTAAATAATAAGTATATATTTGTTATGTATAATGTGCGATAAATAAAATAAAATGCCGCAATTAATTTTGCCCATATTAATTTTTTCACCTTAGCTGGAAGTTAGAATTGCAATTTTAGTTTCAAAATTGATTCTTTGATTAAATATGTGAATTTCATCGATTTCTTGAAATATAATAGTACGAATAAAATCTTTTTTTCACAGAATGTAAAGAATAATTTATTATAAATAGAATCGTTATGCTCTCTAAATCAATATGTTGAGATGATTTAATCTCGAGCATTTTATAACAATGCGAAATTGTTATATAAATTACATTGTTCATTAGAGACGGTAAACCTATACCTCTATACTATTATTGTAGATATAATGCGTTTCAGCATACATGTGCTTATTATTATATACGTATATTTTTTTGTGTTTGTGCTTGCGCTTTCAATGTTAAAAAGAGAAATATTCAACAACACAGTTATTTTTTCGCTTCTCAAAGTTTATAGGTCTCACTTCGATCACGTTTCAGGCTCTTAAAAAGGTCGTCAAAATGCTAATCCCAGGCGGCGTGGAAACCTAGTTTAACACATGCCCAGCAGCGTTTAAAAGTTATGTAGTTTCCGATGTTGTTTCAGCGCCCCGGTTCTTCAGTAGTTACAATTTCAGTCCACGGTTTCAGTCTGAATGAGTTCAGATTCTTATTAGCATTAGTTTTACAATGGTCATTTCAATATTATTTCAAAATGATTCATTAGAACATAAGAAGTAATATTTAGTCGCAGCCAAGAAATATAACGAGAAAAAAACTATTTATATACAGAAAAAAGGCTATTTGATAAAACAAAACGCATTCAGTATTAATATTTATCGAACAATAAATCACATAATTATAAATCACATAATTAATGCGAAGAGAGAATTATATTGATCTAATAATTTTAAGTGTAATTTGAATCGCAACAAAAGTTGTCAAAAACGCATTGCATCAACAAGTAATCTCTTGAATAAATTCGATCCTTTTTTATTAATGAATATGATGGCCAGTTTTCTTCATTCAAACAGCTTTTTTCAATTAACGCGTCACAAAATTAAATCAATTTATAAATATAATTTTTGATAAAAATCGGAATCTTTGATCAATGAAGATTATTTATTTAAGCACTTTATAAGCATTTAAATGAAGAGCCGTGTACGTGCGCCAATTATTTCGCGCCAATTATTTCACGGGATGTAACAAACGATACTTTACATACTTAACAAACGTTATATAACATACTTTGCTGTTCCCCCACTCGCTGTATGCTCGTAAATCCACATTCGTGATCCCATTCGTTACATAGATTCCCAATCGGTTCGGCTGCACGGCTCTCTAAATTGGTACAAGGGTTAGAACTCTCGGTGATCGCATGTTTTCTTCTCCCTTTCCACCTGCGGAAAAAAAAAGAAAGATAAAGAAAAAGGCGAAAAAATTGCTCCTCGGGAACTTTCGTAATGCACCATGTAATACGGAGCAATTGCTTTTTCGTGGAAGCGGGCGCGCCGTCGAATCGGAGGGTTAAGGGCGCGGGAGGAATGCAAGGGGAGGGGGAGGGGCTGAGGGTGGTTTCGGGATGATCGTGGAGAAAAGGGTGGTAGCATCGAGACACACGATCAAAAGGAAACTTCTAAATTCAGCCACGCGAAATTAGCTTGACACTAATTCTACGGGGGAGCATGGGCAAGGCTAAGAAGCCAGCCAGAAAAGATTGGCCTGTGAGGGAAGGAGGGAGGATTAAGGCGACCTCGCGTGATCTCTCATACCGACTTCGCGTGTCGAAGTCTGATTTGCTTTGTTGAATCAAGTGTACACGGGGATTGTTCGCTCGCAAAGGCGAGGAGAACGAGATAGTGATATAGTTTGCGGAGAGTCGCTCCTCCCTTTATATCCACTCGCTTTCTCTCTCTTCCCTTCCCTTTACCCCTTCACTTCTTTAGCCACGTCGGCTCCGCTTCCATCATTTTCGTCGGCAATTAGATCGCCGATGGAACTCGTCAGTCTCTCCACCGCTCTCTTGCGCGGGGGTATTTTAAACTGACATTATCGCTGCTGGCTGACATATCAGCTGCATCTTTATTTAACTCACTCAGCAGCCGAATTCCTCTCCGCTTTTAATCGAACGGATCATTGATATCATTAATTATACCTGCGTCGAAACGAAATCTGAAAATGGATCGAAAGTAAACACGTCACGATAAGAATTTCACGTAGATATTTGAAAGGATTGAATATTTTTAGAATTCACGGGGTTCATAGTGTGTGATTTTACAATTAGATAAATTCTGACTCGATCTCACATTTTGATAAAATGTTTATATATGTATATATACTGCAAGTTTGTAATATATGTAGTTTGTAATATGCAAAAAAGATGTTCCATTCTGTGATTCGACGATAAGTTTAATCTTAATGGCTAATATATATTTCGCAGGTGTAATTTTCGCCAACGAGTTTCGCGGTCGATATATAAAGATTTATCGAGCGGTAATAGCCGCAGAGACCATGTAGAGACGATAGATTCGAAAATTATCTCGCTTTGTGGTTTGTTCAATGGAGCCTGAAAATAATAGCTCATGGAACGTATCTATGATTATTTTTGGAATCTAATGTATGTAGAGGTGGGGCGATTTATATCGTATCGCGGCTGTCGCGGCTCTCTTTGCGGAAGATAGATGAATTAAAATTTTTTTTTTTTCATTTTCGTCTTGCTTCGTCTATTTGTAACCTGGTCGAAACAACATTTTCGCGTAATGGTAACGTAATTTTTTGTTCAGATTCTATCTTTGGTTGGCAGGAGAGATAGACATCGCCTTCGCATAAATCAGCTGCGGAGAACCGAGTCCACGTGGCAATTAATTATAGAAGTGCCATGCAACCGTCATATCTGGGTTGTCGGTTCAGGGCAGGTACGGCTTCACGGACATGCGGTTTTGATATCTCTCAAACATTTCGTCAGATGAGCGGGCATGCTGCTTCGTGTGAATATGTGTATGGATGTGTTTGTGTGTGCGCAAACGTACATATGCATCTTTCTCTCTCCCTCTTTTTGTATATGTGTGCGTGCGTGTGTATACGTGTGTTTATACCGTGGCAAGTAGCATCTACACGGATTCCCTTTCGCATTACGCCCGGCATTTCTGTTCATCGTACCGGAAACGGTATAGTCTGGCCACCTCTATCTCGCGCAGATCCCGCATCCTCTCTCTTCCTCCCTATCTCGCTCTCTTCCAACAGATAAGTGGAAAGCCAGCAGGACGTAGGTCGAAGTTTTGGTGGATTTACGGAATCTCAAATTCGTACCGGCGTAAGCGGATCTGGCCTCTCTCTGGTCAAATGGGTAAAGGTCGACCTTGTCGCGGCCGGGCAGCCAGCTTTTGCGGAATGGGACGGAGACGTTGATAGTCCTTCTTCGCTTCTACCACGGGAGGGAAAATACGAACGAAAGGATGAAGAGGATGGAAACGAACCCCACATTCGGCGCCGCAGACTACGGCTGATGAACCACCTAGTGGACGTCCGCGCCGTTTCGAAAAGCCAGAAAGCAAAGTTCCAGCAACCGTACCTTGCGTCCATTCGCCTGGTCTCCTGGCCGCTCCTTCCTCCAGCCCTTCCTCCAGAAGCTTCTCTCAATGCTCTCAGCCGTCTTCGTCGTACGTTTCATCCCTTAATGCTTTTAACGTTGGACCTCGCGCAGTTAACATGTAACGATCCAAATAATGGACTATACGCATAGATTTATCAGTGTCCGAGCAACTTGAGACATGCCGTGATGCGTTTGCACTTTTGTGTGTTTGTAGCGGAATCTACAATGTAAAATTCGTCCTATTTATTAGGGAGACAAAATTATAAAACTATTCGATTGCTTAGCATGTACGCATTTGTACAATTATTCTTCGCATTTTTTTTATCCAAATTGTCAGCATGTTTCAATGATATATTTAATAAATTATTGAATTTTATAATTAATATTTTAATATCGTAATATATATTCTTCGCGCGCGCCGATTATGGAATCTAACGACGCGAAAAAATTGTAATTAAAGGGCGTTAAAAAACGTAACGCGATTATAAATCTCCCCGATATCGCACCTTTTTGAATATCGTCACTAATCTCAATTAACTGTAGCAAAAAATAAGGACAAACACAGTTTCCCGAACACGTGAGCGGTATAACGAAACAGCGGTCGATTAATCACAGATTCGGCACGCTTCTCGTCTCCTTTCTCCATTAATCTTTGATACTACGAACAAAAAATGGGACACGATCGCCACATCGTATCGCCGGTATAAAATACTCGCAAATAACACCGCGCGAAAACAAGCGTTTCGTTTATCCGCGAGAGCGTACACGGCATACAGAATTAGTATTCAAAGCCTCGATAATATCGAGCTTAACGAGATTTCTATATCAGGAAACTCGCGAGGTATTGATTTTACAAAGTCGCTGGGCAAGCGGCAGTGGCACACAAGACTCGTTCGTTCATCGGCGAATTAGCGTCGATGAACTTTTCTGAACCCCAGAGCCTTCTGAGCCCCAAGTCCATCGATTCCCTCTTCCCTCGTACCCTTTTCTCTCCCGGATATACACGATCGCTTAAGTAGATGGAACGAATTGCAAATAACTGTCGACAATGGTGGGCATTCCGTTCGAACGACGTAATTACGGCTTTGCGATCTGCACTGATCCGCTGGTAATCGCGGATTTTTGCGCGGCCCGTAAAAGAGATTGAGAACTCGTTCGATGAAGGCGCGTCTAGAGGAAAGAGGGTTCGATTGTAAAAGGGGGTAGCTGCCCGAGAGAGAGTGTTTCAAGTAATCCGATGAGCGGGCGAGTGTGTGTTGCGGCAACTTTAGGGAACACCGGAGTCCGCTTTGATGTTCTTTGAAGAGTTCGAATCGCTACGTAAGACTCACCGGGGAGTGAACTAAGATGCGTATCGTAAATGCAAATTTTCCTGAAATATTACAACGGCCAATATACAGGGTGTTAAAAAAGTGGCGGATACGCTGTATAGGGATGAATTCCTGAGGTTATTTGGAGACGATTTTTCCTCAGTGAAAATGTCGAGGCACCAATAGTTTTCGAGTTATAAGTAATTGAAAATAAAGGGCTTTTCGTAAACTAAGTATTGTGGAATTAAAATATTAACAAAACTACATTCTTCAATTAATTTCAAGTCGACTTTAATTTAATAGAATTTTAATTTAAGGCTTAGTTACCAAGATATATGATGGCAAAAATTGGGAGCTTGCAAAAAATGATGACTTCTCTCGACATTTTCGTTGAGGAAAAATCGTCTCCAAATAACATCAGGAATTCACCCCTATACAGCGTATCCGCCACTTTTTTAACACCCGATATATCTCTCTCTATGTACATATAATATTTACCTCTTCCACGTATTAATTACGTAGGTTTACCGAAATACTCGTTATTTCGTTAAAAATCACGATATACAGTATCAAATGCAATCATATATAATATGACGAAGCGATAATATTGTAGTTTTTTTATCTTTGGATAAGAACTTACATTTGCCAAAAAAGAAGAAAAAAAAATAGAGAAATGCGAGCGTCTCTGGGATGGTTTTCTACGTCGCATTACGTTCTTACGTAGTATAGAATACGCGTCCCAGCAGAGAACTTCATATCCCTCATAATCAGTATCGTACGCTAAAGTTATGGCAACTCCGCGCCGTACGCACATAATTTATTCGAGTGTTCTCGTTTAGGTGTACTCTATAAACACCGTTTAACGTCACTGCATTTTTCCCTCCACTGCGCCATGTAACACGTTAATAAGCTTAGTCAAATGATGTGAATATTTTTCATTATATTTTAAATCAACTTCCGTCGTCTCTCGTATAACTATTTATGACGATTAAAATAAATAATCGCTCGGCCGTCGTGTTTTCAAAATTCATTTCCTATAAATAATAAAACTTTCCACATAATTATCCAACTGAATAATGATTGCGAACGTAATAGTTCAATTTTACTTTTTTATTTGCGCTATAAATGTTACTATGTCACTCACTGACACGAACTCGTTCAAAAATTCATAGTCGCATATGTCAAAGATATTTTTAACACTGTGAAAAAATGTCGTTATTCCTCAATTCGTATGTTATAAAAGTATATAGGAATAAAAATTTTTCACGAGAGTGAAAGATATAAAAAAAACAAAGTAGAGCGTTATTTATAATCGAAAGAGAGCGTTAATAAATTAGCGTTATTTATTATAAGGCTATCGGATTAACCCGTTACCATCAGATATGTGTGATGGACGTTAATATTTAGATAGACTTAATATTTACGAAATTATCTTATATATCCGGCAGAGAAACGTCGAGTTTGCAAGATTCACCGGTCGTGAATGCACGCGGCGGTGCGCGCAGGATTCTACTTATCAATCTAGGATTAGTCTGCACCCTTGCGCACAGGTTATCCCGAGGTAATGCTCTCGTAATGAACGTTACTCATCAGCATGCAGCGGTATTATCCTGGTAGGGATATCGCGGGCCATTAATATCTGCTTCCCGATACGCGCGGATTATATGAGTTAACTATTAAAACGAGTTTGTGTGCATAATGACGCGGCGTGAAAAACGAGGAGAACGCGCGATAAACACACGGTTGATGAAAAATATAACGAGCGCGAGAATCATTAATTTTTAATATAGATTACGCAACGCAGCGAGAGTAGCGAAACAGCCCGGCCTGTTGACCAGCTGTTGCTTTTCGCGCGCTGTTAATTATTCCTATTTCGTTTAAGGAAGTTTCTGTCGGTCCTCGATCTCTAACATCGATGCTGCACTTTTCACACATCGGTGAAAAAGTTGTTGCAAACTCGATGTTTCTCTGCCGCATATGTAAAAATAATTTCATAAATATATTAAATAATATCTATCACATCGAATTAAATAATAAATGACGTTAATTTATTTAGATATTAAAAAAAAAATAAAAATATTTTATTCCTACATACTTTTATAGCACACACGGATTATAAATATTTCTACATACTGCAGTATAGAGCTATAAATAAGCCAACCTTCCCTCTTCTCACCTAGTGCATCCGAAATATGCTAAGGCGATTCATGAATGGAAATCGAGGGTGCGGCATGTATAATACGTCAAATTATTTCGCTCGTGTGAATTTTTACTGATTGAAATCACGAACGCATGTCGCAGTCTTATCCACAATACGTCCTACACACGTGAGACCTATGACCAGCTTGGGCAGATGCTATTATTGTTACAGAACCGATGAATAGCGACCTTTCTGTGCTATTATTATTTTACTCTCGTTTTTATAGGGCTCCCACCGGAGAGAATACTCCATTTAGCCTCTGCTTAATTTAACTTTGAAGGATCCGGTACACTACCCTCGTTACAATTGTTTGAATCTGCATTTAAAAGTTCAATTGAGCTCGAATTCAAGCTAGTATTATGTATTATACTGACAGATTTTCGATGCAGAGACAGAAACTATGTTCACCACGAATCAATTGATTAATTTTGAATTTGAGAACAATAATAAGTTATAACTACTTCTAAAATTACATAGATTAAATTTTTAGATGCGAGATTTAAAATATTAATTTATAATTGTAATCATATCTTATCTTGCATATATATATACGTATTCGCTTTATACGCTAATGGAGCGTTATTAATTAATTAGAATTAAAATAATTAAATTCGCGAAAATAACGAGATATGCATCAATTTATCATTTTATACATCTGCTCTCGATCTGTTGATCAATTTTTCATTTCGTACATAACGACATAATACGTATACGTTGATTCAGATTACATATCGCGCCAATCGGTGTGAATGGAGGGTGGATGCGATGCCTATACGAATATATACACATATTTACATATATGCACACATATACGCATAAATTCAGTCGACTTTCATTCATCTGCCATGCTTCTGTAAAGTCTTACTCTAGCATAATCACAAATCGAGATAGTAGACATATATAGATATGGCTGATTGTATACACGTGCGAGTATTATATCGAGTGGTTGGCTATTATTAACTTGCCTGTTGTGCATCAGAGAATGATAAAATTGCGTAGGCATTTTCGTTACACGTTTTCATATACCCTATCCGTGCAACTAATCGATCACGCATGGAGTGCTTGCACAACCCGTTTTAAAGTTGCGATTAATAATAACTCCCTGATCTCTCCCGCATTGTGATAACACAAACACGTTAAACTGTCAGTCGTTTATTTTTCCCGGATCATTCGATACGTATTTTGTCAGAAATAAAATTTATCGCAATCGATTTCTAATCTCCAATTCAACGGAAATTTGTTCGGACGTGTGTAACACTTTAGTGTGCAACACTGTGAAAAGTTATGGCTCTTATCTTCATCGAGGTATGATGTATGGCTGGCCGCGTGTGTGTATTCATGTGTGTCGCACCCATAATATAGTTTAACCATATTATTTTACCGTGGCATCGTGAAAATGTCATGCGCAACAAAGCCGAGGAAACTGGTACAAAACTAATATTACATCGTAACAGCGAAACGTCATCTTTTATCACTACTCTCTGTCCTGTTGTTATTGCGAATATGCGAGATATTTGCAGCCGTTTATTGTAGGCATAAAATCTAAATTTCAAATTATAAAAGTTTGTTGTAATATCTTCATTGTGCACTTTCTGCCGTACGAAAAATATGTAGAAATCCTACGAGAGCTGCATGCAATTCGTCCTTTAAAATGACACGTTTCGTAGGGAAATTTCATATACTTTATGCACGTTTAAACGCGTACAAACGCCCTTTTCGCAGAAATCGCGGTGTGTATTCGCATGAGAGCGCGACATATTGGTTCTGATTGAACCTCGACTCGGTTCAACTGCTTTGGGCTGTGCTGGACAAGCACGAGGCAGATGAAAACGTGAATACAACAAAATGAAGGGAGAATCTAGCTGGCGGCGCGGATTGGATGACAGAAATAACAGCTAGAGCATCACTTTTGACAAATCCACGCGCGCAATACTGACGCACAATGGAAATGCAATTTCGTTTAATATTCAATTTATAATAAGTTAGAATTAAAAAATAAAAATATTAATAAAGAAGAGGGGGGGAAAAAAATATGTACGCGTTATTATTTTTCCGATGTTTTTCAGAAATAAATTTTCTCGAGAACAAACCCCCTCGTATAAAAAAATTTTATTTCACATTTTTGACGTATTTTTTTTAATGTAAAATCATCATTCTGCCTGGTTGTAGCACTAGTTACGGGATGTCATGTACATCGAGATTGAAATATTCTGAATGTCTGAATTTGCACTGCGTTCCACTTTTTTTTTTTCATCTGATAGAAGATTGTACACGATAACGCAATTAAAGGAACAGCGCGCGAATAAAACAATAAAAGATTTCGTATGGCGCACGGAGAGACAAAACGACAGATATTTATAACTCGCGAATAACAGGTTCTCGTAATTACAGCATAAAAAAAATCGGCCAGGCGATTTTGAGGCTCGGAACTGACTATATAAGCGCGATTGTAGCAGGGCTGTAATCAAGTCCAGATGGGTCGCACTGATTGACAATTTTCCGCGGTGCTGTACTCTTAACCGACCCCTTTCATCCCTTTCCTCATATACATTACGTGCCACTTCAGCATTCTGAATTCGTGGATATCGTTTCTAAAGAAGCCTTCAAACTAATGACACCTCATCGACGAAAGTACGTATTTTTTATACGAAATAATAGAATTTAATATTATTATTGAATATCCTTAGCTGATTTCTAGATTATACATTAGATTAACAGCATCATGCCGAATAAATCTTTTCACCCCGATAAAAAGATGGACGATGACAGTGTAGTTAATTAATGAGTTTGGTTTTGCGATAGAAAATATCCAATGCCGTACATTCGTATGCCAGATTAAAGTTGAAGTATCGGTGTGAATGATTACCAATTAGCGAGCGGATAAGCCGGCAGACTGGCAAATGGATCTGATCAGAACGCGTCGTTAATAGAGCCGAGAGCTCTGCGAGAGAAGGAGAGAAAAGATGGTCGCAGGAAAGAGATACGATTGGCAAATCGGGATATTTTCTAGCAATATATTTATAGCGAGCATTGACACTTCGCTTTCCATTCGTTTCGGTGCATTCTACTCCGGAGAGAACTCAAGTACGAGCCAAATAAATACATTGTTGAGTGTTGACTGTTCATTTAATATATTGGTTTCTACGGAAAGAGAAGAGATAGAGAGAGGATGATGCACTTCTTGCTAATTAATTACTGTACTACTTTGCAATTAATTTTTGAGTGAACGCTTATATATATACTGCGCACCAGCAACATTTATCTCGTTTTCTCGCGTTCATTGTTCTACAAATTGATGGTGACCTCGTTTCAATCTCTCGAACTTTGCCATCTTAAAGCACACGATGTGCGCATTCTACCGACAATGGCGAGTAACAATGGGTGGTCGGATTAAAATGCAAATTAGTCCATAAGTCAAGACATTATATAATTGTTAGCTGTGCTGGCTGGCGGTTATTGTCATGGCAATAAACTTTCAAGATTTAAGGTGTCAGCGAGCGGTATCCAAACGGTATATACATATACGCTTGTACTTAAAAGATTACATACGTACGTATAGATTTGGTATTGTAAACGCGTTCGCCTCTATATCGTCCAGCTTACAACTACTTTATGAACTATTTGAATTATATCTATTCCAAAAATTTCAATCGACGGAAAAAATATTATTAACCGAAGATTACCTTCTGTGAAGATTATGAGAAAAATGTTGCACGCTACTAATAAACGTTATTTCACAATTATTCATCTTTTTAGATAAATGTGCCTTTCTTTATTTAGATATTTCTCGGTTGGTTTCGCGAAAGAAATTTAATCATAACTAAATATAGTAGAACGATTTAGTCATTAACTCGTGGAAAAATATACAGAGTAAAAGGCATTATATATTTATTATTTTTCGTTTTTTCCGAGTGCGCTAAAAGAGAAGAGCTTAGAACCACCTATCTCATTCGACTTGCGCGAGTACTACCCTGAGCATTACTTCCCGCGGGTAATTAACATAAAAGCGATAACGTGAGAGTGCTGTGGAAGTAGCGACGACAGCCGGCATCTTTGAAAGAGATCGTTTGTATTAAAAAAAAAAAAAAAAATGAAAAAGAAAACACCAATTCGAGTAATTTGCGAAAAACTCTCCCGAATAACAAACGTTTCATTATGCATAAATCCGCTTTGAATACATAATATATCCCCCTGTTAGTAATACGCATTAACGTAACTTCTTTATTTTTATATATAAAAACTTTTATAATTTCATAAATTGTACATGTAATTAAAATAATGTACACATACATAATGTAATTCATTAATTATATACATTATTATAATTAATGAATTACATTATAATTATATACATATATTCAAATACGTTATATTTGTTGTGCCAGAAAATACGCGGAAGCAGGCGATAATAATAATTTTTTTTATGACATCACGTCGTAATAATGGTGTTAATGTGTATGCGTATTAGATTACTTTCTGAGGAGATCAGAGGTCAGTGTGACGATGTTCCCGACATGGGCAGTTATGTACTCGTCAGTTATGATTCCCCAGTTAATCGTTAAGGCTACAAGCACTTGCGTCCGTCAAGAGATAGAGAGTTTGTGCTTAACATGCTAATATTAATTATGTCGCGACTACATAATTATACGTCGAGTTTCTATAATAAAAATATAAATGCACTTTTCCGTAAAAATGTATGTACAATTATATTAATTATATTACATAATTTCGTAAGAGACAATACGTTTTCTACAGCTACAGCACTGCATGCCAAATAGTTTCATCTTATGGCTTTTAACGAGCTTCAGTTTCGATTGCACTTTGCAACTCGACGGACATATTTACGCTTTATCTCATTTCTTGATTTAGACTTAAGATATGCGATCACTATACATCATCATGGCATTAGGTAAAAAGTTTACTTTTGAAACTCGGAATTCTAAATAAAATATTTTTATCATTTTTTCGATATTTTCAACTTTGCAACTTCGCACAGTTATCTTTACTCGGATATAATTATTGCGCGTATAAAAATAATTAAATAACAGTAACGCAATCTTCGAGATGTTGACGTAAAAGGCAATTCGTGATTCTGTAATAATTACTGTATGTGCAGTGCCCATTTTCGGATTGTGCTTTGCGACGACCGACGAGAATAATGCATCCGCGTGTAATTGCGAGCACTGTAATAACGAGAAAAAAGTAATCGCTTTGGGAGAGGAGACGACTACTCACGCGTGGCAGGTCATGTACGAGGAGGACAGCGATGATGATGGTAATCGGACAATTTGCGCCAGGAATCGTGATTTTAACGATCGCACTTTTCCAAGTGTCTGTCACATGTTATGTTACAATCATTGCACGAGATATCGAATGGTAGCAGTTACGAAGAATGACGTGAAGAAGTATGTCGTAATTGCGAATAGACCAAGTAAGCATTTGAATAAAAATTGATATTTACAATTATAGTTTCCTTTTATCTCATGTATAGATAGTATTTTACATTTTAATTTAATCAACTTGTAAAACAATTTATAATTAGTTGTAATTAATAATTTTTTATTTTTATGATATCTAATTGTGTAATGTAAATGTAATATAATTATAGTAAAATTATATTTTTTAAATTAAACACAAGTTATTAGAAAAAAGAAATTATTAATATAACTATATAATTTTTACACAGATTATTACAAATTGAAAGATGGATTGTGCTGAGGGATCACTAGGTACTTTCGGGGACCACGTGTAGGCTTGATACATATCTGATTATTACAGAAACTTGAGCAGCAACATTTTTGCAAATTTACATTGTATGTGTATTAATGTAAAAAAAATATATATATATTTAAATAATTTTATTAGCCGGATAGCTCAATGATTTATTTTGAATGTGACTTTTCAGATACAGGATACTCTTTGTGTTTGACGTTACGAAAATTTCATAGCATTCCGTTGACCAGTCGAAGCAAAAGAATTTTTGTTCTTTTCATTTTGATTGATCAATGGAATGGTTCGAAAGTGTCGTAGCATCAAAGAAAGAGCATCCATAGACAACTTGAAATTCTTAAATATAGTTTCCAAAATATAGCCGCTATATTGTGTTTTCCTGTAATTAAGATTCAACCGAAAATATATAATAATTGTATATATATATATATAAACCTCCAGATATATATAATTTTTAATATACCGTATATTCTGATAAACATTTATGTCATCATGATACATGACACATTTTCTAAATTTTTATGTTTTCTGTATTATACAACACATAAAATTATAAGTGAAATCTTGTCTTAATTTCTGTTAATAAATCATAGATTATTCAAAGAATGAGAGTAAATGACTGTTATATGTTTCCGAAATAATGTGCAGTTTAATAAATGTTATTGTTTTTTTAACTCTAAAGATAATTATTATATAATAAAAGTTATAGGTTTAAGATGTGTTCTAAACGCAATAAAACAAGTGTCTTCAATGGAAATATTTTTGGCATGCAGTGCTATAGTAAAAAAAATGTCTTGAAAAATCAAATATAGTATTAACATAATTAATTAATAATTAATATAAATGCATGGAAAAGTACATTTATATTTCTATTATAGAAACGTAACGTAATAGTGTAGTAGATTATATCGCGACATAATTAATATCATGTTAAGTGCGAACACGTCTTGTGTTGGACGCAAATGCTTGTTAATCTTACTGATTAACTAGGGAATCAACATATCGATATGTTGAGAATATTAGCATATTAAGCTCTAATTTTCCTAGAAAGAAATCTAATACACATATTAGTATCACATTATTATAATTTAATATTAGTATCATTATTAATGAAATATTATGAAAATAATGATTAATGTCACATGCATATAAGTAAAAGAGGCTGCGCACAAGAAGAAGAAATGAGGAACAGAAAATAAAGAACAGAAAACAGGAACAAGGAATGAGAAACAGTTTAATATAAAACATGAAATATAATTTAGTAAAATAGAAGAACAGAGAAATAGTACTAAGGTAAAGTGATGAAATTTCTCTATTCTGCGTTACTAAATTACATTTCATATGTTTTATATTAAACTGTTCCCTATTTCCTGTTCCTGTTTTTTGTTCTCTATTCCTTTTCTTATTCCTTTATTTATTGTGCGCAGCCACTATATTTGTATATTTTAATATATAACAGAAATAATCACCACAAAGTTTTAATCATATTCATAATATGTAATTGTACACATGAATCAAATAAAAACTTGGCATATATTTTTCAATTTTTTAAAGAAAATTATGTAATTCATTGTTTTGATGAAAAAGTTATAACATATAATTTCTTAAATTTTTTTAATATATAGTTAACATATAATTTCTTAACTCTTTCTTCTGAATTGCGCTCTAGTGAATTTTTGGTGATTAATACATATACAGATAATGTTATATATGTACATACACATGCAATACACTCACTGATACGATGCGTAGCAGCAAAGCTCTACAGTACAAAGCGTTGATCTATAACATAAAAAACACAAATTATATGTATATAAAATAGTTTCAAAATAATTGATATTTGAAAAAGTCAATTTAATGCGCAATGAAACTTTTATTCGTACCGTAAAATATATTTCATAAAATTAGGTCATGAAAATTATTAAACTTTTAAATTATTTTTTAGATCTAAATTTATATAAAGTATAATAAATATTAATTTTTAAAAAGTAAATTAAATAATTATAAATTGTATAGGCAATATTAAAATTATACATACATGCATACATACATATATATATAAAATTTTGAAAAGTAAAATATCCAAAATCCATCCTATGCATCACATTATACATTTATGTAAAATGAATCGTTATCGCGGAAATAAACGAGTAATTATAATTTTGCAAGTAATAAATAATAAACGAAAGAAGTTATAAATCTAACTTACGACAAGGTTGCTCCGCCGTTGCCCGATGCCACCCCGGGCCTTCTCCTCGTAGAAGCTTCGTAGAAACACTTGCACTCGCGTTACTTTTTTTCGTTCGCAACGAGCGACGACGCCCAGATTTTAAATATTACATTTTCGACGCGTTTCGGTAAAACGCGAGAATCGCGAGAGCTTATTCGCGCGCGAATAGAACCGATGCTCTGTTTTCACGCCTATTTCGCCGCTTTTTTCGAGACCCACTTATCGGAGGTGGACCTAACCTCATCGAACAACGATGATACGGCGACTCCCCCGCGACGCACTCAGGAGTCGCCGATATTTTAAGAAATGGGCACTACATTTCACTACGTTTTATATTTCACAATTCAACGACGTAGAAATCGCGGATCGATAACGCCGAAAAAGTCTGGAAATTCGCGTCGAAAGCGCAGCCGGTGTAAAGCCCGAATCACACTAGCGATTGGCGATTGCGTCTGCGATTGCGACTCGACAAATAGACGAATGGCAAACGGCAATCGCTGGCCGGTTGCTTCCTGATTGGTCCATTTGACGAATCGCAATTGCAGACGCAATCGCCAATCGCTAGTGTGATTCGGGCTTAATTCGATCCGCCCGTGCGATCGCGATCACGATGTCGGTACACGATTTCGCGACGCGATCGGATTTATACAATTAAGCAGGTACAAACACTAAACTCTGGATCGCGAACAACCGAAAATACCTCTAAAAACAACAAGTACTGATGCAAGACTGACATTGCCAGTTACGGGACGCGCAGCACGACAAGATTGCAAAGTCGTAGTGGTGGGGGTCGCGGCGACTCGGACCGCCGAATCGAGCCGAGCGGAGCCGAGCGGAGCCGAGCCGAGGCGAGCCGAGTCGAGCCGAACTCCGAGCTCGCACGTACGTGACGTACGCCGCTATTACGATTTTGCGACCTTGGCGTGCTGCGCGTCCCGTAAATGGCAGTGCCAGTTTTGTATCAGTACAGCTGTTTTTAAATGTATTTTCGATTGTTCGTGATCGACGTTTGTGCGCTCATCGCAGTCCGCGACAGTACGAGTGTGAATTTAGTGCTTAATTATTGTATAAATCCGATCGCGTCGCGAAATCATGTACCGACATCGTGATTGCGACCCACGGATGAATTCATTCATACGGGCAGATCTACTACACGGGCGGATCGAATTACTGCACTTTCGACGAGAATTTCCAGACTTTTTCGGCGTTGCCGATCCGCGATTTTTACGTCGTTGAATTGAAATATAAAACATAGTGAAATGTAGTGCCCATTTCTTGGAATATCGGCGACTCCTGAGTGCGTCGTGAAGTAGTCGCCGCATCATCCTCGTTCGATGAGGTTAGGTCCACCTTCGATAAGTGGGCCTCGAAAAAGCGGCGACGCGAAAACGGTTCTATTCGCGCGCGAATAAGCTCTCGCGATTCTCGCGTTTTACCGAAACGCCTCGAAAATGTAATATTTAAAATCTGGGCGTCGTCGCTCGTCGCGAACGAAAAAAAGTAACGCGAGTGCAAGTGTTTCTACGAAGCTTCTACGAGGAGGAGGCCCGGGGTGGCATCGGGCAACGGCGGAGCAACCTTGTCGTAAGTAGATTTATCATTTCTTTCGTTTATTATTTATTACTTGCAAAATTATAATAACTACTCGTTCATCTCCGTGATAACGGTTCATTTTACATAAATGTATAATATGATGTATAGAATGGATTTTGGATATTTAACTTTTCAAAACTTTATATATATAATTTTAATATTGTTTATACACAGTGTTGTGCTTAGATGATTTTAAAATTAGCTAGATAAAGATGAGATAAAAATATGTAAATTCATCTTAGATAAGATAATGATGATTTTATTTTAAATATATATAGATAAAAGATAACATATGACGATTCATCTAGATAACTTCCAGATAATATTTTTAAAATCACTTATGTAAACAGTTAAAAAATGTAATGTAAAATAAAAAAATGAAAATTATAGATATAAAAATATATTTATAGTTTTATTTATAAGTTTTTATCGTTTACTGCTCAAGTTCTATTACTTAAAATATTTTCATGTGCTATGAAACTCTAAACCAAATTATCTGAATATTATGTTAGATAATTTAGTAAAGATAACACTTTTTTTTATCTAAGATGCAGATATAGATAATACATTTTTTTATTATCTATATAAAGATAAGATAACGCCAAAATTTCATCTAGATGATCATCTATATAATTTTATTTAGATAACAGCAAACACTGTTTATACAACTTATAATTATTTAACTTACTTTTTAAACATTGAATTTTATTATATTTTATATAAATTTAGATCTGAAAAGTAATTTAAAAAGTTTAATAATTTTTATGACCTAATAATTTTATTAAATATATTTTACGGTACGAATGAAAGTTTCGCACATTATTGACCTTTTCAAATATTGCGCACATTATTGACCTTTTCAAATATTAATTACTTTGAAAACTGTTTTACATATAATTTGTGTTTTTTTATATGTTATAGATCAACGCTTTGTATTATAGAGCTTTGCTGCTTTGCATCATATCGGTGAGTGTATTGCATGTGTATGTACATATATAACATTATCTGTATATGTATTAATCACCAAAAATTCACTAGAGCGCAATTCAGAAGAAAAAGTTAAGAAATTATATGTTAACTTTATATTAAAGAATTTAAGAAATTATATGTTATAACTTTTTCATTAAAATAATGAATTACATTCTTTAAAAAATTAAAAAATATATGCCAAGCAAGTAAAAATCTTAAAAATTCTCGTTTTTGTTTGATTCATGTGTACATTTACATATTATGAATATGATTAAAACTTTCTGGTGATTATTTCTGTGTTATATATTAAAATATACAAATATAGTGGCTGCGCACAATAAAAGGAATAAGAATAGGAATAGAGAACAAAAAACAGGAACAGGAAATAGGGAACAGTTTAATATAAAACATGAAATGTAATTTTGTAACGCAGAATAGAGAAATTTCATCACTTCACCTTAGTATTATTCTTCTGTTCCTCCATTTTGCGTCACTAAATTATATTTCATATGTTTTATATTTATATTGAACTGTTTCTTATTCCTTGTTCCTGTTTTCTGTTTTTTATTTTCTGTTTCTTATTTCTTTTATTGTGCCCCTAAAAATATATGCTGTAATAATACATACACATTTGACGAACTTCAAAACTTACATACATAAAACTTATACTTTAATAAAAAATTTGTAAATGTTTAATTAAATCAAAATCAAAATTTTATTTAGATATTCACTTTGAAAAAAAAATTATTTATCAAATCTTTTATTTGGTAAAGATTTTTTTTATCTTATTAAGCTATAATACCTTTTCGAAAATGTAATTGAAATTTTTATACTAGGCTGCTTAAGTTTTGGTAAAGTTTCTCGCATTTAAAGTTCGACATTGTAAAGTATAAATATCAACAAGGCGGTTCCTCCAGAGAGAGACCTTTTACACTATTGCACTACGGTTTGGGTTGACCTCTGACAATATCCCTAACGTGGATATGTCTTACGTATAATTTTTGGTAGTCGGGACTGCGTTTACGCTATCCTGAATAATATATTTTGAAAAATAATATATCTTGCAACAGAATAAATTTTACTTTAGATCTGTAATTCGGATGGATTTTTATTTATAATTTTTATGCTATTATTTTATATAATTTTTATGTATGTTGTGTAATTTGATATACATAATTGTGTGCATTTTTGATTCTTTAAATACTTTCTGCATTACATAACACAGCATTATAAGTAGAATTGTGTTTGCCCAAGTCTTTTGGCATGTTGGCCACTTTGACTATATTTCAAATAAAATTAAACTACACAGAGAGAATTTTCTCTTAGGATTTACTCTGAAAATCATGGTAATCGTAGGACAATATGGTATGGAAAGAATTTTATGAGAATTTCTCTGATTAATATTTATCACAATAAAAATAATATATATTACAAAAAATATAAAATATGTTTGATTCATTTTACTATGCAGTTTAGTAAAATTAATCATACATGTTTTATATTTTATTGTGATAAATATTATTATTTTTATTGTGATAAATATTATTATTTTTATTGTGATAAATATTAATTAGAGAAATTCTTATAAAATTCTTTTCATATCATATTGTCCCACAATTACCATGATTTTCAGGGTAAATTATAAGAGAAAATTCTCTTAGTGTATGTAAGAACAGAACATTTTATTTGTTACGTAAAATATTTTATCGTTTAAAATATTTTTTGGAGTGCCTGCGTGTATAATATTACCTACTGAAATCTTCGAATAAATGATTGAGCCAATAATCAGTATATTTAATATATTAGGAAGTTATGTAAGAGAATTAAATCGAAATCTGATGAAATATTGATTCAATAGTTATATGAATTTACGGTGTATTGTGGTTTCATTATTTTCACCGCGATTTCCGTCATTTTCTCAATTTTGCCGTGGTATCTGCCGCGAATTATGTTAAGCAACGGACGCGCAAATCCTCATTTGCGCTTCGATTTTTCTTTTTTATCGCGTCTGGCAATCGAGGGATGGCAAATCGAGAAGTCGCGATGCGTAAAAGATCAGGCGTAACGGAGCGCAAATAATACTCAATTAAACGACATGGGGAACCATTTGAAGGGGAGAAAGAGAGGAAATGCCGGACGTTTCCGTATGTTTGACGCTCGAAATGCGCAGGAAGTTAACAGTCCAGCTTCGGTGGCTGATGCGAGAGAAAATAGGGTGGAACCGCGGGGTGGTTCGCGGGGACTGAAGGAAAGGAATTAACTAGACGCTGAGTCCTCTCGCAAATTGAGTTGCACGGAGCCGGAATTTAAACATTCAAATTAACCTATTTAGCAAGTCAAAGAGGTTAATGTGTGCGCGGCGGTTTCGCATTTCCTCCCCCCCGCAGATCCTAATATTCAATCGATATTGCCTTGTATCTTGCCCGTCGACCGCAGATTCCCACCGGTCGCGTTTTTTTATTCCCTTTCATATCGGTAGCTGTTCGATTCTCTCGCGACCAGAAACGCGCCTCTTTCCCTTTCCCGTTTCGGAAGTGGTTACATCGGGGGATGAATTTTTCTCCCCTTTTTTTTATTCTTTTTTTTTTTCATCAAATTGATGCAATATCTATGAGAGTGAGAAAGAAGAGAGATAGAGAGAGAGAGAGCGGATATATAATATTTATTACTCGGCTGCGAGCTGCGACTTTGTGACACCAGCTTGTTCCGTGGTGATGTTTTCAAACGTTCCAATTAATTCTTCCCTCGAAACGGGCATTGTTTTGCGCCAGATAAACGCGAAAGATTGTCCACCGAGCGATATACGCAACGCGGTGCGGTAACGCGCGTAAACAAAGGGTGTTGCACACGATGCACGACGCATGTTGCTTGCATGACATGCATGGAAAAAAAATCGCTCGGCTTTCCCAACGGAAATTGATCCTCCGGCACGAGATCCTCCGATTATTTCCTACGTTTTTACGGCTACGTTTGTTACAGTAACGTCGACACAAACTACGCCTCTGAGTGCAATTATAACTTTATACAAATAAACTTTGAAGGGGAATGTTTTAGCCTGCTAATAACATCATTTCCTCGCAAACGACCGTCGGAATATCCGTTCCTCGTCCAGTTTCTTTTCGCGTTCTTTTTTCTTTTGTAAGACTGCCGGCCTCGAGTTCTGGACATTCCGGTAAAGTTTAATAGCGATGCATTTCGCCACGTGTTATCGAGAAGCCGATTTTCTAGTTTTGTTTCGTCGTTAGCACAATCGATCGATAGGCGACCCGTTTTTCAAAAAGGATTGACCACAACCAGCGTGAAATAAGCCCTTCAAATGCGCGCACGCACGCATGCATATATGTACATATATGCACATATATGCACATATATATACATATACATACATATACATGTAAGGTGATTTATATTCTAAATCGTTTTAAAATTCATTTTATACAAAATAATTTAACCGAATATTTAACCCATTAATTTATCACACAACTATATTAAGACGAGGAGCGTTCTTGGAGCAAGAATTTAAGATGCTTTTATAATTAACTGATAATTAATTAGTCTCTTATGCAGAGACTACGAATAATCGTAGAGAATAATATAATCGCTTTAATCGTTTGATGTCTTATAGAACTTCTTAGAACTTATAGAACGCGCTTCGAGAAATAATGCAACACGGAGTTATTTGCTCCGCTACCTGTTCGTTCGAGCCTTGTCGCATGAATAACGACAAGACGATCTCGTAAAGGTATATATATAAACATATTAGTATACGTCATGAAATTCCTATAACAAGTACGAGCGCCGAATTTTGTTGTTATCGTGACCTTGTTATTGTTCGCGCGGCGAGACTCGAGCGCGGACTGATCGTGTATTATTCCTCATTCGTGAAAAGTACCAAAACTAAACACGATATTATAGTTTATTATAGTTAACAATTATACGATTATTACAGTTAACAATTATCCACTCGCGTGATTAATTAATTTCCGCGATTAACGACTTGTAAACGCATCGAGGCGACGATTATTAAAGACAGTATTTCACGATTTTTACATTTTTCATAGAAATCGAAACGAGATGAGAGATGAGAATTTAAATTATATTATATTCGTTTAATTGCGATTAGGCTAATGATTTCTTTAATGCTTGGATTAAAATATATCTTCCATCGCGTTTTTAACTTTTTATCAATTTAAATATTATTTGACTGCTATTTTTTTATATCGAGAACACGGTGTAATAAAACAAATCATTGAATGTTTCAAATAACATTATAATACATTATTTGTTAATATTAATATTTTTCACAGAATTGATGTGTTCAAAATCGTAGTTTCGGCGACTATGTTTTTTTTGCATGTTCTCTGTTACTATAATAAAGTGAGCGTCGCGTAAGATTAATGTTGAAAGTGTCATGCAAAGTGCAGAGCTATCGCCGTATTGTACTGATAGTACGAGCGCGCAATCGTAATTAAATATGTTTTCGAAAATGAATGTCATAAAGAAGGGATGAACAAGAGAGGAGAAACAAGCCTGGAGAAGCATCAGGCGATGACGGAGCAACCGTAGAGTAAAATTAATTTATTATTTATTACTTGTAAAATTAATTGCTCGTTTATTACTACGATAATTATCGATTTTATATTATATAATATAATGCATATATGAAAAACATTTTAATTTTATTTTAAAATATTTAAAGTATTTAATAAAATTTTTATAATAATATATTTTTATATTATATATATTTTACATATATATTCATAGAAGTAAAATGTAAAATTTTGTTTAAGATTTATAATTATATATACGATATATATAATATAAATTAGATCTTTATTTATCATAATTTACATTAAAGTTTATATTTAAAAGACAATTTTTATTCTGAAGCTATGTAATTTTTTTCTTAAATATTGATTTAAAGAGTAAATAAAAAATTTAATTATATTAAATAATTATTTTTTTGGACATTGGCTTTAAAATTTAAATATATTTTACAGATCAACGTCGTGTTCTACAAAATATCGCCGTATATATATTATATATAATATACACAAGGGTGATGTTTTTTAGAACACGACGTTGATCTGTAAAATATATTTAAATTTTAAAGCCCATGTCCAAAAAAATATTTGGTATAATTAAATTTTTTATTTATTCTTTAAATCAATATTTAAGAGAAAAATTTCATAGCTTCAGAAAAAAAATGTATGTGTACATATATGTACACACACACATTTATGATTAATTATTTTACATGCATTGTGTAAAATATTTCATCTCGCGCACAAAAGATTCTCGTTTTTGCAGAGATTCTAATTTTCACAATTTACATTTTCCTTAAACATATATATTTTATGTGAGAGGGACTTACGCTTTTCAGTCTGCTTGTGAAAGATATTTCAAAGTTCCTCTTTCCGTCGTCGAATTAAACAGCTCAGTAAATCGGACCAGCTCAGCCCTTTAAAATGGGTAGGAAGTCAGATGGTTTCGATATATTTATGTACTCGCATCTCATTCGTATATTTATGCGTGACTATGTATACGCTGGTCCTCAAAGGGGTCGACGTGATCCTTTCGTAGAGAACCAATAAATATTGGTAGACGGAGTCCAATAAAATCCTTTCTCCGGAATCATACAGATGCTTGCTTCACCTGATTTCGAGTAGCAGCTACAAATTTCCATAGAACATTCGACGCCTTTGACTGAAAATAAAGAGAAACGTTATGCGAAGTTCACCGGAAACGCGTCAGGAGAGAATACTATTTTATGTACATATATAGGTATATCTAGAAATGTATGTTATAGTAAAATTATTCAAGTTTTATTTAAATTACATCTACATTCACATTTGTAAGACTCGGAAAATTATTCCTGCATTTTCGTACGAATCCATCAACTCTTACTCTGTCGTATTCCGTTTTTTGTCTCGAATCGCGCTCGATTTGCAATCTCGTGTAAGACTTTGCATCTACTAAAAAAAATGACAGCCACTTAGAGAAATGCAGAGAACGACCTAGTTCGACCTGACTGTGACGCGTTGTGTGCAGCGAATTTTACATACGCCAACGCACAACGTCGTTCCTCGTCGTCGTATTGTTTGGAAGGATTCGAGAGAACGCGGCCAGCGCTCGACTTGGTTGGCTTCACTTATTCTTACTTACAGTACTCGCACGTCGCATTTCCACGTCTCCCTTTAACGGGGCGACTGAGCATTTGTCTGGCTTGCCCCGCAACTAACTATGCCGCTATGAGCGAAATCTGCCACGGCGGAATCGTTTCTAACTGATGTCGACTGATTATTCAACCCCCTTTTCTCTCGCCCCATTGTTCCACTATTGTCGCGTTGATACCGATAGTTCGTTCTTAAGACGTTGGTCTGATTCCATTTCTCGGTTCCGAAGCAAGAGCTGAGTTTAAATGCGATTGTGAGACAAAAGATTTTTTAATACTAACATTACTTTGATTACAGAAAAATATTCTTTCAACATATAAATCTTCGACATCATATATTTGAATGCATCAATTAAATGTGCTCGTTAAAAAAATGTAATCTGCAATGACGATGAGATTTTCTAGAGAATAAATCTTTATATCCACTACTACATACAATATATATAATATGTTTACACAAAATTAGCTATCTGAACCTAGCACTCGATTTTTTAAAAATTAATTTTTTAAAACGGAAAATGATAGCATTTCGTTTGTAGTTTTTTGTAATAACAGTAATTTCGTTTGTAGTTTTATCAATTAATAAATAAAAAAATTTTTTAAATGACTCGCACCCGACATTGAAATATCGCAAATCCGCTTGCGCAGTCTTCTTTAGAATCGTTTGTAGTTGTTTGTAGTGATTTTCCTTTCGTTTGTAGTTGAGCGGTTTAAAAGTTATAAACAATTGTTTATTCGTCCAAGAGGTAAATTTGTTAATTTTAAAGATATCGCAAATCCGCTTGCGCAGTCTTTTTTAGAATCGTTTGTAGTTGTTTGTAGTGATTTTCCTTTCGTTTGTAGTTTAGCGGTTCAAAAGTTATAAACAATATTGTTTATAACTTTTGAACCGCTCAATTACAAACGGAAGGAAAATCACTACAAACAACTACAAACGATTCTAAAGAAGACTGCGGATTTGAAAAATCTTAAAAATTGACAAAGTTAGCTCTTGGACGAATAAACAATTGTTTATAACTTTTGAACCCCTCAACTACAAACGAAAGGAAAATCACTACAAACAACTACAAACGATTCTAAAGAAGACTGCGCAAACGGATTTGCGATATCTCAATGTCGGTTGCGAGTCATTTTTAACATTTGTTTTATTTATTAATTGATAAAACTACAAACGAAATTATTGTTACTACAAACAACTACAAACGAAATGCTATCATTTTCTGTTTTAAAAAATTAATTTTTAAAAAGTCGGGTGCTAGGTTCACATAGCTATCATTTTATATATTTTGTTTTTTTAAATAATATTTTTAGGCGCGTCTCCACCTCGTTTTCAATGTATTCGCGACTTTCGATCACGTAGGTGCGATTAAACTGACCAGTCTCTGGGCTTACTACTTAGGCTCGCGATGCAGGGCTGTCAAGATTAATAAAGAATCATTTTATATATTTTGTTTTTTTAAATAATATTTTCAGGCGCGTCTCCGCCTTGCTTCCAATGTATTCGCGATTTTCGACCACGTAGATGCGATTAGGCTGACCAGTCTCTGGAGTTACTACTTAGGCTCGCGATACAGGACCGTAAAGAGTAATAAAAAATTATTTTATATATTTCGCTTTTTTAAATAATATTTTCACACGCGTCTCCACCTCGCTTTCAATGTATTCGCGACTTTCGACCACGTAGATGCGATTAGGCTGACCAATCTCTGGGCTTACTACTTAGGCTCGCGATACAAGAACCGTAAAGATCAATGAAGATCACTTCCATTTTTTATATATTTCGTTTTTTTAAATAATATTTCACACGTGTCTCGTGTCTCCGCCTCGCGTCTGTTCTCAATGTATTAGGCTGACAAATCTCTGGGCTTACTACTTAGGCTCGCGATACAAGGACCGTAAAGATCAATAAAGATCATTTTATATATATTTCGCTTTTTTTAAAATAATATTTTACATGTGTCTCCGATTCGTGGTCGCTCTCAATGTATTCGCGTATTTCCAACCACGTAGTTGCGATTAGACTGACCAATCTTTGGGCTTACTACTTACGGTCGCGATGCAGGACTGTAAAGATTAATTAAGATTATTTTATATATGTATATATATATATTTCGTTTTTTAAAATAATATTTTACATATGTCTCCGCCTCGCGTCCGCTCTCAACGTATTAGGCTGACCAATCTTTGGGCTTACTACTTAGACTCGCGATACAAGGACCGTAAAGATCAATAAAGATCATTTTATATCAATTTCGTTTATTTTAAATATTTTGACACGCGTCTCTGCCTTGCGGCCGCTCTCAACGATTCGTATACTTCCGACTACGTAGGTGCGATTAGGCTGACCAATCTCTGGGCTTACTACTTAGGTTTGCGATACCAGGACCGTAAAGATCAATAAAAATCATTTAACTATGTGAACCTAGCACCCGACTTTTTAAAAATTAATTTTTTAAAACGGAAAATGATAGCATTTCGTTTGTAGTTGTTTTTAGTAACAATAATTTTGTTTGTGTAGTTTTATCAATTAATAAATAAAAATTTTTTTAAATGACTCGCACCCGACATTGAGATATCGCAAATCCGCTTGCACAGTCTTCTTTAGAATCGTTTGTAATTGTTTGTAGTGATTTTCCTTTCGTTTATAGTTGAGCGGTTCAAAAGTTATAAACAATTGTTTATTTGTCCAAGAGCTAACTGTATCAATTTTTAAGATTTTTTAAATCCGCTTGCGCAGTCTTCTTTAGAATCGTTTGTAGTTGTTTGTAGTGATTTTCCTTTCATTTGTAGCGGTTCAAAAGTTATAAACAATATTGTTTCTAAAGAATACTGCGATTCTAAAGAAGACTGCGCAAGCGGATTTGCGATATCTTTAAAATTAACAAATTTACCTCTTGGACGAATTGTTTATAACTTTTGAACCGTTCAACTACAAACGAAAGGAAAATCACTATAAACAACTACAAACGATTCTAAAGAAGACTGCGCAAGCGGATTTGCGATATTTCAATGTTGGGTGCGAGTCATTTAAAAAATTTTTTTATTTATTAATTGATAAAACTACAAACGAAATTATTGTTACTACAAACAACTACAAACGAAATGCTATCATTTTCCGTTTTAAAAAATTTAAATGTCGGGTGCTAGGTTCACATAGCTCGCAAAATTTAATTACTTTTTTCGATCAAGAAGGAAAAATATTCTCTTTAAGAAGTTAAATTTCTGAAGAGCTATATTAGACATACGAATGCATCGATCGTTAAAAGAACGCAATTTATTTGAGTTTCTGAATAACTTTTTATACATGAATACGATGAAAATTTTAAATAAACGAAAACAAAAGAAGAGTGACAATAAGATAGATAAAAAGTAAATTATGGATAGAAAATAAATTAACTTTTCAATTAAACTGTGTCATTGTGCTACAAGAAATATCTTAAAATTGCACAGTTGTATCGTATTGCAAAATGGACCATATACTGTATTGATGATCGATTTGAAATTCGCGTCCTACATTTGTAAAATGTCGTAACATTGAAATTTTGTGCTACATTTATTATGTCATTACGCAATCAGAAGCAATAAAGACGCAACGATCTATAGTTAGAAAATCGTCAGATTGCCAATCGCTACGACCAGAAGCAAGCTCGGAGAGTACGACACACTAATGTTTCTTTTCCATGAACCGAACAAACTGTGCTCGTAAAGGCGACTGATTGACGTAGCAACTCGTAGGCACGAGAATTGCTCGTCCCGACGAGCTTGTACGAGCCGCATCATAATGGAAACTTCGCGATCGCGTGCGTCAAAACGACTTTGTGCTACGGCGTTTGTCGTTGGCGACATGGTCACTGGCGTTTGCTCGCACATTCTCGGGGACATTACCGTAAAATATTCGTGCGAAAGCCGATTTGTAGATTTCGATGAACGTCATCATTCAACCGGGGAGTGAAATCGTGAAGAAAAAAAGTTTTTGATTATTTATTCTTTTTATGAAAGAAGATTATTATTGTAAATTTTTTATCAAATTCGCGCGAAGGAAAAGAAATGAAGAATGATAAAACAAAGGAGATATTTTAGAAAAAGATATTTTATAGCTTTTATATAACACGTGATATGTATCATAAAAATTTTCTGTCAGACGTATTACACCATTCTATCGCGACATTTATTATGTATTTTAACAGAATAACTCATAGCATAAAGCCTTTAACTCTCATTGATTATAAATTTATGTCTTTAAAGTCATTGAAGCTCAGTAAGATCCTAAAAGTTTAATAGCTCATAATAAGTCAACTGACGCAGTAATATCGATAAGTAATGAAAAACGACGGGGCTGGTATGTGATGATTGCTTCGATAATTTTTAATTATTGGTCTTAAAAAATAAAATGAGAAAAAGAAACTCGCGGATATATATTTTATTTTGTCATAATTTTCAATTTACAAATTATCAGAAAAGCAAATATTTTTTTCCATTTTTTTTATTTTTACGATTTCAACGTTATTGTTATTTATTATTATCATATAATCATGAGTTATTTAATTGAATGATGTGTCTAACTGTTCTAGATTTACATATCGTATATTATATGTGTGGTTATAATCATTAATATATAATTCTATTATATATTAGATATATATTATGTTACGCATTTAAAATATTTGCGCCGTGACTCATTAAAAACAAGTATCAAATGGTTCAAATTCAAAGCAAACTATCTTATTATTTTATAAATTTAAAAAATAATTATCTCAGTAAAACAGCATAATGGTCAATACGCATCTACAACGCAATCGCTTCTCGTTCGTCTCGAATGAATTTCGCGTACAAACAAGTGTTAAGAGTACCGACGAATCTAACGATGAATGATGATTATCTTCATGTTTATACAATATTAATTAGTCTATTCGACCATAATTAACGCGTCTGTCGATACTTGTGATCAGTACCTTTCGCCTTGTATTTGGTTGTTTTTGCATTCATGCACGGAGAGAATTTTCTCTTAGAATTTACCTTGAAAATCATGGTAATCGTGGGACAATATGGTATGGAAAGAATTTTATGAGAACTTCTCTGATTAATATTTATCACTATAAAAATAATAATATCTATCACAATAAAATATAAAATATGTTTGATTAATTTTACTAAACTGTATAGTTAAAATTAATCAAATATATATTTTATATTTTATTGTGATAGATATTATTATTTTTATAGTGATAAATATTAATATTAATCAGAGAAATTCTCATAAAATTCTTTCCATACCATATTGTCCTACGATTACCATGATTTTCGGGGTAAATTCTAAGAGAAAATTCTCTCTGTGTGGAAATGAGCCGTCTTATAATACGCTTTTCGCGCTTTTTGTTAAGAAGAAATGTCAAATAGCCTAAATTCAAGTGATATTATTATAATCTAATTACTTCAGTTACATTAATATATATATTTTCTTATTAATATCTCTTTCAATGTTCAACACATTCAAACATGCCGCGCGCCGCGCCGCTAAGAAATTTTCCCGCGCGCGACCTTGTGACGTAGGCGCGAGATACGTGAATTCCGCCGCTTACTTTGCGCCGCATTTCACAGTCGTCGCGACACGCATCACGTCTCGTCCTCGTGTCTCCTCGTTCGTCTCGAGTAAATTTCGCGTACAAAGTATCGGGAGTGCCGAATCTAACGGTGAGTGACGATTATCTTATGTACATATTAATATGCAACAACGATTAATGCGTCTGTCGGTATTTGTGACCATCGCTTTGCATTCCATCGTTTCGGTGTCCGTGGAAACGAGCCGGCTCGTAACGGCTTTTTTGGAGCATTTGCCAAGGAAAACTGTCGAACAATTCCAACTCGATATTACTATAATCTAATTATTGTAGCTACATTAATATATATATTCTTGTTAATGTTTCTTTCAATATGATGCGCCGCGCCGCTAATTGTAAGGAATTTTCTCGCGCGACCGTGTGAAGTTGGCCGTTTATCGCGCAGTCGCAGCGCTGCTTCTCGTTCGTCTCGAAGTGAACTTTGCGTGTCGGGAGTGCCGAATCTAACGATGAATAATGATTGTTTTGCATTAGTTGCCCTATATAATCGCGATTAGTGCGTATCTCGTAATCGATGTGTATCGCTCCGCGCTTCGTTCGATCATCACCTTCGCGTAGTTCGCGGCATTCGCTAGACCGCTAAGTGTTTTGAACGAGATCCAGCATCCGAAGCATCGGCATATGTAATCGGCAAGAGATTGTTATACTTGTCTGCGACAGTGAGTGTTTCACATGTGCCATTTGTTATCGAATTATTCTTATACTTTTCGAAGTTTTTCGTCCTGCAATACAATTTGTCCAACAGAAACAAAAATATAATATATTTTTTTTAATATTGAATTTTTTTATTAGCTATGATATCAATAAAAAAAAATTTCTTTAAATTGTATAAAGCACTATTTATAAAAAAAATCGAAAATATAAATGCAATAGACAATATTCATAATTATTTTTAATATATATATATATATATATATATATATACACACAAATATATAATATTATTTAATGTCGGATTTTTTTATTAACTATGATATTAATAAAAAAATAAAATTTCTTTAAATTATATAAAGCACTATTTATAAAAAAGAATCGAAAATATAAATGCAATAGACAATATCCATAATTATTTTTAATATATATATATACACACTAATATATATTATTTAATGTCGGATTTTTTTATTAGCTATGATATTAATAAAAAAATAAAATTTCTTTAAATTGTGTGAAGCACTATTTATCAAAAAATTGAAAATATAAATGTGATAGGCAATATCCATAATTATTGTTAGATTTTAATATACATATACACCTAAATATATAATATTTTTAACGTTCGATGTTTTTATTAGCTATGACCAATACAAAATAAAATTTCTTTAAATTGTGTGAAGCACTATTTATAAAAAAATCGAAATATAAATGTGATAGGCAATATCCATAATTATTTTTAGATTTTAATATACATTTATACCTAAATATATAATATTTTTAACGTTCGATGTTTTTATTAGCTATGATCAATACAAAATAAAATTTCTTTAAATTGTGTGAAGCACTATTTATAAAAAAATTGAAAATATAAATGTGATAGACAATATCCATAATTATTTTTAGATTTTAATATACATATGTACCTAAATATATAATATTTTTAACGTTGGATGTTTTTATTAGCTATGACATCAATAAAAAATAAAATTTCTTTAAAGATTGTGTGAAGCACTATTTATAAAAAAATCGAAATATAAATGTGATAGGCAATATCCATAATTATTTTTAGATTTTAATATACATATACACCTAAATATATAATATTTTTAACGTTCGATGTTTTTATTAGCTATGACCAATACAAAATAAAATTTCTTTAAAAAATTGTGTGAAGCACTATTTATAAAAAAATCGAAATATAAATGTGATAGGCAATATCCATAATTATTTTTAGATTTTAATATACATATACACCTAAATATAATATTTTTAACGTTCGATGTTTTTATTAGCTATGACCAATACAAAATAAAATTTCTTTAAATTGTGTGAAGCACTATTTATAAAAAAATCGAAATATAAATGTGATAGGCAATATCCATAATTATTTTTAGATTTTAATATACATATATACCTAAATATATAATATTTTTAACGTTTGATGTTTTTATTAGCTATGACATCAATAAAAAATAAAATTTCTTTAAATTGTATGAAGCACTATTTATAAAAAAATTGAAAATATAAATGTGATAGGCAATATCCATAATTATTTTTAGATTTTAATATACCTAAATATATAATATTTTTAACGTTCGATGTTTTTATTAGCTATGACCAATACAAAATAAAATTTCTTTAAATTGTGTGAAGCACTATTTATAAAAAAATCGAAATATAAATGTGATAGGCAATATCCATAATTATTTTTAGATTTTAATATACATATATACCTAAATATATAATATTTTTAACGTCCGATGTTTTTATTAGCTATGACCAATACAAAATAAAATTTCTTTAAATTGTGTGAAGCACTATTTATAAAAAAATCGAAAATATAAATGTGATAGACAATATCCATAATTATTTTTAGATTTTAATATATATACAAATATATAATAAGAGAGAATCTGTTATTGTATGTCTTTTGTAAAACATATGCTGGGTGATGTAATATTAAATGATCAAAACGGTCGATAGGGACTGAAGGCTCAAAATTAAAAGTTTGGCGGAATATCGTAATCGACAGGGTCGGTTGCAGTTTCGTGAGTCCTCGTACTTTTAGTCTGGGGGCACAGAACGGCACGCAATAATCGGGGCGGACTCTATCGCGTGGCTCGATCGTTTGGAGCTTGCTATCTGGAATCTTGATCGCTTCTGATCGAGCAATTATTCCGTGGCACTTCAATTTTCCACGATAAATTTTTACCGCGATCACCGAACCGGAGGAGGACATGCCAAAGCGCGGCAACATGAGAGGGTAACGGGAAAAATTTGTCGGAAAAATGGATAGCCATTGTCTTCGGCCTGACGGAAGGTAGAGACGAAATTGAGCCATCGATTATCGTCCGCAGGTTTGCATAGAAATTGCTGAAAATGTGAAAACCGATTTTGCAATATTTCGCGACGAGCTATTAATTCATTTAAATAAACGCCAATGTTTTTTTTCTATAGCGTACTCTTTATTTAAGATATTATCTCTCTCTCATCTCTCTCGTTAGTAATTTGAAGCTTGGCATGCCCGACAGCAAGATGTATACGTTTCGATAGTTTGATAGCTCAATTCTTGCTAAATGGAAATTTCGAAATCGCGACTTGCACAATAAATGCAAATGCGAATCAAATTAATGCAAATACGATGCGACCACAGGGTTGCATATAGGGTGATAAATATAATATAAGTGCGTTATCTCTCTCTCTCGTTCTCGAATATATCTGAAAATGTACGTTTCGTAACTCCTTCCCGTACGTTCGCGCGCGCGAGAATTTACATAACGGCATTTTATGCACGCTAGATATCATGCGTGCAATAGTCAGGCGTCAGACTTGTTCAGCCGCGCACCGAGTATCACAGACGTACGTATAACATCGGCCAACTTGAGGAGCCTCCAGGCAAATCGACGATGTGTGTAATCGAGCGACAGTGGTTGTGTAGCAGTCAGTAGCTGAGGAGAGGAACCGAGAAGGACTGTGTGCGCTGTACACAACCCTCCTCCCTTGCCGGGAGTTTCGAGGTTGCGTTGAAGGAGATATATCATCGGACTCGCCGTGATACAGTGTCCTTCATGCACATTTCGTTGGGTCGTACATCACTGCCGACGTTACCACCCCGTAGCGCGCACAAGCAGGCCTTCCGATAGAATTACGTAATACGCGACGTCTTCGATCTCCTCTCCTAGAGAAAGCGCCTAAAGCGTTTCCGTATCAAAGCAAAGTTTCGAAATAGAGAATCTACTTTTTTGACTACGCGCATACGGGAGAGAGAAAACTGGTCCCTTTATATCGCTAGCCCTCCAATCTGTGTACAGGAATCGATAGTCTAAAGTTTCGCGTTCGCTGCTTTTTTTTTCCAATTACTCGTCGGGTTCCTTTATCGGATGCGCTTGGAGAATAGTTTTCCGTAGTTATACGATGGTTTCCGTTAGGCAATTTAAGTAAAATATACAAGCGTCTGTGATGCAAAGAAAACTAACTTTTGATTTGATATACATTTTCTCTTTCTCCTTCACCCCTCATCTTTCTATCTCTCGACTAACCGAGGAAGCATCGCATCCTCTCGCGAGTAACCGAAACAGTTATCGAACGTATCGCATTTCATCTTCAGGTAATCCTCGATCGAATCTATAATTTTCATGGATCGAACTAGGATGCCCGTTGACGAGGATTGATTGACGAGATTCCCTTTGATGGCGTATTGTCAGAGAGATAACCTGAATAGAATGAGCTTATTGCGCTTAGAGCGTATTCGAATACACATATGTGTGTGTATGTATGTGTTAAAATTTTCATTTGCACGCGTACAGTCAGTGCAGCTGAATAAAATGCGTAATCTCTTTTCTCCTTTATGTGAAAATATTCCAAACTTTCTTTTTCACATTTTATGCTGTCATCTTTAAAGAATTATAAATTACTCGAACAATACAAGCGCGCGCTACGCAAGTGCCATTCTTCGATTTTATATTTTATATTAAAAAGAATGATAAAAAAAAAAAATAATATAAAGTTTGTTTAAACTTGATTAATATTTTTTCATAGAGAAATCAGCTGATTAAAGCGTTAATTTGCCAATTAAATTTTTAAATAATAATACAATAAAAAATTAAAATAGTAATATGTTGTAAATAATATGTTATAATACCTTATTTTTGATTAATATTTTTTGACAGAAATCAGCTGATAACTGTCAAAAATATTACAACATATTATTTGAAACATATTATTATTTTAATTATTATTTTAAAAATTAATTAGCAAATTGACGCTTTAATCAGCTGATTTCTGTCAAAAAATATTAATAAAGCGAAAATTTGCTAATTAAATTTTAAAATAATATGTTATAAAAATTAAAATAGCAATATTTTATTTTATTTTATTTGTTACAGGTAGCATTGCTGATAAGTTGACCGCGAGATTCTCGAGTGTCGAACGGACCAAGGACCAAGAGAGGAGGAGGAGGCCCGGGGCGGCATCGGGCAACCGCGGGGCAACTATAAGGTATGCAAAATAAATATATAATTTCTTTTAAGAAATGCATAATTTTTGTTATATTTGTTTAAGTATCTCTCTATATATGTATGTATTTTATTTGTTATTACAGGTAAGCATAAGTGATAAGTCGCGCGCGAGTTGATTGCGAGATCCTCGGGTTTCGAACGGACGTTGATTCGTGCGATTGTAGTTTTCGCATCGTTTTTTCTAATTGTAAGTGTAATGTACGCGAAATACGCGTGTGTCTCACGCGTCGCGTCGGGAGTGCCGTGTAAAGTTTCGCGTGTCGGGAGTTCCGTGTAAAGTGTCGGGCAATCGTAATTATTCGTGTTTTCGCGAGTGTCGCGAGTGCTACCATGGACCAAGAGAGGAGGAGGAGGCCCGGGAGGCATCGGGCGACAACGGGACAACTGGGAGGTATGCAAAAACATTTTTTTTTTAAACTCCATTGAGATATTTGATCGTTTCCAGACTTTCAAAACACCCTGTACATCCCCCCTCACACACACACACACACACACACATACACATGTATATATATATATATATATACATAATTTGAATATTTTGTTTCCAGATCAATGTGCTGTGTACTACAACTCTGCTACCTGCTACTACACGTATCGGTGAGTGAGAAATTGTTTATTTACTGATACCCTATTTCCTTAGCGGTAATGGTAATGGGGGTGTATGAAGCTGGGTCTCATTTCGTGGAAGCTCACAAATAATTAAGAAATCTGGCTTTATTTTCAATAGTTCCACTATTGAAAATAAAGTCAGAACTCTTAATTATTTCTGAGTTTCTACGAAATTATACGCTAGCTTAATATTTTTTCGATACAGTAAAATGTTAGACGACAAAATCATTCAAATATATTTTATTTTGAAGCGGATTAAAAATAACGTGTGCGATAAAATAATATTTTTACTTTTATCTACATAACTTGTAATCAGCTAAAGATATTCGGCAAATGATATTCAATGCAATTTTTATATTTAATAAATAGAGATTAAAATCGCGAATAATAATGATAGAAAATATGTTTAATCTTTTTTTTTGTACTAGTTACATTAATTCTCGATCGCGTTTAAAATAACATGTTAATTTTTACTTTATCGTACAATCGGTGTTTGTTAAGTAAATATAGCTCTCTTCAAAGTAAATTCCCTCGACGTTTCTAGAATGTCCACTTATTTGATTCTTTGAGTACGGATTTCTTTGTTTGTTTTCGCGTGGCAGAGGGAACTCTTCAGATTTGAATGTTTTATCGCATGGAGTGGTATCGATTCTATTTCTATGTGACTGCTAGAGAAGATGTCTAGTGTTGGAGCGCAGAATTTAAATCATTTCGCGCTGCATTGCGCTACGCAAATATTCCACACTTATGTCTCTACACGGAGAGGCCGCGCTTCAGCAAAGTAAATATAATTTAACTCGAATTATATAAATCTCATGCTGCGCGTGTGCCAGGGAGAAGATATCTTTGAACTCGGAATTATAAATCAGATTAATAAGTCAGTCCCAACATTCAGAATCGCCGAATTCGTGTGAATCTTTCGGTTGAAATTTTATTTTATCGAACCTATTTTATTTAATATATTGACATTTCGATTGATATAATAGTTTCTTGAAATTGTTTAATCCATTTCAATTATCTTTATGAGTGTCATCCTTATTGAGAGAGTAATACATGTATTATTATCAAATATACAACGAAATAATGAGAATTATAATACACACACACATATATATATAATTTTTATTATTTTATTGTATATTAATAATAATATTCGATTTTATACGTTTTTATACGATTTTATATTTTTCGTACACGATATGTATATACAAAAGAAGAAACTCGATTTTAATGTCAATTTCAATAACAGTCTTATTAAAAGTTAATTCAAGAATAACAAATCTTATATACACATACATATTTTCCTTATTATATTATATTAATATTATACATATATATATATATATATATATATATATATATATATGCGTGGTATATATTAATTATATTCTTGATTGACAATGATTCTAAAAAACTGCCTATTGTTTCGTTCACCTCCCTGTATCATACTTTCATATTTTCTCGCGTTATGGTTTAAACTGCGCATTCACCTGTAGCGACGCGTGAAATAAGTCCGACTGCGAGAGGAGGCTTAACAGTCCTCTCGTCCCACCATAATCGCCGAGATCTAAGTAAATCCAGTTATGTCAGCGTAACTCAAAGCGAAGCTAGCCACGCGCACACGGCCAGCCAGCTAGTAGCTAGTAGTCAGTCAGCTAACCAGCCAGCCAGCTGGCCGGGAGCGTCGGCGCGAGTGACAGTGGTGCTCCGCGACGCGGGAGATTCCATCCCCCTCGCGTCAGCGTCCGCGTCACGGCACGTCGAAACGGGATGAACGGTGCGACCGATGGGGTTGGGGATAGGGATCCTGCCGGTTTCGCTCGCGCGCGCGACGGGGTTGCGATAGTGGGGAGGCAAAGAGAAGGGGGAACGCCTCGTGGGGTGGCAAAGAGAAGGGGTAGCGCCTCGTGCGCGGCTTTGGATATACCGTATTTCGCGGAAGGTCGGGAGTTCAGTCTCGACGCGGCAGCGATACTTTAATGTCGCGTGACACACGTGCGACACCGAGACACACGTGTATGACGAGAATCATGGGTGAGATACGTGCCGTGCTGTGCCCGCGCCGACGACAGGTACCCCTTCTGGTAGTGACCACTCTGTTGGTGGGTGTGCGTACGGAGCTAGTCGGTGAGTAAACAATATACGTGTCGTAGTATTTTTTTTTATTTTCGTCCCACGTCGCGATCGTTCATCACATTGTATCATCGTGCGGGCCGAAATTACGTAAATGACATCTGTAGTACGCCGCAACTATTAATCACGCTGTTCGTTAAGCATGTGTCATCACTTGTCAAAACGATTATTGGCGAAAACTGAAAGAAAATCGTGCGATATATACGTTTGTGACATCTGTGAGGAAATAATAAACATATTCCCCGTTTACAGTTTGTTGATAATAGGGCAGTGCGATCAGAAACTATTTAGCATTTAATAATTTGGATATAAAAAATATTTTTAAAAATTTGTGAAGCTTATTAAAAAAAACTTTCTCTTTAAATTTTTTTGTCATATGCATTTGATTTTTTTTTCTTTAAGACAAACTATATATTATAAAATATAAATATCTTTATCTCTTATTTGAAATTTAAATGTTTATAAATATTTTTATCTTTGAGATTCATATATAGTCGTGTTTAATAAAAATTGTTATATTGGATTGTGTATCAGAGTGTAATTAAAGTCAAAGATTGAAAGAAATTCTTGTATGGTCTTCGATCGCACTATCCCCCGAACTGTGATTAAAAGCTAATGTAATCTTTTAGTAAGAAATGTTCAAATTATTCAAGAGATTTTTAAAGAGGGATTATGTCACCAAGAAAAGAGAAAGTTTGTAAGAGATATAGAAAGAAATATTTCTAGCAATTATTTTTTATGCAAGTAAAATATTGATAATATACTGTACTCTTTTTATAACACGACAGCACAAATTTTAATATCTCAGGTAATACTTTCGCTAGTGTTGAAACTTACGTAAACATCTTCATCAGTAAAATCGGAAGTTAACGCGGAGAACGATCGATCGGTTTTTATAAGTTAATTGCTGGATCTAATCGCGAAGGTTGGCGTGACAGGAATTTCGATGTTCGGCTTGCGTTATGGTTTTAACGCGTTTCGATTTGTTCACGAGGAAATCGTGCGACGAATAATTCATTGCATTGCCTTTATCGAGCTCGGTTTTGCCACTTTTCAGTTTTGTTCATGACGTTTACGAGAGACAGTGATGATTTGATTTTACGTTTTATTTTTAAATTATGAACACTGCTATCTGCGGTTACATGTGCCGTTGTGTCACTGAATTGTACATGACATTCCTTTTCTTTTCCAAATTATGCTCGTATCTGTCTGAAAATTCTAATTAAACAATTGTGTAAGGATATGTTATAATTTGAATGAGAATCATTAAAATAATATTACTATAGTATTTTAAACATAATTAGAAATATGATTTTTTTTTCGTATATTGCAAGCATGCAAGTTGTGCAATGTGAAAGAAAAGTCAAGAGAAATAACCTTCTTTTTCAAGTTGCATAAAAATTTATTTTTAGACAAAATATGGATGACATACGTTTATCATAAAATTTCGGAACTGCATCACTTAGTTTATATAACGTGTGGATGCTGCAAATTTTCTTTTCTGTTACCTTATTGAAGAAATTTTCACTTGCCGATGTGTCACCGTGCAATTCTAGACACATCCTCACAACACATATTTTCCTTCGCGGAAAAGGCGTGTTTATATCGCTCGATTCCGTTTTATGCCGTACTTGACAGTTTCAGCAAAACTTCCGAGATCGAAATTGTTTCATATTTGTGAAAATTATCTAGGAAATAGATTGTCCTCCGAACAAAAAATGCGATGCACAGAGATTTATTTTTGAACGATCTTCCAGTAGTCGTATCTTTAAACGTTATTGTTTCCTTAATTTTGTTTATATTTTAATTTTGCGGCAGTTACCTATATCGCGGTAATTATGTCGCTTGATATTAGTGTAATAAAATATAATCTCTATTTTTGCAAAATAACAACATACATTTTTTCGCGCGCGATAAAGAATATCGGAGCAAAATAATGGAATAAGATTAAAACCTGTTATTTATTTTTCCAATTAGCATTTTTATTCAAATTTGAAGGCATTTTTCATTCAGTATCTTATCTAAAATATACATTCCAATTTGTTAATTAAGTAGTAGGGCAATTTGCAATCAGTTCACCGTTAACTGTGTGTATTGTATTTTGGAGCAAGAAAAGTTGCGCGAGAGAAGAATGTTTATGGGATGGGAAGCTTGAAGTTGGGTCGTAACATTATCGTGCTAATAAAGCACGCAAAATGCTTAATAAGTGTGTAAATTGAGTTGCGTCCTTATGAAATTATAAAAAAGTTGGCATGTGTAACAGGTGGTTTGGTGGCAATTGTTTTGCTCGATATTCGTAAAAGATCGATCGAAGTTAGTACACATAACTCTTTTGAATAATAATAGAATTATGTTCACGTCTCAATCTCAATTATAGATATCTTTACGATCGAATCATAATGAAGCAAATCGAGATGAACTGGTACACAGCAGCAATTTGATCATTACGCTAAATATTTTTTAATATTTCATTACCCTTATTGTTGAAAAAGATCCGTCCATAGCAAATTTATGCGTTATAATTTACAAAAATCTAAATGACACTTGAATAATATTTTTTTATTATAAATAATGAATGATGAGGTGAATTCTGCATTTACAAAAAAAAGATCGTATAGATGAATGGAATTGTGCTTTTAAGGATAGATGATTTTTCCATTAAATTCTCCGGCATTATTAATATCGAAGCAATCAAAACGCTTTAAAAATGTCTCGGGTGTCGGCATCAAGTTTGCAAGACGAATCCGGGCCATCGTGTATTTCAATAATATTCTTTCTCTCTCTCTCTCTCTCTCTCTTTCTCTCTCTCTCTCTCTCTCTCTCTCTCTCTCTCTCTCTCTCTCTCTCTTTTCTGCATTAATAATGCGAAATAGAGTAACGGGTATTCGGATGGTTAATATTGTGAAGTGTAATTTATCGCGTTCGCGCGACATGCTTTTCAAACATGAGATACGACGCATCATTTCTGACCGTTTTTCAAGGAGTTATTTATGCCCGGGGCTCTTAGAATAACATCGATGCACCAACACCATCATGTTGCCATGATATTTTTGCCGCGCCGGTATGTAAATCACTTGTAGAGCGCATTATCGATCCGCGACCAAGAATTTAGCTATTCATGTTCTACTAATTATTATTTTCAATTCCTTGTTCGCTTTAATACTGCGACCAGACGAGAACGGAAATGCGGAGGGAATAATGTAAAAATGTGTATCATTACGCAGTGGTTTACAAACGGACGTTAGCTTTTTGCGTGCATTTTGTAAACGCATCTGTGCAACGCGAAGCGCTTTGTTATCACACTTTGGTTTGTTACCTTTCTGGACAACTCGCTCGTCATAATTTTGTAGTTCTCAGTAGGAAAACTATGTCTGGCAGTCTGTCGTCAAAAACCGTTTGCATAAACGTTCCGCGTATTCGCATTTGTAAAAGGGAAAAGCTAAAAAAATGGAAACGTAATTGTATTTAAACTTTTGCATCTATTTGCGGTACTTAGAAGCTATCATTGTGTGAATGTTATAATGGATAAGTCGATATTCTGTTAAAATAGATACAATCTGGAGCCTTTAATTTGAAAGCAGAAATAGATGCTAACTCCTTATTCGTATAACATTTTAAAGTGTACGACTTGACGCAAGTTTATTTTTGCCGATTATTTTTTGCCAACTTATTTTCGATGTTAACACATTTATATTTTTAGATTTATTAAGAAATATTATATATATAAATATTTCATCTATAATAAACTTAATTTAAAAATATCCTTGCATTAAATCGGTATTCGCGATAGTTATCGATAACACTCTGTCCACTTAATATACATATATCGAAATTAGGTTCACAAGTATAAGAAGCGAAATTGTAAACATCGGTTTAAGAGCCGACATAATTTCACTGAAAGTCGAAATAGACAGATGCCGGATCCGCAAGTATCATCCAAATCCTTTGCCCATAAAATTGATCAAATTCTGAGATACGCCGCACTGGCAAACGCTTTGGATCCAATAAAGAGGATTAAGTGTACTGAGCTGTAAACACGGTGTGATTGAATTCTGGGGGCGCCGAGGAAATTCCTCCCCCGTGCTCTCTTTCTCTTTCTCTCTTCCAGTTTCTCATTTCTTTCTCTCGCTCTCTCGTTTGTTTTCTCTGTTTCTTCTCCACCCTTCTTTCGAGTGTTATAGTTTTCTCCTTTGTTTATGTGCCCTTACATGGCCGTGCAAGAAAACAAAACGGTCGTGCCAAGCTTCTTCCACTTTCATTACCGCGGAAAATGTCACGACGTTTATCTTCACGTAAATTGGACGGCCCTCGTACCATGTGCAAGATGGTCCGCTGAGTTTTATGCGAATTTTTGCCTAATGGAGTGTGTGATTGCTCTTGTAGTCTGAGATAAATGGTCAGTTGTATAATTGAAAGGTCGTCTCCCAAGACAATCTTTTGAATTTTGCAATTTATATTTTAATATATATTTAATTATTTAAAACATACTATGCGAATCACTGTTGTTTTATATTATTTCTATTTCTACTCTGATATCATATAAATTTCAACGTTACAGATTATAATGGCTTAACATCATTTTATATATTTTCTAGCAGGTAACAAATGTTGCACGATACATTTACTGGTGTTGTTACAATCCTCTTTTAGCATCGATAGATTAAGTAGAATGCATATTATTGTGAATTTTATATAGAAATATTATTTAAGCTTTGTTTCGTACATCGAATATGGTTCAATAATTTACGGTTTCGTTCGCAATTTAATTTGCTGTTATTAACATGTGAAAAACATGTGAAAATAAGAGATCATTAATCATTTAAAAAAATCATAATTTGTTATTATTATAATCATTATAATATATTATAAAATTATGCATTTTTAATAATAGATATCAAAATTAACACGCCAATTAATGTTTAGTAATTTGTGACGATTAAAAAAAAAGAGAAATTTTAATTTAACGATTTTCGTTTAAAATTGATTTCAAGTGTCAATCTTGCAATGTAAATTTCGATAAAATAACATATTAAAATACAAAACGTAATTAATGAACGCGTTTATTCCAAGAATGTGTATACAAACTTAATAATTAATGCAGTAATTAAATTAATGCGAAATTGTACGTTCTCGTTTGTAATTATATCAGAAATTCTAAAAATACTTTGCACAAATGTTAACTTTAATTTAAATTTACAAAATTATTTAATGATACACAGTGTTAAACGATAATTTAACAATGTACATGTGCATATATTAACTTGGAGCTTTAGATGCAGCACTCAACTACATAAATTTGCAACAGCAATATATAGTTGTTCAATCGTATCTGCACACAGAACGTAAAATTTTTATTCAAATTACGATAATTAATAGAAATAAAATCAGTAAATCTTTTTGCCATCCAAAGTTTGAAAATAATCATTAGAATTTTCTGTGTATATTTTATAGATTATACAAAATATGTATGACATACATATATATATTTCGTTATTATTGCAAAATGCAGCTACACGCGCCTTTCGCGTTCTAGTTTCGATTCTCGTCAAAATAATAATCATTTTGGACGATCGCGTTTGCGGAGAAGATTTATAGGGAAAAGTTACAATCGCAGACCGATACGTCACGTGTTCTTTCTTCATAAACTTTGATATTCTTTGCACGATTTCGTGAGTCGAATCAGCGAGTGCATTAGAGAGAGAGAGAGAGAGAGAGAGAGAGAGAGAGAGAGAGAGAGAGCAATAGTTTTCAGTATAGAAACGATTGTCCTTAATCCTCCCCCTTCGTCTCCGCACCTACTGTCCCCATCATCGGCTATTACAAGGATTCTGTTAGCGACGAAGTTTCGAAGTGGCAATTCCCGAAGGTACAATTATTTGCGGTACCCACTGACATTTCTGCCCGCGCTGACTTGTTTCGAAGAATTGAAATTTTATTGAAACAGATTGCGTCTGTCCTATATATATATACATATATATCGGGGAAATCGACGGGCGGCAAACAATTCTCCCATCTTTGAAGGTTGTAAAATCATGAACTTTGCTCTTTCCCCGCACAATCTCTACAAATTTATGAGCCCCGTTTCTCATTTAACAAAACTAATATCGGGCCGGGTCGCTGTATCTCAATTGTTTCGCCACAATATCCCCCTGATTTCTCCTTTTTCCACTATATTGCGCATTACGACTCGATGACTTTTACGACGTAGCGAGTTCTAGGTACCATAACAAACGGATCGAAATAGTGATCGGAATAGATATGTATGTACATACACACAATACACAAGTTGAAATGAAATGGTCGAATATTCGGGTGAAATAAATGAACGAGAATGTGACTTGGTTTGACAGCGCAACGGCGCGTTACAGGATTTCGATCGCGTGCCGCGGTTTCTTCACCTCGCGATCGATATCACTGCTGCTGCTAGTTTTACCGCGAGAACTTGCGGATATTCAAATCTTGCGGGCTCATACCTCGCATTATACTCGCGAAAACGTAATCAGGCCAGTCGCAGGACGCGAGACGTATATTTCATTTCACGGTACACGAATGGCGACATTTCTGAATAGAAATTCGCCGCGCGGCATGAATTCTCATTCCTTCCCCAAAGATTTCCTACGCGATTTGTTTTGGGCGAGAGATCTCCCCTCGCACGGGGGAGGAAACGAAAATGAAAAATTATTCGTAATTTGCCTCATTTTGTAGATGTGTGCGGTAATGGAGAAATAGTGTGTCAAGCTAATGGACACGCCGATGTATCTACTTTCCTTCAACTTTAATGCGGCGTTGGAGGTTTTTTTTTTTTATTATTCACGGCGAAAAGGTAGATGAAATACAATAACTGTACTTAGATATAAATGCGGCGGGATACTCATTTTATCTAGAAGCATCCAAGTACTTTGGCATTAATTTCAATCGAGATAAGGTATTTCCACGCAACTGAGCGGATACATCGTTCGCCGGTAACGAGGATGAAAGTTTTCTTTATCGGGAATGTGAAAGAGCAGCTCCGATATAATTATCTCTTCTTTTTTTCGCGGATAATAAGCGGTATGTAGCGATCGCAAACTATCTCGACGGTATTCAGCTTAGTGTAAACTATATCGAGGTGAAATTTCAGTCGCGCTATGTGGGAGACGATGGGTGTTGGATACATCTGCGCGCCATACGACGGGCGATGTGTATTATATGACATGAATTAACGCGAGCCGTCTGTCAATTTCGTAATAATTATTCGAATGGGTAAACGATGCGATGCACGTTAATGGACATTGCTAACTAATATATTACTGCGATCCGCGAAACTGTTTAGTACTCTAACGCGAAAGAGTTTCTCTCCGTCTTTCGACGCATTTCTTTTTTTCTAACAAGATTGACGCACCATTTCTTTCGCTCCATTCTTTTGCTCCATTCTTTTGCTCATAATAAATTCTTCTCGCATTATTTTTAACGGACGACGTTTATATCCACGATATTTATATTCTGACGAGAAACTTCTTAATGAAATTTCGGCCATTGTCAGACAGGATACATCAATTAAGCTTAACTTCGATTCATCTAAAACTGAGACTTATTTAAAACTTAGCGTTATATATATATATATATATATATATTTCGATTTATTTAAAACAGGGACAGAGTTTTAAAAAAGCCACATGAGAGTGCGATTTATTCAGTCGCGCACAAAAATGTCAGATTGTCGTCGATGGATGATTGCATGTTACAGATAGTTATCAGGCATGATTGCTCGGTGTGATAATGCAATCTGTACAGAAAATGAAAATAATTGCCTTTATCGACATTACGCACGAGTCCATATTTGCCGTGCAATCTAATTTGGCCAGATGCGCGAATTCACCCTATTGTTGCAGATCGCAAACAAATTGCCTGCATTCAACCTCGATAATCTGATAAACGCATTTTTCTCTCTTTTTTACATTTATGTATTGTATAATTAGCGATATTACATCTCTTTTGAAAAGCTACGTGCGACGTTAAAAAATTGAATTCTCTCTTGTTAATTAATTAGACGAAATATATGTACATATATGGAGAAATCAAAGATTTGCAATGTTATAAGCATAACATTATGCTTTATTTCCGTAGCAAATGATAATTTTCAAAGGCGCGTGTTAATCAATATGATCAGCGATATCAGGCAAAATCCAGCCAAACCAATTGTTGTAAACTATCACGTAATTATTACGCGTAATTAAACAAGCTATTAATGGTATAATAAAGCTACGAAATTCGACCGGTAAATAAATCACGCGTAAATCTGCAGATGGTTACACTGTCAAAATTTCTATATGTATATCGGCGTAGAGGGAATTGTTGCACAATAATAATTATAAAATTTTATTTAAAATTATAAATTGAAATAATACACGTATAAAGCCATTATATACTATATCTATATGCGTTTTTTTTCTGAGTTCTTAAAATTTGTATACCTTTGAAAATAAAAACGGTCTGCAAAATCTTTTAGGACAATTATTCATTTCAATTGTAATAAATTTAATATCTCGGAACGAATGTTTATTATCCGTAGACTCGAGTAAACAACGTGGGGGCTCTTCAATAATATCTAGGATACAGGCTCTGAAATTTAACAAAGTGCGGCACATGTAATTCATTCTCCATGTAGTAGCAGCAGCCGAGTTGAGTGATTTCGGCGTGTGCTCAGCGAGCGGCGAGAATAATTCATACGTAAAGCGCATAGCGCGACGGGGAGTGGAACGTGTGTTTGACTATAAAATATGCCCTCCTGATATTGATGCCTCAGCATCAAGCTCGCGAGGGTTTTATGCGGGCCGCCAAGTATATATAAAACGCCGACGGAGTCTGATCAGACCGAAATATATAAAGCGCGGTATAGAAGAGAGCGCGGCATAAAATTTTACTCTTTGCGCAACGCAGACGCGCGGATAAACTGTCTATAAGGCAGCCGCGTGTGCGTAATAATGTCTGATTTCCAACGGATTCGCTAAGTCGTGATATGACGAGGAGATATCGATTTGTCCAACACCGGACAATACGATGTCGTTTTTATTTGACAGTTCGCGGTTTATCTGTCATTGCGCCTTCATGCCCTCAATTTTCATGAGTGACGACGTAGAAAAATAGAGCGGGATTAAAACATACTGGACTGTACAATAGAGCTGACAGATTTGACTTAAATTTTCGACAGACGATGATGGACAATTAAACGTGATGATAATTAATTGGCGTGATGTTTATATGTACGATTCGTCTTTAATAATTAAATAGAAGCTATTGGAAATATTTACGAGTTAACAACGCGGGGTGAAAGTATTATATGTTGTATGTTTCTATAGTTCTTACGTTTCATATAGCGCAAAATGATGATATGAAATATATATTACGTGACTACTGTATAAAGATACGCCAGATTTTTACAATAGTATTCGGATATTGATTTAATAAAGAGAAATCGTTGATATCCTTAAATCCGAATATCTCTTTCATAGTATTTTTTATGAAAATTGAATTATATAAGTCCGTATAAAATTTCCAATAGGCGCAATAGATGTAAACAAGTTTGTGGGATTGAAAAAGTATGTGTCACAAAAGGGACAGCAAAGTCGTAAAAGTTTAGGTTATATATAACGTAATATGCAATAAAAATCAAATTATCTACTATCTGCCGCGAGGATAATCTCGATACGAAAAATTATAGACGGAAAGGCAGGGTTTTATGCGATGTTCAAAACCTCAACGAGCAACTTGAATCAGAAATTGAGATTGGCGGAAAGTAACTCCTTTTGATCTTATAAAAGGCTAAACGGAATATTATAATAAATATTTGCGCGATTGTCTGTTTTCTTCTGATTGCAAACACACACAATATATATATATTATTATATAAATTTGTTTACATCTTTTTTAACGCTAATAAGCTGGAGTCTTGTTACACTTCACGAATATTGGAATGTTAGATAGAGATAGAAAGAAGGAGAGAAAACGACGATACCTCAAGAAATTAATATTTAATTGTCGGGACGTGATCGATGTCGCAAAGTTATATAAAGTTCTCGAGTCGGGATCGCACTTCGGGTAATTTAATTTTATCGCGGTCTAAAATTTTATCTTTCCGCGTGTCCGTGTCGATTTAACCGTATTAGTAAATTAAACTCCGAACTTTCTTTACGATTCCTTCGCTTTCCATTAATGAGAGTTCTCCATTATCGTGCTCGTCCGGCGTGTCGTTTCACTCGTTTCCGTAAGATGATTCATCTCAATTTAAATGAACGCGTTCCTGCGCATATCAGTATGTTTTATGCGAACATATTAGTATAATTTTAATTTCTATTTATTGTGAGAGAAACGATGAAGTATCAAACATGAAAGAAAGGAACGAATGCTTGCGGCATAAACCGTGTGTCCGATTTGTCAAGCCGCTTTTAACAGCGGGGTTCAAAAATTTAACGCCAACGACGAAACAAAGTTTACAATTCGATCACGCGCCTCTCGACTTCCATTAATGGACTTTTGTACTCCCGGACTCCCAAACAGTTCTGATAGCAGCCAGAGCTGGGTGGCCAGAACGAAGGGGGGAGGAAGGGCAGAGGTAATCGTGCCAGACCGCATCTGCTAATACAGCCGGTGCATCGGGCTAAAGCAATTCCGCTAATCTAGACTGTCCGGCCCGATAACGCGAGGAAAGTGAAGCAATCGCGTGCGTTCCCGGCGTGCCGTTTCTAATCATTTTCCTCTCTTCTCCGATAATCTGTAGAAAATCGTTGAATTATCGGCTTTCTTGGCGGCTATCTCTCCCATTTCCACGGTCATCAATAATTTTAGATCGATCGATGGGTAGTTGGATAGCTTATTAATAATATAATCAATCGGATATTCACTCTTGGATGAAAACCAATATCCGTTTCGTACGCGAGATTCCGCGAGAAAGCGCGAAATTATCTTGACAAGAGAAACGATGATTAATTTATATTTATTATAAGAGAAACCGTAAGGGAAAATAGAAAACGGATAATGGAAAACTCATTTACAAAACTAGCGTAATAATGTCGCATGTCGACATGTGTGTGCGGGGGCATATAAATACTTAAGTGGAGACTGGTAGAAATGGATATTTCTTATGTAAGACGCGGGCGACGGGGCGGAGACTGAGAAGATGAGGCATCTCATCTCGTGTATACTTCATATCTCGCGGTAAATAACGCCTTGTATCATTTATTGTCGCCAGGCAAAGGTGAAACGGAAGTACTTGATTATGTTTGCCTCGGTATCAAAATGAAGTGCATCTCAGAGGGAGAGAGAACAAATTCCTCAACTTCTGTTTTATTGTTGTAAATTGAAACATCAGCTCGTATTCGCAACTTTGACGCTTTTCCACTTCTAAATCAACAATTTTGGCGAGAACTTTTACGTTGTTTTATTAAAATTTGCCTTCCCTTTGAAGTGTGTGTAATTAAACATTTGTCGAGAGAAGAGAATGTCTTTTCTTAGCGTTTTGTCTATAATGAATAATGAATGTTAACACGTTATATTTACTCGTTTTTTAGTAATTGTTTATATAGCGAATGAGGTGATATCTTTCATTATCTCGATTGACTTTGTGCACAATTAGTTTAAGCATATTCGTGATAAAAAGAAATAAAATTGAATTAAAAAAAAAAATTGAATTAAAATTGAAATAAAATTTAATCGCGAAAGAGCGCGACTTATGGATTATTTATACAGCATTAAAACAGCCAAGTGCTAGTTGTTATTATGTATGCCAGTGTTTTTATAATTTTTGATGCCAATACGAAGAAAAAAGCTTTTAATTTTAAAATACGACACGAGTGAAAAACTTTGTGCAAGCGCGACATTTCCTAAGGGATAAATTAATCTCTGCCGTGAAAGTAGTTGACGCGAAAAAATGGTAAAGTACATTTGCTAAAACTGCACGGGCACACAGAATGCATCGACGGATGGTTCTACTTTTTTCCTCGATCCTTGATTTCGCAAAACTCCATTTGCTATATTTCTATCCGATTTTTTTGCCTGGGTAAAGATCGATGATCGCTATCGTAATCGATATTCGCTTTACTTCGTGTCAGGATACGTTACTTCCGGATGCAAAATATCCGCGCTCTACTTCTTCAAAACATGAAGAACTAGATTCCGCGATTACATTTATCGCGATGGAGATATGCAGCGCGTATAGACATCTATAATCTCTCTCGTGGCTCAGATGACGATTTCAGATAGCCTTTCCTGTGATGGGATACCGAGTATTGATCCGCCGGTTGAAATTTACCTTCAAGCTAACGTCGAACAAATCGAGACATTGTTATAGAACTTAGTTTACTGTACGGATGATACAATCGTTTGTATTTGTGAAATTTTGAATTTTGCAAAGTAAAAATCAATATTTGAGTTAAGAATTAAAATCGCATTTCTTTGAAAATGTGAAAAGTTTCTTTAAACATATATATCAAGAATCAGCTGTTTGTCAAATACTTTTTTTCCATTTAATGTAAACACATATCGTGAAAGACAATATTTAGGCAAGGTGATTAGAATTGAAATTGTATAAAAGCAGAGGGTGTATTATAGACGTGCATAATTGCCTGATGGAATTGTTTTTCTAGTTGCAATGCACTTTGCGAAAAGCAAATCGGGGAAATTGAGCTAGCTATACGAAATGTATTTTGTGATAGTTAATGAAATATTTATTATCAGTACTAAATTTTCTGCGATATGAAGTGTATATCGATCTATCAATCGGAATTTACTTCGACTTTAACCCGGAACTTTGAAGCGCGGATATTAAAGTTTGCAGTTTGACGAAGAGAGAGAGAGAGAGTGAGAGAGAGAGAGAGAGAGAGAGGGCGGGGGGAGGGTTGGAAAATTTTTATATAATATTAAAAAGTGGACTTTTGTAGAGAGAAATATGAAAATTTGTAATTAAATTTACATCTATTTACAGTAATGTTTTAAAAAGTCGGAATATTATTAGGAACCTTAAATATTTCTGGTATATACTTTAATTATTAAAAAATATTCTTTATATTTATTTTTTATTAAGTTAATAGACCATTCACCAAGTTTTATTGTACATACAAATGATGCAAGTAAGACGCTATTAATTAATACGAGTGCAATAAAATGCAGATCAAATTTAAAAATTCCGTGATAGTTGTTTTTAAATAAAAGAGGAATTGACATAATATATAGTATGCCCTGTCCTAACAAATTTAATTGAAATTTACATTTAACAATCCAACCGCGGCTAACAATATCCTCGTAATAAATTTTTTTTTCTATTTGTAGTCGTAACAATGTGTTTTGCTTAAAACAATGCTCGGATGGGATACTAAATTTAATAAAAAGTAACAAACGATTTTCTGGGCCGGCCCCTTACTAGCGTTAAATGTCACACAAGAGTCCACTAGAAACGATTCAGAGGTGGCATAGCAAATTTGCATACGGCGGGAACGGGCGGTCTATCTCCTTTGCTGAAAGTCTGATGCGATACAGGCTGTCTTAAAAGAAATTTAAACCTCGATTAGAATTTTTCGGTTTAAATAAATTTTAACTATTAGAATTATAAAAAAAGTAAAAAAGAAAAAAAAATTAAAATTGTATTATATAAGATGTATATATTATATTATTTTATATATTTAAGAATTAAATGTTATCACGTATACATGTATACATATATATATATATATATATATATATATATATATATATACTTATACATATAGTTTAATTTCAACATTAAATCATATTTTTAAAGATATTTTTTAATGATAAGAAATGTCGCAAGGAATGTTTAGGGATCTCCTTTTTTATTATTTCATTTTATTTTCATTAAATGTTCGTCTTACTTCGAGATTTCAGTTTGGAGTGTACAGTTTTCGATACAGACTCTATGTATATACGCGTGAATGTAGAAAAGCTCGATCTCGGAGAAGGTCCGGAGAATTCGTTGACCGGCCATTCGCAGCCAGTTCATCCCAGATACTGCTCGCTCTTGCGACCGAGAAGACGATGATTGGATCAGTTTTACGAACCCCTCGTGGGATAAACAAGACGCCGATCTCGCCTAGTGCTTCGTGTATGCCGTCGCACTCTCTCTCTCTCTCTCTCTCTCTCTCTCTCTCTCTCTCTTTCTTTCTCTCGCATACATTTCGGATTTCTCGCTCTGTGATATTACGGGCGCGCACGATGGGACAATATTTATTCGTAGTTTTGCCCGACCCGGAGATCTCCTTTTGATCCTCACCCTTTTCGGTTTACTTGTTGACGGTGAGTGATGATTCCGCAGGGTATTTTACATCGCTCGATTTGTTTTATTCGCCTGAGACCGAGCGGCCCGATTCAATTCCGTATACGAACCGCAGCCGGGCGACTTTTATTTTCTGTCCCTTCGTCCGTCATGATGGCAGGGATCGAAATTATTTGGATTTTTTTTTATCTATGAATTAACTTTTTCGCGGAGAAATACTTTTAAAAATAGTTGCTTTTAAGATACTTTTAAAAATAGTTAATAGTAACTTTTTTTTCAACGTGCGCTGCCTTTATATGCACTTTTATGTACGTCACATGTTAGCATTTTACGAAATTACGCGGGTCCTTTAAGCGTTAAAAGTCCAAGAGTCTCATTTTCTTGATTAATATGATTAAATGATATTCATCTTTCAAGAGTGTTTTCTTTGTCCGCGACCATCAACGATTCCGTTAGATACTTTGTATTTTAAATTGTCGTGAAGCGCTTTATCCAATTTCCTTTGCTTATTTCATCCGAATAGTCTCCGGGTAGATCCGATTCCATCAGCGATATTATTTCATCTGCCCTCGTTTCGGGCTTCATTTCTCGGTTTCATCCTCGTACAATACGTCGCGAGCGCAGTACGATTTAAGTATTATATCATGAAACTACCCCGTACTAACATCACTCGAGAATATTGAATCCTGATTTACCGCTGACTGACTCGCCGGGCCGGAAATCCCGTTGTCGATGTACAATTTCGCTCGCACGTGATGAAATTCGTGTATTTATTAAACAACAATATAAACAACGAATGCGTCGCGCGACACACATTGTTGATCACGCACACTTTATTATTAAATATAATTCTTATTCCTCGAGTATGTGTTTGTGGGACATTTTTTTAAAATAAAATAAATTATAAGCCTTCGTTTTATATGTTTACTTTGGTAAGCTCTTTCTGAAAAGAATCGCTTTCTCCCAAACAAAACGGTCTTTCAAAGTAAAAATCTAATTTCCATGAAGGCCCGTACGTTTTCCATTTTTTATTGCAGTCCATGTAATTTGTGAAATGTTTGCACGCGCAAGCCGACGCGGAATATTCGCGAAAGGGCAACGCGGTATACACACAAAAAATGTGAAATGCAAAATACAAAAACTTTTGACTGGGTGGTTGGCGCATTTTTCATCGCGCGAACGATCGGAGCTGGTCGGCGCAATATTATTCAACGAACTGGTTGCGGCGAGTTACGCATGTTATATTCGCTTATATGTATACGATTCGTTTCTCATACATTTGCCAATGCATTTATAAATAGCAATATAAACAGTATATTTCGGAATCAATAAGAATAGTTGAATTTTTATGACAAAAAAATAAACATCGTTTTAACCTAATGTACCTCTATAATATGTTTGCATATTTTTTAAATTATATGTAACATACTGATAACTTAGAGAGAATTGTTCTTACATGTACTCTCTTTTAACGATTAGTAGAATATGTAAAGTAGATGGGAAATTTAATGTGAAAGATATGCAACCTCTGCGTCTGTAAATTTTGAAACAGACCGCTCTTATCTTTGCAGTGCGATAATAATCAAAGAGAAATTAATTCTAACCAATGATAGAACCATTTCATCAAATATACTTATTAATTTTGTTTTTGTTGCTTTAATTGAATACAGTTAATATTCCATTGTGTCACTTCTCGCAATATAACATAGTCACCGTTGTAATTAATATCGCATTTATGTTAGAGATACCTATTTAGGAAAACAAGATTTTCTCATATATGCGAAATGCGCTCGTTGAGAGCGTTTGATGATTTATAGTAATCTGTGAAATGTGTTATTAACTCTATCGAAATAGATATGTCACCGTTTAATACTACATAGTACGCAATACTACATTCTATTTATCGGCATTTAATTTATCGGTTAACAAAAGCAATTGCCTAGTCCGGTAATTAAATTCTGTCGGAATAATTATAACGCTACTTTCCTTTATGACGCATTACCTCCATGAATATTGAAATTTTCGTAATTTTAAATGTCATATCATGTTACACAAAATTATCGCAATATAAATTAATGTAACAAAGAGACGACAACGCGTTAAAATTCTCAAGAATCAGAGAGCGTTCGAGATATACTTTTAATAGCACGCGTAACTAGAAATTCTGTTAAAAAAATTTGCATTACGATGTCATAATTTAATCTCACACTCGGTTAGATATTAATATATATGTAAATTATACCGCGATGTTTGCGGAAAGTTATTCAACCAAATTATTAATTTCTTAACTTCTCTTGAGCTTCAAGTAACTTAAGCTTCGCGCAAGCCGCAGCTGTCATGAGTTGGAAACTCTGGCGAAAAATGCAGTGTACTATCAGAAAAACAAGATGCGACGTATACGGTGACATCGCATTTACTTACAATCCGGAAAAGATCTGACATTTATAAACTATTGCTGACTAATAAAGTTCAGATGCAGCAGCAAAAATTTCTACGATAACTTTATGAATCCTCCTCCCTTAGAGGATTCAATTAGCAAATTAATGCGTAAAATTGGAGAACTCGTTAAACAGCAAATTCGCTTTTAATTACCTCTGCGAATATTAATGGAGAGTAACACTGAGTGCCGTTATATTGCATGCAATTAAAATGTCACGGATACTTTGTGCGTTAAAGCATCGTCATATGATAATGTATTAATAAACTTTAATTAATTAGCGTCATTAACATTACGATGATGGAAAAGCATTTATTGAAATAATTATTAAATTAATTTAACATTTTCGAAATATCGGGACAATCATTTTTAACTACAATAATATTAGTCAAAAATGTGAAAAATTTTACACTTGTACATAATTTCGAAATATATATTATTTTTAATTTGTTTTTGCCATTTTCCACTACGCGCAAATTTTTTTTAATATACATATATATATACATATATATATATTGCAATACATATTTTATTCCACAATTAATTTTTATACGCAGTGTTTATAATAGAAGAAAAGAACTGTATTGCAATTGTTATGAATAATGAAAATATTGTTTATGCAGAGACTATAAAATATCTCGAAAACTTGCTCATATACTTTCGCATAGTTTGCCACCGACGAGATACGAAAGTTCGAAGACACAATAAAGTTCAACAAAGTTTAACTATTGCAGCATCGTGCACCTTCGATATTTATATTATAATATTGAATTAAGCAAAGCAACGCGATCTGCTACATAATATTGCTTATCGACGATATTATCAATTTATGTTATGCTCTTATCGCTCAACTAGATCATTCTATCATTCAAATTTGTGTGAATTTAGGCAATCGAGTTTTAGTTAATTCTATGTTTCATATCGATTGTTTTTACGTGATATAGGATAAATCCATTTCGTATATATTAATATCAATATCTATTTGTACAGATTGAGTTTGATTTTCTATTATACATGTAACGGTACGTAATACCGAAATATCATATAAATTCACACGTTGGAAATACGAGAATGACAGATTTCTGATATTTTCATCTGATCGCCTAATAATTTAATCGCACCTCGCGGCTGATGGCCCGGCTGTCAATTGTGAATCATTTCCATACGATGCACGAAACGTAACGCGTGTTTAGTTCATTATATTTTACTGTAGAGATATCCAAGTATTTTACAACTCGATAGAGAGTGGAATATTGATTCGATCGTTGATTTTGTTTAACGGTGGAATAAAACAATTTTGATGTTTACGAGTTTGTGATTTGATATTTTCTTTTCATACGTGAATAGCCTTTTCTCTTTTTGAGGAAAATTCAATATTCACGATTGCTTTTTCTCGATCTTTTGTCCACAATTTGGTATATAAGCTCGTCATTTCCTTAATTTGCATCTAATACGCTAATTTTGCATCACATTTATATATCGATTCATATTAGTAAAGATTATAAGAGCATTTAATGACGATCCGCATTACTTTTCTCGGTATTCTGATCAAAGTTTCGATTTCTTTAAAATGGATAGGATTTAATCGGTTAGTTTCGGTTGTTTGAAAATACGCATCGTCGCGATACATAAATCGGACATACATAACTTCCTATCTGCGACGTGTACGTCGTTCACGAGGGACAATCAGGTCGAGTCCCTTTTACCTCTCCCTCCCTCTCTCTCTCTCTCTCTCTCTCTCTCTCTCTCTCTCTCTCTCTCTCCGCACCTCTGAAAACGCGATATCCGAAAGCCGAATACTAATTTTCGGTAGATTGCTCCGGCTCGATTTAGCAGGTGATTCAACACCCGCGAGTGCCGTGTCTACATTCCCGAATTCTCGCGTGGTAGGAGGCCGTAATGTCGGCATCGGCAAGGGTAACGTTCTCCTCGTGTGTACAACGCTGCACTGTGCACATACACAGACCGCATTCTCGCGTCCCACTTCTTGTCCTGTTTCCTCCTCCTTTCCGGAAACGCGAAAGCCGTGCACAGCTTCACAAACACACAACCCACACAACCCTCTCTCGTTGCTGTCCTTGGTGTGTTTCACGCGGCGCTACGGGAACGCTCGAAGACCGAGTATCTTCGCCAAGTATTAATTAACTAATTTGCTCGTTTGCGTATTGTGCGCTCCGAGGATCTTAATAGAGATCCTTTTCGCTGTTCGGCGTACCGAGAGTTTTGTGCTATGCTCGCCAGACGAAGACGACCGTGAAGCGACAAGATTATATCGACATTCGACAAGAAACATATACATGTAAACTCGTTTTACAGAGTGTAAAAAAGTAATTACAATGCTCACAAAGATATTGCAATATGACATGTTAAAAGGAAATGTAATTACAATGTTGAAACGTCATGGAATGACACGCATGTAGAGCTTAAATAATATGAATTTAGAAGTGTTTAAGTATCTTATCGATTCGTTTTGCCAACTTTTTTTCTTTCTTGTCATAATTCTATTATATAATACAAGTTTTGCTTATAATGAGTAATTTTGATCACAGACAAGAGCCAATTTAACGGATGCGAATATCGCTTGCAATATTAACTGAACTATTTTGCGCGCTCGTTATTCGCGAAATTTGTCTCATCATTTTATACGCGCGCACTTTAATTTGCAATCGTTTATTCACGAAAAGTCCGCGGCCCATTATAGACAGACGTCGCTTTGTGGGATCTCGTAGAGCGCGTACACGTGCGTGCTGTCCAATTAGGGTAAGAAGTGCGCGCGTTCGCCACGTGATACGCACCCAAAAACGCACGAAACTTAATTCTTTATTAAGTAGACACACACACACACACACACACACACTTCCCGATCGGGAGATATAGCCGACCCGACGAGCCGTGAAATTCGCCAGAACTGGCATCCGTCGAAGCATGAAATTTGTCCTCCGGTCTTTCGTACGTTTAGCGCTGCCGATACTCTCCGCCATTCCGCTATTCCGTGGCATTATGCGAACTTAACAAAGCGCAGTCATCGCGGACTGTAATAATTGCGCCTAAAACTTTCAAGTAATTCTTTGTATTCTTTCAACCCTTTCTCCCTCGCGGTCGAGAAGTTGAGCTCGAGGTTAATTGTAAGAACGGGCAATTGTAATACTCGCTCTTGGTCTGTATACTCGTGTATATACATATATGTATATATATGTAATGCGCTGTATACGGCAGAAAGAGGGAAAGATGGAATTAAATCCTCTGTGCAATAACATCAAGCAGAAATTTCTCGTGCAAAATATTACGACTCGCGCGTATGTCGCGCGGAGCAAATTTTGTTGAAATTTTCGTGATTTATTTTCCGGAGCTGTCTTACTCACTCAAATAAGAGTTCCAATGTTTCTCGGTGAAAAACGACACTGGGGAATCTTGGTGAACTTTTTTCTTAAATTTTCTTCCAAGTAGCTTTACGTGTGAGCGCGCGCGATGTAATTGCGCGCGAGTTTTCGTTACATGGTGAATGCGCGAGAAGTGTAGGACGCGACATTACGACGAGAGTCGCCGCACGCGAATGAAGAAGGAAAGGCGTGACGTAAATATTCGCCGACAATTATAATGTTGGGAACGCGCGACCCCGCACTTCTTCCCCTTTCGCCTCTCCCCCGCGTGTGTGCGAAATAGTCTTATAATTAAAAGATGTTACTCGAAGTTAATTAAACGTGCACAGTTCGTCTCTTTGTCGTGCCGGAAGGGGCAGGGGTTGTATAGGATGACTCAGTGTGTGGATGAGGTAAAGAATTTTTTCCCCGAGTTAATTATGCGCGTTACACGCGGTTCCTTTTTTCTAGACGAGCGCTTCCGTTTGTTCTTGTTCCCTCAAATTCGCTGCATGCCGACATTTGTACGAGAAAACAATTTACGTCCAATTACGATAATAATATATTATTGTTATAATTAATTTACGGCACATAAATAATACGCAGTTTTGTTACGTAATTCCAAATCAATTTAACAGATAAGTAATCTGTACTTTATCTGATAAAACAAATTTGCAATTATTGTTATAATTTGCAAGCTTATCAATTTGTTGAGAAAAGCATTTGTATAAAATATCCCATCACCTTTTCGATGTAATTCATTCGAATCCCCGAGGTTTATATATAAATTCGCGGCTTTCATTAAAATAAATTTATTCGATCGAATGAGTACCGCTTTAAAATCTACTTTCGCGGTAGAACGAAAATTGCTAGTGGAAGTTGAAAAGCAAACCGCATAGCGCCTGAAATGGGAAGAATATCCCAATCGCCGGAGACACGATCGTCGAGAGATCCATTCCGAAGACCCGCGAGATTAATCTACCGATGAGTTACGTTTGTAAATGCTGGCCGTTCCAGTTACTTGACTGTCACGGCAGTTTGTCGAGCGTGGAAAGCCTCCGGAGACCTTTGAATTACCACAACGCCTGTACCGGTGCGATTCTGAGCTGCTTATTATGCTCACTGAAGCTTCACGTAATTTTCTCTCTCTTTCTCTCTCTCTCGGCAAATATATTTTAACACACACACGTACAATCTTGACACTTTTGTATACATCTTCTTTCTACAATATAACGAGAAAGCAAAAAAAGCCGTATAAAAATATCTAAATTAAATGAAGTTTGTTTTTTGCTAGTCCAACTGTTACTCTCTCTCTCCTTCATCATATTATATATTTTAATTACTACATTTATTACGAAAATTGTATACGAATTGTATTTAATTATGAAATGGTATTCGAGATGAGTAGTTTAGAACTAAATGCCCGGCACACGTGGTGTTATCCCTCTGCGGTTCGCAATCACGTGACGTCGCGTTTCGAGACATAAAATCACCAGATGTAACGCAGAAGCGCAAGATCGCGGGAATATTGCGTCGCGTCGAGACATATCGAGCACCGTCTTGTGGACTCGGTGGTTTGGAAGGTCCGCAGGAACAACGCACTTCGATACACCTGCCGCATCGGCGGCAGGCTTTATCTGCCGGGTGTAGTAGTTTTCGCTGAAATCGCTTAGCATACGTTCTCGCGCAGCCGGCACCGGTTAGATCGTTACAGCGTCCATGCGCGTTCGAACGATGCCCGTAAATCGTGCCGGCAATTATCTCGTAATGTTGATTTAACAGTTACATCAGTTACTTGTACGGCGTATAATTAGAGATTAGGAAATCGTCTCTCTGTTGTGCGCTAAGGGGATGACTCCTTGATAGCTGTCGCTTAATTAGTCGTTTGCTGAAACACATAGTTCCCTCGGCATCCCCCGGTTAGACGGAGGTAGGGTGAATTGGGGTTTGGGGTGTACTATAGAATGTTACGGTTTGATTTACGATGTAAATATTGGTCAGCGTAATATCGGAGATAGCTTCCGATAGCTTTTGCGATGTAATCATTAATATGGGTTGCAATGCGTCGTACAAGTTGCAATTTACCGTGCAAATTATTCCCGGCGGATTGCTTAGCATTAATTAAAATGTAGAACAAGTGTATACAGAGAAGAAAGAATTGAAAAGACGGAAAATACGGTCGCGTCGCACTGTTGTTGGGTTATAATTCTGATTAAAAAATATCATGCAAATATTCATTCAAATTAGTTACAAGTTATTCTTGCGCAGATGTGTAAATGTCATCGCGCGCATCCGACGGTCTTCGCGTATTATAAATATTTATCTTTGTAAAATAAAAAAAAAAAGATTATATTTTCGTCCGTCCCGTTGGATACGGGACGCAAGGTAAAAATTTTCCAGCGAAAGAGATGGAGATTGTTCGATCGGTATCCTGACAAGGTGGATGCCCGGCATCCGAATCGGTCGTTGGATCTCTCGCGCGAATAACGATCGCACCACGTATTCGTGGAGTCATTAAAGGACTACTCGTGGGTGCGAGCACGAGATCGCGGGATCGTCGCGTTTCTCGTTTCTAACGTGACTGCTGGAGGCGTCCCAGGAAGATACGTATATAGTCCGGAGGTGAATTCCGGAAGACCGGCAAGTTTAAACGGCTCTTGCAATTCCGCTCCTTCGATTCGTTTATCCCTCGGCCAATCGGCTGGTCAAAGGCTCGCGAGAGCGGAATACCGAAGTAGCTACTTAGTTCAGTTAGGCCGGAGAAAGAGGTGGTCGTTTTTTAGCATCTTTTTATCCCACCCGGCTTACGGACGCTTTCGGAGTTCAGGACTAATGTTTAATTCTAATTAGTGAAATAATCGGATCTATATGCGCGCGATACGGTTAATTAAGTATTCCCGTTTTCCTTGAACGTGTGCGAGCAAATCCATTTCGCCGCGTTTTTATTCCGCTCTTTTAATTCCGAAAGCAGTTTTATTTCAACGTGACCCGCTGGAGGTGTCTAGGTTGGTCGCGTTGGACTATTGCCGAGGTAAGCACTCTCCGTTCTGGCCACGTTCTCCTTCTATCCTGCCATCCACAACGAAACTCAAAATCTCAACCGCCGTTTGGGTTGCAGCTGGGATAGATAACGTTATTTTACTGTAATGGCTTCTACAGCCTTAGGCAGATGGCCGGTAGCAAGAGATTTTTGGCGAATCGTTGACATGATTCCGAGTTGCGGGCATTGCGCGAAAAAAGCGCTTTCATCCGGTTATCATCCGATTGACGTTGTAATTCGTTGCCATTGCGTTGTGATAAAATGGTTGCTCATTTTAATTTGGCGCATATCGCGATTAAATTATAGATATTATTTAATAATTCATTTAACATGATAATCGCGACGTAAATTTTTGTAAAATTATACTCGGACTAAAATTGATGCGATATGCGCATGTAATTGAGGAATGATTAATAATTTTAAACTGTGCAGATTTCACGTCACTCAATTTATATTTGCATTTATGCACTATTCTCTCAACAATATTCAATATAATGATGATTTATATCAATAATTGTTGCTATCACATACGACACGTAAGCAGCCAATTCCGCGAGCACTCAATCAATTTATTAGCTGCATCTCGATAACTCAATTTTGTTTGCAGCAATTTTGTCCCTATACAGTATGTCGCTCGGCATAGTTTCTATTCTATGTTAATATTGTAACGTGTTTCCGTGATTTCTTGGTAAGCCATAACAGAATTTGTTAGCTATTCGAGGACGTTCTGGATCAAATTCTAGGAACACAATAGAGTGCCTCTAATAGACATTATGTACTTCCACAGTTCGGTTCGAGTTCACTTCAATTGAAGGGATATGAGTCAAGGCAAGATGTAACACGGTGACATCTTTGCATATATAATGTGCGACGTTTTATCGGATTATTAAATTCAATCTTGCTCCTATTTTATTTCTTTCCGATAATCGTTAAAATATTCCATACATCTCGAAGCGCGTGAAAAAGTAGACAACTATTGGTCAGTCGGGCTCCACTTGGCCATTATTTCTCGCTATATATCTCGTGCGTGTTGAGATTTGATTGATTGCTTTACATTCTTATCGAGTATCAGATACCAATGGGATGCTCGACTGATGGCAGGTCAATTGAGAACTCTCCATTTGACAGAAATTTTCCAATTTTGGTCGATGTTCTGTCAATTGATGAAACGAGTCATATAAATCTGTTCGATTTCCAACAAGTAATTACTATAGAGTAAAATTGCTTTACATGCTTGCACGCTTACTTTATTACGTATTTCCACGAATCTGTAAAAAGGCACATTACTAAACGCTAATTCTGCGTCATGTAATATACTAATAATATTAAATCTTGATAAAGAATAATTATAAGTCTTGATTGAGATAATGAAAACATAATTTTATTTCATTGTCAGTTAGAATTATTTATAATTATCAGTATTTGATTACCTGACATAATGCAATTCGTTAATTCGCATGAAACGATTAAATCATTCAACTAAATTCCGTATCATATTCATTTTTTAAAAATAGCAAGATCAACTGCGTTTTATTTTATTTTTATTTCCAACGCGCGACGCAATTTTGTAAGCGACTTATTTTTAATCCGAGCTTGTCTGCCGTACGATAACAAGTCTATTTTTCCATTTCATTCATTTCAGTCCAATTCTTTTGTCATTTCTCGGGAATATTTGAAATTCACGGATTCACGGAATGCAAGTATTAAAATCGCTTTATCCACTCTATATACACTTCGTATCGGCGCACCGGTAGTCCTGGTTTTTTTTCCTACTGTTTCCTTCTTTTTTTTTTTTTATCTATGTAACGATAAAAGTTGTTCGACCGGTGCAACCTTTTACCCAATCTGTGAAAGTTGAAAAATATTTATCAACGATGGCGCGATGCAAAATGTGAGAAGTTTATTTTTCATATATACATATACACATGCATAGGTACATATATGCATTCTTCTTTTCGCCATATATATCATCGATAATAATCAACAGATGGCGGGGATAGTATCAGCAAATAGGTACGATCGTTGAGTATATATATCTATGTATATTTTCCCATCTGCCTTCGTCGGAAATACGTTGTAATATATTATGCGGCGAGAATATCCCATGATACGTATAACACTTTGCGCGATACGCGATCGAGTAATACTGTCATTTATATCGCTAACAATAAAAATCTGCTTACGATGATTATACGAGATAAATGTTTCGAAAATATGCATATACATATACGCGTCTACTGCATACGACATGGATATAAAAATACCTTCTTTTTTTGCATCTAAGCTAAATCAAGATTGCTCGATCATCGAATTAATTTTTCGCTCGGAAAAATATCCATTCGAATTAAATCAAAGTGTAACACCACCATAATGATGAAGAAAGCGATAATCTGACGCTAAATGATGCTAATTGCGCGGCAAGAGCCAACAAACTTTGCAACTTGGCAGTCAGTTTGTGGTTAAACGTCTTTCGGGTCGTAACTTAGCTCGCGCAACGATGTAATAGCGGGATTTACCGTAGCGATAGTGATGAGTTCGAGCGCGCCGTATGTCCGATTCGGGAATAATTCGCGAACCCGGGGCCGATGGTATTCAGCCGTAATACATTCCGCTTCCGCAATCCCGACCAACCGACCGACGAAATAGCGTGCGGTCTAAGGTGATGCCTATAAACAAGCTGCCCGTGGTTGCCCGTATAGTTAGGTACTATACGGAGGCATTCGCGTTATAATGTATTACACGAGTCGCCGATGCCGCATAAGAAAAGGGGTTAGGAGAGACAGTCTTGTCGCCCAAAGGGTAAAGCGACATGTGCCACCCGCGCCGTTAGAGATAACATCTCATTGTCGTAGTAAGGCGCGCGAATAAATCAGAGGGTGCAAAGCCCACAATGTGTCTTTGCAGGAGCCTGCGGCCAGTAAACGAGGAAATAATCGTCGGTATGGCTGACCAAGCTGGAAATGACATAAGAGATATCGTAAGAGACGCATCGGATGAAAGGAACGGAGAAGTCGAGTATTAAAGATCGATTTTTCTATTTCGCATCGAGTGATCGCGTCTGTAAAGAATGTAAAAGGATCGATTAATGTAAATTAATGCGCAAATATGAACAATTTATATCTATCGTTAATATTTGAATGTTATAGATTGAATTAAATGTTTCAGATTGATATCGCGCGAAAATTTTATTGACTTAGCTAGAAACTGCGTTGAATGTCCGAGGGGATGATATTTTATAGCATTTGTCGCAATAATTTTATAGATATCTTAGCTACATAAATCGAGAGAACATTATGAACATTATTATATTGATTTTGTCCCATGATTAATTTAACTATGATATTTTCCTATTATCATAATTATTTAATATAATTTTGCCCTTGTCTAAAATTAACAGTTGATCAACAATCATAAATTAAATTATATACCTAATAATAGAGACAATTACAAATATTTGACACATAACACAATATTTTATGAGATAATTGAATAACTACTTGACTTAAATAGTCCGTCTTAATAGTATTTTAAGCTGTAGAAATAGATTGTGTTTAACGTGATGTAATAACGAAGGAAAATTTGACGGTAATTTTTTAAATCAAATTAACTTACATATCGTAACTAAATTAATATATTTTTTAATGATTTTAAAAAGTTTTCTCTTTCAAATAAATATAATGTACGAACAAGCGGATTTAGCAATAATAGCATTCACATTATCGAATTCGCATTTCGTGTGCGTTAAATTAATTTGCGATAGGACGAGCGGTTCAAAACTCTGAATGTAGCACGGTCTCACGATTCCAATTCACCAAACAAGTAGCAAAGTTAACGAAACCCGTGATTCGCATGCAAAGGTTAGATGGCGAAATTCTGGCGCAACATTATTTCGTCGATCCACATTCGTCAGGGAGAGTGTATGAGAGAAAGAGAGAGAGAGAGAGAGAGAGAGAGAAAATAGCTAAATTAAAATCACTACACAGGGCCGACGACTCACGTAAGGCTGTACGTGTCATACTACCCCTTCCTCCCCCTCGCCTGCACTGTCAACGACAGCTGCTGGAGGGTGAGCGTTGTTATGCAGGCCGCAATTTTCCAGCGAAGAAAGTCTTACCGTTGCAAAGAAGCCGGTGGTTATATCAGATAACATCGCGTTGTCACACGACAGAAATAGCAGGCTAAATCACTGACGACGTTCGGCCTGGAGAACGCGTCGCTCGTATAACGTGTAGTGGCCAGCGGCACACAAATCGTGTATCGTTGGAGGGTCTTGTAAATGAGGGAATAACAATCACGAGTGGCGCGATCGAGAGAACGAGCACTGGGGGTGAAAGAGAGGGGGAGGGTTAATAGGCTCGAGGGAGAATTCTCTCCAATTACGGTATTCTGTGCGCGACCTGTATCAACCACGTTTCAGCCTCGTGTATAATAATCGCTTCCGTCGTTTCTGGCGTCTCCGGCGGATCTCTTTCCTCGATATCGCGATCTTTATAGCCTGCGACGTCGGTAGCCGGATGCGCGGATACGTGTCGGTCTCATAAAGCATTTCTAGGAAGGAAGAGACACTCTCTTGGGAGATGCAATTTTCGGTATCGAACGTTGCAATTACAGAGGCGCACAAGGCTGGTATCGGGATACGCAGTTCGCGCTCGCGATCAAAGTCTCTTAGTCCTAGGCGATCATTTTCAATTACGGCGGTGGTGTAATTACAAAGGAGCGCGTAATTGCAGCCCCCGGGGGCGCCGTGTTCACCGCGGAAATCGCGAAACGCACCGCCGCGCCGCATCGGGCGTACTTCTGTAAAATATCGCTCCGGATCCTTAATGCTGCACATATAGAAGGCAACTTTATCTGTATCGATCTGGGCTTATACCGCGTTGCAGTAATAACGGATCGAACTCTCTCTCTCTCTCTCTGTTCGGAGCGTTACATCCGCAGTATAATATAAGTGATATTCGCTGCCGAGTCACACATGTACAATTATAAACTCGCCCCTCTCTCGTATTGTATACCTCTATTAACAATTAATTTTAATTTAACGATTACAATATATAATTATTCGGTAATACGTAGCCAAATGCCATTAAATATGTAACAGCGTTTAATCAGATTTCATTTTAAAGTTTAAACTTAGCTTTCGTTATTATGCGCGATAATGTAAAGCGCGTTTTCGAATTTTGTGTATGTATGTACATGGTAGTCTGCTGTAAAATAACTTCTGCAAAAGACGCGAGAAAAGGAAAAATATTCATTATACGAACATGCAACGTATTCGTTAGCGAGTAGAAAACAGCTGTTAAATTAAGAAGCATTGCGGGTGGCAAATAATCCTATAATTGAGCGGGAAAAAGTTTCGCGTGGCGCGTTGCAGCTAAAAAATACGGGCCAGTGCGTCGCAGCAGTAAACCGCGGAAAAACTGCGAGGAAAGCAATGACACTCACCGCGTCCGGAAGTAACTCTTAAGTCCAAAAACAATTTTCTCTCAAAGTGAATATCAAATTTTTTTCGCTGCGGCAAAACTTTAGACTTTGCCCACTTCGATGACTATGTGTTTGCATTTTTTTTTTTAAGCGATTAATTTCAATTAATTTTTTTTTTTCGCAGCGATGAAAGAAGATGAATTTAATTAGAGCAATATAAATTGATCCTTTCGATATTAAATAGATTAAACATAGATCTTTAATTTTAATTTACTTTTAATCTTCTACAGAGAGAATGTATTTTAAATATTTTTCCTTAATCTCTCTCCTTTGCATACATGTGTTTCAAATAATGCTTAGCCGAAGAGAAAATTGAGAATTACGATATCTTCTTTTTTATGATGTGTTGAAATGAATGACACACGTTTAGATACGCAAACGCGCCTTGTGCCTCTGCAATATGCAGCATTCGTTTAGTCATATGTGCGATGAGCGAACAGCCCCGCGTCGAGACACGCGAGACACATTAATGACGAGTCCAGCAGTGTCTCGCGTCGCCGACATAATTATATTTCCCGACTGGGTATTTCGTGTAGAATGAATTGTATATCGTAAGTGCCTGCCCATTATACGACTCCGTGTGTCCGTAGCGCGTCGTCCGTGGTACTTGGTGACGTCGCCATTCCCAGCGCAAACCCTCGGAAGTCGGGAAGGAGGGTTTCTCCAACCCCTTTGGTTCCGCGTTCGTCCCGCGCTTTACTCGCCCTTGTCCGACAATGTCGTCCGCACACATTTCGCTCCTCTGTCCCCGTGGAGCTTTAATTATCAACAAAGCATTTTCGGACACGTGCCGCAATCATTCGGAGTGCAGTCGGCGGAAGACCTCGCGGGGCCTTTTGGATGTTACGGTTAATTGTGATTTATGCGAGGAGTCTGCGCTGGTCACGAGATTTCGAAATTAACATCGTTTGATGTTTCCTTGCCCTTCTCTTATTTACTCTCGCGAAAAGGGGAACTCGTCCATATGTTTAAATTGTTTGTAGAGGGATCGCTATTAGCTCCGGCAGAGATTGAATCGGACTTTATATAATATCAGGATCTCGTAATATAGATTACATATTTTGAAATTTTATTTAAAATTGTAGTGGAAGAGAAAAGAGTCACGGAATTAATTTAATTTAAATTCATATAGCAAATTGTGGGTCATGATCTTATTACTTTGCAAAACGCGCGTCAAAGTCGTAGGTTTATTTGACACTTGAACGATTATATTTTAGTCATTAAATACAAAACGCTTCAGCTTCGTGCTTAGTTGTTTCTCACGTTTTCCATCCGAGTTTAGCGTGTTCTACCAGCTGCTGTGATTACCTCTTATACACTTCTCTCGTATATTACGTAAACGAAATTCTCGGCGCTGAAAGTTACGCGAGTTTACTGCTATCGTAAGGTATCCTCAATACTTATTCAATATTTCTGAATGATCGAATTAACGTTCAACAGAGATTTAATTAAATTTATTAAACGATCTTGTGCTGACGTAATACGTGCTATTTGAAATGTCAGATTTTTATGCCCTGGAAGAAGGCGCATATTGTAATTTTTTAAAACAGTTTTCCAATAGCGACTGTTGTCGTTCGATACCATATTTAGAGACTCGATATTATTGTTAGAGATTAGTCTTATCGAAGGTCTTAATGTTATCGATTATTCTAAAAGTCAAAAGTAATGGTCATATGATTTGAAAATCAATAATATTCCATGAAAAGACTGTTGAGGTGTATATTATATTTAATAATAAAATATATTTCATTTTTAATCACTATTTGTCATGGAAATTTCCCTGTAAACGTTAATTTCGTCTACGAGCAATCTGATAATAGATGCGTACGATTGTGATAATTGCACGAAATTTATGGTATTTGAAAAAGTATCAGAATATATATTTCTCTGACGAGAGATATTGAGTTCTCATTAATTGGAGTTTATTTTATTACGTATTGACTTAGGTTTAAATTTGTCTTTTTTTTAGTACTAATGAGATTTTTAAAAATATTATTTTATAAATTTGTTATAAAGAGACTTATTGTATCGACGATTATTTTTGTCGGTATTCGCTTTCGAATTTTGTCGCAAAATGCACTCTTATTTCCTCCGGGATTCAAGAGAAGCTCCGAGTAATATGTGTGTTACCATATAACCGCGACCCACACGTGTAACGCGTACTAAGCTGCTATATTTGCAAACGCCATGACCGCTATTCGCTGAACATGAATTTTGGTTTCTGGCGCGAGCGCAGGAACAGGAAACGTATGGCGCGGCCATAATGCTCTTTTAAATCGCGGTCCCTCCTAACCAGATTCCGCGTGATATACCGTTTTAATTTTCATACGCTGACGGTAACCGCGAGGAGAAACGTCTATTGCCGCAAGATTGATTTACGATGGCTGGCGCGCCGGGTGCGTGTGTGCATATAAGGGTGCGTAGTTACAATACCTTCACGTCGCGAGATTACGACGTTTGCGGGCACAACCGTGTCCTACGAAAAAAATAAAGGGAAAAAAATGAAGGGAAAAAAATGAAGGGAAAAAAATTCTCTTCGCGGAAATATTTCCACAATTATTATACCTGTCACATTTCACGTAGAGCTTTTATCGCGCAGTCATGCAACGTTGTCATGATAATATTGCGCACGATAATTATTCGAAATTATTTCGAAGAACATCAATTAGCGTAGTTGTATTTCGTATCTTTGCAAATTATTATGTCATTTTTTTGAAGGTTGAAAATGTAGCACTTTAATAATAATTTTACAAAATGCGCTTTTGCGAAATTTACGCTTTCTACGTGTGAATTCTGTGTCACCAGTTATGAAATACAATATCAATAATCGGCATTTAAGTGAGGTTTTTTTTTCCATGGAAAATAGAAATTCAATAAATTCGTGGTTTTTCAATCTAATAAGTTTAGATGGCAAAACTTTGATCACATGTGCCCTTCTTTTTTTATATCTAAAATCAAAGCGATCTTGTAAGAGGAAATTGTAAGAGGAAATTTAACCGCGTAAAGAACGGAAAGGTTCTTTTGGGAGGGAGCAGGAACATTCACACATGAGACCTTCGAGAAGAGAAGTGATGTCAGCGAAACGTGTGTATCTTTCAGCTCGTTCAATGTTCCGGGCAATCGGCAATCTCGTCGAAATGCATTTCTCATGAGGCAAAAGAGCCATGAGAACGTGAAACTTTATCCTTAATAATATTTGACTGATGACACAAGTGCAAGAGTTGAACATCATATTTCACTTAACGTGCACACATTCGCATGAATGATAATACCAATTGATTAAATTTTATTAATATTATTTGTACGTATTTTATATACATTTATACGCGATGTAAGATATTTTAATCGAAGTCCACGTCGTGATAACGTGTTATTTATATAAGATGTTGATTTAATTCTATGCTCGAGCGAGTGTGCGAATTATATTGCCGTGTGATATTAAACTAGCAAGATTAAATAAACGAACATCGTTCCCTATTACCGTATCCGAATCCGGGTTATTGTGTCAACTGTAAAAAAATATATGCACATTTCGAGATACAATGTATCTAAAAAAAATCATAAAAATTCACTAAGTTACCTAATATATCGCTACACCGCATGAATCGATATTATGCGGTAAGAATAAACTTGTTCTAACCGAGCCTGATAATGAGATTAGTGGCCGCTAATGGGACGATAATAAAACATCCGCACACAAAATGCCAAGGTAAGTGTGCGAAATGAGGGAAGAGACCCTAAAACGGTTCATACGGAATAACGAGGATTTGGAAAACGAGAATTTAATGAAGGGTCTGTAACCGGGTATAAAGGAGTATCTATCCGGAGGAAGTTGAAAGGATATACGATATTAAATCACTCGGGTCCCAAGATGGCAGATTCGCTCTATAGATCCGCTCTTATTCCACCAATTATCGTTTCGAGAGGTATTGCGAAAATAGATACAGAAAAATTCAGAAAAATTCCATTACGGTGATGTGAAACATCATATCTGATTATATTGGAAAATGAGGATTTAATGAAGGGACTGTAACCGGGTATAAAGAAACAGGTATATTACATATCGCTTTCTAGATCGTTATTCGGCCAGAACGGATGAAACTTTTCGTTATTTCAGCAAATAATGGTATTCGAAAAGAAATAAAATATTTTTATACAAAATGTGATATGTAGTAGAGAGAGAGAGAGAGAGAGAGAGAGAGAGAGAGAGAGAGAGAGAGAGAGAGAGAGAGAGAGAGAGAGAGAGAGAGAGAGAGAGAGAGAGAGAGAGAGAGAGAGAGAGAGAGAGAGAGAGGGGGAGGGAAAGAGAGAACATAGCTTTTCTCAAGGTACGCTGCCTCAGGCCATTGTCGGTCCAGTTTTATATATTGATAGGTTATCGATAGCTATGTATCAATGAAGATAGGTTCATCAATTATTTTATGTAATGTAGTGCATATAGACGCTTGCAGTCCTCTTTTTCATATTCATTCGATAAGCTGCAGATATAAAAAAAAACCAATAGACCTATATGACACACATATTCGCGAGATAATACAATGCAAAATTTTTCATTCTGTCAAATCTCTCATTTAATAAATGTACTATTTTCAAAATAGATAACTTACCTAAAACTATAATAATAAATTTTGATACGATGAATAAAAGTCACTTATTTTTTTTTTTATATGAATAATATTCTTATCACTTCTCGTGCGATATTATTCCGATTTATTTTCGGCTCTCGATTTCATTTATCATGCCGATTCTTCGAAATCAGTCGCGTGAAAAGGCGCGAAGGTAGACTCTTGATCGAAATCGAGGACTAGACAAACAGCGGGTAGTCCGGGACGACGCGGATTCAATCAAAGATCGGTAACCAAACTGGAAAAGTTATCTATCCGAGAGGGATTGAGAGAGGCGGCGCGAAGGGGGATAGGGGGTGTGTGAACGACAGCTTCGACACGGCCGACGCACGCAACCGCATCGGGACGACCTCGCGCTTCGTGGTACAAATGACCCCTTCCTGCAGCGATGGGCGCCGCGAGTCTGCCCTTATTCTGTCCCTCGGTCTTTCTTACTTTCGTCGATGCATAATTTTTCACCTTTCCGTGTATACCTTTCAATGTATGAATACCCGGGTGCCAACTGCATGTTTTCGACATATTGCACTGTGACAATTTTTTTTATAACAGCAGCTGAGCATTAATATTCTTTCCCACCATATTTTGAGAGGTTTCCGAATACAAGCGCCCTTTATATTTTGTTTCGAGTGGAGAAAAGTTCCGACACATTTTTAACATTTAAAGCGGGTATCTGTTCATTGATAGGAGGATTGAACTTGATGATCTCGCTCCTTACCTTGCAGCAATTTTTATATTGTACTTGCGTTATAGTATCTCTGACTGTTTTGATGAAATCATCTGGCTGGTATGTTTTAAGACATTTCAAGATTTCTAAATGAATTTGTCTCCAGCGGATTATGTAGTAAATTATTTTTAAATATCATAAGAAATGTCTTACCGTTGGTAAGAAATTTCTTGCAGCATCTCCGCAGCATCGCGATTGCGATTGATAATTTTTATTCGGCATTTACTGGAATAAAGACAAATTTCCAGATAATTCCGCACTTTAGCGAGAAATCGCCATGAAATTGAATTCCGATGACGTGATTAAATTGGGTTACCCGGGAACGTTTCCCCGATCATATCGATGATATGATCGCTGAATGGAGGATCTTAAAGAAGATATTCGCGATAAGCGCATATATTCGTTAAATATAGTCCACTAAATTTATTTTTAATATTGATACGATGATATAAAAATATTCTCTTATATTTACGCATATGTTTATATTATACAACTAATATATACAACTAATAAAAATAAGGAGAGAAAAATCGAGAAATTATCGACATTATATCATCACAAATTTAAGAATTCGGTCTATTCCCGAAGCTCTGTCCTCACGACAATTCGCTCGTCCCATTCATTGGTAACCGTACCGAACAATCCCCCACGATCGTAATTCGATATTATCCGGCGTAAATCAACGCCGTACAAGCACGAGTACACACTTTCTTTAGCTTGCACGCGCGCAACGCGGCTGTTCGTTGAAGCCGATCGATAGCGCATTGAAATTTATGGGCCTGCGAAACGTCGCAGAGCCGAGGGTGCTGTCGGATCTTCTCGACCACCGGTCAATCTCGTGAATCATAGCGGATTTGCTGGAGGACTTAAACCAGCGCGCGCGCAAGGACACTCCCGTGCTACCGGATTTTATCCTCGAAACGGATTTAGGACGCTGAAGAGCTAAATGATTGATGATATCGAGACTGATCTGAAAAACTATCGTCGATTTATAGCCTGTTCCTTTGTTAAAACTCGATTGAATAATTAATTTTAATTTTTCTCCGCGTCCGGCGAGCTGTTATCACTCGAAAATAAAATTATGTATTAGCAACGCGGTTAATTAATTTTGAAGGGTACTAGATTAATGATACTTGTTGCTTCGAAACCTTTCCGCGCCCTGATCAATCTTGCGCCCGCTAACAGGGAGTATAGTTGCTGGCACGCATCGTTCCTTTATATGAGAGAAATACGCGACATTACGGTGGACTGAGAGGTGGACGCGGAAGAAAAATAGCTCGCGACCGAATTTTATTCGCCTGACTAAATAATCGTTGTCCCCGTTTGTATTTTTATTTATTCAACACTCTCATGAAAATGATATAATTCATTGCGGATGTATCGCGAACTGGACCGTCGGATTTCCTCCGCCGCGAGTTAATCTCGTGAATCATAGCGGGCAGTTTGCTTGTAAAGATTGATTGCGCGAAATAAATTTTAACCACGACATTATACCTGAATGCCATTTATGAAAGGATGAAACGAGAATATTGATAATTTTGATTTATCGTCTCGGTTTTCGGAACAAAATATCGAAAATCTTCTGCGTTCAAGAGAACGTAAGACAACGAAGGCTATTTGTCATAAACGGGAAATATCAGCGTTAATAAGAATTTATTAGTTCGGGCATTCTCCGAATGCAATTTGTTACAATCTCTCATACTTTTTCATAATTAAACTTACAATATTGACGATATATAAAATTAACGTCGGATTTCAAGCATATAATGAATCAATCGAACAGTATACGGCTGATAATAATTACTGCAACGTGTTTAATTAAATCACGCTGTTACGTAAATTTTATTAACAGTTTAGACATTTAATTAGCAATAATTAAAATTTTTTTAATACTTCTATTTAATTTGCAATTTATTATAATGCTCGTAATTTTCACAAAATTTATATGTGTTTATTATTCATAAAATATGTGTTGTACATTTTTTTAGAAAATTGCATTACCATGTTTGTTTTGTTTTCATAAAATTTTTATTTAATTTCAGTAAAATATATATATATATATATATATATATATTTGTATGTATATATTTGAGTATAAATGAATACGCGCACAGTCTCTGACGATTTTACAATAATGAAACAAATTTTGCTTTAATGACGAACAATCTATCTGTACTACCGGTACACAGAAGCAAAAGGATACATTAATTAAGGGCGCAAAGGGCAACGGTTCTTCAATTAAAAACTTGGGAGACTAGGATCTTACTATTCGACCGTGGAGCGTCAGCACGAGTTTTAATGAAAGTGAAGAACCGAAGTTAAGTCATCTCAGTAAAGTAAGAAACGTAATGAAGTCTTCTTAAATGCGGCCGTCTCGATTAAAAGGCTCTCTTTCCACGTCCGCTTCTTTTTCGCGGCTGTCGCATCATACTCGTCTATACGCGAACGAGCAATTGCCACAGAGGGACAAAAGGCATGATTCGAGATTAGACTTAATTGCGATTCGCTTCTCGGTTTTGTTCATCGTGTAGATCTATCGCTATCAAGGAGAGAGAGAGAGCGCGAGGGAAATTTCCTTACTTAATTAGAAAATGGTAAGTAGTTATTAACTCTAGAAAAAAAGGAAACGCGCGCAAGATTATCTCTTATACGATGTAATTTAAATAAGACGATGTGGCGTGCGCGTCCGTGAGTTTGTTAAACTTCAAAATTGGACGAAGCACGTTCCACTCTCGATCCCGCTAGCAAATAGCTCCAAAGCAGCTTGCAGCACGAACGATCGATCATGGGGCTGAAGTTCATCCACAACTTACTACCGTAATTATTGCAAGTGATGCCGACAGCACGAGATTAAAAGTTCTTATAAACACGAGTTAGTACAAGTTACGTAATCAATCTAAATCGCATAATATACTTATTACCGTGTTTTCAATTTTTTTCGAGCATAAATAGATAACGATGATAGTATTATGAGAATTAACAGAACGAGCCGATATACTCGAACGAAATTTAACACTAGTTTGCATCTTAATTCGTAGTATCTGTAATCGCACGTAGAGGCTGCCTTCCACGTATAGACAAGGTTAAGATCGCATTATGCAAAACACGAATAAACCGTACTTGCTTAATGTTATGCCAAAGTTTCGCGACTCGATAGATATAGCAACGACGTACTGCAAATCGTGCCCTACGGGATGATAAAGTCGATTAGTTTCCTTACACGTTGCATACATTTTCTGAGATGCATTATTATTGTTGCATATAATATATACAATAAATTTTTTGACCAAATTTTCTTTCTTAAATAACGTGAATCAAGGTTCACCCAAAACTGGTGCTTTATAATAAATTGCTGTCCAAAAATAGGGATAATTGTAGCCGAGTCCCTCATATATCTCGCGATTGTATTCTTTCCGTTCATATCTAAATAATGCCACGGGACGAAAGTGTCTCGACGATACTCGAAAGGCACCACAGCATGACGCACAGCGTGGCGCTCAATAGCATTATGCTGTATGCTGTCCCGCGTGTTCGTTTGCGTCTACGCAACGTGACTGCGTTCGCCCGTAAACCGTGCTCTCTCTATGCTACCGGAGTCTCATTAAACGGAATGCATATTTATGGAGACACTGGTAGGAATACGCGTTCGCGGCTTCGGGTTGGTGGGTTGCGAGTGGAGGAACACACACACACACAGAGACAGAAAGAGAGAGAGAGAGAGAGAGAGAAAAGCAGGGGTGGAAAGGGGTAGAGGGTAAAGATTGCACACTCTCTCGGTGCGTCTAGCCGCGTCGTCAGGCGTCACAAATCTCAATGGCGTAATCTCCGTTCCCGATTACCGGGCGCGCGCGCCTTTTGATTTTCACCCCCTAACGACCGACTACGAGTTTTTAGCGTCGAGGGTGGCGCGAGCGCGCTACCGGGGCGTTCGGTCTGATTACGATCGTATTTCGCTAGGAAAAGTTTTCCTAGCCGAACCCAGGCCACCCAGGCCACACCAGGCCGAAGTCTCGAACTGGTTCCCCTCTCGAAAGACGAGGGGGAATGGCTCTTTGTGGTCCCGGCGATTTGGTTTTTAGCGACCGTACTTTTATTCGCGAGACTCTCGGTTTTTTTTAAAGGTATATGTACGAGATTTATGTATTCTAACACGGTGCAACTTCGATGCGGTTTAATTTCAGTGGCAAGAATTCTCTATGGAAGAACTTTTAAATTACATCCCTAATTACATGGAACTTTAAAATATAACCTTCTCTCGGTAAAATATTTTTGGTGAGAAACTGCTGTATATTTAAAATATTTAAAAGTCATATATATATATATATATTTTTTGCAAATACTTTAATAAATCTAAAATAAAATTTATATATATCTTTATATTTTTTTCTGAAACTATTTATCTGTAAATGTAAATATTGGTAGGCCGTATAAATAAATAAAAACTCATTTTAACTTATTTAAATGCTTTAAATCTACAACGCTTGCTGCATAAATTGTCGTTTTAACAAATGATACAATCGTACGGCATATATGATAACGATAGCCAGTATATATCCTTGGAAATCGTACAATGCTTCGTAATATACGTTTATCTGCGTGCAGCTAGTAACGATCAGATAAAGTGGCAGTGTGAGTAAAAACACTATAAGCTGTTACTGCACAAAATTGCCGTTAGGTCGATACCCCAATCTCTATGTAAACCTTATTTCTTGTGTTACGTTCCATATCGCACGCATTACATTTATTTTCTAGGACCTAGGATATTAACATATCGTGAAACACATATACGTTTGTTTTAAATTAGAATATATAAATAATGCATTTATAAGTCTGAAAGGAGTAAAGAAAGAGATTAAGACAAAGACTTTCTTATCACACAAATACATATATCTCAAAAATAATTAAATTTAATATTTGCATAATATTATTAAATAAATAATAGCGAAAAGCTGATTTAAAAAATTAAATATATGCTACTATCAATTTTATTTATTTTATTAAGCACACGTTTGCTTAAAATACTTATTAATCTTATTTCTTGTATGTGGTGTGCCTGTTGAACTTGGTCATTACACGGCTTTGTACGCGAACTTTGTTCTAAATGCAGTAGCTGAGCTTGAAACTATGAATGCACTAGGTTAAGTTCCAGGAAGATGATGTAGGTTGCCGCGGTTATAGTCATTTCTATACTTTATACCGGGAAAAATCGTGTAATAAGGTTTGAAGAATATGTGCTTGAATAGCTTTTAATGACATAAGAGATGCTATCAATCGATTATTATTCTCCACTATTTATCGCATTATTTATTTTTATATGTATTTTATATACATATATGTATATATTACAAATATTAAGTTGAGATACGATCATTAATAGCAAGAAAAATATAATCAATTAAGAATTAATTATTTGATGACTATATGGACACGCACACACACATTTTTACTTTATATAACAATTTCTTTTGATGCTAGTACATTTTCTTTTTCACGAGAATATTATACATTTGTAAAATATTTTCAACGTGTAATCCTCTTCGTTTTTATCGTGGAGACTAATTCTGTTAAACGATTAATCTATCAAGTGACCCTTTTGATATATGACATTTAATTTACGTTACTTTGCCAGAGTACTTTCTGCGATTCGTACGTTTACTGTTGCTTAACCATCGCGAAGTAAGCTGGCTCGTAGTTAAACCTGATAACTCTCGCAAAATTAATCTCAGTAATAATTGCGCTCGTAGCGGCGCACAGTCTACAGTCGCGCGCCCATTTAGCTAATCGCATTTACTAATTGTAACCGCCGCAAGATTTCTGCTCTGACTCGATCAGGCAGTTGTTAAACGGCGGAACCGGATTATACCAAGTAATACGCACCGCACGCATTTGCTTGTTGAGTAGCTCTATCGAAGAGATCGGCTTATTATAGAAGATCCACCTTTGATCTATCATTTACAATGAAACGACGTCATTTTTTTTATCGGACTAAAAACCCGATCACTTTACCGTGAATATATTGATCATGGAATTCATTGCAAGATTTGTGCAACAATAATGTGTATAGAAAGTTAGTCAGAATTTACAATATTTCAAAAAAATTCCAGCTATAAAATAAATAAAATATAAATGGTAATTCACATTCCCGATATATCTGAATCCATATTGCAGAGAGTAGAATATTAAATATCGTTTAAATAAATTTTAATCGATATAATACGTGGGCGCGAGGTATATTGCAAATAAAATTCAATAAAGTTCTTTATTGAACGGCTTATACGGTTATGTTAAAGATCATAGAGTATTGCAGTATTGCATATAACGCTGTGCAGTTTTTCTTTAATAAAACGCGCTAATTGAATGCGCGCTGTAAAACGCTGTAACTTCCCTAACATCCGTTCTTGCTGGTCTTTAGGTCGACCTTATTCGCGGTGTCATTTATTCGCAATTAATTCGGACGAACGTTTACGTAGAGGGAGCACGAATCCGCGGATTTAACGGCATAAGTTTTCCCGAAATACGTTTTTCGAGGTGATTACCCTTCACGGCGCGACGCATTCGCTAATTGTACCCTCTACCGCAACGACGACATTTCTTTTCTTCCCTTTTCTTTTTTTTCCCCCTTTTTCGCGTCGCACCGATGCGAGTTATTAAACGTAGAATCTGCTCGTTCGCCCCCCAAATGGACGCCGGTGCCAGGATTGCGGAAACTTGTTATCGCATCCACCAGTGGCGACGTCGTTCTTTCTTTTTTTTTCTTTTTTTTTTTTATTATCGCGTTCTCCAGAATTTTCGCGAGCGTGCATCGATGCAAATGACCCGGCCTCTCTCTCTGTAGCCCGTTAATTCGCTTACGTCCCATTCGAGCGCCGGGCAAAAAGGGTAATTATTTTCATTCGGACCGGAAAGTGCCTAACGAAGCGAGTCGCGTGTTACTGTTCGGACGGCTCGCGTTCCGATTGCTGCTTTGTGTCGCTAACTAGGAACGTTTGTCGGGTCTCCGACTCTCCGCTCCGGGTTTTGGACCGTCCCGCAGCGTTGTGTAATCATAAGCGATTGTTAATGCGAGGCGGCAACACGGGGAGAGCATTAAAACTGGCCGCGGTATTATTCCCGCGAAATGAAAATGAAACTCGCGTCGTTTATCAGGCGCGAAATTGTCGTTCGATATTTTTCATCGATGGATCCCTCGCGTGTAAATTTCTGTCTCGAATTTCTGGAATTACGAAGCGAAACGTAACAGAGAGGTCAGCATAAAATATATTATTTATTACAGCACATTGTAGTATCTTTTTAAATTTCTTTAAAACATTTATTCGATCTTGATTTATTAAAAGCGATATAGCTAAAAAGAAAGAAGGGTTTATTTTTAGGAGTAAATTTTATTATAAAAATAAAATGGCCAACACTCTCCATCTCTCTATGCGAAATTCTTGGATTTTTTATTCGACGCGACCATTGAAAGGTAAAAATAAGCGCCGCCACATAAATATCGCAGCGAGACCTCGAGCTCCAATTATAGGACGATAAATCAGATATGTCGAAGCTCCGATTGCATTATTCGCGAGAAATCTCACGACGATTGCAACTTCTGATAAGCCTTTAGTTACACTGATTGGAATCGCCCCCGCGTTGCGACGGCTGTCTCGACCGCAATGTCGCTCTGAGGGCTGTCGGACTATTATTTCTGGACGAATTAACCGGGGGGACGCGCAGTGCTTGACGCGAACGAGACGCTCGTTATTTTCTCTTTCAAAGTCCGGTTAAGCCTGCGGGGAATTGGACTATCTAGGGTGGAAGGGGAGGAGGCGGAACAGACAGATTGGAACTTCTCTAGGGCACGATAGATAGCAAACTATGTCGGTGTGTACTCTCGTACGCCTTTAGACAGTGATTGTGTTGTGAAACTATCGTTGTCAAAATCAGATGTGTTTGTGTGTGTGTGTGTGTCCGAGTTTGCCTGATATAATATACAGTCTTCATATATAATTTCTCGGCAGAACTTGGAATATAGAATTTGGAATATTAGTTTTAATTTTACATTATTATTTTTTAAAATGTATTAAGTTAAATTATCTCAGATTATGAAGGTGGATCTCTTATTTCATCTAGCTTCCAAAAATATCCTTCGGAAATATTTAAATAAGAATATAGACAAAAACTCTTATTATCTATCTTTTTGTTATTCTGTATACAATCTGAACATTCAGATAAATTTTAAATGACGAAATTTAAATAAATTTCAAGTGTTTTGGTGAAATTATGCAAAAGAAATGATTTCAAAGTAATATTATTAGTTTGCGGTTCGCGGTTCATTATATTTCGTCATTTATATTTAAAGAGAAAACGTATGAGATAAAAATACACGAAACTGCGCGAAGCTAGCGACTATTTTTGTCGCTGTGGCCATATATCATGCATTTCTAATTATTTATTCTTTTTAAGACTCGACTGACAAAGTGAGCGATATATAATGTATCAGACAGATTTTTATGAGAGAGAGAGAGAGAGGTTGTTGACACGTTAGCCGGCCGTTATTTTCAACAGTAAAAATGACGAGTTTCCAAAACGGGCCAGTTGTAATAACTGACTTTTCATGTAGACAAAGACGACTACTATGTGGATAAAAGGATCGCGATTTCGTGTCGCAAGATACGGTGATTTCACGGTGGGTTTTATAATGATCTCCGGTATTTCGTATGCATGTCCACACGTTTTATTCCTCTCTCTCTCGCTCCGCTTTTACACCAAGTTTTATGTGTTGGAAATTACGACAAAAGTTTTAATCACGTACTTCTATTAGTCATGCGCTCCATTCGACGCGCGAACGACTTCGCCACCGAATTTCGCGGCACCGCGCCGCTCCAGGAGACGGCACGTCTCGTTTTGCCCTCGCACGTGTAACATACCTATTCTCGCGGACTCGCGGATCTTCGCGTCGAAATCTCGGGATATCGTCGCGATAAGGGATCTCGAAGTGTGTCGATATACCGTCGAGAATCCCCGTGAAAATCGGATCGAGCTTTCGGATTGGATTGCGAAACGTCGCAGGAGTAGAAAAATCCGCCGCGAATATCAGAATTTCAACTTGAAATTTCATTTCGCGAAAGTCAGAAATACATCGTCGAGACAGAGGGTTTACGTTTTCGTTTTCGAATGCGATAGGTCGCATTTTTTTTTAAAAAGACGCTTTATGTAAAAAAAATACCGCGTCATCAGCTGATTCGAGGATGTTTAATTTACGATGAGCGAGTCTGCGCGAGATAAGGGAGAAATCATGAAAATGTTTGCCCTCGAGGTTAAAATGGCACAGTGGAGAATAATAAAACGATTCGGGAAATGTTGTTTAATGCTTATCCAGCGACATTCGAGGAAAATTAAAACTCGGTTTACGACAGACCGAGGTGTCTTAGGCGCGCGAAAAAATTGCCGCTTCGAAGGATCCCACGCTAAGTCTCTAAGCTTCTTAGCGCGCTGCTGATATATATCTCATTTTAATAGTAACTTCGCTCGTTCGCTCGTTACATATTTTTACGACTGTGACATTTGCCTACTCCAATAATTTCGCATAATGGGATGGCACTAGCCGCGATAGCATCGCTGTCCAATCTCTCGCGAGAAATCTTGATAATAGGATCTCGGCAAAATGTGTATTGGACTTCCATGCAGTCTGGCATATCTAAATGTATTACAAATTGCGTTCGTATGTAATCTGCGCTGCAAATCTGTGACGCGGCTGGTTCCATCCGCGGAAGTTCCGCTACGCGGAATCGTTGGACGATCTGCTTTGACGCTGCTTTTCGTTATCGCTCGTCATCGTCGCGAAGGCGGCGGATCTTATCGAGCATATCCTGTATGACGCCCGCGTTATTAAAGCCGGCCACCCCTTCCGAATCGACGTCGGCCGCCGTCGTTTACCCCGAAAATGGCGGCGCATTTCCTAGAAGCGGTCAGGAATCGCCGAGCTAATATCGGCAGAAGCATTAGTGTGTTTGGCAGGGTGGAAAGAGACGGTGGCATGCCGTGGGTAATACAGGCGTCATGCAACGGCACACGCAACCACAAAAATCTCGTGCAACACACCCTTACGCCCACTTGTGCGCGTCCCCTTTTCTTCACCGTCCATTCTCCAACAACATGTATGTGTATGTGCATTCACCTACGCGCGTTTGTGTAATCTGCGTTACAGGCTTGCGAAATGGTTAGCACACACGCATAACGCCGTACAACGGTTCACGTGAAGCGTTAGCACGGACAAGAAAACGACGGCTGCGACTATTAGGGGTGAGGGGGTTAGACAGGGGATGCCGGGCTGTTTCGTCGCAAATCATAGGTACCGCGACGAACGTGTGCGCGATCTGGCCAACGATTTCTTTGTAAAAGCGCCGTTGTCGCCACGAAGACTCATTATGTCCCTAACCCCCCCTCTTCTGACCCAGGAATATAGTTGGTGCGGATCTTATTTTTAGAAAGCACGACTCGGTGAACCGCGCGCACGGTACACTCGTAAGAGGAGTCATTAAAATACATGCTCAGGAACACCCGGCACTTTGAGAAGGGGGCACCCTGTTTTAGGTCTCTGCGGTGTGTTCGTTTTTCTCTCTCACCCTCTCTTTCTTAGATAAAGCAAACTTGTTATGCGGCGGCCGTTCAGCCGTCTGAACCTCCGAGTAAACATTTGCATCGCAACACTCTTTCCTACCTGAACGAGCAAAGTGCGAGATTAATTTCCGCATTATCGCGCCTGATGCATGCAATCGCCTGTGATTCTCATCCCTCTTATATTGTTTACATAACATATTGTATCGTTCAAACTCAAAATCAGATCAGTACGTTTAACGATAAACGCCGCAGTAGGGATTTACGGTCTTGTAGGCCGATAACAATTTTTTTCACTATAGTAGAGCAGCTTTTTTAATGTAAAAAGGGATAAAAACTATAGTCATAATCCATTTTGTCCCCGCAAATACATTTTAATAACATTTTTAAAGGTTCGAAGGATTATCAGTTATTTTAAAACGTATGGTATCATATTTTTCGTCAAACATTTTGACATTGTGTACGATATATGAAACTAAAGCGCGCATATGACATGATAAGTTATGTGTCAAGCAGTATATAAAGGCTGAATCAATTTTGATAATTTTGATTCAATCTCTTTTGATACATTCCATAAAAATTGATAAAAAGAGGGAATCTACATTTATTATTCACGTGTGAAATATTACGGCATATAATTAAGGTGCACCTTTAATAAGTAAATGCACGATTTAGGAATTTCTCGTATTCTCGTAAAGCTAGGCGGATCAGGGATTCCTGGGAATCTAGAGTGAAACCTCTAGAGATTAATCGATAATTTAGCATATGAGAATGGGCTCTTTGTGTACATATTTAATTCGCGAATGTAGCTATATTACGTGACTATTGTATATTGTGTCGACGAAAAAATATATTTTTCGAAAAAGATTGATTTATTATTTTTAATTACGATATATGAAATATATATGAAAATATTTTCTGTTACAAAATAAGAAATCCATAACGTCTGTATAAACCGTAACTATGATATTAATAACATCGTTTATTCGATACCTTTCGATATCTCGTTACGTTCGTTACATGTTTTTTTTTTCATTATTTTATTCGCTTTTATATATATTGATTCAAAATTTTTTTTTAGCTTACATTTTAATGATTCGGCTCCTACTATTACAAACGCCATTGAATTTTATGAACGCAGGCCAAAAGAGAACTTTATTAAAAAAAAAAAGAAAAAAAAAATAACGGCGGTGGTTCTCTCTACCATCGCAATCTGCCAGTCACGTTTGAGTTTGCATCTTCCTTTTTTTTCATATCTCTCGCGGAATATTGGTTTGGTACGGTAATTCGGTTAACCACCCTTTGCAACTACAGCAAATCGCTATATCGTTTGCTACGACCTCGAAACAATATTCGGGTAAATGTACTTTTCGCGTGGAATCAAATATTGCGCGGTCACTATATATTTACATACATGTACATATTTGTCAATACACTTTATTCTTATTTATCTGGCGTGATGTTTTCCGTGCGTGAACTTCTGAACCGCCTGACATATCAATATTATCGACATACGCGGGCTACGGCCTCTTTGCTACTTTTTACTTTTTTTAATGATGGTTAACAACGTAGGTAATTACGCAGAGTGCATTATCGCGTTTTAATCGATTTAATTCAGTAGACACTTCTTGATTGACGCCACAATACAATGCGTGTTTAATTAATAATGTTCCATGCTGGTATATACGCTCATTATTTTATGACCTCATTGTTAATATAATTTCATGCTATACATCCTTAGAAAGTTTGGGATTTTAAATATAAAGTTGGAATAATAACGATTAAAATACATCGGTAAAATTTTCAACTTTGAAAGATATGACGTACAATTTTTGACAAATGACTGACGCGAATTACAATTAAGAAAGATTGATAGATAAATATTTTAGTATAATTTTATCCATCGAAGAAAGAAAGAAAGAAAGAAATAGAAAGAGAGAAAGAAGTTGTACGTGTATGCATATGCGGATAAAATGAATTACGAGATGGTTGGATGGGTCATTCGTGTACGAGTGTGTGTTTCGATAGATATAGACTTCTTTCACAGGACATTCGTTCACGGCTTTAAAGTATATATATCTCAGCCTCGCATCGCGAGAAATAGTGGTGGAAATTCCTGTGGAATAAGATTGGTATCGCACATAGATATCCAGCGAATGCACCGAGTCCAGCGCGCACTCGCGTATCGCCGCCTATATCGATCCGAACCATAAATCGGATCGCGCCACAATCCTCCTCTCGAGCCGTTCTTGATCCGGTCCTTGCCGGGGCGATAATTGGCGAAACGACGGTTTCTGGGCTGATGGGAGCCCGAGTCCGCAACGCAACGTCAAAGGTCGCGGGCAGCGTGCACGCTTGTGCGTACGCGAAGTTGATTAAATCACTCGCCGAGATTCAGACGAGAGAGTGCGCGCGATAATTATCGCTCGTTAGCTTGTTATGTTATCTGAATTTGTAATCAATACCCCCGGAGAGGAAGTCCGAAGCATCGGCCCGCTCTCGTCGCTTGTCCCTCTCGTCCCCCTTTCCTCCCCCTATGTTCTCTGCGCCCTGCGTCCTTTCTCCCTTTCCTTGCTGCTGGAAGCCGCACGCTGTAACGACAGACATTAATTAGACCAGAGATAATTCGTGACTCTCATTACTTTATTTCGCGTTCATTTCATGATTCTATCAATGACTTCTTTTTTATATAGCGGAATTATAAATTAAAGTGAAAATTACCTACGAGATAGTTGAAACGTTGCCGTTTACTTCAATATGATTCCAATATTCAGTCGAAGAAAAAATTAAATAAATAAATTTGTCAAATGAATAAATTATAGTATGTATACTTTGGAATAAAATGTTTTTCCAATGCGCTTTCGAGATCCTAATTTATTTGTCACGGGACTGAAAATCGGAATAGATTAAGCATTAATTAGCTAAGTAAACGACAACAGCAACACATTCGAATTAAGTGATTTTGCAGATTAAATAGTTAATTAAGTGTCCTCGGTTAGCGTCGACTAATTAGAGCCCATAAATTATGAATAAAGCTGGAAAAGTGTGTCGCAGCTGCAACTGGGGTCAACAAAGATCGTACAGTTTCTAAATCGTTTTATAGGATAAAAAATAAAGCGTAATAATCTTGAAAAGAAATTTTCGTGCATTTTGATCATTTTGTAAACTCTCGTATTAGCGATATACATATACACTTGACGTTATGATAATGATCGTGTAAAAAATATTATTAGTAGACATATATTATTCTAAGTAGAGCGCACCGACGGTGCCGTTTAATTAAACGCAAATTAAATTGCTAATTTATCTATCCGACTCGGTCGACCGGCAACAATGAGCAATGGTCGCGGAGCTCGATGATCACGGAATCTGCCGCAGCTGCGAGAAAGAACTTTTAAAGTGCGCAACGACTTGGGAACTCTTGAAAACTTGAGCGTTGAGATTATGATATCGGGCATGAATTTGAGAGATCAAGAAGAAACAAGTGTCATGTTCAATTGCAGAAAAGTAAAGACTTATTATATAAATTATTTTATTACATCTCTGAAAATTTGTAGCATTTGTTTCAAGCACACTGAAAAAAATTGTTTCTTTTATATCATTAAAATTAATATTATAAAAATTATTTCAATATTAATAAAAATTATACGAATAGATTCCGGGAGTACGATATAACTGAAGAAAATATATGTAACATTCGATAAACGAATGTTTATTAATTTTTCACACAGTACATAACGCCATTGATGTCGAAAATATGTTTGATATTTATAAAAGGAACACTGTGTGAATGCGCTGGCAATTTTAGATATATATTCGACCAAAACGCATCATTTTCCATATATGCATTTGAGAAATTTCAATGCATACTCGTTGTGAGACATATTCAGATTTCACTATGCAGTCGTTTATATTTCATTGCCATTTCATCACTGATTTACGGACAAATTCCCATAAATTATAAATTAAATAAAAATGTATATATATAATATATAAATATTCTAAATTGCTTTCACACGCGCGTAATATCTACACAGCAATGCAATATCGCATATTCCTTTGAATTGAACGAATTTCTAATGCCAAACTGTAATATCAAATATAAGAAATAATTAAAATCATCTGATAATATATGTTTATGTTATACTAACAATTTATACATATATGTATGTATGTATATAACATATACAAGTGATATAAATAATTATAAACGCACGCTTTGAGCGTAAGGTTTCGGATATTTAAACCGCTTTTTATTATTGGCATAACAAATGTGTATTATTAAAAATTATTAGATATGTTATCTGAGGAATAAATTTTGTCGGGGAACTAAATAACGTCGGGTTTTTTCAAGAGCGAGATAATTAGACAGCATGAAAAATGTGTCTGCTCCACCCATTCTGGATAAACGAGTTTAGCTTTACATGGATTACGTAAGACGATACTTTATAAAAATATTAAAGAAAGTCGTCGAATAGTGTTGATAAAAAAATTTTTTTTTGTATAAATTGAAAAATATTTTTATTACATTTTCTTCGCGAAATAATGACAAATTATAATTCAAATATTTAATTCAAATTATAGTTAAAATTTTATTCATAATTGTGAAAAAAATAAAGATAAATAGTTAACCTGTGCGGTTATTATCACACATGAATCAAAATGGATGCGAACGCATTATGGATGCTTCATAAAATGAAGTGATTTATTAGACATGTTTGTGGACGCAACAACAACATTGGCTTTTCAAGAGTTTTCGCTAATAAAACAACTCGGAGAGCAACGTTAACGTTATACAATGCGTGCTTTGAAATATCATTCGAAGATTACGTTGCAATAGTGCACTTCATTTAACAAATAGAGTTGTGCAAAGTGCACAAGTTAAAACTCTTGCCGTTTAATTGCATTATGTACCTTTCATTGAAATTTACATAGATATATTATTACGTACAATAAATAAATTTATGCAATAATGTATATAATATATAATTTATATATATATATATATATAATAATATTATTATTATATAAAAAACACAGCATATTTATGAAGATTTTATATATGCAATTTCAGTTTCTTATTTTTGCTTTATTTTAAATTTACAAGCGCATTATTATTCAAAGCAAAAATGAAATGGTCACGTTCCACGTTAAATGTGAGACTAGAATGTAAGCGTGCGTCCTCAACGTACTCTGCATATTCTAATATCTAGCAGTCTTGAGGAAAAATGAGTATGACGAAAACCCTTTCTCCTTTCTCTGAAGCAAGCTCGCGGAAATTTTGTTCAAAGACGTAAATGCGTGCGCACATTAGCATGTTTGCAAAAGCTGTACAAAGTGTATGTGTAGACTTGTCCGAAAAAGATTCATTTGACGCCCTGCGCAGCAGGTTGATGTTTACTTTATTTTAAACGATAAACTTTTTTACACACGCAAACACATCGCGACGAGTTTACATCGAGTGCCAAGAGTTTTCGTTTTACTAAATGCAGAAACGTTAATTCGCAAAAGGGATAAATTTGGCGCGCTCCCTCTCGGGATTTGGAACCGTCGGTCGTTTCGATGTGTTCGCGCTCGGAAAATTCAAACTGATATAGTATCGAAGGGTCCTTTAGATCGGAGAGGTTTCCGTTTAAATCTGTCGCTCGATAACGATCGTACTGTCGGTATACGGCAATGGTTAGCACGTCGACGCTGCGCGATGCGGGGGTTGGTGGTGGTGGCCGGGTGGTGATGGCGATGGTGGTGGTGGTGGGTTTAAAGCAGATTGGCTTGCATGGCAGAAACTCCCGAAGTCGGAAGCTCGTTATGTGCAGCACGCAAACACACGACTCGAAATTATCTTCGTAATTAACTGCACTTCTTAACATAACGCATGGCGTGCCAAGCCGGCCAGACGGCGGGAATACGTATTTGGCGGAATCTACAAAGACGATACGTAACCTGAAACTGGCACCAGCTGCTAGACGTCTTCCCGCGTACACTCTCTGCTGAGTTAAGGTGAATTTGCACGGTTCTTCCCCGCGATCTTTCCCCTGGATCGACCACTTATTTATATCTACAGACTGATTAAAGTAAGATGTATCTCATATGTAAACGAGAGAGGGAGAGGAAGATAGAAATTTTAATATATACTCATACAATATCATTTCGTAATTTAATTGTAAATTATTTTATAGATGTATATTCAAGTCTGATCTCTGTATTTTTATTTGCCTAACATATAATACGTGACATGAAAACTTGCAACATTCTTAGTTGGGATTGAGTACTGCTTACTTGTTTCGCTTTGGATAGTGGATCTCATTACTGGAGAAAATACGGAATAATTTTTTTTCTTTTTTCTTTTAACGCGAATAATTTTGTAAAAACATTTTTATTATTTTTTTCGATTTGTTCTCCTATGTACTCTGCATTTTCTGACGGTCTCTTGTATCTGTTATTCGCACTTTGCACTTCTCGCTGACCATTTCCACTCGCTACTTGTTCTAATTTACTTTGAACGCAGCGGATTGGTACTCATTACACGTTCGAGGCATTGATTCGAGTAGAAAGAGCGCCGGTGGCTGTAAGACTTGTTTACCCTCTCTGTGCAGTGTGTGCTCGCCAAACGTGAATTCAACTCCTCCTTCGATTACCCATTTCTGGTTCGAGACTCCTATCGTAAAACGTATGTCAACGTTCAAGTGTATGAGAAACACGAGGGCAGACATTGACTGGTATCGGGAATTAGAAATCAACGCTCGAGATTGATAATTTACGCGATTAACGCGATTCGATAATGACTTAATTAGCACGTATTATACTCGCGGCAATTTATCGGGGCTTTTAGCGACGAAAGGTAAATTGTAAACCTCGCTTGTTGCGCGCCGCGTTATCTGGCCGGTTTATCATATCGAATCGTTTCCAGGAGCGATCGATTTCTGACCCTTCAGCTTAGAACGCACGCGGAAAAACAATGTAGAACACGAAAGGGCGCGGTAGGCATTTTGCGACACGCTTTAAAGATCGCCTGCTGCTAAGTTCCCAAGATCGCAACACGGACGTTTCCGTGAACTGCAACTAATTTTAGGACACGTAATAAACATGGCCAATCTTTTTATAAGCACCGAGTTTCTAGAAGCGAGCTTAATACTTTATTATTCGTATACGTACCGAGAGAAGCTTTTATAATGGTTTAAAAAAGTTGATTAATATTTTGAATATAAAAGTATTGTATAATATAAATATAGTAAAAGTATTTATATTATTATATATATTAACATAAAAGTAATATATATTATTTTTGCTGCGAAAATCAAACAACAATGTTTTGCTTTTTATGCATCATATAATGTATACTTTAATAGCGCGTGCGCGGAAATTATCACAAAGTTTCTAAATCATTCTTTCGTGAAATAATATTCCGATGCATTTCCGTGATTTTGAGAGAGTATTTATTTATCGTGTATTTATGTATGCGATTTTATTATGCAATTCGCGATACGAATTACGGGACGTCGAGATAATTCGAATGGCGCGGCGAAAACGATTCGCGCGCGAGGATAAAAGAAGACGATTTCATAAATTACGTTCGTGTAAATCCAACGCGTTTCTAGGACGTTCAGACGGAAATGGATTAAGCGCTACTGAAAGTTGTATCAAGATGCGGGGAAGTTCTTGATCTTGCCGGTAACTTTTCAACTGGCCTTTCCGCTGGCGCATCTGCGCTGTTCGCACGTCAATGTCCGACTTTTCTTTCCATCCATTTTTATTTACGGCCGTTGATTAATCATTTTCATTATATATTAACTTCTTATAATGATCAGAAGAAGAAGATTTTTCTTTCGGCTGACATGACACTTAACGAAATTCACTAATAATAAAAATGTTCATAGAAGTATAGATAATTAAAAAAAAAAAAAAAAAAATAGATTTTTTTCAATAAATTGCTCAACAATTCCGGATGCGCTATATTTAAGATGAAATATCATCTGTGTTTATTCGAGATTCATGTAAACGCCAGTGAGCGCGCGTGAACTGAAGTCGCAATAACGTCAAGCGGCATCGCGAATTCTCCCTGCGAACGAAATTTACGGAATTTAATATCACGCGATAACTGTAGCGTAATAACGTCTTAACTGTATCGTCTTAACGCGCACGGGGGGAGAATTCATTCGTCGCTCGTGGAAACAAAAGATTTTTGGCACGCCTACGTCTTCTCGAAGGGCGCCAGCTTTTCTACCCCATTCTTCGCTCCCCTGAATGTGCCTGCGCGCGAGCTCGTGGATGCATTTCTATTAACGCAATCACGCAGCTGTATATCTCGCCTCCACTTTCGCCTCAACTTCCCGACGAAATTAACGTATATACGCATCGAACGCGAACAATATCGCACGCAATCACGGAAGAACGCGCCATCGTCCCAAGACCTCCGGGAACGCTCGCGAAATATCTTCTCCCGCACCCTGGGTTTCCGGGATTAATTGTTAATCCGGAATCATCTCGATTGTCGCGCGCGTGCGTGCGCAATTTATCGTCATTGTCTAAAAGTGCACCGAAAGTGTTAATTAGTCGCGCGATTACGCGCTTCGTGCGTGCGCCGTCACGCATGAGAGGGCTACATAATTGACTCGCGTCGGCGGGGGAGAGATGAGAAGGGGTGGAAAGGGGGTGTATTCGACGAAGACGGTTTCGCGGAAGTAGTAAGTCGGTGACGTTGAACGGGAGAGAGGAGGGAAGAGGGGTCGGAGCGCACGAGGCAGGGTTACAAGGGTTGTATATCGCGGATTCACAGACAGGGCGGCAGACTGCCGGGCGGCCGCGGGTACTAAATTATTTACCGTCTTGTCTATCCGTATGTTAGATACTTACCGACACGTGTTGCATGTCTATAGATGTTTGTCTTTGCGATTCCCTTATATATATCGGAAGCACCCGGTCACGTATCAGCCCTCTCTTCCCGCGCTCCGGAGTTTATCATTACGAGGCTACGACAAATAAATAACGAGGCGTCGTCGTCGATCCGAACTTGGCATTCTCGGAAGTGACGTATTGATAATAGTCGGATATAGATATACGAATAATGAGAAACAACGATAAGTCCCGGTAGATAGGTATGGTTTTCCTCAAAGGAAAACTATGCGCGAGTCATCGTTATTATCGGAAAGAGTAAATTAGTACGAAATGTGCGTCGTGTGTTTGATAAAAATGTATGCTAAAAATTTTTGTAGTAAATAATTTGAACGAAAATATAATATTGTGTAGCGATGATGCGGTCCGCATATAATATATAATTTAATGCATGATTATAACAAGAATTTCCACAACCAAACTTGTACCGTAATTATTTTAAAAAAAATTATCACATGTCACTCTGGCAGATAAAGTGTAGCAACATGTAATGAAGATAAATTGGGCAGCTTTTACTTGTTAAAATATATGTAATAAAATTATGGGAATGTCGGGATATTTGGTAAATAAATGTATATTTTGCATGCAAACATCGCTATGCAATGTACGAATGTAACATTTACAGTCCCTCTTCTATTTACAAATGTAAATATTTACACACCTTTGAGTACACCTGACAGAATAAAAGTACAATATTTTCATCTAACAAACAGCACATGGAAAATGCATGTGTGAGTGTTATCTGTAAAGTAAATACGCTTTAATATCGCATTTATGATTCTGTATGAATGCAATACGATGACAATTATATAACGTTAATGTAATCTGTTTAATCGTTGAATCGCTATTATAACTCGAAATGTTTTCTCTATTATCTAGAGTGTAACTCCATTAATTTTCGAATTGAATTTTATACCGCTCACGTTTTATCCCCGCGTACAGTCGTATGCAAAATATAAAAGCGCTAATTGGTCATTCTGTAGAATTGATTATAATTGGGAACACTCATCGGTCGTGTATCATTTAGTCGAGTTTTCGCATGAGCGAGAATGGGGTCTTCCGCTTTAATCCTTCGGTTCGGTTTCCAACCCCAATGGTTGACTCATTCTTAGGGCATCATTATCGAGTGTTAGGCTTTGTGCGTCCTTATCGATGAAATCTCGTTTTGCGTCTCGATCAATCCTATTATTGTTCGCCTCGTCATTTGTCCATCAATTTTTCTGCGACGTCAATCATTTGAGCTTTCTTGCTTGTGTCTGTCTGTTACCTAACTTCATATTACGTCGTTGCAGCTGCTCGCTGCAATCAGTGAAATATTATCCAACTCCGTTCCCCGAGGATCGTTTATAAGAAATTGTAATAATAGATCCATACTTCATTTTTCTCAATATAAATGTCACGAATAAAATAATATTATCAATAATTATATTGTGCTTATTGTTCTGTGAAAGACTGAACAAATATGTTTGGGATTTGAAAGATGTCATCGTATATTAAGGAAATAGCTGAACATTTATAGAAATGTTTGAACTTCTTGTTTTACTTTATTGTTTAATTATATTTCTCATTTTAGAGTTTTAATTGTATTTAATCGTAGCTCTATAGATTGTACTGAAGAAAAATCAGAGTTTCAGGTTTTAGTATTGAATGTATACCTATATGAATTGAAAAGAGGATTTGTGTGATGCTTTAAGTTTTACAAGAATTTAGGATAATTATTTATTTGTTTAATTTAGTGTTTTATTTGTGAATTTGATAAACTTTTTAGTGTTAATTTTTTATCTTAATATTTTTTATTTATTAATTATTATTAAGAAAGGTTTTTATAGTATCACAAATATATTGTAACGTTGAATAAGGTGACATATTTATATTAAAAATTTATTTTATCTTTATTTTTTTACTTAAAAAGGAATTATAATTATAATATTCCGCGGTTTATTCAAAACTTATTCGTGTTTTTCATAATACACATTGTTTCAAAATTCATGAATTATAATTTGGCTGGCTTGAAGAACTGCATTAAATTTTATTAAATATTCACACATGTTTGTCAAACATCCCTCGATTTTGCTTTTGCACAACTAACAGCGAAAGTTTAGGCATTATCATTGAAAAACAGAAAATATATATCAGCCATAGTTTGGTTATACAATATTATGTTGTTTCTGCATATCATATCGTTATTTATTTCGCTGATCTATGATCTTTATAAATAAAAATTATGTTTGTGCAACGTGCATTATGCTCTACGTACATAAATTATTTGTTTTCTTCAAGCTTTTTTTTATGCAATTTATTTTTGAAAAATTGAATTTCGAAACTTACATCCCAAGTGTTCGGATACGCGCAAATTAATTCTAAGAATCTTTTTTAATTTTTGCACTTTGATATTTTTTAACATGTATTTTTTTCTCTTTTCAGGTAAGTACAGGAGCAAATTTCGCAAAGTTATATGGAAACTCGTAAATAGTAAGTAATAATAGATCTCAATTTGGGGTATGGAAATGTTAAGATGAATGCGAAATAATAAGGTGTAATAGGAAAGTAGCAGCCCTAATAAGGTTAATGCTTTCGCTTAAGTAATGGAGGTTGACTTGTCTTCGTTACCGAGAAGAGATGCTGTACTCTGAAATTAGTACTTCAATACTTTATCAGTTTAAATAGAGCTATTATCAAAAATAATTATTGCTTTTGTTCTACGAAAAAAAGAAAATTGAATGCGTTTTTATCAATATTTTTCACATAAAGTTTTCCAATATTTCTCTTTTTGAAAGAAATATTTTTTAATAAACTAATTTAAAAATTTAGCGTTTTTAAATAATTCAACGTTTTTAATTAATTTTATATAAAAGTTTCTGTTGAAATGTTAGATCCTTGTTCGCTTAATTATATATATATATGATAACAATAGCGAAAGACAAAAAAATAATGCAAAGTAATAATTAAAAAATTAGAAGTTTTTTTGTCACGTTGACCGTTATCATTATTCGTTGAAATGCAATGCCTTAAAGTTTGGCTCGGAAGGATCGTATATTGAAAATGAACGCTGACCCACATAAATTTCCGGTTACCATGGCATGTTCTCGCCGAAAAAATGCGCTGACTTCGCGTCTCGCCATTCGAGAGCAGCCAAAACAAATGCATAGAAACTGACAAATTCCAGTAGTGAAATAACTATGCAATATTAATGATTGATATACTTATGTTCCCGTATAATTTATTTGTCACTTGTTTTTAATTCTTTCCGATTTAATTATATTTATTTATAAAAATCTACATTCAATTAACACATACAATTTTTTTTTCTGAAATTTTTTATTTCGCTAATTTATTGCGAATTAAAAACGATCGCGAATAAAGTTTTATCATATATTCACCGTTAGCGGGATATTACCATTAAATTAAAAGAAAATTTTTGAAGCAAATAGTTCTTTTTTTCTCTAGCATTGCGATTTCTCATTGTCGAACTTTACAAGAAATACCGTAGTTCTGGGCACAATGTAATCTGAAACTCTTAACGAGGCGTAGAGGTAATACGGAACGGGAATGCACGCGCATTTTCAAAATAAACCTTTAAGTACTACGAGAGAGAGAAAGTTTCTTAAGTTTGGATTAAAATTTTACTCCCTAATGAATCGAGATGATTAGGTACTTGCCATTTACTGAAAGTTACGTGTACAAATAACTTTCATGATTGATAAAACCCAAAGGATTATCTGTGTACATGTATATATGTCTGTATTTGCGCGAACAATTAAATTCCTAGTCTTTCGATTTTTCAACTACGAAACTGTTGTGTAAAGATGCAATAAAATATGTTGTTAATTAAAGAGGAATGAGTTTTTTCCGTGAAAGAAAAAAAAAAGTTGAGAAGTTACTTTCTCAACTTGCATTTAAGAGCATTAGCGATGTCCGTCAACTTTCGAATTTTCTAATGCAGTTAATCCGTCCACGTCATAATATGACGACGAAGATTCATCCTCTCTGCTTTTTCTAATTATGGTTCATTTTTGGTGCGCCGCATTGCGCTAATCACATTCGCAAGATTATATAGGCGGTCGAGAGACGAGAGCTAAGAACGGAAATAATAAAATGAGGAGAGATTCAAGAAGTAGATAAATAATAAACCCCTCTTCACCATTTCTCGCTTTAAATGGGAACCGTCTGTTGCTATGTAGAACAATAGAAGAAAAGTATGCGCAAGGAGAGATTCGGAATAGTGATTTAAATACCGAGACATAAGCATGTTCTATTAATTGCGCTCAATGTAATCCGGATTAAAAAAAGAAAGCTAATTCATTCCTTTGCTGTTTTATATCCATTAACGTCACATGCCTGCACGTGAGCGGACATTCCTTGGTTCTTTTGGTGACATGTCGTAGATGTTCGTTCGGGGACAAGGCAATCATTGAAGGAATTCTCGAAGAAAGAGCGAAATTTATCGGTGATTTATTTGTAACTTTTTAGTCGAGCATCTCGTAAATATCTAAAAAGTATGACCTTTTGTGATATAGAAAGAATCAAATTCTAAAAAAAAGAATGAAATATATCACACAACTTAATTTATTGAGGAAATGTAAAGATATTAAAGATAGCAGTCATTTTTATATTTTTTGTTAAACATATATTTTTTTTAAATTCTGTCAAAATTCCATTTGAAAAAATTGCGCGTGTTATTTCGCGGATACCTTCAATCGCATTCAGCGTTGCGATGTAATTGTGACATGAAAAATCTGTCCGGCAATAGTTCATAACAGCACTGAAAAAGAATAATTGGGATACATGATGTCACAGTATATTGCAAATGTTTCATCACGAAATTACACATGGTCTCTAATAAACGTGTCGCAAAAGCGGTCATTCTTGACGCTTAATCGTTTTGATCCCTAATGTTAATTCGCTTTTAACGAGATGGCGGTATTTTGATTAATATTATCACGCGATCTGTTTATCTCGGAAACGCGATGTATAATGCGCGAGTGCCGCTAGGCCTTTTATTTTCTTTTTAATGTACAAACGCAGGCATGTGTGTGGTATAATAAATGCATTCGAAAACCAGCGATAACGGGAAATATCGACGTACAAATTGACACTTTCGCGTAACGACCGCGTGTTCGTTGCGTCGCCGCGTTGCGGCCGATTTTCCGAGGATTTTTCATAACGACCATTAAATTGCATTACCGGACGAAATATCATTTCTCCGTGGCCAGAAATTTCGAGATTAAAGCAGAGCGTTTCGCGACCAGAAATTAGATTCTCTCACAGCGATTGTTTCCCACAGGCCGTTACATACAGCCAAGATATTATCTCCGCCCTTAAACTCCACATTTGCATGGTGACTCTCGAGTACCGCAATAATAATATATTCCTCTGTGCACATTCTAAAGTCACTGCGCACAATAATCCTACCAAAAATAACTTCCTAATATAGTTGCGACATATTTTGTTCACGCGTGTCCCATAAAACGCGTCGCTATGTAAGACGTTGGTGTAAAAAATATTAATAACTAAAAGAAATAAGGAACAACAAAATTGATTTCTCGAAAATAATCCACTCCCTTTTACGGCTTAGAAATCTCAGTTCCATCATCGTAGAATGTATTATATTCGGGGGAAAACCTTTAGAAAAAAAGATATTATTGCCACACACAGGGCGGATTCACCTTCTTTTATTCGCCGCGTCGGACCTATATGTGTCTCTACACGTATCATTACACCGCGTAATAATAATCCCGTAAAAATACGGATCTCTCCCGAGAGTCCGCCGCGCGGCAATAAAACATCGCTGCATTAGGGTTGCGAGCGAGGTGTAAATTCCTCGTTCGAGCCGGCCCGCGCGTGGAAAATGGCCTGTAGGACCTTGCTGAAGGGTTTTAAGGGGGCTCGAGGAGGAAACGTCGGCAACGGTGGGTTCGGGCGGACGTTGAAGAAGGGGGTGCGGAGGTTAATGGGCGTACATAACGAGGGCCTACATTATGCAAATAGCTATGGATGGCCACCAGCCGTCGACTTATATCTTATCACTTTGACTGCCCGGTCATTCATATGAATATCGCACCCCCGAGAGAAGACGAGAAAGAGAGAAGGAGAGAGAGTGTGTAACTGTGTGAAAAAGAGACTGAGTAAGTGCATCGAGCTTAGCGTTAGGGACGGTTTCGGATGCGAAATAAAACGAGAGAACGGCCGGTCCTATTTTTCTTGGAATCGTTTTCGTGCGCGTGTTCAGAGAACTATTGGAGAAAATTATGCTTCGATCTATATCGATGAAGCGATTTTTACAGAATTTTATACACACGTTCTCGAAAGGAAATAGAGAGAAAAATGTAACGGATCCTTCCCCGAATTCAGATTCGACCAGCGTGGTTTGCTTTATCGAGAACGCTCTCTGCGCCAAGATTTTCATGTTTAGTTAATATGCGGTGATACCTTGGGTGATACACTGGGGAGAATGATCGCGCGGAAAGTACTGCACAAACGTGACGAAATTCGAGTTTGCGTGTGATTTTGCGATGGTAAACTATGGCTTGGGCTATCTTGCTTACTTTGATGCGGGTTTGTAAGCCCAGATTGTTTGACCAAGGACCGATATTTCTACATGCAACGCTGACTTGGATATGTACTATCAACACGACGATATTCACCGTTAAATTATATGTGTGCACGCGACAAAGAACACAGGTTGAATGACGTTAAATTATCGTTGTTTTATACCTTGGTCTCTCTCTCTCTCTCTCAACCTTTTCTCGGAAATTATAAATCTAGCACAGTCCAGTTTATATGCATACATATAAGATTGCAATTTACCTGTATCTCTTTCTTTTTCAATATAATTGTATGTTCATTATAATTGTACTCAACATACTTTGGTGTACAGTCATGTGTATGTTTCGATTTTAATATTATTTAACTTTAAATAATCAGATTATGCTCTTGAACAATACGCGAACTGGGGCGCACATGTGCGCACATGTGGCGTGTGCAAATAATTACTTCTTCACGTGAACTAGGTATGCGAGTCGAAAGGTTTAAGCACATGATTATTAACGGAAAACGAAAAGAACGAGGTACATAGACTCACGTTGCGTGCGCTTTTATTTTTGTTTCCAAAGTAAAGCTCCCGATGAAGACGTGACGACATGTTCAGAATTGGAATAGAGAAGTTAATAGAGTATTAATTATTTATTATGTCCAATATTAAATTTCTCGATAAAAGTTTCTCTATAAAATTCAAGGCATTCCTCTTTCGTGTTTAAGTTTCTCGCGCATATGACGGGGGTTAACACTTCATTTATTTCAACCGCAGATACTGCACATTCTTGCTGCAGATCTCACACATCTTATACGCGGATCGCGCCTTGTCACGACACGCGAGCGACGCGAGCGTCGCGGCGAATTACACCGTCGAAACACCGATATTAAGTATCGTAAACTCGCGCGCCCCGGCTTTTCATATCTCCCTTGGGAGCACGAAACGTTATTTCTGGTCCATTTGTGCCATCCGATCAGTTTTTAACGAACGGAAACGGAAGCGCGATCACTGCCGCTTCACTGACAAATACATTGTGTGCACATTCCGCTTGTTATAATTGATGACAAATGCTCTCGTGGTTCTTGAAAGGAGAAAAATGCAATATTAATTTGTTTATTAATTTTTCTTTTATTTTATACGTAGGGGAAGGTAGGGCAACGCGGATGTGTTAAGGTTTGACAAGAAAAATGACACAGTTAAAATTGAGATCAGAAACTTTTTTTTTAATATACCTCTAAATTTAATCAACTTTCAAATAAAATAAGAAAAACATAAAAAACTTAAACATTTATACCTCTTTGGTATCAAAAACTAAGGCAAAGGAAATTATCCGCTTTGCCCGACCCCTCTGGGTAATATATAATTTTCATCGTCCGCTTTGCCCCCATCCGCTTTGCCCAAAGGACCTAACTTGGCACGGATTTAGAAAAATTATAAATACGTATGAGCAACAAATGAAAAGTTTATACCAATAGAGTTTTAAAAACATAGAATATATATAAAATAAACATTCACCGTGGTTAAGGAACAATTACTATTAATAATCAAGCTACGTACCTTAGCGAAAATCGCAAGAAAACACACAAAATTTGTTATTTGTTAACAAAAAACTCACGAGAGCATTCACATGGTTTTTTCCACTGTCATGGCGTCGGCGGTCGGTCTCTCCCTCTACCTGCTAGAGACTCGTATCTAATATAAATTAGCGAAAAAAAAGCTTATTCGCTTTGCCCAGGGCATCCATTTTGCCCGACCTTCCCCTACATATGTGTGTGTATATATACAAGACGGAGATGGTTCTGTTGACTTTGTTATTACGTCACTCGTCGTAAATCTGGCAATGAGATATGAAAATTTACATACGAAGTAGTATGAGTGAAGCAAGTTATATTGAAGTTATATTGAAATTTCCTTGCAGGCATGGTGAATGTGGATAAAACAATACATTAGTAATGATGACAGTGCCTCGCAGTGTCTAAGTTAAAGTAAATTCCGCGACACGAAATGTTGCGTAACAAACTGCAGATGATACGCTTTGCTAATTTCATTGAGCGAGGTATATATAGCGAGGGAAAATTCTGATACGCGAGTACGACCGTTATTATTCATCTTAATTGAAACACGAATTAAATTCAACATCTTCACGCGCGTATCCACTTTCGTCATAAATTTTAAGTGAAGTTTAGTAACTAATATCCTCCTCTCTCTTGGTTGGTTGACCCGGGCGGAAGTTCGACGAGGGTCCGAAGTGTGCGTGAGGAACGGAGCGCGCGTATCTGCCCTTAGTCCAGACTATTCTGGATACAGCAAACTGAATTTTCAAGAGGGAGGAAACCACCTGTTAAAGCTCGTTACCTCGCACACGGGGTCAGCAGATGAGAAACCTATCCTGGTTTCATAAGCCGGAAAAAGGAAGCGCAGTCGGATCTCCTCGCGAAATCTCGTCTCCTCGCGGTGTCTCTCCCTTGATAAATTCAATCGCGATTCAGTCCCTTTGACTTGCACCGAGGTATCTGCCTAGTTAAGATATTATCCCTTTGACCGACGCGACGTTTACTCGATAGAGAAAAGTCGACCACGTCGAAAGGTTATTGCCGGTTGAACGGCCCCGCCGACGTGGTGCAGGGTACCTACGATTATAATGTATTGCAATATGATATTATGCAGCACTCTCATGAGTATGACAGGGTATTATCCTCACGCAGCGCAAGATTTCCATATTGCGGGCAACGTGGTATTACGCGAAATCGGCCGCATAATTACGAATTTACTGTTAAACACATCGCTGACCACCGTATTGCGAATATGAAATGTGCGTCGCATCTCAATACCGAGACTTTTCTCAAACCGTGCAGAATTAATGTGCCGCGTCATATTAGATTTATCGCACGATAGTGTGCATAAAATGATTAGCTGTAATGCAAAAAGAGGTATTTTCAAGTATAAAACATGCATCGCGACTCGTCGCCCGTTTGATCCTGATTAATTGCACTGAAGCTTTTACAGCGGATATTGCTGCTCTGTTCCCGATCGATAAATGAGCAAAATATCTTCCACGTGTTACATAATGTTATCACGTTTGTAATAATAATTGTTCAAATATAGTGTTATTATCAATTTAGCATAAGCCAGAAATTAGTAATCGGTGTAATTTTCGACGAAAATTCAACATTTATTCTCATACGGTATTACTAATTTTATCGTATTTATTCTGGTTTTCATCTTTATGAAAAATTTGAACAATCAACGGAATTATATCTTTAGAATAAAGATTTAACTTTGAATAAATTTTCAATTTTTATTTTTAAATATAGAAAAGGAGGTTATATAAGAATCTTGAAATTTGAGTTAAATCTTTCATAATTACGCATTTATTACATTTGCACTAATTATATTACTAGTTATGCTATATGTATAATTAATTATGTATATTTATATTTATATTGAATTTTATGTTATATTTATAACTATATCTTTTAGTTTATTCAATTTAATAATTTTTATTAATGATTTTATTAATTAAATATTTAGTTTCTTCCGTCTGATTTCATAAATTATATCCTCAGAATAACAAAAATATATTCTTGTTAAGTTATAGCAAAGATATTTTCTAGAAAATGATAAATATGCTTGTTAAATTATAAATATACTTTTTCACATCGGTTAGAGGAGTCTTGCTCGTCTACGACTCAATTCTTTTCGCAGATTGTCGCGATCGATGTACAAAGAGTAAAGTAAAAGAATCGCGCGCGCTTATAGCGCGAGAAATAAGTTTCTGCATTTCAGATCGCTCATTCTCGATGTCTTTATTGTGCACCGTTCTCAAGTTATATTGCGGTCGGGCCGTAAGTTCGTAGGGTTAACAATAAAGCTGAACCTCGAGCGGCAACGACAGGGTCACTGGGTGATTTATCGAACTCCTTCCGTCACCAAGTCGTTAATCTTCCTACGCGCTTTGTAGTCATCAGTGTGTATGAAGATGTGTGTATTTCGGTACGCGGTACACTAAATCCTCTACAAACCGATTTAACGACTCGGTCGGACAGGAAAAAAAAACAAAATAAAAATAAAAATTTAATCCCCGTCGCTCGACATTACGCAATCTAAAATTATTTCAGTTCCGATTTCCACTGACTGACACGACGTGAGCTTCGTCCACTTTTTTGTGCGCTTTGTTTTAACGAAAGATTTGCCGATACATTGGATTATATCGAACTTTCTGCTCCAGTTTGGTGATTTGTCGGGGAGAATAATTTATTTGAACCATTACGCATAATTACAAATGGATACAACACTGATACATTGAAATCATCAAAATCAATACAATAATTATCATAACGAGAATCGTAATATTTCACGAAGAGTAAGACGATAAGGTATAGGACGCAAATTGATAAAGAATTATTTATATTAAAAAGAAGCGCGCGTAATATAAAACCTAGAATGTATATCGCAATAATCGTGATGATCGGGTCTAATCAAAAAGTTATCGTACGGTTATCCGGATCGAAATCGCAATTTGTAAATGGAAAAAGTCCGGGACGTACATTACAAGTCGTTCAATATGTGCAGCTGCTGCCCCGCAATCACTTTTCTTTTTCTCTCTCCTCCTAGCAAATTTTCTGAAGCTATTCAAGGGGTCAAAAAGGACTAAAACTTTTCGCTCTCGGTTCTTACATTCGCCATTTATCTGGCGAAATCCATTGGATAAATTAAAATTTAACAACTTCACTGTGCTGAATGAATAGCGACGACTATTGGGGAATCGTTCATACTGCCGGGCATATACATTCAAATCCATGCGGAGTGCGCTCTCTGAAAATTTTAAAAGCGGCGCGGCGGATTATTAATTTCTTATCCACGCTATGTGAATATTGTAATGAAAGCCAAATGTGAGTTAAAGCCGACCCTATGACCAGTCGGCGGGGATCGCTTCGCCGCGGTTGCTTTAATTCCTTAATTTCATGCGAATAATTCGCGCTTCTTTTCATTTTTTCATACTTTTATTTCGCATCAAACTACAATTCCCTCTCGCCACAATCTCACTACTACACGTATACGAGTTCTGCCAGCGTAAGTTTAATCCTCTTGTCTTTTTGTAACCGCATAAAATCTCGCTAATACTATCTAATTATTTATCGTGTGTCGCCTCTATGTATGTGAAAATTTATAAAATCATATATTGTGCTTTTGTGAGAGAAAGAGAGAGAGAGAGAGAGAATGTACAGTTTACTCTACGCGCAAAGAAAATCGATGCTAATTGTATTCGTCTTGAATGGATTTCTAGGATGTGCCTATCTAATTGGATCTTTGACGAGGATTATGGTTCATTAATTTGAAGGAAGAAGACGTTTCACTTTATCGAATTAAAGGCAATGCTATGTGAAATGTCTACTCTGGAACCTGGTTTAATTAGAATGCTTTAAATAATTAATTGATATCAATGAAGTTTGATTACGCCACATAATTCATCTTTAATTAGATATATTATATATAATAAGAACAACGTATATATATATATTTTTTGTCTCTCTCTCTATTATTATACATATAATAATATCACTTATTATTATAATTATATTTTTATATCTACGATGCACGCGAACACGTTGATTTTTACCAAGTGATTTATATAGAATTACCGCGACGACGTCGTAGAGGCGAATAAACTAGCTCGGTCGCGCGTTCCTTTTTGCATGCCGGACATAATGGCGGGCCTTAATAATTGCGTAAACCTGGTATAATTGGCAACACGATACCTTTACGCGGCAGGAAAGTTTGCGACACTTTATATAAAACACATAAACGTAGAAGGGTAATTATATTCCAGACTTATTAACAACCGGCAAGTTTTCTCTAGTATTTTATAAATATTTTTGCAGAATTTTTATTTATAAAAGCAAAACGGGACATTCATCCAACATTTTTGATAAACTCGAGTAATAACTCGTAATAACGCGTTTCTTTCAATTTTCGTAAGTTGGACGACATTGTGTGGTGTTATTATAAAAGTAAATTAAGAGAAACTCTCTCTCTCTAGAATTTTTTAAAAGAGGAATACCTTTTATCAATATTAATTTTTACACATTTATTGATTATCGTTATTGATATTTTGTGTTACGATATTGGATATAACAATACCTCTTCTCCTACAAAGTTATGCAATGTTTTGAAATTCATATACTTACATACTACTTACAATGCAGTTTCGCGCGTATAAAATGAGACTTGTCAATCAAGCGTCATATCAATAATTTGCCACTACAGACTTTTTTTTCTACTGGCTAGCAAGTCGGCCGAAACTCGTATTACTCATCATTATCGCTCATGTGGAGGTGTAAAATCAACAGCGCTTGTTTAATTAATTGAATTAGCGCCAGTTGACCATAGTTATTGAAGGATAATGATAGATTTTCCCTCGGTAAAAGGGGACGCCAACTGAGTTATTCGTGTGTCGTATTTACTGGAACCAGAGTTGCGAACCACTCCATCACTTAGGGTATTCTCCCCGCGGAATTTTACGGACTCCTGAGATCTTGTTTCATGCAAAAAGTAAACTTCCCACCGGCCACACTGGAAACACGCTCCAAATGCTCCACCGCGTATATGTGTACGTGCAATCTAGGTCTTTTATCGATCTTTTCATGTACAGAAAAAAATTATTTTCACCGTCGTGACTTTTGCCTTTTTTTTTTTGAAAAATTTACAGACATTTAAGATTGTATATTTTCTTCCAAGTTTCGCGTACTGGACTGTTTCATTTTTATTCGAAACAATGGCATGGGATATACTGTTCTCCACATCTATAGTACTTAACTAACTAAGGAGCAGAGGTATCGTGATTCATTAGGCGAATACTGAGCAAGTGATGAGTGGTGTCGTAGATCGGGATGCTTCACGTCGCTATTAATACAAACCGTCCACCGTTCCTTACGAAGTGAGTTATTGTCATCAAGATAATTCTTGTTACGTTGATTCATTACAGCTTTCGCGTTTAACGCTCTTGGAGTCTCGGAGAATTATTTAACGGCGATGTGATCTGAATTTAGTATATACTGTTTCAAAAATGTACGTTTAAATAAATTGAAACAACAGTTGAAATAATAGTACGATAATGTATGATAACACATATATAAATATGTATACTGGTGAGTATAGTTCACGTTGTGTAAACCTGGAAGTTTATATCGATTTTCTTGGCTGATGTTTAATTTTCTCTATTTGGGTGAATTGAATATTTGACGCGTTAGCTTTGGAAAGGTTGCGTGTATCCTTGATGCTCAGCAGGGCATCGGGTGAGTAACTGCGAATCAATCCTAAGGTGGCTGGCAGCCATTAACTAGCATCGTCTCGCGTTCGTATATCTTCTAAAGCAATCTTGCATCGTTTTAAAGGGAACTAGCCATATAAACGGGATAGTTGAAATTTCTTATCATCTTGTACACACATTACTTTCCAATATAATTTTAAAACACAATATCGCGCTCTAAAATTTACCGCTACAAGCTAATGAACATTCTCGGTAAACGATAGCTGCCACACCGTGTATAGTTAACTTGATTATAACTTTATATAAAATACGCGAATTTATTAAGTAAAATCGGCCAACGCGTTGAATATATTTAGATAAACAAATATCGCTGCAAAAATATATATCATTACAAATAATTAGCGTTACTTTCGCTAATTGTTTGCGTGAGCAAACGCGAACATGACACGCGGTACCGGCTGTTATCAGATGGTTGACAAAAAAATTTGCGGCAAAAGGCACGCACATGCACAGCATTGCAGAAACGTGCCGAAAACGCTTACCGGCGCGGGCTAAGCGCATCGACAAAAAAGCCAGTGAGGCGAAGCGCGGGCAGGAAGCCGGGAGGGAGGGAGGGAGGAAGAGGAGGGTTAGCACCACCCCGATAATAAATCGAGCACACTCGCCCGGTTTTTACCGAACATTAAATATTTTTCCGCGGTAATGGTATGCGCCGGAATCAGTACGGATACAGTCGCGTGCAGGTTGCAGTCGCGCGTGAAGGCGAGGGTTGAGGGGAGGAGGCAGGTTGAAAGAGGGTGGCGGGCAGGGTGTACGTCGCGCGTAACGTTTCGAATGCATATGAAGCACTAGCGCAACGGTCGAATGGAGAGATTTAAATCAACGGGGCGGCTCTATAGATAATGCCGGGACGAGTGGCCGCGCGTTCTCTCTCTCTCATAAATGCCGCGAAGAAATTCAACTGCCAGTGGAAAAAGAGCGCGTTTGGTCAGACCCTCACACGCGATCCCGTCTACGAAAATCAGGTGTCAGTTAAGTCTCTAGCAAGCGCGCGAATAAACTCTGCACATCTGTTCGCTGATCTCTCTCTCATCGTCGTTAGTGCAAAATTAATACGGATAATTTGACATTCGCAAGATGGCGAGAATTATGTTTAATTTATAAAACAATGATATTATCGTCTAATTAAAATTTATATCCGATCTACATACATATATGATTTAGCGCACGTTATCAACGACAGATGCGATATTTCTAATTAGAATCGATTGTAAGAAATCAATATGGAGACAATTAATTTGTTAATAAATATTAATGCATCGAGTTTAAAAACGACGAGTGTCTAACAAAATATTTGTATTTGCTCTTCAGTGCCTATATCTCTATTCGATACAATAGAAGCTAAATGAGGGTTTATTTTGTTCGCCATGTCTCTATCTTCCGTATGCAATCTTTCCTCTTTTTCCTCCTCTGCAATCGCCAACAAATAGTTTGCAATGTTTCGCTGGGTAGATTTTAATGAACATCATATATGAACCTTACCGTACGTGCACGCACCGTTATGTGTCTCTTTTATCCGCGAAAGTACACTCGTGGCACGTGATACGCGCAACGTCAGCTCTCACACCAGCATTTCGCGATGTACAATTATTACGAACTGAAAACTATTTCACACGCGTGCTAATAAATTACGATATGCCATTGGACCAACATTGACCAGAATTTGCGTGCATTGCCATTCCGCGCAAAACACATGTGCGTCGAAAAGTGCATTTAAAATTGCACACAGCAAAATTGTCAGCGAGATCAACAGAACGAATAAAACAGCAGTAACAATTAAAGCAAGCGTTAAAAAATAAAATTACAAAAGATATTTAGATGTAAATGTTTCATCTATGTCAATTAACGATTTTATAAAATAATTAATCCGTATGTGTGCGTGCGTAAGTGATTCTCAATTAATGTTGTCATTGTATATTGCATGTTTTATTATGGGTATGTATGTCGTGATATAAGGATCGTAATTGACAGTAATTTTTACGGGAAAAAAATACTCGGGCGAAATCATGTCACGTTCCAAATTCTTTTCATGCGTGATATAAATATGTGAAATATCTTCTAAATGCAGAAGATTTATTGAAACGACTTCGTACAAGATGAAGGTGAGAGAATACTAGAATCATCCAATATTTTTGTTTGCGTGTTTACGAAAGAATTTAAATCGGATTTATATTTCATTTAAATAATGTTTTTTGCGTTTTGTATGGATCTCTATTATTATCGCCAAATTTATACAAGCCAATGATGCGTAAGAATTACCTTTGAATAACTTTTAAAAAGCTGCACCGCATTTGTTTCCACTTTTGAACACGCATACGTGTTAAGTTATAAATACATTTATGTGTATTAAATGCGTTGTCTGTCGATTATATAATTTAATTACCACGTTTCACAAATTATATATAATTATATTGCTATTAAATGTATATAGAATTAACAGAATTGGGAAGATACTTTATTCCAGATTATTCCAGTTATATATGTTATTTATATATTGCAACAATAGAGACAGAAGAATGCGCAGCCTTTCTCGTGTTTCTTAGCGATTATTTCACGATAACGAGAAAACTTTTTCTCCTCTCAGGGGTCAAGAAGTCTTTACAAGACGGATGTGTGTTTCCAGTATTTCTTTTCAATAATTTAGCTCCTTTATCTCTATCAATTTAATTTTCGCGTCAGTAGTTTTCATTGCGGGATTATTTTTTTCTTAAAATTTTATACAACTCGTTGTATAATATATAATATACGGTCAAATTAAATTTCAGAGATTTAATCCAATTTAATATCGAGAATTATTTAACGTAATTGCTAGCGTTTTAATTATAATATGCCGCGATGAGATGTATAATTTATCTCAATAATTGGATTGCACGCGATACCTAAATTAAGTATAGGGATGCCGGATGATGGCATCGGAGATCGATGAAAGATATCTCGTGCTTCTCGTTCCTGCGTTCCTTTCCGCAACGTTCCTGCCTGCATCATATTTTTTTGCGTTCCGTCTCGATGGCACTTGTGACGTCAATTGTTGTTTTTGCATTCGTTCCACATGCGTTCTTGCGAATTGCGTCTGCTCGAATTTAGGCCACGTTAAAAAGCTTGCGTTGCTCGCAGCGATGCATTAGTACCGATGTTGCACCACTGTGTCGATACCACTCCGTTCATGACGCAGTTGCACACCGTAAACACAGAAGCAAGAGTTTATTGACACGCGCGGGTTGAATAATTTTTATAACCTCATACACATATATCTCGTATATTAAATTATACCTGCTCGCGCAAAGAGATTCGCGTTTTTAATAACAACAACATTTTTATTAATTTGTTTTTCTGTACGTATCTTAATTAGATAATCGCCGCAGGATACCGTATACAGTTTGACAAATATGTAATGGTAATATTCTTGTATATATTTGTCTTTCGCGTTATCACATTACGTATATTATTGTTTGCGTGGATATTTCTCGTGACTTCAATTCCACTTTATATTCGTTTGTCGTCTCTATTTTTGTGGCATCCTGTTTCTCCAACTTGGAGTGATCCAAAAGTATCAAAATATCATAATGCAAAAACATGTCGTTATGTTTCTGTATAAAATATAGATCGGTACATTCGATATCTGATTTTTTGCACGGTCAATAATTTTAAATTAAAGTTTATCGGATCAGGTATAAAAATAATACCCTAAGTTTGATCTTTGCGTTTTATTATAGCTCGAAGCTGAGGATTTAGCCTTAAATTGAGGATTGAACTCTTGCCGAAAATTCGAAATGTTTCGCCGTCGTGACTATTTATACGTATATACATATATATGAACGATGTTGTACGTGTTCAAATTGAAATCATACGTCATGCGTTCGATGCAGAGCCATCAGCAGGAACGCACGTTTTATGCCGTATGCAATTTTCGTGCTCTGTGATCCATGTCCAACCGACCGCCATCCTGCCCGCGGACCACCAATTCATTTTTGCTCTCGTTTTCAGCCGATGCTTGTAAATCGTACTTGCTATAATTCAGAGCGGAAATTGGGGATGATTCCGGACGCGGGGCGGACCGGGGCAATACCTCGGCTAAACGCCAGTCAGCAAACGCCGAAAACGACAGGGAGCGATGTCCAAAATGCGCACAGAGCACATATTACACGCGTTCCGCAGTCACGATGGACTCATTATCCCCTGACCATCGTGAAACTATGACTTCTTTGTCTGCAGCGGCATGTAGAAATGTTTGACGAGCGTTTAGTTGACGTTTATATATGTAATCCGATTGTCGAGATACCGGAAGAGATACCGGATCACACGCTTTACGCGTGAAATATTTGGAGTAAAATATTTTTGCAGTTTATCGAATATGTGCAGGAAGGGGTGAATATATACGATGGTTCGCTCTATCGTATCGGACCGATTACGGCAAAGCTGGTGAAAAGCTAAAAAAACTGTTTTAAATCAGAAACCAGAGGTTCAATCAGCGGAGAGCAATTTTTGCACGATATATATACTACATTTGTATACACTTTGCACGGCTACGCGTATATATAAACGTACTACGTGTATAGAGGGAAAAGTCACGAGTTACACAGTTATTCAGCCGGAATGCGAACCCTGCCACAATCCGCTAATAAGCCACGTGTTAATCATGTCGGCGAAACGACGCACTGCACTGTCGAGAATAGCATAGGCGAGAGGCGTCGCGTCGCGTCGCGTCACGTCGCGAGCCGGCTATTAGGCCAGGAAATCGTCCGGGTGGATTTGTAGCCGGTTATTGCGTTACATCCGACATTCGCGCGGTTGACACCGCGACGGATTGTCCGCTCCCGTTTTCCGGCCCTGACGGCGATGATGGTGATGGAGCGAGCCAGCGGTCCGTTCAATTATGCAGGCGAATTCGATCATTAGAGCATCGCACGCTGATTGAATGATACGACTAACGTAGATAATCATCGGCATCGCGTATTAGTAGCCGAACAATGAGATTAGCCGATCGTTTGTTTAGAATGATTTTATCTCGTTGTATAACGTGTTCGCGGTTTATTTCTTCCAAGTAACAGCGCTCCGTACTATTATCAAACATTTGATCTCAATGATTATTTTCCCTATAAAAAGTGGAGCTTTTAATCAAATAAGGCATTGTCAAACAATAGATAATAAAGGCAAACGTACCGTGTATCTGCGAACCGCGATGGTCGGGGTCAGGAATCACATGTCAACTGACCGACATCGCGATGGAATCCTGTCGCGCGATTGCGAATTATCGTCATCGGTTGTACAATCAAACAGGTACTATGTAGGCCTTCGCAAATGTACGCGTGCGCGTGCACAGTCGGACACGCGTTGTTAACACGTAACTGTTTACGATCAGATGAAACGAATGCGCGTAATCCCGCTTGATTCGAGACAGGATTCATTCGCCCGGTGCCCTCGATGCCACGCTCCACCTGGCGAATTGCTCGAAAAAGGAGATAAACGAATTATCCCGCTCGTCAAACAAAACCTCCATTATTTGTGCCGGCGTGGCTCGCTCAGTTCGTTACGCAAGACTTTGTCCGGCTGATTCGAACGGCTCGCCTCGGCCTAGCAAATGTACAACCACGACGATTGATACATGTCATTGTGGAGAAAATGCGGCGATCGAATCGAGACATTGAATATATCGCGGAAAGTTCGTAAAAATGTTACATATGAAGGTGTCTAAGGAAAATACATTATTGTAATCGATATATCTTGGGCTCTTTTTTATTCAAGATTCTTCTACAAAATTGACTCGGACTAAGAAAACATTTCCCCCTCAGTTGTTCCCGCAAGGCGACTCGTATAATAACTCGATGACGAGCGAAGGTACTAATTAACTCCGATTTCCTTTTTAGCGTCTGTTACTTTTTCACGGTAAGATCGCTCGTCTTTGAGTGGTACCTGAAATTGGTTTTAATTAAAATTTAACAATATCTTTTCCATTGCGCTTCGTCGGCCGAGCTTACTCGTCGATATTGTCTTCTTCGAGTGTTATACAAGCCCCGTGCTCCAGCGAGCCGAAATTTAGTAACGGAGGATATTTTAATTGCGAGCAATGTTTTCTATTTGTGAACGCGTCACAGTTGAATTTTTCCGCTTTGTTGACCATGTTAGAAATGTCTCGTATTAAGCGTCATTGTCGGTGACGAGGCCGCGACGTGCCTTTGAAATAATTGTAACGCAAGTACGAATGCTATATTTGTTTTTTCAGATAGAGAAAGAGAGAGAAAGAGAAAGCTGTTGTTATTATTCATATAAATTGTTTTTGCGACCTACGCTCTCTCCTGCAAACAGTGCAAGTGTGCGAATAAAATTTTGGTCGCACACACATACACTCACCCACGTCGCGGGTAGTTTGTAAATATTTGGGATAGTTGGAGAGATATAAATAAAACCGCGGATAGTTGATACACGATCGAACTTAATTTCCGCAGGCGAACAAACAAACAGATATGATGCAAAATATCTTTTTATACAATTGATGAGAGATGAAAAAAAAAAAATTTTCCATCTGTGTATACTATTTTCCACATATCTATAACTTAAAAACATCTAGTTGCATTATAAACCGCCGTCTCATATTGTATTTCCGTATCCGTATATATCGTAACGGCTAGTCGAATTTATTTCAATATATGTACACCGTGCGTGTTTTTATTTTAATTCTTCATTGTTTATTATACCTGTTTACGATTCGCTATTGGAATTGGAATTCGTCGACCGACTGTATTTTCAGAGTAATGTCGAGGGAGCGAGATGAAATAATTTCGGATACCAGGGGCCATACGATTGGAATGTATTACATGATCGATTCTATCTGTGCATCCATCCTCTATTCACGTTTCATCCGCCGCTTTGCCGTCATCCGGTGCATCTTCAATGCGCTCCATTGACGCCAGATCTCACGATTGCGCCATTGGTTCGCTTCATTTTCGCGGATCGCCTTTATATACGTTTCTTTTTATTCGAATAATTAAATATATTACTTTTTGTTTTACTTCAAGATAAAATTCACATTTTATAGCGATTCAAATATTATCACATTGACAAAGCGTGATATTGATTTTTTTAACAATTTAATCTTGTCAATCATCCTTTGCTTGAAATTAGAGAGATACTTTCTCATAAAGTTAAATCTTTTTTTTTTTGTAATATGAAGAGTCTTTTACGATATATACTCTGTAGGATATGCACTGTGATGTTACGTTAACGTGAATGAAGAAGTAAAATTAAATGATTTGTTTATGTCCAACGTCACACTCATTGTCAGAGAGATATGGAATTCAACGGAATGATGTTTAATTAAACGTAACTTGGCAATTCGCAAGCTGCTCGACTCGTCGAACCAGGAATGAGAATAATGCAAGGTATGAATAGAGATTGGACCGAGGAAAGGAAATTTTCTCTCTCTCTCTCTCTCACTTTCTCTCTCTCTCTCTCTTCTCTATATCTATCTCTGCAGATTGTTAGATTATAAATTAAAACATTTGGGAATCAAAAAGATGACTATGCTCGGGGAACGCCTTCCATGTAATATCTCTTACTTAATGCACTCTTCCATCACAGAGTTTGATTTAAAGAAATAAGTTAATATGCAGGAATTTATTTAATCTCTTCATTCAAGCTCGAGCGAGAGTTTATTCGCGCAATTATTTAGACTATTTCGAGTATTTCTTCTCGGAATGTTATTCCTCGACGTGCCAGATTTGTAAATGCATTTTTTTAGCGTTGCATGTCACCGACGCGAATGTCGTTCGCGCTTGTCGCCGATATTATTTCACTCGTGCAAGATTCGCCGGATTTTTTTTTCTCGATTACGCGTCAAGTGCGATACAGATTGTCTGCTCGAGATTTACGGCGCGTTTTCTTCGACCGAATAATTTTACGATGGGGCGCATCGCAAGATTCAGTCTTCGAACAGAATTGAGAATTTTAGATGGCACACGAAGCAAGGGACGCGGGGGTCTTTCGCGTCGTCGGGCAAAGTCGTCGGGTATATTGCGCATCGGCTTCGAATCCTCGGCAGGGGGATGCTTGTTGCGTGAAGAGAGGGCTGAAACAGACGGGGAAGAACGCGAACAGACGCGGGCAGGCAGGCAGATAGGTAGGTAGGTAGGTAGGTAGGTAGGTAGGTAGGTAGGTAGTTGTTATCACGGTTCCGCGGTAAGTGAGAACCCAGACTGCGCGCCGCTAATGCCGCTACGGGAGTGCTGTACAACTTCGTAATAATCGAGCTCGTAGAGAGCTTCTCTTCAATTTTTAGTCCCTCTTGCGCACTCTCCGACTCTGCAGACCCTGTAGGCAACGTGCGGGGTAAGAACGACTCGATCGAAATTGTCAAATTCAATCTTCTATACGTTTGCTCGAAAGACTTTTTTTTTCTGTGATTTAAATAATTAACAATGAAATGATACGCTCTCTTAGCGATTGATGAGTAATTTAAAAGAAGAATTTATTTGCGTTCCCGATAAATTGATTTTTTTTACCTCGTTTAGACGCCCCCGGATCGATTTCCTTAAATGATGAATCAAATGCTTTCGTCGATAAATGCATTAACTTATCGCATTGAGAAGTGACGAGCATTTTAATCGTCTCTTTGGCAATTCTCTCAATATCGATAGACGTCTCGTTAGCGGTACATTCTTCATCGGATCGGGCTTGACCCAGTTCTATAATTTACCCGCTCGCTTTATTTCAACATTCGTTCGTTGAATATTCTCGCCTCGCGCTAAATCAGAAATTTTCTTACGTGTCGTACAAACATCCGGCGGTGTCACGATTGCGAATATTACTCGAGATGAAATTAATCGAGATTCTGTATAAAACAAGTTTTAGAATGTTATATACTTTTGAATAGACAGAAACTTTTTTTCTCACGCTCAAAAGCGCGTAAATCGTTGTATAATACATAATAATAACACGTGTAAGAAGATGATTAATAAATATATACGGAAAGAAAGCGTGATGTTGAAGTGCGCAATTATTTATTAATGTGTTTCGCGCCAATAGCGTCTGGTGCGGATGTGAATTCGCAGTCGGTGGAGAAGTTAAGAGAAGAGGGTTGGCGACGGATATAGAAGGCTGAAGAGAAAAATAAGGGTGCGGGGATAACGAGAAGGCGAGAAGAGATGGAAAGAGAGAAGAGAGTCGAATAAAAATACTCGTTGAACCTTGAAAGAAGTGCGTTTAATTAAACCCGACGAACGAGTGCAGTTTCGGCATTAACGTCCGTCGCTTTTTCGCATTTTCAGCACCCGCAGCTGTTTTGTGTTTGCTGGCGGGAAATGCGCGATCGCTCCCGGCGGGAGATTTGGATTTTTATCTGATTATCGGGATCAATAGAGTAACGTTTGCATATACTATATGGTTGTGTGGGACACTTTCAATCGCTAAACGCTTATTTTGGGAACCATAATCAACGCAACTGTAAATTATGTAATTTACTTAAAAAAAAAATATTCTCCCCGATAATAAAATAAATATAATAAATTTATAAACTATAATAGAGATATAATATATTAGATTTACAAAAATATTCCACTTTTTTTGCATATAAATAATAATTTAAAGTAAATACTTTATTTGTATATACAAAATTATTATAACATAATAAAATTAAGGGGCCAAACAATAATGTTTCGAGATAATTGTTTTTGCATTTTACGACAGAGAAAATTTACAAATTTTTAGGCTGGACTTAATATTGAGTTTTTAAATATCGTAACAAACTTAAGCCAGGAAACAGGAAACTTTATTGTATATTTTGATTAGATAACTCTATTTCCTGTGATATAAACTCTAGTTTGGTCCATATCATCACACATTCTATCTGTTGATAACTCGAATCTAACTATTTCCTCTTTCATCAAGTTATTGAAATAACAAACTATCATAATTTGGCTTTGATGTTTTAATGAAATAATTAATAAATGATTCATCAAACGGTATTATTTAAAGATCATGAATCCTTATAAGGATCAAGTATAGTTAAGAAATGATCCAAGATTCAAGAAAAAACCTACAATAATTCGTCAAATAATGTATATAAATAATTATAAATACTAGTCTTAGTCTATGTAATTTGCAATATAATCTCTTTTCTTATATCTACCAATTCGATATACGTGTGCACGTTAGTTTGGAAACACATGGTTCAGATCGATATAAGCATTCGCGTAGAACGCGATACGTCGGAAAGAAGCCAAAGTAATCGCAACCGCAAGATAATCTTCTTCGTTTCTTGCCTTTCAGTTGAGGCTGTTTTTACAGTTTGTGTTGGCCGACCACAAATATTGATGTTATATGCAAGGGTTCTTTATTATCATATTAACAGAATAATTACGGAACACACAGACGTATACATATATTTGGAAATAGATTCATAAAATAAATAATGTATATAGCTACACAAATTAGTAAATACATGTACAATTCTTTAATGAAATCATAATCGCATAATTTATAATTGATTTATCTCACGCGTCAACATCTGATAATAATTAAAAGTCGCGTGGTAAAAAGTCGGCGCATACTGATTGTTATCATCGCAGACGTATTTTATTCCCGCCTCATTATTTTCACGTTCGTTGGAATATTTGTACAAATCTGCACAGTATTATGTTACCTATTATACATTTTCTTTGCGGTTAATTTTAATCAATATATCGAGTGCGAAATTAAAATATGTCTGCTGCAGCTGGACAGACAGTGAAATTATTCCAACCACATATATGTACATATATTTTTTAATTAGTATTTATAACTATATATATTTTTTTACTACTCTGCGAACAGTATTCATAACATTTTTTAAAAATGTTAAAAATTATCTCATGTATCTCGTATATCTGAGGTGAATCATTTTTCGGGCTTATATGATTTACTCGTGCACATTATTTTTCTTTCGATGTTATGGTTTCAACTTTCCTCAGCTTTCCTTCCCCCTAATATGCTTATCTTTGTTATACTTTGTATGTCTGCGCTACCCTTTAAAGGCTATTACATTACGTAGGTAACAAGGTTTCGATAGTTCGTATCGATCGTTGTAAGATACTCGGACTTTATTACTCCGATTACTTATCCATTATTATTGGATATCATTTAATTTTTTTTCTATTATGTCTTTGTTTTATTTAATTTCTATTAATTTTCTGTATCTCTCTGTCTACATCTCATAAAAACAAAAATTCAAATAGAAAATAAGAGCCAGGCATAAAAAATGAGCGCAACAAGTTTAAAATCTTCTTCATTTGATTTGTATCTCGTAAAATTTTTAAACAATTATTTAATAATGTTATAATATTATTAATTACCAGAAGCGACGACATAATACGTATAATACAACTATTCTAGCGGCATAATGTATCAATATTTATACATAAATGCAATATCTAAACGTTAATGCATAGTAATACATGTTATTTGCAATATTGTCATTTTATTAACATGTAGATGAGATTTACCTCGTAATATCCCTCGAATTAGCGCTAACTCTCTGCAGTAATTCAATAAACATTTACGTCAAAGTTATAGTGGCCAATAGAGTTGGATGCGGCCGGATATCACACGATTGGTTTACTATGCCGCCTTCGCATCATCCGGCAATTTATATATAATATATATATATGTATGTACACACACAATCTACGATATACGACTTATGCATCGCATCTTAAACCGTGGATCGTAAACCGATTGAGCGGTACATCACGTGTTTCGGTCATTACGTGTTTACGATAATCCAACGAACAATAAAGCTAACGCGCGTAGCGTCAGTTAATGGTGATAAGCTCGATCTTATATACCGAATAGCCGCGACTAATAAATTCCGCACGCTCACAATACGGCTGACGGTGATATCCTCGTCCCGTTTTGCCGCTTTTAACGTGTCCGACGACGTTTTACGGTTCACGGCAAATTGGTAAATACGATACGTCCTTTTTATATACACCGATGCTACGCGTTCGCGGATACACGCGCGCATCAGCGACTCATTTTATTACCGCCGTGAAGGAAAATATTTTCTCCGAGCTTTGATTACGCTCCACATATCAAACGCAACTTTTGAGGGATACTTTTTAATAAGTAAATCCCTCTCTTGCGCGCGGATGCGACGCTCTCGTAATTCGCACGGTATTAAATGCATCGACTGCAGCCGAGAAATTTCGCTTCGCTATTTTTCATTGATTATTAATCGAACCGCGCTCATTACAATTAACCGATTGTAATTATTACCGCTGTCATTCGCGACATTATGTCATTTTAAATACGTGTCGCGATATCGTGATTAATTGCGCGTCACGGTTCAACCTTTTGCAACGCAAAAAGTGTGTGTTTTTGTAGAAGTACTTCTTGCCACTTGGGGGTCTCTCTGTCAGGAATAATGTTTATTCGAATGTAATGTAATAATGCACACGTGACAAATAACGCCATTCGTGGGGAATTTGTATTTTTTAGAAGCAATATATTTTCTCTCGGTGCTTGTAAAATTCTAGAGAAAGGTAAGGTACGTAAGAAAGTTTTACGGATTCATTTTTATCGTTTATTGTTCGACTCAGTGCGACTCAGTCGCCACAAACAGCGTTTTCTTGTTTGCCGTGGATTCGTATAAAAGCGGTACTTTAGGTGGGGCGAACGAAAAATCCTCCCGAGTTTTTCAAAGGGGCATCCCTTCACCCCAAACGTAGCGTTTGTCTAAACTACGGTGCTCGCTGCAGGTTCCATTTACCGCAGCCTTTTAAAAGCTTCAACACCCGAACAATTTTACTGTAACGGTTTGCTATGTAGGACGCTCGTAGAAAAACGCTCGATCCTTAAAGTGAATTCTTCACAAGACCGACTGTGACTAACACACTTGACATTTTCCATTCATTCCTGTACGCGATGATGCGATGAATAAGAGAGACCGAAGTAATAATATTCTTACGTAACGAAACATTTGTAATTGTGCTGCTCAGAGAATATTTATATTTTATTCAAGTACTTCTTAGATATTTTACATTGCAGATACCATTGTATATGCGATATCTGCGGTATATATTAAATATTTATATTATGCCGTATATATAAATTATTTTTGCCTTTAAACTGTAAAACATCGTGCGGTTGAAGTATCTAATTCATTAAAAGTTGAGCCATTCAGTAAAAAAAAAAAAAAAAAAAAAAAAAAAGCTATTGTCGTTTTCTTCTACTGATGGAGTAATATTCGCTCGCTCGAAAGCGGTTAAACTCATTGTGACACTCTGTCATCTCGAAACAAGCGTGCCCAAATAGGAAAATCCAAATCAAATATCCCGTTGTTGGTCTTATGCTAATTTTACAACTCCGCGAATACGCGAGAGCTCCGCGCGTGACACACATTTGGCTGTATCCCAACTTCCTGTTCCGGTTCCGTCGACATACCTCGGTTTCTTAACTCGGCGCGCAGTTGCAAAAATAGCGCGGCGAGATAAAACTCTCGTATAACCCTCTAATAACCTCTTCCATCGGCAGTAACTTAGTCTGTTCTTCGAAGGCAGTTACTTCAACTTTGCTCCAATTTCTCGTTCGCCCGGTCTCTCCTTTTCTCCTTCCACCCTTTTGCGGGATCTGCCTCTCTCTTCTTCCGTCAACTCCTTCACCGACGATTCTGCGAGGCGGCCAAGACCACTCGTCACTTACGAAGACCAACATACCGCCAGCGTCAACAGTACCAACACCAGAGTGTCATCAAATGTTCACGGTACAAACGGCGGTGATTGTAAAGCCCGATGCACAGTGGCGTTTAAATATGATAGTGCCATTTGTTTAGAGAAATTGTGCGAAAGACCTCTGAGATGCAATTAAGTTTCAAATCGCGAGAACATCCGACGGGAGAGCTGCTGGTTCTTTGCAAAGTCGCGAGATATATTTATCGAGCAGATATAATGGATATTTAAAGCGTACGAGAGCTGGCGCGCGGTTATTTACATTCGTTAGATCGCGCAGGGACGTTTATGTTACATTGAACGGGGAGAGGGTACGCTCTCCCCCTTTTCCTATGGATTCAGGCGAGTTACGGGGATCGGAACAAAGGGAGAACAAATGCCGGTCGTAATGGGCACGGACGTTAACAAAGTCGCGGGCATGTCGCCGTAATCTCTCCTCGCGGCGGTAAAATCTCACGGCCGGCCATTGTGCATCGGGCTTAATGACGCTGGTGGAACGGATACTGTCGACTCCGCGCCATCGAGACGAACCAACCCCGATGGCGAACGGCAAGACGGTAACATGGAGACCCATGGCAGGGTGCGCGCCTTTCATTACGTCACGTGCCGCAGTGTATGTATGCGTTTTGTGTGTGTGTGTGTATCTCGACGTATAGCCGTTGCGATTGCGATTTATATCACATTTTTTTTCCCTCGGGTTTCCTCACGTGCCTCTCCGCGTTTTATAGGTCTTATTTCTCCGCGACGCCTGTTATGTGGACTTTAAGGGGTCGTTAGCGACACCCCCCTGGTGTTAATTACGGATAATTAGTCGCTTATGCTTGCGCGCCGCGTGTTAAGCTGTTGGCTGCATCACTTTTTTTCATGCTCGTTATATCTTTAATAAGGAATATATCCTTAATAAGAGCGATATGACAATTCGAGATAATTATTTCACGCGAATTCCAGCTGTACAGAGCGTTATTATTTTATGTTTTATCCGCCCTTCTCTCTCTCTCTCTCTCTCTTTTAGAGAAATCAGTGTCATTTCTTGGATAGAAATTATCGTGTAAACTTTAGGCAGATTTCACCAGCAGATTGCATTTGCCGCTGTATTTGCCGTGTAAACAATAATTATCGCGCGAAATTAAGTGCAGCTTTATTCTTAGAAGGATGAAACGCGAGGTTGTCAGAAGTACTGTAACATATGTGTCTGTATCGTGAAATAATTGCTCGCGCGTTTCCTGAATATCTTCTTACCAAATGCTAATATGATTTTCAATCTAGTTGAATGTAACCGAACGTACAAATTAATTATTAAGAAGAAGAGGAGAGAAAAAGTTCATACGTCACGTATCGCAGATATAATTAGTTTAGACTTTCTCTTTGCCGAGAGAAGCGGAGAAAGACTTGTCTCTATCTCTGCATCGTGATTTCATTCATCTCGAAATCAACTTGATGGCGTTTGTGCAACACGTTATGACAAACTTCGCTGCACAATTTTAAAGAGGACTCTTTAGTCGACTATGCGTGTCGAGACGTATTTAGCGCGCAAACAATAATTACCGTATGCAATTAAGAGAAATCCCGCCGGGGTGAGAACGGCGCGGAAGCTGGGGGAGGGGGGGGGAGGCGAAAAGTGGATGTCAGAGGACCGAACTTCTGCTTCCGTACAGCGATGAGGCATCGAAGCGGAACGTTTGCCAAACGCGTGTCGACACGGCGGATGAAGAGGCTCGCTAATTCGATCCTGTTATTCGAGTCAAAGGTATCCGCCGAGGCGTGTCTGTCGCCGAGAAATTTCGATTGATCTTTTGTCGCTAATATAGCGGACGATTAACGCTGATGGATATCTATTCCATCTATAATCGTCGTCCATAATCGCTATTAATATTAGATTCGATCGAATTTTACTGCAAAGCTATTTTTGACAAAGCTCTCTTTTCCTCTCTCTCTCTCTCTCTCTCTCTTTTTTTAATGTCGCTTCGATTCCGAGTTTGCATATGGAATTACATGAAATAAAAATAATGCGAATTTCAATATTCGGTGTATACTATTCAATCCGCTTCTCTTCGATTTTATTTCGGGTTGACGGATCGTATCGTAAATTGCAATCCATGCATACTGGTGTTTTCAAGTAATACGATATGCATTATCTTAATTAATATTTCAATTATACGTTATTAAATAACAAAATTCTGTAATAAAATTCCAAATATTTGTTTGCGATGTGATCGGAGAAGCATGCCAGAGGAAATGCAACGGATTAATAATTCGCGATAGATATTTCGAGGTTCATTAAAAGTTATAAGATATTTCGAATTTTAATTAATGTCCGGTTTTATATATATAATTTCTCCCACTGTTTTTCCATTATTTATGCGACATGCAATCGATTAATATGCCAAATTTGACGGAGGTTTTTATATATGTATATTGCACATATACCGGTCTACTTTGAAAAAGTAATTTCTATGCGAAATAATTTCTCATGGGAAATTTTATTAACTAGCAAAAGTGACGTAAGTACATTGAAACGTACATTCAATAATGTTGAAAAGGCGCAGTTGAACAACCTCTTTTGAATATATATAAACGATATGTAATTATATTTTTACGCTAACTCAAATACTGTCACATAAAGCGCGGACTCCGTCCAATTTTATCTCGTGGGATTATCGCGTAATAAGATGAAAAGACGAACGCGACTATTTCATTCATTGAGAATGAGCTGAAGGAAATATAGCTGGCCACAAAACCGAGCGCGAAGCACATTCTCTCTTCTCCTTTATATATTCGCATTACGCATTTATTGTCCCGCGAGTCCCCCAGCGCAGGGATCATTATACACTTATAATTTCTGTCGGAGTAAAGCCCGAAGAAAATGGCTGTCGAAAACGGAAACGAACGTAGATATACGTGAACTCGATTTTTCCTCGATATATAAAAGTCGCCCGAGCGCGAACTAGCGTATGCGCTGGATAAGTCGGACGCGTCTCGAGGAATAGAAAATATAACATATCGTACAAATGTTCGCCGGGTGTGGATAACTTATAGCGCCATAGTATTCTAGCGTACACATACACGCGCACAGAAAAATTGCGAAAACCACCATATACGCGCACGATATACATATGTACATTCCGCGAGATTTCACCGGCAGCCTTTACGGAGGGTGTTGTCAGAAATCGTGCATTTTCCTTTAGTTATAGTGTTCCCCGACGGATACAACGATTCTCCGGGAGGTCGGAAAGGGGGAAGAATGGAATGTAAATCATCTTAGGCTGAAGCAAAAGGTCTCTCTCTCGGAAATGCGAATCGTCCGACGATGTTGGAATACATTTTATACCGAGTCGGGCCGCGCATGGATCTCTCCCGATGCGATGCGGTATTTTTATTGTCGCGGGTAATCTTTTTCGGTGGCATGCTCCCTCGCCGGCTTTTGAAACCGCGGGTAATTGAATTGCGCAAGCGAGCTAAGTCAAGATTCTTTATCCTTCGGGATATCCCATGTGGCGGGAAAGGGAAAGAGAGAGAGAGAGAGAGAGAGAGAGAGAGAGAGAGAGAGAGAGAGCGAGAGAGAGAGAGCGAGAAACTAAATCTGCCTCCCTTTTTCAAAGTAGCAACTTTATTCCTTTTAGTGCGTTTACTCGACAGTTTTTATTATGTACGTTATAATTTAATTTACCTTCGAGATGACGCTTTCCCGCTTTCGTTAGAAAAATTGTATCAATTTATTATACAATTATAAGAGTTTAATATGCTTGGAGAAAGAAACATTTTATTATACATAATTTATCGAATGCTTATTTCACATCTTGCAATAGAAAAAGAGATAAGAACAAATATAGTAAAATTAAAATTAAAAAGGCCGACAGTTTCTTCGTTTTTGTCAATTCCTGAGATAAGACGATCGAATGCAAAAATGATAGAATGTGCTTATTTATACTTTAAATTAATCGGTTTTTAATTCGTATTCGTTCGATTCTCCGACAAAGATTCCTGCGGCTTTCTGGCTTTCTGGAAAAGAGAAGATATATTAAAACGCGCGCAGAATTAATTCATTTCGTTCTATAAATCCACGCGAACCAATGACCTGAATTATTACGGTGCGTCATCACTTATTCATTAAATATGTGAAATATATAAACGATAAGTTTGTTGGTTTTATGTGCTTCAAATAATATTTATACTTATAAATTCCATCATTTATACGACGTATATAGGTTTATTACCGCAGCCATAAGTTCACCAGATCGAGCATGCAAAACGCTCATATTGAATATCTGACTGAGCCATCCTAGGGAGATATCGTATGATATATTTTAAATAGCCTGCTCTATAAAAGTTTGTATCAGCAATATCTAAAGTTTGATTCCCCTGTGAAAAATACATCAGTAATATCGAATGTTACATCGAATACATACTGGAATTGTATAAAAAAACGTATTAATGTCCATATGATTTTGTAACTTATTTAATGTAATGTGAGCCAATTGTAATATTCTCTATATCAACGTGTTTAATGTAATTCCATGTAACTTGTCACGGGTATAACTTCTGCTGGTTATATTTTTGAAAGGAATACAGAGAGATACGGCCAAACTTTTCATCCGCAGACTTGTCGAGAAATCATAATCATGTGCAGCAGCGATATATTAGCTCACTTGAAATTTCGCACATGTTAAACGGCGTTTTGAATAATATCGAAACGTATCTATCATCCACGCGGGGTCGCGTACACATTTTAGGAATATTTTCTACCGTCGCACACAGCGTTACATACATACATCAGCTGACATTACCCAACAATAGTTTGGCCGGATTGCTGAACTTGAAAAGAGCCCGCTGTCACGAACACGTCGACAGCACCTTGAAAACCCAAGTGGCCAAAATAAATAGACCGACACGAGGTAGGAAACGTGAGGTCGTTCCTGGTGCATGAAAGTGTAAACCCAGATAACAAAGTGTGTCCCGGCACGAAATGTAATCTGTTACAAGTATCACATGCTGCTTCTTTGCCGACACATCCCGGTGGCAATAAACCAGAAACGCGGCGACATAAGTGATATCGCGCACAAACATACTGCCCCGTTGTACGACACGACACCGGAATAATTAATTGTTTCGCCGTAACCTCTCTCTCTCTTTAGATCAAGCGACTGTCCGCAAATCACCGCGCTCTTGTTGTCTCGCATCGCGACCGAATTAAATGCTTCTCTTTCTTTATATTTTTCTCTTTAAACTGTGAAACACATGTTGCAATTTCTATATTAAACTTCAATCGAACATTAACAGGATCACAATATTTGAGGATTACGTGCTCTTGACACGTAATATTAACGATGCCGAAAACTTGAAAAAAATTTTTTTTATCCCGAGTAATTGTTTGTCTCTGGTAGACTATAGTGGAGCATCAATTCGTGGTCCGCGTGGTTCTATTATTACAACAAATTGGACACGGATCCTCTTCTCGTATTTCCCGTAGATTCCCTCGAACTATTTCTCGGGAGGAATGAGTTTCGAATGAGTTACCGTTGCAGGCATTAAGCCGTTTGCAACGAGAGCCGTGCGCGGAGAGGGAAGTTACTGCTAGCTCGCGCGAAGTGATTTCAGAGGAGCGAGATATTTCAGACTCCAGAAATGGTGAAATAAAGCGGCCGACGCGTTGCGCTGTTCATGGCTCGTTATTATACTGTACGCCTTGTACCACGTATAGGGTTCACGGCGGAGCCGCGAAATACCGGAGCGCGAGGGGATGAAAATGAACGTACAGACGGGACGGACAGAGGCGCTGAGAAAATGAGAAGGGGATGGGAAACGATGAGAGACGTACCGTATCGTACCGTGGTGCAAAAAGGATGAGAGGCGGGAAGGTACAAAAACGAACGAGTCCAAGTGCTGAATCAGACGATGCATAAAAGGAAGGAAATGTTCTACTTGACGGAGAATAAAGAGACGCAAGCTTGTCGTCGCGATGAGAAAAGGAGCGAATAATTTCTTATTAAGTATCCTCGGGCGGCAATATCATTATTCACACATATAATCAGATATTCAGTCAGTAAATATAAAATCTAGGCAATTATTATCACTTAAATGTGATAATTAAATGTAATTTAAACTATAAATACTTTTATTTAAATTATTTAAATTATTATTTGAAAGAAAATATTAATTGGCATCCGACAAGGATAATGAGAGAACAAACGTTAATATGATTTTTCATTTAATCGCGAGTAAATAAATAAAAGACACACAACTCTCAACATATTTTCGAATAACAGACAGTATATGAACTGGAATCTCTTTCAAAAGGCAGTAATGAATGTAGAAAGTGACACAGCAGAATGAATCAATTCAAATAAGCCGCGACGTGGCGGATAATGAGAGAGCGGAGATCGGCGCAAGACTATAGCGAATAAAGCTCGCAAAAGAGGCGAGCTCAGAATCCGAGAATCACAGGCAAACAAGCGCGATAGATGCGAGAAGAAACGGAGGGTGCGCGCGAATGTATATATAAAGTACTTTGCACGTGCTTTGAGGATTTTGCGTATTTGCCAGCGGCTGCCATCAGCATCCGAGAGAAGACACCGTCATCGTCATAAATAGGGGGCGTAAACACTTGTCGGATTCGAGCAGACGAGATTTTTATTATTTTGCGCGACGTTTTTAACAGTAGAAAAACTGTACCACACATCAGGCCAGTGGTATTTTTAACCCGAATTCGTGAAAATAATCTTCCGGCGGCACGCAAAGAGAAAGAGAGAGAGAGAGAGAGAACTATCAAAGTTCTCTCTTCTCGCGAAGAGAATCGTGATCTTTCGTCTCTCGTGTTCTTCCGTCTGACCTCGCTCGTACGCTTCCACTTGGAAGCCGAAGCGACGAAAATGGAGGAAAAGCGCGGTCGTCGAGGTGAGAAATGCCGCGTTGCGAGGGTATTTTGACACGGTTCACTGAGTCTCGGCTATGCGGGTTCTTAACGGGTGATAGCAATGACGGGTTCTTGATTTATTTATGGATGAGATATTACCGATGCCGAGCTATATTTACGAATGTAGTACATTACTGGTAACGGCAGTGTGCGAACACTTTAAGAAATTAGTTGTAAGAATGTTAATGTGTCACTTTATTTATATAACAGAGTCTTACCCTTTGCCCTTTACCTTTAACTTTTAGCCGTATGTCGTCGTATTTTCTCGTACATCATTTTTATGTTACACGTGTCGAGAATATAGCTATTCCTCAGAATGATACGCATGCTTATATATTTTTTATTACTTTTCTCGAATTACGCGCCCTGATCGTATACATACAGATATACATACACATGTATGAAATAAATTTTATATAAGTGAGATATGAATGAAAATTTATTTTGCATCACAAATGTCGTGACAACTATTTTTTTTTTTTTAGAAGCAATCCTTGTGCTCGAAATCGGGACTTTTTTTTTAGACGCGATTCTCGTGCTCGAAATCCGAACGTTGATATTTTGACGTTCACCCCATAAAATGCATTAGTGACGATGTGCATCGACGAACGCTCGTGATATTTTTTATCGCCCCCCGACCCTCTCGTACCCTAACTTTCGCGTGCTTGCCTTTCCTTGCTCGCTTTTTTTTCGAAATGGTCGACTATATTGGATTACTTACATACGCTTCATCGGCTATAGCTTAAAATGCCATGTCAGGCGACAATATGCCCGGGAAATGCGGCGGGTAAAGCTGTGAAAAATGCAGGCCTACATTACTTCTGAATTGTCGATGTCGGGGATGCATTTTTGTCTTGGTTCCAAGACTAATTGAAAGATTGCCATTAACCGTCTTACAAAAAAATTCACTAAAATTTACAACTTACATTCATAGCATTTATACTACACGTCATTATCGTAAACGTTATCAGTGAGATTTGCAATGCAAATGCAATGAAAGTGGTAAATTGAAAAACCGCGATCATAACGCAAATCGTGATGATAACGAATTCAATGATATGAGATAAAAGGATAAAAGCAAGTTTTCTTTGATAAACATCATCAATTGATTATTCATTGCATTACGAATTCTAGCACGAGAGAATAAATATCGCATCTTTATCGTCGTTTCCAGACCGATAAAATTACTTTCTCTATTCTAGCTATTAATTACCGCGCTAAAACCGAAAGCTTTCTGACTAAGTAGCGAGCTGCTGAATAAAATACGACAGTATATACTACTTGTATTTTCAAGAGGGTAATTCGTCCGTGATATTTACTCGCTGATTTCGTCGCGGTTTCCTTTTGCGATCCGCCTAGTTTCGTTCAGGTAGATCTCTTTCATCCGTGTCGAGATCACGAGATTCGACACGGATGAAAGTCTCCCTAGATCTGAATGAGAGAGTATACCGAAAATACGTATATACATGGCGTGTATAAAGCTTATCCGTCGTCCATCAATGACGGGTCATTCCACGTTCATTGTTCGCTGGAAAAAAAGGTACGTTCGCTCTCTTCTCGCCGATTCGGTTAGAAAAATCCGCCGAATTTCGGGGCCGGCCATTCTTGGGCAGCTCCGATCCATCATAGCCGGCCGAATCTAGAGTCTCTTTTAATACGGCCGCGATTTCCCGCGAGGGCTACCAGACGGGCCGCGGGCCGCCAACGAAATTATGGTTCCCTTATGCTCCCATTACGGACCCATCTACAGGTCATGTTCTCTCGCGGGTTTCTCTCAACCCTCCTCCTCCCCCAGCCTCCGCTCGCGCACCACGCCCTCGTTTCGGTTCGCTGTCTCTGGCAAACAATCTCCGTGGGGCATTTTTGGCCCTTGATCGATGTCGACCTTTTCATAGGTCTAGCTCGCGCATGTGGAGAGACTTTGAGCGCGTTATGTGTGCGTCTATACCGTGTTGACTCGGGTGAGATTTGATGGACAATATCGTAATGCAGTCACCGGAATAATTTCGTACAGGCGATATACCGGCGATATACCGGCGCCGGGAATATCCTTGGCCATGTTGATCGATGTTGACGTTTACGTGTTACCGTTAATGGAGAAACAGATGACGCTTTTGTGGCAGCGCAGGGGAGCTTGTATTTTATTTACAATCCTGTTATCGGGAAAGCGATGATATTGAGGATACATATTGGAGGGTATACATATACTTTGCCATATATGTTTTAATTGAGCACGTTTGCGCTGATTGTACATATCTCTTTTCATGGCGCCGCTGTGTGCCTTTTTCTGCACTGTACATTTCACATTTTGTAAAGATATATCAATGCGGAAAATTTAATTTAATTCCCTTTTTTACGATCACACTTTTATTTACATTCAAGTTAACCAATTTATTTCACTTTAATAACGATGATATAACAAAACTTGTCGATACGAATAAAAATCAATTTGTACTTCATATACAATTTGCAATTAAATTCTATTTCGTGTATTAATTTCGTGTTGCGAAAATTTTCATTGATACACCGTCAGCTCAAAAAACTTGTAATTTATGTAGAATCTTTTTATCATAAAAATTGCACGCGAGCGAATTATATTCTAATGCGAAAAATTTAATCTCTCTTTTTTTTACACTTTTATTTACATTCAACATAACCGTAACCAATTTATTTTACTTTAATAACGATGATATAACAAAATTTGGTCGATACGAATAAAAATCAATTTATGCTTCATAAAATTTGCAATTAATTTTTATTTTATGTATTAATTTCGCGCCGCGAAAATGTTCATTGATATACCTACCGCAGCTCGACAACAAAAATTGTAATTTATGTAGAATTTTTTTGCCATAAAAGTTGCACGCGTTTGTGAATTGATTCTACATATACGTGCGTTTCACATATACATACATCCGACATTACAAACGGTCGATAGGAGTTGGTTAATGTCCTTGCATTGATGCAAGATCCGCGCATAGTACCGAAGTTACCAAATTGCCTATGACTAACTTGCATTCCAAACTAAGTCCATTCGCTATTGCGCCGACGATCACTGCTCGTTTCCTGCGCAAACACGATTTCCGTCTTCCTTATTCCGCATTGTAACACACGGAATACACTACTCATATTATGATCCATGTTTTGATGCTCGCACTTTATTGGTGCGCCTAGGGCGCGTACGAAATAATCGCATTGTGCTACATCGAGTGCATCCAATAATATTGCATTAGATTGCTAGGGGATAAATCTGCAACGGGCAATCCAAATGTGCATTTATCTTTCACGCTATGCTGGTGGCCATTTTTCTCCTCCCAGTGCCCTTTGCTTCCCAACGCCATATTTTATATCGCTGGATATAATTTCTTGGCATCTCCCATACGGTATTAATGTCTTCACGCTAGGTACGTTTGGAGATGTATTTTCTACATATATCAGTAATAGTGGATGTCAAGTGGATGTTAAAAAATTAGGTCGATTCTCATTTAAAAACAATTTAAATTTAATAAGATTTTTTTATAAGTAAAAGAATATTTAAATCTGACAAAATAAAATAATTTAATTATTTATTTATTCAATAGAAGATATATTTATTTAGTAGATCTATATATATGAAAATCGATTAATAAAACATGATAACTATAAATGTTTCTTCTTCATATGTTTAATAAATCAAGCCATGCATTTTATTTAACCTGAATCTTTTTGTCAAACTGTCAACCAACTAAACAAATTTCGGAAACTAATTATTTTAAATGTATAAATTAGTCAAACTTAAGTGAAAAGTTAGGAATAAAAATACCTACTTTTATTTTTATTTTAAACTAGAAATAAACAAGTTAAAATCAGAATTGTTACTTTCGTAAAGTTTTATCACAGTGTTTCATAAAAAATACATGCATATGGATAATATAAAATGTGTATGTATTTTGTGTATATATTATAATAAATAATGTTTATAATAAATTGATGCATCTAGACAAGAGAATTTTAAAAAATTCTTGTCATTTTATTTGAATACTTATTTGAATGAATTTTCTATTACATTTCTCGAGGTCATAATTTAATTTTCTTTTTTAGATCCTAAATTTAAGGAGCCAATAACCAATGTAACTGCGCCGGTGGGAAGAGAAGCCATTCTGTCCTGCGTTGTCCAAGATCTCGCCGGATACAAGGTAATTCAAATTTTAATATTGATACGTTTGAACACACATTCTGTTCATTGATTCTTTCATTAAAGTGCCGGAGGCCGTAAATGTGTCAATTAAGTTTGTCGCAATAAGTCTCTTTATTCGACAAATTTTCCCCCAATAAAGCCATTTCTCTTCTTATACAGAACTAATAATAAATAATGTTATCGGATAAATAATCACAACTAAGTCTTTACAATAGAAAAAACTATTTTGCTTTTTAATAAGAAATCAATCACGTCTTGTGATTGTAATTTAGTATATTAAACTTTTACGTGAACGTATAATTAATTAACATACTACTCGTGAAAAAATTTTGATAAAATTAATTCAATCTTAAAATCGAGATATTGCATATATCTGGAAAATAAGAAATATAGTGACAATTTCTTTTTTTTATCGTAAAATTATTTAATGGCCGAAGCTACTTATCAGCTGATACATTCTTATACTCCGGGTTTCGTTTTGTGAGATCATAAAACGTGTTTTTATAGCGTACTTACGAGAATAATTCATGAATAAGTAGTTAGGAACTGGCTGCGCGGAAATTCTGCGCGGCCATTTCGTAGCACGCGAATGCTTCTCATGATAACAAGTATCTAAATGGTGTTAAGTCACTTAAAGTGACGCGACGGTTTCGTAATTTTAATGGGAAAATATTACCAATACATGTTAATGTGCAGCGTTCGGAAAATCTTTGCGATAATGTAATTATATATAACTACATTATAAAATGTCAATAATAATATATCGAAATCTTCTTAAATTTTGTATATATTATCTCAGGCATTTCCGTTAATATATTATATTAGATCAGATCGCTAAATATAAAATTAAATAAATAAATTTTATAGAATCAAAACTATTAATAAAAATATTCTAAAACAAAAGAGGAAATTTAAAATATTGAATGTTGGGCTGAATTTAATCCATTGACCAATAAGGTTCACTAATAAAGTGAACCGAAACGAAAAATATTAAGTGAATTTCTATCTTTCTCCGCAATTCTCTTTACACACTTCAGACGATCTAAAGAATCCTTCTGCGCAGCCGAAGCAATTAGTTAATTAATTAGTAAAATTACGCAAAGAGGTATAAAAAATGAATACTTACCAGGTATAAACTAGGACGGTCTCATTCATAGTCTTTATTCGCGATTCAACTGTATGCAGTCAGCTAGAGTAAGTTAGCGAAAATGTTAGGTAGGTAATAGCTTTCGCGAAGTACTAATTAGAGAATGAAAACCACGTGAGAGAAAAGTAGCGTCAGAGGAGAATTAATAAAACTCTTATCTCGAGAATCGGCTGCTCATCAGCCTCAATATTAAAATATTGAGTGGAATCGAATAAATAATCATGTGTTTGGTGCTTAACGATATTGCTGGGATATTTCGAATTAATTTTAATGCAAAATTCATATATTAAAATATTCCAAACAGTTTGCTTTATACTGCAAATTCAATACGCATTGGCATCTAAAAATCTATTTGTTTATTAAATAATGTCGGAATATAATTATTTTAATAACCACATGCTCAATGCATATGTACTGCACCACGTATTTTTCGCGAATTTGCGAAAACTGTCATGCAAAGTTCGCGCATAAACTCTCGTTGAAAAAAAAGTTACATTTTTATTCGTTTCCTGGTTGGTGTGCAAAGTTGGTATATAAATAAGCTTTGTCCAAGGAATTTTTCTGCGCTCATACTTGTTTGACATTCAAGATATTAGAAAAGCACGAGCAAGAGAATGACAAAAAGAGGGTATTTTATTGCATCGTAAACAAAAAAGCGTTTTAAATAATGAAGCGTTAGTTTTATGAACCGTGATAAAAGTGCTATTTTGTTCGCCTTAATTACCACTTGTTACGCACAATAAATTATAATTGCTGAATAATTTTTGATGAAGGGATGCTTTTGACAAACTCTTGTAAAAGCAATCGGCGCTTTTAAGTTTATTTTAGATTTTTATTTTCCATTATTACATTCAAACTTGCATTGCAAGTGCTAAAATATATATCGTGTAATAAATAAATGATAAATGCATACTTAAATATGAATAAATTTTATCTACAAGTCACATACATATGTATATGTATAGTACATAATTTATTTTATTAAAGAATTCATAAAGATGATCACAATAATGAGAGATATTCTATGTATATGAAAACTATAAACTTTTTAAGTTTGTCATATGTTTAATTTTATAGTAAACGATTATATATCTCGAGTAACAAGATTGTTTATACTTTATCATTATGATTATTTGCAATGTCATAAATAAGAAAATATTAATTTGTATATTTTGCAATGAAAGGATGAGTGTGTGAAGTTGGCACTCCTATGTTATGCTATCATAGTTCTGTTAAGAGTTCTGAGTTATTTAGAACCAGGAAGAGTTCTTGATAATTTTTAGAAATAGTTCCGGTCATTACGATAACGAAAATCAGTTTCAAAAAAGGGTTACCAACTTTACATTTTTTTACACATCGAATTCCAATAGTTTTGAACCGAGTTTTAAGGTTTTTTTAAATAGTTATGTTCCTGATTATTTTTTGAAAGAGTTTTACAATTTTTAGATAAAAAAAACGTACTTTCAATATCGAAAATATTTTTAAAATATCAAGTTCTGGGGAAAGACGTTAGAGTTCTGAATCGTACTCGATAAGACAAGAAAAAACGTGAAAACCGCATGGCTCTATCTATTATAGTTTCGAAGAGATTAATTTTTTTAGATTAATACACTTTTACGAAACATTTAGAAAATCACGAACTCTAACGTTTTTCACGAGAACTTGATATTTTAGAAATATTTTCGATATTGAAGGTACGTTTTTTTAGTTAAAAATTGCAGAACTCTTTCAAAAAAATAATCAGGAACTATATAACTATTTAAAAGAACCTTAAAATTCTGCTCAAAACTATTAGAACTCGATGTGTAAAAAAATGTAAAGTTGGCACCCCTATTTTTTGAAACTGATTTTCGTTATCATAATGACCGGAACTATTTCTAAAAATTATCAAGAACTCTTCTTATGGTTCTAAATAACTCAGAACTCTTAACAGAACTATGATAGCATAACATAGGGGTGCCAACTTCACACACCCTGAAAGGATTGATAATTTTTATAATATATAAACAAGGATTATGCTTAATATTATTCAATGATAATGATTTGGCATTGATTTAATAAGTCTGATATTATACATATATAATCACATACATTTTACATAAATATATATACTTTTGTCACGTAAGAGTAATGTACAAAGCAAGAGTAATTTACAAATAGTATTATTTGGAAATATTCTTATCTTTCACCCCAATTAGAACTTGTATCATAATATAATTGCTCCTTGAATAATGCTATCCGGATTGTAATGATTGAATATATCTATTCGCCGTTCATTCACACTGTGTGTGGCTTCCGTTTGAATTACATTCCGTCAATCGAGAATTAATTGAGGGCTGCTTAATTAATTTTGAGAGCGATAGGTTCTAGTTATTTGGCTTCTAATTGTCGATCATAATGTGAAACCGGCTTGATGTAACATAACAGTCATCATTTTTAGTTAACAAAAACTATAATCGCGTTTTGGAAAAGAGTATGAAATTCTTATATGCATATTTGAAATATCTATACTTCAAATATAAATTCATAAATTGTGCTATTAGTATTTAGCACTTTTTTGTAGGATAATTGCAGAGGGATATGATAATTACAGAATTATTATAAAATCGCGAAAAATAGCAGCATCTACGATAGAGCGAAAGGAGAGATTTATGCGCGGTGTGGGAATCGGGAAGGATCGACAAGAGGGAAAGGTATTGAAAACTATTCATCCCGTGTGCCGGCTCGGCCAACATGAAATTCAAATCGATGCATTTATAGAGAGCATGCGGACCACCCGTCCGCGGTCGACATTGCTTACGTGGGGACGACGTGGGGTTGAGCAAAGGAGGGTGAAGGGGAAGAGGATCGACGGGCAGGAGTAGGGTGGAATAATCGTGCCGTTTATAAGCCGGTGGTGCGTCGCTCGGTGTTCCGGCTATGCATTAAGATGACGGATAACAGCCGCAGCTATGCCGGAAGGCTTGAATCGTCACGATACGGAGATAACGACGCCTCTCCAGGCTCTCGTCGTGCCAGTTTACATGTAATACGCGCCATCGGACATTAACCCTTTTACTTTCCACATGATACCTGCACGTGCGTCGACCTTCTCCCTTTCCCTCGTCGTCGATATTCCGTGCATTCAAGTGCATTTCACTGTTGGCTGCAAATGTACAAATTATATTTTGTCAGTTTCAAGTCATTTTCAAGTCAATATGCGAAAGTATTAACATGTATTAGCAAGCTAACAAGTACTTTACATGCTCGATTCTCTTAATAGAAAAAAACTTAGCCGAGGAATTAAATTAAAAGAATCAAATCATCTACTTAATTTAAAATTTATTTTTTACAAATTTTTTGAAATTAATTTGCCAAATGTTTTAGATTTAATCATAGAAATCTGTGTTGCCTTTAAAACAATTATCTTTTTTTTTCGTAAAAAAGGGAGGAATAAAGATGTTAAATTTGACAATAATCGCATAATAGTTGCACTGCATAACTGGTATTTAATATAGCGACACTTTATAATAGATATGTATGGACAGGACTAACAATAAGTTATAGTCTGAGGATATAATAGATGGGTTGACTGCGAGTGATCGGACATATTCTTCTCAAGATTATAGTTTTCATCGAGAGCTATCAGCTCCATTTGAATTTTAATTACAAAGTTTAGTTTCGGGTCCTCGAATCGAATAACTATGGCTCGTTAACTAATGCCCGACCAAACTTGAAGTCGCGTCGTCGATTATTGTTTGCCCCTCGCTATCCATTCCTTCCTCTCAGTCATCATCTATATATATAATTTAGCTCTAATCGTGAGTTAAAGTACATGTAAAACTGTTCGAAAAAAGCTAATAATAAGGCGCGGCAATAGTTAATTTTATTCAAATAATTAGAGCAATTAATTATTTACGTCGCGTGGCGCAACTTAGTAGGACAACGTAACTTGGTTCATTAATAACAACAGCAGTACGTTAATTATGAGCAAATTTAATGATGCACACAGTATAATACATATCTATCTATCTATCTATCTCTCCTGAAACTAACACTTGGAATAATACAAAATAGATAGCATAAATATATAACATATACAGCTGTCTGCAGGATATAATATGCTTATTGCTCGTTCAGCATTTTACTCCTTAACGACGGATAATGGCTCTTCATTACGTTAATGTTCGGCAATCGATATCAGTATCTCCGGCGCAATTCTCCGATTCTCCGATAAGTCGGTGGTCTAATTGGCACTCAGACTTGAGATCGTTGTATTTCTTCACCGTGCTTTCGCCGACTCATTTTCACCGACGATTTATATTCCTTCGATCGGGGGAGGGAAGGGGGTCAGGGGAACGAATTTACACGTCGTTGAGAGGAGTTGCATCTGCATCTGGCAGTCGCGGATCAATCTGAATTCGCAAACACGACGTCGCCTCCGCTTCGTCTGCCTGCAGGCCGCCCCGACTCATCGGCTTTCAGGCCATAGGGCTGGATTAATCATGGCCTTCTGTAAGCACTGATGCATCCGCTAATCCGGGACTCTCTCACTCGATTCAACCATTTCTCCGGAACGATCTACCGTGCCATTATATAATAGTGACTGGATCCGCCGGATTAAATCCGCAAACTATTAACTCTGTAACTGCTCAAATGTGCCGAGGTGTATTTGGTCGCGTCTCGATCCAATTTGTTTGAGCTGTCCGGTTGCGCAATCGGTATCGGTGGAAAAACATGAGCGGCAAACGAGGCCACTTACTACTCTCTGTCTCTGCTCGTTTTCGACCGCAAAAATATGCGTTTGCTGTTTACGCCGCGTATATATAATAATTTTCCGTCGTGTTAAAATTTAAATATATATATATATATATATATATCCATATTTTATTCGGCGCATGTCGCGCGCGTTAACATTTATTTTGATCATTTGTTGTTATTATTAATTGGCAATAAGTTAGCAAAAATTTATTAAACGTATGCGTTTGTTGCAAAATTGTTGCGTCCATTTATAAGACATATATGCTAGCAAAATTAATGAAACGTAATGTTCATTATAAAAAATTGCATGAATTTATAAGATATATACTAGCTATGTTGTTGAAACGAGTAGTTGATGAAGTTAAAAGTTTTATAAGACGAATCCCATCGGACTCTTTTTTTTTTTTTTAAACCGTGACCGGGCAAAAGCACGTAACTCTTGGCAATCTTGTGAATGTATAATCGATCGCGCTAATTGGAAAGCAGACGCGATTAATGTAAGGAAATGTAGAAATTTTCACTTCGTCTTCGATACTATAATAATGTTATTGACCTCATAGTTCAGTGAGTTTAATAGAATTATTGGACAAATTTTTCAATATAGGGGAGCATAAAAGAGTAGCTTTGATCTTGTTTTACTGAACATTTAAGGCAAAGTAAAAGCGTACAAGTGTATGAACATGAATTGTGTCCATTGTAAAAGAGCTCGGAGAAGAGAGATGAGCAGCGCGTATTATCATTTACGGCCATTTCATTGGTAAAGTCGAGAAATTTTGCGATTGCCGCTTGCACCGGTATTAGACCGATATTCATGAAGTAAATATGCATTTAGATAGAGAATTAACGTAGCAGTTAGCTTTGCTTTTAGTCTACACGGCATATCGTATAATGAGTGTAAAAGGGCACAAAGGAAATGATGTCGTTGGAATTTAGAACATCCTTTGAAGATTCATATATAAGATTTGCGTTCGTGAAATATTGTACGACAGTAATTTTGATGACAATGACGGAGGAGCGTTTGTTAGATTATTTCACTGTCTGAACACATATCGGACATTGTAATTTAATACATAGGGTGGAGAGGGGACGAGGGAGAGAGTAGGGTTAAGCAAAAAGCATGTAAATCTTTTATCGCGGCGCTTATGAAATCGATATGCATTTGGGACACAGATTACTGAAACAATCAAGCTTCAATGATCATTCTTTTGCGAAGCGGTGCATAACTGGAACATGGCCACACAGAGAGAGAGAGGGCTAAACTAATTGATTAATTAAAGAACCAAACCGATAGATGGGAAAGACATCGCGAAAATAAGGCCGATGCGATATCAATGATTAGGGTCATCAATTAAAGAGTGAACAATTCGTTAATCGTGTTCGGCTATTTATAATTTCATTTTCGATTCTTTGTATTTTCGTTTACATTAGAAATGGATGTTGGAGTCAAATGCAATATCGCCCGTAAATGAAATGTGTATACATATTATTTGTATTAGATTAATCAATCAGTAGAGCTAACCAAATTTGAATACCATTATAATGAATGTGATTTAAATTGTAAATTATCGAATATATACATACATATATACAAAATTACGACAACGTTCATTTAGTGCTCCGCTAAATATACAATATACAATAGAAATGTGTAGAGTCATTGTTACATTATTTTTTATTATTTTAAAGTAAAAATATTTTCTATACAAAACATTGCTTTATTTGTGTTGCATCGATTAATTAAGCAAAGGTAAACATGTCTAATCTCTGCCGGTTAATGGTGCGTTGCTACAGGCGGCTACGATTTGTTGCATAATTGCTACAGAGATTTGGAACACGGAGAATTCAATGTTGCTTGCTGTTTCTGTATTATTGTCGGTCTTCTTTCGGATACCCGCGGGACAAATATCCATTTAGATCGTGCATTATAGCGAGGCGATTAGGTTTAATCCTCGACCTTTTGCGCGCGCTCGCGTTACCTAAAAGTTGATTTTATACAACGTTTCATCTTACAGGAAATATTAATCTACGGTATATATAGTGCTCCATTTAAATAATTACGAATCATAATTGTACTCGTGACATTTACATCCATTCACTTAGTACCATCAAATACTCCGAGATAAAAATGCAAAGGTATATTTCGTAATTGCAATATTAATTAAAGTTTGCAAAAATATCTTTCTTTTACCTGTTGAGAGAGAAAGAGACAAAGAGTGAGTGAGAGAGAGAGAGAGAGAGAGAAATCACTTTCAACTTAAATAAAAAATATGCTTCAAGGAAGAAAAGAAAATCACGCTGGTTGCGTTATGCATGCATTTAGATCGCGCATTAGCGATGCAATCAAGTTTGATCTTTATCCCTTTGCGCATAACCGGAACGAAGAGACATAAAAGGAGTTTTGATTGAACAGCCTTAGAGCGGTGTACAGCGGGGATATAGGAGATTGTCGGAATCGCGTATGACATTTCCTACTGACATTTCGCGAACGGCCTCCCTTGGGGCTGTATCTAATGCTGCAACAGCCGCCGACTACTTTGAGGACCTTAATTACCTTAATATCCCCATCATTATCATCTTCAGGGTAACTTGCGTGTTGTGCAACCCCCTCGCGCCAATTGCACATCAGACACATTTCGTTGACTCGTTCTTCCGACCACCTGCAACTACCGGTGCATTATCATTTTAGTCTTCTTCCGAGTTTTCGTGCAAGTTTGGACGTATGCATTTTTAAAGTGAAGTAACGCCAATTCTGAAAGTTATAGTTTATAAGTTCGAAGCGGCGGTTCTCGCTGAAAATTTAATATTTCAGTTTAAGAAATATATAGCGCTTGAAAATTGAATGTACTGTCATATTCGGTAATACGTTCTTAATGAGTAATGTATAATGTCGTGTGTTCTCTCGATTCGGCGAGGCTATTTAAGGATCTTGCGAATTTGATACGTTTATTCGATCTTAACGAGATTACTATCGAGATTGAAATCGAGTCCGTATCACGTCGTACAGATCGTATAAGACGAAGACGGTAAAGGTGAGCCAGAGTAATTTATGGAAGGAGTACTTTAGCTAGGAGTGGAGTCACGGTGGCTCGATGGGTGGTTAGCGTTTCGCTAACTTTATTTCAATGCAACCGCGGAATGAGAGAGGCGGAACAGTCTGTCTGCTAACAGCTGATGAAATCCTGAAGTGCATCGGTCGTCGTAGAATTGCATTTCCATTGTTCGAGCCGCGTTCGCGGATACGCGTTCCGACTAAAAAAAAGTGCCGTCATAACGGCGGATGGGGAAGTGGCGTATTGGAATTCAATTTCGCGCGAAATTATATCAGACCGGATCGTCGCAGTGCTTGTTTGCTCCCCCGCGAGCTTAGTTAATATTCCGCCCGCGAGTAAGAAGCCCGAATTCCGAAATTGCTCCGCAGTCATTTCGTTTGACTCTCGCACACACTGCGGGATTTCGTATATTTATGTATCTTGCGAGGTTTGCGTGAAAACGCGAATTTACGACGGATAGAAGATTTCGCAGCTTGAAGCTCCGGTATTTGACCTTTACGTGTAATCTGAAAATTTGCCAGAGTTTGCTCTTCCTCGCCACTGCGAAGTAGAAAAATTTGAAAAATTTTCAAAACCTATAAATATTTGAATGTTCAAAGATTTAAACATTTTTTATCCCCTTTAAATCTCCGTATAAAAATTTTATTGAAAAAAAAACTTGGAGAAAGAGGGAAGCTTTTAAAGTTTTTAATACTCTATCATAGTCGGTAGTAATGTTTACGAGAAAATGTAGCAATTCATCAGATATTTACACGTGGATTTTTTATACACGTAACTCGATAATTTCTCAGAATATTAATCGTAAAAAAAATAGAGAACAAGATGTATAACAATACGTGAAAAGTATACTTTGCTCGCGTGCCCCAACCGTGAAGATTTATGAAGTTGTGCGGTCGTGGCTAATCAAAAATGTCAGCAGGCATTGATTTAAGGGGTTCAGGGTTTCCTCACGCGCAGTCTGAATGCCACGAGCGTGGAGATATACGGATACGAGATGGACTTCTCGTGTAAAGTCGTAAAACTCGTATACGCGCCTTTTCGAAGTATCGTCGTCGTCGTTGTCGGCCATTCGCGACACACGTATACGCTTCTGGAAAATTAATCTTCTACGAGTCTAGTCTAATCTCGGCTCTCTCTCGTGACACGAGATTCTCTGATCCTCGACGAGGAGACATAAGATCGTGATGATGCGCGCGCGCGAACCAAGTTGGTCGCAATCTTTACTCGCGTCCTTGTCCGGATCGACCTGTCAAAAAGTTCGAGAGGCCGCCAACGGAACGGCGAGCGAGCCGCCGTAGGGAGGAAGCGACTCGAGCCGGAAATTGAGAAGTAGAAATTGAGCCGAATGTTTCCTGAAATACGTCGCGGACGTCGGAAAAGTCGGGAGAGCTGTCGCGCGAAACAAGTTACGCCGGATCCGGAGCTTTCGGTATGTGTACGAACATTCCGTGATTGTATTGGAAGCTGCACCGACGTTATTAGCGCCATTAGAAACGAAATGGATGGTGCGTCCAGTATATCTAGTAAAAAGAAGAGAATGAGAGAGAAAAAAATATATATATATCATATTAATAAATAAAAATATAAGGTACCTTAAAAATATTTCGACGTGCGTAAAAAAATTCTGGATAGTTTGAATGATATTTCGTAAATTTTGAAATATTTTGATCTTTATTTTTATATGCATACGACAGTGGAGGATCATAAATATTTAAAAATAAATTTATTTGATATTTATGCATGTGTGAAAACAAACTATTTTTTTTTATTTCATCGAGAGAAATGTCTGGACATTCATCAAGGAAACTCATTATACAAAATTTTATATAATGCTGAAATAATATTGTTTTTGAAAATATAACTGTTCAAATAAAATACTATCGTATAAATAAATAAAGCTAACTGAATACAATTTGTGCGTATAAAGTTAAATTTTTTTGCATACATAAAAATTGTCACCATTTTCTCTCATAGAATTATTTTGATATTCTCCACAACATTGCAATTTTGCAGTTTATCTTGTAATGAAGATATAATGTAAAGAATATAAGAATGTCAAGATTTCTTTTACATACATTCGAAATATCTCTAACTACTTCTTGAACATTGAAAGATACAGTAAAGTTACGATTGTAAAAAAAATTGTGCACTGAGTCAAGTGCAAGGTATCATTGTGAAACTTGTCAAAGATTTTTGGAAAGATTTTAAGGAACGTACGCATTGTCCGAAAATTCACGGCAACAAATACATGTGCCACCGTTTTTTTCACCGCTCCGTCCAGCAGAAAAGTCGCGAAACTCGTGCGAAAAAACGCGCGAGATTGTGACACATAGTTTGCGACGCGGGCCGGGTTCTCCGAGTCTCCGTAAATTACAGAAACTCGTGCGAGATGAGCACGGCCGTAAATACTTGGTTATCATAGTTGGCGGAAGCACGACGGGGGCATTATACCTGCATTCACGTTCATCGTGGTCAGAGATGGCGGAGCCCGCGCTCTGGACAGGCCGCTCAACGTTTCCATTCATCGGTGTGGATATCAAATGCAATAGTTCATGGCGATGCTTCCGACTAGGTGGTCGACCAGTCCTCGACCTCTACCTCTCCTAATCCAACCACCCAGCGTTTCACACCGGTCCCTGGCAGATTTACAAGCGCCTGGGTTGATATCTGCATCCGAGAGTCGCCCGTGTTAGACGCACATGTTCCGGACCTTCTCTCTCTCTCTCTCTCCCTCTCGCTTTCTCTCTCCTCTCTGAACTTTCTGTCACATCGGTGACTTTGTAGTAGTGTCATCTGAGATAATTAAGCGAATAATCGACGCGGTCGAATGTAGGATTAAAGTCGAGAATTGAGAGACAGCTCGCTAATGAAGCTTTCTCATCCTTTCGCTCTCGAGTGTCTTTCAGATTAACGCGATATATACATCAGTTGTATCATATCATCTTCATCTCTTTCTTCCATCTTTGTAAATGCTTGGATATTTCGCTTTAAATTGTTTTCAAGACCGAGAGAACGGTTTTAAAAAAAAAGGAAAAATAAAAGCACAAACACGTATCTACAATGATCTACAAATAGAGACTCGCGTCTGTTCTCTTCTTCTCTGTTTTTCTCAATGCGGAGAGATGGGAAAGCGTTTTATTCGCGAGTAAATTTTTAATGCAAGGCTTTGCAAAAACTTTGATATTAAAGGAACATACAATTTCTATTCGAAGAAAGCAATTTCTGCCTTTCCTTTTACACTTTCCGAGTGATGAAATATCGCTCCCTTTTCAGCTGACATCTTACCATCGGCCGCGTATATCAGCCGTATATGTGGAGTAATAAATAAAATAGTATACTCTCTATAGTGTGCGCGCACATACTGTAAAAGGTTAATATTCGAGCGCTATACGGTATAGTGCAAAGTATCGTCAGCGTAACATTTATTCGCGCTTGAGGGAGGGAAAAAAAAAACCTTGTTAAAGTTGTGATCGCACGAGCGAGTCCGTCAATGAGCAAATCCGCAAAACAAGCCGGGAGGGATTTCATCACCTGCTGCTGTATGTACACGGTATAAATCGGATCGTTAAGAAAAATCTGATTTTTTCCCGTTAGGTTTTTGCAAAAAAATCCGGGCAATAGCGAATGCGAGGGAGCTGCTATTCACTGCGGAGGTCGCGTTTGTAAGTTCCCGGCTCTGTTTTTTTTTTTTTTTTTTTTTTTTGCGAACGTTATGCATGTTCGGCCGGGCAGAGCCGAATGCGTAGGTATTCTCGCGATGCTGGTTCATATTTCCGAGCGTGTACAGCGCGCGGCTATGCACATCCCTATGTGTATCTCTGTGCATCCCTATCTTCAAAGGCAACAGGATAATGGAATTGCCTATTTCAGTGCGCGCAAAACATTTATTCCCGGGATATACCGTTTACGTTATAATTTCTGGGATGACGTGCCGGTGACGTTTAGCGCCCCGAGGCGTGCGTTTCGTCGGTCGAGGGAGATGATTACTTTAAAGAAACGCCGGAAGCGACCATCTCTCCCTCTCTCTTTTTCCCTACCCTCGCGAGCTCGCCTCACAAAGGAAACGTGCCGATATCGCGTAATCGAATGTTACGCTCGGGAGAAGCGCCACGGGACGAGGTAAACATGCGATAGCGTGGCGGAGGAAAAATGTTAAGAATATGCTCAGTCGATTTATTTAATGCCAATAACATTTATCCCTCGATTCTTTATACGCGGATATACCGCTGTTTAGTACACGGAAAGTGCAATGAGCTATGCGAAACAAACTTTTCTTAATTAATTAATTAATTAATTCGCCGTTACAAGATACAAGCTCGAGTATCAAGTTCTCGAGATGTTTAATAAAAATGCAGCGATTTAGTCGACGTATGCGCGGATATAAATCCGCATTATGCACTCGTCTCTCGAGGAGCTCATGTTGATTTAAATTATAATTTGCCATAACTTTGTGACCCGTGCGTAATTTTCTTAATGCTATAATTCGTCGCGGTTTGTATTTCATATATCGTGTTTTGATGCGCACACTCGCTCTCGCTAAATTACAATAAATTACTTGATCGACTAGCGGGCGCGCAAACAGTATGCAACAAACCGGGGGCAATTATCTGGGAAACTTCGTTATACGAGACGCGGCGCGAATAACTCGCGAATAAAGGAACATTAAACTGCTGAAGAATAATATAATAACAGAATGGCCGTCTCTCTCTCTCTCTCTCTCCGGATGATCTCGCGGCATTTTATTTCTCCCGCGGAGAGACCGTGCCGTGAAAAATTATAATTGATATGGACGGACCGGAAACCGAGGGGGAATAATCCGAAGGCGAACGCTGGGGAAAGGTAGACGGCGGGAAAAGAATCGCTGGTCCGTTGAACTGGAATACAAAAGTCGGCTGGAGACTTATGAATTAAAGTAAAAATGTCGGTCTCGGCGCCGTACATTTCGCAGGGGGAGAAAGAAAAGGGAATTCCTTTTCTTTTCTTTAGCGAGAATGCACGAATATTTATCGTTAATGTGTCTGATTAACAATTAGATATTTTTTTATATAAAAAATTTATATTACTTCATTGTAAATGTATATTAACTCTAATAATACGGCTTATTTTAGATGGAACATTAATTATATAATTGTATTGCTATTATCGTAAAACTCAATAAAATTGAACTCAGCTTGAAAATAATCATAATTTTGACTCATTTGCGTGTGTCATGAATTTAGATTTAGACAGATGACGGATCGTAAAAATAAATCCATTTTGCACAACAATGGAGAAATGGACCACATTTGGGAATAGTGTAACACAACAGAATACAACAGTTTAATAATATAATAAATGCATACGACGACCTAATAATTATTCTATATATTCTATATATATATTGTTGTGACCGTAGATAATCGGTCAACGACTATGAATTGACTATCCGATTAACGATTCGAATATTAATGCGAATTTTAATATTGACCAATCTATCCGCACAATCTCCGTTATTATGTGCGTATGATAATGACACATATAATATTTATTTCTTGCTTTTCATTTCAGGTGGCATGGTTACGCGTCGACACACAGACTATTTTGACGATAGCGAGCCACGTGATCACGAAGAATCACAGGATCGCAGTTTCTCACAGCGATCACCGTACGTGGTTCCTTCACATCCGGGAGGTGCGAGAGTCCGATCGAGGCTGGTACATGTGTCAGATAAATACGGATCCTATGAAGAGCCAGATCGGTTATCTCGAAGTGGTCGGTGAGTAGTAAAACTACGCGTCCTCCCATTTCTCTCTCGTTAATGGACCCCGGGTGTAATTATCCTGATTTATTTATATATATATATATAGTTGTCGCGCGCTCCGTATACAGAGGTAAATGATCTCATGGAATATCGGCAGTTACATTACGCGCCTCGTTATTATGCTCCATTAAGCTTAGGTGAAAACTAATTTATCATTTCCTCGCATTTATATATCATTATATTCCCATTCATTTATTAATATACGTCGCTTAACTGTATATTTAATATAGAAGGGAAACGAGCGTTTTATATTGAAATAATGAACTCGAAGTTAAAGTCGCGCTCGCATTCGGGCTATTCAACTCGTCATTATTATACATATTATACATATATTCGCTCTCGCTGCGTACGTATATATCCGAATATATTAGATTAAATTCTTAATGCTACAAGAAGAGAGCTAATAGTTGGCGAAGCAAAACGCCGTTGAATTCCCGCGTTATTACTACATTCGCTGAGGGTGGAATAACGCGAGCTCGTCGAAAAGGTATAGGCACTAGAATCACAAATCCGCCAAACCAATGCAAAACTTTCGGTCGACGCGAGTTAGAGTCGTAGACCCAACCCCAATGGGGAAGGGGGGGTCGGTTGGTTGGTACAACTTACAAAGTGGCCCTTGCCGCAGTTCGAAGACTACGCGAGTACACTCGCGAACTGCAAAGCTTCCGCGTCGTATATCGCCGCTCGAATGCACTCGCAAGTAGATTATGTTGAATGCTAATAGGACCGCTTTCATCGGTTCCATTGGTTAAAGAGACTTGGTTTCGAGTTCCGCGTTTCGCGCGATTCCTCTTCTTCCCTCCGTTTCCGCTCTGCCTCATATCATAATTCTCTCGCCCATCTTCTCCTTCCTTCCATCTCTCTCTCTCTCTCTCTCTTTCGCTGATTCGTCGTTTAAGCGTTACGCCATCATCCACTCTTCCCTTTCTTCGGGAGAAAAGTTTGCCCCGTTTCGTTATGCTCCCTATATTAATGACGAAATTTGCCATTCCATTGCCAAGAGAGAGAGAGACCGCGATACGCTATTTATACTAAAGTCCATATTAAGGTTTGAATACGCCGGGCTTAATCCTTGCGCGCACTGCATCGTGTGCGGGTAAGTGGCAATTTCCATAGATAATGTTACTCGTAATTGTACGGAAATAGGATGATGCGTCGGAGATATGCGATTGCGATTGTGTTGGTGACCGATCGTGTAGGATGTTGCGCGAGTTGGCAACATTTCGACTATATATGTATATATGTGCGCATTATATATACATAAACGTGACTTCCGCTGTAACATGGAAGGATGAATGCAACGTATAATATATTTGTCGTTTGAGATGAAAATTAATTTTTTAAATTTATTATAAAAATATATCTCAATTATATTATTATTTAAATAAAACATTATAGAGACTCATTATTTTTGCAAATAAACAAATTTTTCTTCCCGCAGAGATATGTAATTAGTAAGGTATATACAGTATATAATTACTCATTTTATTATTAAAAAAATATTCATTTTATTCATCGACATGCTGCAGGATAGGAAAATGTTGCGCGCCTTTGCGTTTTATAAAACGGAAAGGGAAAAAAAATTTGTATTACATTACGCGATACCATACCAAAGCAGTATTGCAGTTGAAGTAAAGTAAAATAGTAAAGAAGTATCTATGCTCTTTTCTTGAGATTCTTTTATCGGTGATACGGGCGATTCAAAACTCGTTATTTCTCGAATCTTTTTCGCATGCTTCAAAGTCGGCAAAAAGTAAGGTAAGGTTCTCCCTCTGAGATTTCCGAGAATGCGAGTTATACTTTCTTTAATGGCCTCTCGATATTCATCCGTAAAGTCTGCTCGCGTCTCCGTTCACTGACAGGACAGGAGAAACAAATGAACCGATGGGCACGATAATGGCACAAACTAGATCGGTTTAGTAAGCGATCGAGGTAACAAAGTTCGCAAGATATATAGTCGTCGGAAATTATTGTCAAATATTTACGTATATATACATGTATGTATCGTAACGTTATATACCTACCTGTGCGCGAAGCAGAACGTAGCAAACGTTTCGACATGCCCTCTCGAAGGAACCACTCGAGGACCGAATCCGAGGTCTGGGTCTGCCCAGTCTAGGGCTCGCGATGCAGGAGAGTTTGTTGCGTTTGTTGTATACTTTACGGTCTTCCGTTCCGGGTCTTCTCCGCCCGTTCGTACCGAAATCAAATTGGCATTCTCGAGATACGGCCAGGCTCTCTCGCATCCCATCTGTAGCAATCTAATCCCGCGCTCCAGGGTCCGTTTCTGGAGCCGGCGGCGGCGCACCAGGTTCCTCTCGCGCGCGCCTCGACCTGACCTGACCCTCTTTCCCAGATTCAAACCCCCTCGGTCGTCGTCGCTCGGAGGGCGCGTATAGCTCTGTAACCGGACTACTTACGGAACTTCTCGTCTCTCCCTCGTGGGATCATTCCGCGTCCCCTCGCGACTCGCCCGATAGAAGTCTCCGGCAAATGCACCGTCGCCGCCGTCGCCCTTTCTATTTTAACAGCGCCCGCGTCGTCGTCGCGGTCGTCGCTTAAGAAATCTTCTCGCACACCCGCAGGTAGACCGCCGCAGCCGAGGCACTTGGCGAGGGTATAGGCCGGTCCTCCTTCGGGAACTCGCTCTCGTGCGAGCGTTAGGTTTCAACGGAACACGGAGAGAACGAACGGAAAATGTACCTCTCATTCATCCTTTTTATTCTTCCCGGTCTTTTTTTTAATCTTGGGTAGTACTTAAATATTTTATTCTTGAATATTTTTAACATACAACAGTTTGATGATATTAAATTTGCTCTTAATCGTTTTAGAATTTATTAAAAAATATTATTAATATTGTTAAATATTAATAAAAGTATGCAACAGATACACAAAAATTGATGAATCTTTTATGTGTTCATTCATTGGGCTATTTATTATTCAAGACAATTATTCATTTCAATTATTTTGACGTCAGAATTTATAGAAGAGAATATATTCATTAATTATATTTAAGTCACTCGAGGAAACCTCATACACTTGAGAAATCTTCTCGCATGTGAGAGAAAGGGAATGGTTATTCGGTCTAGTTTGAGTATACAGGAGAAAATTGATTTTCAACGCAGACGATTATCTTAATGTAATTAGATTTAATGTTGGCTTTTTTTTTACTTCTTGTTTGGATCGAAAAAGTATATTTTACATATAATAAATACTTAAAGTATCTTTACTTAACTATATATATTATATTATAAATTTAGACATACTTGGTATCGAATAACATTTATAATTATATTTAATTATGGATTATACATATACATATATGTATAATTATAATTTATATATTCTATTAAAATGTAATAGAGTAAATCTTGTAGTTCTTCATTTATAATAATGTAATAATTTCATGATGCTGCAATCGGGAAACGTAAAATCACATTACTCGGTAGCTAATCTGCCAAATATGGAATTAATTAACTATTGAATGGTCTTACCGCGCATAATGGAGCTTTCGGCTTTTATGTACGTTGATAATGCGACTCATCGGAAAATGTTTTCGGATCTCAATTATCGGATCCTGGCAAAGTTCCCGTTAACGCACGCGCGCATACTCGTGTGTGCTATACGTACATAGTGTATATATGTACATGCGCATGACATTGTGTACGGGCATATGCAAGCACGCACTGATACGCGTGGTATCGTCCTGGCACGGGGGTTCATCCGAAAACTCGCGAGTAAATCCAATCTCTATCTGTAATATCGTGACAAGGTCTTTCGGGATATCGAATTTACGTCATGTCGTTTCCCATCGAAGATATAATTATTGCCGCGATAGATATATTGATGGCGATAAAATAGAGCCGGTATTAAAACATCGAGTTATTGTTGGATTAAATGTATATGGTAAAGATAATACGCATATAAGAATAACTGTAAATTTTCTTTTATTTAAACATAAAACGTTCTGATGACGGCGGACAATTAAAGAGGAAATGACAAAGGCGCCTTATGAAGAACTCGCGTCGCGTTGATGGTTACGAATGAAGCAATCTCTGCCACCCGTTGCCGTAAAAATAGCGCTTAACATGCAGTCAGGGCGAGCAGAGAAACTCAGAAAAAGGGGAAGCGTGTTGAGTGGCAGGAGAGAGAGAGGGGCGGAAGGGAGAAAAAAGGAGGAACTCCGGGTTCATGGAGAAGGAGAAAAAAATGAGGAACGAGTGTCGTGCGCTCGCTGTCGAGGGGCCACACGACTTTTCATTTCCGAGAAGGGCTGTAAAGATTGCTCGCGTGCAACCCCCGCGCCCACGTTGTGTTCCCGGCAAACTCCGCGGCCGTATTACCGCCATAATAATAAGGTTAATGCCTTGCAAATTAAGCGGACGCGAAAGACCTTTCGCGTGGCTTTATGCTCATTTTAGTGCCGATGCCTGATCTTTGTCGACGAGCCGCAATTATCGCGATAGCGCGTCGGAAACGATCCTATGGGCTTCAATGAAATTTGTTGGGGCTCCCTCGCATCTTTGATTATATGCGAGTAGCCATAACGGGCCGTTTATTATGCGGAGGTAAATGGCGCATGAATTATATATACAGTCGAAAATCTCTCAGATGATATATCTAGGTGTGCATGAAGGAGAAAGGGAGAGAGAGAAATACGATATTACGATAATATGTATTGATATTTTTGTCTGAAATAATTAGGCAAACTTGCGTACAGAATAAACTTTCTCTTGCTGTGTTGAGAATTCTTTGAGTCCCATAGCTAATTATAAGATCTAAAAGAGAATACTAATTAGACGGAGAAGGACGGTATCAGTAGATCGAGTGAATTAAGCAAAGAGAATAGACTGAGAGATTCTTATTCGCGTTGAGAGTACACCTTGATCTTCGTTAATGGCATCCTATTATAAGATCCGATAGGAGACGATACACTCTTGTTTTAATGAAATTTCGAATTTCCGTGTAATTCACGGAATAATGCCTGGTGGAAACGCCTTTGCCTCCTTTTCTGCTTTAATGCAATTTCCAAGTTTAGATAATTAGTTCGCGTCGATATAAGGTTCGTTAGTTCGGATATCTCCTGAAGGAATAAAAACTTGACAAACTATATTTATTACCCAGTTGCATATTATACTCGTATAGCGTCGCTTTCGTTAAGATTTTCATTTCAAATGGGCTGGAGAAGCCCAATTATGTAATCTGCAAATATCGTCGAGAGAGACTTGACGTAGAAATCGATCGCTTCATTCGAATGTACTCGCGAGCTCGTAAATCACCGGTGCGTTTCGTCCCGATGGGGCTTCGGCGCGAGAATCTCTCGTACATAAGTAAGGAAACGTGTTTCTTTGATACGCCAACTGATCCTCTATTCTGAAATCGTCCGATTAAACCGACGAGAGATCGCTCGCTCGTCCCCCCCCCCCCCCCCCGAAATAAGCTTTATTCGTCCCTCCGAGCGAAATGACAGGCTGTCACGTGGCTATCGCCTGGCATCCGGTACGGTCATTGTCAGCTCACGTCCATGTCACGTTGATGTTGGCCGCCGATATATGGACATAATGCATGGATATATCCTCGGGGATCTTGACGGGCCGTGAGAAACTGTGGCAGTTAACTGTGGCAGTTTTGATTTAATTCAAGTGACTAACTATCTTCTCTCCAATTCAAATTCGCCACATTAGCTAATGGAACGTAAAGTGTCGTATCGTCAATTCTTATCACACTTTATTTCCAATCGATTAAATGGGTATATATATTAATCTTCCTCGCGCTCTCGCTGTTACTTTTATACCTTCCGTAAAACTTGGGGCTCGCTATTTATTTGCAAATGTAATAAACTGTGTGTATGCGTTTAGCTTTAAATAGATCTATATATATTCGTTGTAATCCATTCTCTATTATTTACACGCGATATACATATACAAATCGATTGCAACCTGTTATTCTCCATTTATTTCTCTCACGCTGTTTACGAACATGTCAACCGGTCGATCAGTATGCAATGTACATTAAATTACGTCGAGCACTTGGTAAACGTATAGAAAGTTTATACATCTGTAAAAGGGAGAAAAGTTAAGCTCGCTGCGCGCTATATCCCGAAAGAAATTCAGCCGTATATATACCTAGTTTACCATGCACGCGCGATATATACATGCGATGCCAGTTTTTCGACTAGCCGGATACGGATCGCAATTTTCGGAGCACTCGTGCGTGCTTTTTTAAGTCTTTCACGTCGTGGGGAAACGTGAAAGGATATACTTCTAAATTCGGCTCTCCGCGGGCGGCCGTAGCCTACTTCGCCGCACAAGTTTGCAACTTTTCGCAGCACGCTTTGCAAGTCCATTTCCGTTTCCCCCGATCTACCTTTATCCGGCATCTTTATCCGCGTGGGCAAAGCACAAAGCGGAACTGCATAGCGGCTGATTCCGCATACACACGCATCTCTCTCGCTCTTTCTCTAAATATTCTAATAGATATATGTATATATGACGCCGCGTATAACATTTAATAGTACAAATCGATGTGGCGTTCGATCGTTCTCACCGCGGTGACCAAAACTTGGAAGCAGAGTGCCTCTCGTGTGCTCGTCCACGTCAATATTTCATTAATTACACCGATATCTCCCTGCAACGGCGAAACGGCGCAATGTATTTTCATTTCGTACATATGACGAAACCAATTTCAACTTTACCGATATCGGGATATAAATGTGCGTTGAAATGTATGAGATATATATATTTTCGCGTTTCCTATAAATAATTTATTAGAGAGATATCCTCCCTTCCTTCCCTGCCAAAAAAAAAAAAAACGCGCGAGAGAAATATTGTGAAACATTATCATTGTACGATCGCCGGTTAAAGTTTATACGTGAAGTTGAAAGGGAGAAAGAGAAGTTTGGACAAATTAGAGGAAACGACGACCTAAATAAATGAGAAGAAGGGTAGTTACCTCTTTCTCTGTATGTGTATGTGTGTGTGAGAGAGAGAGAGAGGCTACTTCCTGAAAGATAAACATCTGCTCTTCACTTTGCGAAGAAATTTCGAGTACCGCAGTCTCGACGGATTTATGACGTGATATTCCGCGCTTATTAAAACGTGCAGAAATATTTGTTCAGAAGATGCTGAAGAATATGAACAAGTAGAAGAAGACAATTAATACTCATTATCAATTGTTAATAACTTTGTCGGATATTACTCGAGTAATCTCTCTCTTGCAACTTACATTTCTCGTTAAGATTAGATAATTTGCTGTTTTGCAATTTTAACAAATGGGAAACAGGCAAATTTGAAAAAAAGTCAAATTGAATAAATAATTTTAAAATCTATTATGACAGTCAAAGTGGAAGATGAATGTCCGTTATTCGCAGGGATTTGCTCAATCATGATTCACGTCACAGGGAATTCAATAGAAGCTCGAGGCATAGAAACGTTTTGCGATAGACTTTGTCGGTACTGGAAATAAACGAAGAATAAGATCGTTACTTTGCACGGCAAACCCATCACGCGCTGCGGGTGGTAGCTTTGTCTCTCTCTTTCTTTTTTTTTTCTCTCTCTCTCTTTACTTTCATTGCGCAAAAAGGCCTCCAAGTATAGGGTTTACGGTGGACTTACGATGTGATTTAGGCGCAATATTTGCACATTTAAAGCGGCTAGTCTTTCGCTAGATTCTTTCCATGGATTATGTTGCAAGAATCTACGAATTGAATAGCCTCTTCTTAAATTGAGTACATTTCGCGATATTGAAAGTGCGAGATTCTCCTACTCGCAATGATGATATCGTGCAAATATTCTTTCAGGTTTATATGCTTGAATAGCATTGAAGTATTATTAAGGAAATAACATAAAATGTCATAAAACGTTTTTCGTTGAAACATTATTCGTTGAAAGCACAATCATGATGATTAGATTAGACATCACGGAGAAAGAAGAGAGAGTTGCGATCATAATGAGAATTATTTTTGCAATTTTTTTTTAAATATGTGAATACTTGTACTAAAGATTTTTTTCACGGTATCGTGGATGCAATCATAGGAGGAAACCGATCGAAAATCGCGAAAAATTAATAAATGCGAATCAGAACTGGATAAATATTAGTTTTCAGCGCGATATTTCGCAAGCACATACGCAACTATGCAAAGTGATATTTCAAATTCAGTACACTGCTATCTTCTCTCTCTCTGACGCGTTTTCCATTAGCATCCCGAGTGCATAAAGCATCCCGACCGCATAGCCGAATTAGATTGTCCTTTTCTTTCACTCGATGAAGAAAAAGGGTAACTTCTCTCTGCTAGCATAGTGTTTAGCAAATATGGTTCTCTCTGAATTTGCGTTTCAGGATAGCACGTTACAATTTATTATAATATAGATACGCGATGTATATTTATGACAAATTGACAAACAAAAAAATACAAACTTGTATAGTTTTGCGAGACTAATGCACGTTATACCAACAGTTTCTGGTTTATTAGCTTTTATTCTTGGGGTTTTTCCCATTTGGAGTATAGCTTCGCTCTCGAGAAGTTGATTTCTGCAGAAGGCAAAAGGGTTAAAAAAATAACCATTGAATTTTTTGCACAGGCTGCGCGACAACTATGGATCGCTCCGAAATGTAACATACGGCGGCCTTAACGTAGGTCTCAAAGGGTTTTGCGACAATGGTGTTGCAAGCCTGACGTCCGTTTTTATTGTATATTATGCAAGCTCCGCCGGGCTTTCGCGGCCGCGGGATAATGTGACCGCGAAATTGCGAAAACGAGTGCTAGCGTAGGTCCACCACTCTAGATATACGTGCATTAAGAAAGTGCATTGTGATACGAGGATGAAATACGAATGAATACAAAAGTCGCGTTAAATTTAACGCTCTGCTTAAGCGCTATCAATTTAAACTTTATTTCACTTGTATATTTATATGGGCGCATATACATAATTCAAATCGACTGCGGAGGGATAGTTGCATGCGAATGTAGAATCTGTATTAACTATGGAAAAGCTCCACTCTTTTGCATCTACTTGACCGGTGCAATGAACTTGCTTCGAGTAAAGAAGAGTTAGAAAACAGATAAAGAGAAGAGAGAGTAAAGGAGAATAAAAAGAGAAAGAGTGAGAGAAGTGAAAAACAGATTTTCCTTCTGTGTATCGCGTCGATGAAGCTACTGAAGCGCATATTATTTTTGCACCGAATATCTCGTAAAATGGTTCAAAACGAAAATAGAAGTTTCGCTCTCTCATATTTCACATAGACATATATATGTCATTTAAGAGCCACTAAATGTACATATATAGAGTGTAATCTAAAAAAAGATAACAACCTACGCTTTCACATACCGTGCTAGATATTTGCGAAAATATTCTTATACAACGTTCTCGTAAACCGAAATAACTTTTTCCTCTCCCACTCCCAGAAAAGAAAGCAATAAAAAAAAAAAAAAAAATCTAAAAGACCACTCGTCCAAATCCACCTTTGCGAGCCAGGACTTTCGCAAGTAAGTAGTACGAAGCGAGACGAGCGAGACGAAGGTCGTCAAATATCCCCTTTTTTGATGGCCGATAGCAATTTGATACGGCGATACCTGGCGGTGCCATTTGAACCGCTTTATGTGTACCGAGCAAATAAATTCTCCGTCGCGCGCAACCATCGCGTCTCCTCTCTCTCTCTCTCTCTCTCTCTCTCTCTCTTCGCGGCCGCCAGAAACCAACTGATTTCGATTAGGGACCTGGATTGTCCTGCGGATCGTGTGTCCCGGCAAAGTGATCTATTGTTCCAGGGAACTAGCAGGGCGCGCCTCTCGGCCCGAACTTTCCGGCGTTTCCGTCCGCCCTTGCAGCAACGATACCGGGGACACTTTTATCTTCATCCTTTATCCACTGCGCGCCTCTCTCCCCGATCCACCCTCTTTTCCCCGCACCTTGACGCTCGTCCGTTACTTTTTTCGCGTGGCCTCTGGCAGATAACAAGATGGCAACGGACCGTGACGACGAGTATCTCCCGCCGAGTAGAATTGTCCGGATCTCGTCACGGTACAAGCAGATAGATAGGCAACGGGAGACGGGGAGGAAAGGGGGAAAGAGAAGCCGCGCACTCCTCTCGTTATCTTGCAACGCCGCTGAGAAGTGGTACCAACAAATGCATAATGGAACGTTTTGCTTGTCCCGCACTACTCACGTTCGTGGCGAACTTTTTGCACGCGCATGATGTTTGGTACGGACTCTATGGAATGTTGCGTATGACGTTTTAAAACTATTGTCTCTGTCATTTTTATTTGCAAAAATTTTTATAATTTAATTTTCAGCCATATCTCTCGCGTCGGCTTGTTTTTTACAATCAAATTAAAAGTTTCCCTACACGTTAAAATATTCGACTCCGCGAAAGATAATTCTGCAATTATCTGTCGTATTATGAATGATTAGCTGTTGTAGAATTTTGTCGAGTAGAGACGACAATTTTTAATACGATCAGATTGATGTGACGTAATGATATTACATACAATTTATTCGATAATCAAAAAAAAAAATACGACTACATTCCGCGGTTTAATTGGTATCACTTTAAAACAAGATGTCAACAATATTTCTTAAGCTTTATATCGCTTGATACACACTTTTTGTTCGGTTACATCATGTAGCTTTAAAACTAAAGGCAACCAAAGATTAAGCGAAAGAACAATTCGCAGTCCGAAATGTGTAATACAGCACACTACGTTATTTCCATTTGAAAGAATTTCCGCGTTTGCGGAATCAACGCCCGGACAGAAAATTATCCGTGCAAATTTCTTTACCCCGATAAATCTCGCGAAAAGCATTGAAAACTATAAATGTCAGAGCTGTGAAGAATTGATACATCTATTTTTATTTCCCGTCTGGATCCCGCGTGAATTCATGGCGTGAGCAAAACTCGACAAAAGATATCGTACAAATCGATACCTTTGTTTCGGAGTATATTTCTTGGTACTTTTGCGTGTTTCGCGATATAACTTGACTCTTTATAGTCGTGTGTTATTATCTTTATTGCGTTTATAAAATACGTTTACCCATATAAAATCATTTGTTGAAAAAAAATTGAGTTAAAAGTTGGTCGAAAAGTCTGAATCGTATATATATTTCGATTTTATATATTTTATCGCGCAATTATTTCCACAATTTATCGAAATACCGAATGTGTACTTTCCGGAAGAGCTTTCCCAGCGATAAGAACAGCTGATAGGAGCTTCGATGCGTGAATTCTCGTTGAAATTAATACATTCTCTCTGTGCTCGAGCTGTGCTTGTCAATTATTGCAGGTCGAAATCTGATCAGTAATAATGCCAGGAATGATTTAATAATTTAGTTCTATCGTAATCGTACGCTTCATGATCGCTAAATTACTGCCGTGAAATATTTTATCGTCGTATAATCGTCTACTATTTCGTCATTTCGTAATCACAAAGCGTACGCAATGTGACAGGACTGATATACATATATATATATATATATATATGTACACTATCGATTCGATAACGTTCCTAATCCTAGTATCGAAGCGCTAATAAGTGTAGGCTCATTAATGTCCACAAGTCCACATATTTATCGATGCGACAATCGTACGCACACGCATAAATTACAGTCGTGGCTCGACCTGCAAACATTTGTCGATCCTGTGCACAGAGACCAGAGTACGGCGATTGGTCATCTTAGATACTTTGTATTTAATAAGATGCACCAGAGAAAGTGTTTCGGTTTATCAGATGATCGCCGATAAGATAATATATATCTATCGTAAAATGTAATTTATACGACACACACAATTTATTGGCGAAAATAAATATGAATGTGCATATCTGTGTGATTGTTGAAGATTAACTCGGTGTTCTACGAATGAAATGCAACGTGCCATGAATTATTCAGGGAACCGCGGCAAGCTTGCACGTACTAATTAACTGACAACCCGCCGTCGCGTGAGGTTACTCTTTCGATGGTACACGTTTGTTTTGCAAATGCAAGTCAATAAAAGTCGTAAAATACTGTAATAGTGAACAAATTTTTGAAAGTGATTTTCCGATTTTTTATCAAACATATTCATATATACATATATTGTGTGTCGAGAACAATTGCTCTTAATTTTAACCAACTATTCCTTTCGCTCGCGTTAAAATAAATATATCGCTTTCACATTACAAAGCTGACAGTTTTACATTTTATCCTGCAGGATTATCAGTAGGATCTCGATTAAATACTTTCCCCTCAGAGTTGGTTTCTTTAATTAAATTCCTCGCTGTACATATATACGTGTAATTCTTCTTATTTCCATTCGACCCAATTATTCCCCGACGTGACGCCGTGCGCGAACGAGAGCTGTACCGGTTACGAGAGAGCGGCCGGGGCGGGCGCTTATGTTTCCACTTGCAGTAGAAAAGCCTCGATCCGGTCAGACTGCGAGGCGCCCGGCCGGCACGCGAATCGCGTTGCATGTCCGCACGTGCTAACGAGTGAGAATAGCTACGCATTAACTCGCGATCAGCTGATGGCAGTCTGTGTCCGTTCGTGTTGCGGATAGCATAGTTATATATCGGAAAAAAGTGTGAGCGAAGCGGTGACTTTTGATCGATAACTTCTCGCATACTTCTCGCGATTCGCGTCTCGCGCAGTCGCTCCCTTTACCAACTCTACAAACCTGTTTAAATATCGATCACGTGTCTTTTTCTTCCAATTTATATAGGGTCACACCGGATAGGGCGTGAAACATAAAATATATAAAAAATAAGATATATAAAATAGCTATATAAAATAAGACCATTGACCGTCGGGGCGCGAAGAATAGCTCTCTGCCTGGCACATGATAAGCGTAGTAATTTATCAGTGGCACGTTTTTACGTATGGTATGTTTATCATACGCCGGAACGGCATATTTCCATAAAAACAGAATCTCCATATTATACGCAATTTGCTCTCCGCACCCGTAAATTATTATTTTATTAAAATACGGTAGATGATATCGACAATCATGTAGTTTCGGTCAAAATAAGTTGTGCAAATATGAAATTTTTCTTGCAAATATAATATATATAGTTTATATATGTTGCGTAAACGAGCAAAAATGCTTTTAACGAGGATGTACAATGTAGTTTTAATCAAAATTACTTTGTTTTTACATATATTTTCACATATACTGATTTAGGAAAAAAATATATGTTTTGTTTGGCGGCAGCAAAAATGGTTTTATTACAAATTATAGTTGTCATATATATCGTATCACTTTTATGACGTCATTGTCCTGAGTTCACAATTGAATATCACATTTATACGAGATAAAATAAATAAAATACTTAAAAATAATGAATTTTAAATTGAAAATTGTTTGAAAATTGCAAATATATATAAAATTATATTACAAGTTTTCCTCGTAAATTCAGTCACTTAATGAAAAGACTAGGTTTTTTTTTTTTTTACAAAAGGACTGAATTTACAAAAACTTGTGATATATTTTATAATTTCTACAGACACTAACGTATCTACAATGCTATTTCGAGTCCATCGGCGGCTCATCAATATCACTTGCCTCTCTGTATCAACGCGAATAAACTTTTCTATGCGATCAATGCGCTAATTTAGCATCAAAAATTTCGCAGCTCAATCATTCGCGTATGATTCTCTAACCGGGTTGTCAGTTATATCCTCCGTGCTGGCTCGTGAAATTGCAATCGAAGCTACGTCAGCTATAACACTCTTTGTATCACGAATATGCGATTTAACTGAGCGATACGCGCGATACACTTACCTGCATGAGCGCACAATGAGTGCTCGATTATTGCGGTAGATTTGTATTGACGTCGTCCGCGCTTTATTTTCCGACCAGGAATAGTAGTTGTTTCAACGATTATAATGTGCGGCCCAGGAAGCAGACGTTGACTAATATCAATATATCAATAATCAGATTTAAATCGCGAACCTATTAGAACGAGAAAACAATTTGTGCCATTTGCTACGATTTTTCTCGTTTATTTTATTTTATGTGCTAGTGTTCAATTATAATATCATTATTTTGTATTTTAAAGGACGATAAAGTGAATTATGTATTGAAAGAGTATCGAAAGCTTTTAAAATCTGTGCAAGCCAGACAATAATGCTCGATAATTTTGCAATTTCACTATTTATATCACTCATCTCCGAAATTAGAAGTAATATTCCGTCGTCCATTATCGTATCATCGTATTACAAATAAACAGAATGAAGCACACACCGTAATATATTCTCCGAGCGACTGTATACGTAACCGCTAAGCGAGAGAGAATATGTGTTAATCATATTTAATCTATATAAGTTATATATGTGTGTGTATGTGCTTGTGCGGACCTCCCTGCATGAATAGCTTTCGTACAAAGAAAGCATAGTTGTTTTACCCTATTGGATATATATATATATTTACGAATGAACCAATCACAATTCTGTTTAACAATCACAATTGCGTGACGTGATTAATGCGCTTAGGTACTTATTTGCAAGTCCGCGTTACTCTATTGCCATTAAAGCTACCATTAATACTCATTATAATGAAGCACGTTATTATATGCATATATATATATATATATATATGTATATGTGCGTGTCTCTTTTCTCATGACATTTCGTATAATGCCCGTATTATTTTGATGGCGCGTCCACGAGCTCGCGCACCCGCGCGCGACTATCTTTCGCTACATACTATGGAAAACCAGTTCAAACAAAATCCCCGCATCCGGTAAAACCCTCTTTGTTCCCGACCCGGCCCGGCCCGCGTGCGATACCTGTTAATCACACCGCGCGTCACGTGCTTCCTCGACACCCCCGTACGGGGTGATGGTGGTGGTGAGGTCGCGATTGATGCACGAACACGCGTTCGTCCGCGGTAGTTACATTTTAATCATCCATTTGCGAAATCAGGACATTGTTTTTGTGAAAATAAACTTAGGCGATTCGGTTGTAAACACAATTGGTTTTACTCGTGGCACGTGTGAGAGCATTTACTATTCTTCTCTCTCTCTCTCTCTCTCTCTCTCTCTCTCTCTCTCTCTCGGACATTGCGTCAACGTAGTTTCAATATTTTTCGAACGAGCGGGGTGCACGTTCCTTGATTGGGTAATCCGTGAACACGCGTGCCACATAAAGTATGCCGGGCCTTCATTGAACGGTAACATTTAGCGTTGCGAGATCACGTGGGCGCTTTATTATATTTTCTTTGAATAGAGAAAGAGAGAGAGGGATTAATTTGGCGCGAGCCAATAATTTCGATAAAATTAATTAACTTTTCGATGCTATGAACAGATTAATAATTAAAATTATCGACATTGTATGGTTCGCGTGTGTATATAATTGTGAAATATTATAATGCTTTAGAATGTACGTAAGGTACAAAGACTTCACGACTTACGCCTATCGTTGTTACAATGTTTTTTCAAAGGCTTTTCGTCGCGCGACAGAAATATCACCGACGATTATCTCGCAATCAATAATTTGTCAGATGATACCGTTTTTGTTTAAATACGTTATTCGAATTCAGCAGGAAGCCAACTGTTTGCCGAGGTCCAATATTGGGTTACTGTTAGCGAATTCTGCGAACCAATCTCTTCTGGCAATCGCGCTACATATCTCCCTGTGGGCGCTTCGATTCGTCGGCGGCAGCAAAGTTGTAAGCTGCATATTTTATCTGTGATAAAGTGCACCGCCGATACTACTCTTGCTCAGCTCTCGTGCAGCTTAGCTCCGTTAAGAACTTCCTCTCGCTAAATCTATGTGTATCTCACGGAAACGGCGATTCGATAAAAATATACCTTTTGTGCGTTACCAATGTATCGCGCTTTACCTCTTCTTCTTCTTCTTCTTCTTCTTCTTCGAGAGAGAGAGAGAGAGAAAGAGAGAGAGAGAGAGAGTAAAAGGGGAAGGAATGTTGGGTAAATGAAAACCAAATTTATAGTCAGTTATATCGCTTTATAGTCGTCTAATAATCGTAAAGAGAAAGAGAAAAGAAGTAAAAGAATAACGTTGACATTAAGTTGAGAATCAATTTACTTCGAACCGTATAATACCAAAAGTACCAAAGCGCTAAAGTTAATTCATTTAACGGCCAGAACATTTTTGACGTTTCGTATTATGACAAGACGTAAAGCGCTAGAAACTTGGATCGTTGGCGTACTTGTGGATTAACCAGACGGATTCAGAAATAAATCCGCCAAACTTTTCTCCCCGTTGGTGAGTCTATTTCCCAGCTGATTTACCAAGACCCAGCTTCGATAGCCCTGCGGGCGGCACTCGTTACAACGTCGTTTTCGAGCCCCGGAACGAATTTCCAACTTCGCTACGTGGCTTGTCGTGTTTCGACGTGAGGCAATTCCCGCTCGCCCTCCCATCCCCCTTTTTCATCCACCCTTCGCTACCCTTCCTCCCGCGCTGACCGTTTCGATTTACGCATCGAAATTAAGCCACGCTCGGCTTGCGGCGCTCGTCCGATGCACCGCACTTTTAAAACCCGAACCCGTGCTACTCAACGTCAGTTGCACCGGCAGAAACGACGTTCCGCGAAACGAGAGCGCATTGGTCAGGGGTGAGTCCAAGAGAATCTGGAGTGGCGGAGGTTGTTACGGGCTAGGATAGACGAGATAGAGTTGGATTGATACCTGATACAAGTCTACCTCGCTCGGAGAATTTTTTGCGCCAGCGTTGCTCGAGAAGAGGAAGGACGTTTGTGCCGCAAAAACGGAACGTCTGATTGCTGTCATTTAGCGAGAGAGAAGGAGAGAGAGAGAGAGACTCTCGCTAGCATTCTCTGCTTATAGTGTCGGATAAACGAAAAAAAAAAAAAAAATCATAGCTAAAATGGAACGTATCGCAGAGAAATATTTTAGTGAAAAAATTCTGAAATCTCCCTAGCGAGACCTACATTTTACGAATTGTTTTTTTATTAGAGTAAAAATCTGGATAATAATTTTACAAAATGTCGAGGTATGTTGCGGTAATGCAAAGCATAGCAAATGTGGAAAGATTTAAGGAAAGCCACTGTGTTATCTAAAATTGACCGGGGTCATTCCGCCTGGTAACTTCAGCGTTGTAGAAACAACGTTAGATGAAACAAAGTGCATAGTCACGTTGAGGAGTGGTGAGTTTCTAGGACTCCGAACCGACGAAGGTTGTTACCGGTAAACGGAATGGGCGAGGCGGATTGAGGTTGATACGCGATATACCGGGGTTTGCTTTAATATATAGAATTTCCCGCAACCCGTAGAACGGTATCATAACCAGACACAGACCATGCAGAACAATGTGAATAAACTGTGCGGTATAGTAGGAACATATCGCAGACGTATATCAATTCCGAATGGTGTTCAGCAACACTATAATAAATGAAGACCTATTTGCATATGGTTATTGTTACATAAGATAACGCTATATGTAGAGTCGCGCAGATGTCAGCGGCACATTCTCCACGCCTTTCATCAGCAGATTATAATAATTCTGTAACGTCCTGTTTGAGAATCTCGCGAGAGAGCTGCGTATTGTTAAAAAACAGTATTATCACTCGTGTAATCCACGTCAAATAATTGTCCGCTTGAAACAAAGCGGATAAAAAAATTGTTTTATATCCCGGAATATATATAAGCCAGGAGTCGACGATGTCACAGTAATAGAAACGACGCGCCGTACCTGGATTGATGCGAGGATGACAGACGTCGAGCGGGACGGCTTATCGTCGTGTGTGTGCGAGTTGTATATGTGTGAAATGTGTGAGATAGATGGTAGACGCGCCGTAAAACAAATGTGTTAAATAACAGAAAAACTGAGTCAACCTCGTCGCTATATTTAATAAAATAAATAATCAGTAATATAATCTTGATCGCGCGCGAACGTATCGCTATATTTTATAAAAATATTCGTTCATTATCGCTACGTGCAATCATGTAACTTTCTTTTTTTACGAAAATCTCTCGCAATGTTGTCGAGAAACTTTTCAAAATTCATTAACCGTTTGTTTTTCCGTGCGGAAAAGCTGTCGTAAACGCAATGACAAAAAGTAGGTGAATTCGCGTAGGTATTGAAATAATGCTTTATATACAGTTAAGTGCAACGAGTAAGATTTGGGTTCAGATTGATGTAGTGGTAAACGGTAGCAGCCGCATGAGCGATTGTGCCGAGTTTTGTTTTGTTTTGTAGTTTAGCGTCTGTGAGGTTACAAAACAGTAGAGCAGTAGATGGAATGGAGGAGTAAAACCGGATTGCAACCGCGATAGCGCCCAATTTGTTGTAAAGTTTTCACTGAATACATCGACTTGAGAAATCGGATGATATAAATCACTGGATTGTAAGTCTCACAATCAGTTGGAGAAACTTAAAATTAATTAATCAATTTAATATATTGAAAAGAGATTTAATCAATATTTTGCAATTTTTCGTAAATGTTATCTCTCTTATGTCATACTTTTATAATTGCATATAAAAATTCAATATATTTTTAATTAATAATAATAATGTATTATCATGAATATTATATTATATTTCTTTCTATTCATATATATATGTATATAAATAAAAAATAATTTAATATAAAATTATTTTATGTGCGTGATACATTATATTATAAATGCAATATTTTTTCTCACATAAAAATAAAACATGATTTACATGCCATTTTAGTATTACTGACAAAATAGCGCAGAAATATCCCCCTGCGCTGGGGATATGTCGGCTGCATCGGTACATGCCAAATTCGCATGAGCCCGAAATAGATGCACCGGATGAAATGAACGAGCGAATGAACGAACGAATGATCGAACGAACAAATGTTGGACTGTGCAGACGAAAGAGGAGCGGGTCCTCCCGATGGCGCGGCGGATGGAAGCTCTAGGTAGCTTTGACCCGCCAATTCAGCATCACCCATACGGGCACTCAACCGCAAATCGAGTTCCGGCCGTAGGGCGGAATAAAATCGACCCCGTCAACTTCCCGTCCTACCCCACCCCTCCGTAACCGATGCAGCCTTCGGGCCCCGATTCGCGTGTAGGCGAATCTAGTAAGACATTACTCGCGAGGGACGCGTTTGTTCAACGCCCTGGGAGAAGGCGAAAGAGAAAGAGAAACCAAGGACGAGAGAGAGAGAGAGAGGGACAGAGAAAGAGAAAATAAAGGAGGAGAGATCGGGATCGACTTTAATGGTTGTAGCCAAATGGAAAAGCTTGGCCGCGGGATTATGATATCCTCAACGAGCGCGATGGGAGTCGCACGCGCGTGTCGCTCGCTCTGATGTTCTTTCCGAATCACGATCGTAAAGTCATCGTTTCTCTCACACGAGAGCCGAAGGGCAAAATAACGCGGAGAGCTACGCGAACGATCACGCAGTTGCATTTATGCGCGGGTTTTTTAGTGCACGTGCATTCAGAGATAGTTGAATTTGCAAAGCTGCGCCGAGCAATCTTGTATTTCGCGGACATTTATGTATTCTGAAATTTTGGATAATAGATATAGAGTAAAATGTGTGCAAGTGTGTGTGTGTGTATATGAAGCAACAGAGGCAGAATAACGAATAGCCGCGTATCCAAGTATTCTCGAGTCGTATTCAGACTAAATCCTAAACTCCGCGCAACTCGGTATTATTCCTTCGGGTCGCCCTCTTTAATGCCCGTGTAGGTCGTACGAAGGTCCGAGCGTACATTCAGTAGGTAGGGGTGCGTTGCGCGCGAGTTCGCTTCCGCCGGAGATGACACGGAGATGCGTCTCGTGCCCGCGCCGTTATCATTCCCTACTTTATTACGTGCGGCCTGCATGCGCGTGTCGCGTGTGCACGTGTCGTACGTGGTGCCGTTCGCAGTTTCCACCCTCTCGGCGCATGCAGAGAAGCTAATCCACGCCGGCTGATTTATGAACTAGCAGATATACTTGTCCACCCTTACCGCCGGCGAGATGTAACTTACGAGCGTTATTGTTGCGTATTAAACGCTACGGCGAGAGGAGTTTGTATACTTGCGAGTTGCATCGGTAAACGTCAGAACAAAGGTCAGATTGATTACTTCCCGTGTACGCTTCCTTGAAACTTTGGTATCGCCTAATTTCTGGTAGTCAGATACCGGATATAAGCATTCTTATAAAATATCGTCTGATCTTTATACGGTCAAAGGTACGTCCATTAGGAGGATTAAAGACAAATATAGCGGTGATCCAATTCCACGGTTTTCCTTGATTTAATATACTTTTCTATCTAACGTTCTGTTGAATCGTTGATACTATTTTCGAAATGAATAGCTTTTCGCAGAAAGTTATTTTAGAAAACTGAATAACCGCAATTGCGCCATTCTCTCTCCCGTTGACATAATTTTTCGCTATTGTATATTGTATAAAAATGGATGAAACAATTGAAATGCAATATGAAAAACGTGCGTCACGTATGTATGTACATATATATTTCGAATTTCTCTTCTCAATTTTATCTCTCAAAACACTTTTTACACTTTTGCATTTTCCACCACAGTGTCTATGTTTATCAATGCAGTATTTTAACGGTTCGCACTTTTCTGCCGACAGTGCCGCCCGACATTCTGGACTATGATACCAGCACGGACATGGTGGTGATGGAGGGACGAAACGTGACTCTGCGTTGCGCCGCGACCGGCTCCCCGACGCCTAACATCACCTGGCGACGCGAGGACGGTCAGCACATTCAGCTCGGCAACGGGGAGGAAGGTTGGTTTTAATGAGAGTTGCCCGCGAACGAGCGTAATTCGCAGTCAGGCCGGTGATAAAGTCGGGAAAATTTCGTTGAATTAAGGTGGCTCGCTCTTTCCCTATCTCCCCGGCTCTTTCTCCTTCTATCTCTTCTCACTCGCTCTCATCGTCGTCGGATGCTTCGTTACGATGAAGGACTAATCGAATACGGCGAGCAAAAGTCGCGGTAGTTGATCCCTCGACGGAGAGTGCAACCGACAATCATTTGCGATGCGGTCTTTTTCGGGGTTGCGTTTTCAATTGCTTCTTTTGAGACGCGCGCTCTCGCTGCTGACATGTACCAAGTATTTTACACGTTATTATTCCGAATAATTATGAAATTTCTGGGCACCACATTTGCTACGTTTTTTTCTACTTTTTATCACCAATATTTCCGTTTAAGCGCTTTAATTTCAACCCTTTTTTTATTTATCGGTAACTGCGAACTCGTGTAACATGTAAGCATACAAAAGTGAAAGGAGGACTTTATTTATAGCAAAAGTTTGTAACTTTTACAGTCGACTTGTAAAAAGGACATACGCGAAACTTTTCAAAAATGTAATCTAATTCGCCTGATAAACGCGTTTGAAAAGTGAGAGAGGATATGTACACAAGTTTCAAGTATTTAAAAATAAATTTCGCATGGCGTGTAAATTATTTTTTATCACGGACGGAGAGATAAACGGACGCAAAAAGGGAAAAGGGATACATATTCGAAGGGACGCAAAATCGAGTGGACCCCGAATCGAGTAAATATCCCGAGTTTAACCCCTAAACACGTCGGCAACACGCCAAAAGCTCGTTCCGTCGCACGGCGCAGCCGTATAAAGGTACCGCCTGAAAAAAAGATTTACGTTCGCGGGGGAGCAGGATATATATTCGCGCGGGCTGAACTGCATCGCGAGTGCATCGCAGTTCCGAGCCGGCAGTATCAAGCCCAGTCTAGGTGGCTTGGTGGCGGCCACTTGGGAGCGCAAACACACCGCGTGGCAAGACCAATAGGTTAGAGCGAGGTGATACGTTTGCCGAGACCGGCAAGATCTTCTATATTTGCATTGAAATTGGCAAACACAGTGAGCACACGATACGCGATATATACCTGGCGTAAATGCGCGGTATACGCGTATAGCATGTACCGATATGGGTCCGATAAACAACCGGATCGACTTTAAACCGAACGATTACGCCAGCCGTATAGTTTCGCTATATATAATTCGACAAGGTATGAGAAGAGAGGAAAAAGATACGACGTGATGGATCACCGGGTCATTCGTTCCAAGTAGAAAGATGTCCACGTCGGATTCTCTTCCGCGAAAGAATATTACATGTCACAGTTTTTCTTCGACAGCCGTAGATGATCGCGCGACACGTGCTCGCATCGTTAGATAAATTTCGTGGCCCTTCTATCCTATGAAATTCAACGATGTATACTATAATGATATTATGATCAGGATATTGTTACACTGTGAAGCATCATCAGATTATTTGGAACTTCGATGCAGTATGTCGTAATCTTATCTCGACGGGTTTCGAGTTCGAGCGAGTTAGCTTCATTAGCTCCCGATATCTGTCATCGTGGTACTTGAATTACATTTTGTATATTATAAGTCTTTCTTCAAGATGCTCTTGCATGCAACTTGAAGATCTTTGTTATTTTTTGACGTATTGCATCCGCGATGTAGTTAATTACCGTGTTCTCTCTTCTCAGCGACATTTAATCAATTATCAGAACGCGGTATAAATATTCTGACAGATTTAATTGCGGAGAGAGGGACATATAGACACTTGAACTTTCGAATAAGTAAACTGAATTTGCACCTTGTAATGCAGATGGTCTCCAAACTGTGTTGCCAGAGTTTAACGACTCTCCGTAAATTGCTATTTGAATTTCGAATGCGAGGATAGGAACCAACTTCAATTACTTTCGCTCATATTTCATTTGTTAATTTATATATTTTTTTAAATATGATTGTTAAGTCAATTATAATTACATATTAAAACGTTCACGGAATTTCATGTCATATTTATCTTTTATTTTATTGAATTTAACATTAACAAATACGTTTTATATATATGAATAATGAGAATTTATGAAATGTTTCGAATTGAAGAAAATTTATAATAGTAGTCAGAGAGCAGTATGTTTTATTTATTATCATCCATTGTCGGTGTATTAGTATAATTTAAAATGCTTTACAAGAGAGGTTGCATACACGCTTGAGTTTCTGGCAATCGAGTACGCAGCTGTTGCATTATGCGGTCATCCGTCAAAGCAGTTTGCACATTTTCCCAGTGCATTTTAGCGCTCGCGGAAGTGGTCCTTCTTCGCTCGCGATAATGGTTACATTGATAAAATGGCAAAAGTTTTCGCTCGTGTATTTCTGTCGTGTACGCGATGCGAATCAGTGCGCGCCGCGGCATTGTTCTTGCGATAAAATCTCTCAATTTTAAAAGACGTTGCAATAATTGTAATAAATTTACATGAAATTTGTATTCGAGAATTCGCACAGAATATCTAACGTAGTTACTACGAATGTAAAAGCAATTCAATTCGTCTCTAAATTGAAACGGTATAAGTGACGGAACTTTGGCAACCAATTTCCGTCGTGTCGCGTGCGATGCCGGTAACGGTACTGACGTTAAAAAAAAAAAAAAAAAATGTCGCACGAATGTACTTCGCAAACTTCGCTGAAATGGACGAACAGATTTAAAAATATGAAATTTCCAATGCAAAGTATGCAGAAATGCCATCGGGTGTTATTCGACCCTGATCGACTGAATGAATTATAGAATTGTTTTGAAGTAATCTACCTATTGTCGTTAACATTGTTTTTTTTTATTTAAAAAAAATGATCGTTTTAATCTCTAGTCTCTTAGACCCACATATATGATGTTATTGAAAATTAAAAACTGGCGAATGGAACAATATATTACGCGGACGAAATAAAACGATATTTTTTTTAACCAAATGTAATCGCAAAGCTTTTCCGAAATTCTACAGTTTCGGTCTGCCAGTGCTAACAAAAATATCGACGTCAAACCTGCTCGTCGATCGCCCGGCGTCACGCACTTTTCCCATGAACCGAGTTGTCCATGGCTATAACTTTATCGAAATTCCCAAAAACCGTAACACATTCGCGAGAATAAAAAAAATAAAAATTTGGCAAATTTCACTGAGGTCTGACGTTCCATGTTTCATGCAAAAATCGATTGACACCAAAAAGCATTCGATGTCATAGCGTAAAAGTCATCTGTTTCGATTCATCGCCGATAACATCGATCATATTTCTCACGGAAATTCTCGTTGCAAACTTATTATACTTTTACGATATGCAGTTGTAATTCCGTTTGCTCGACAAAATTTTCACAATTTTTTTTTATTATTTACTGACAAATGAAATCTGTTCCTTTCAATAAATTTCGTAATAAACATTTTTTTATTTTTTTTATCTCACTCAAAATGTCACTCGGTCGAGATCTTTGTAGAATGAGCTTTGTGTCATTATTGGATAGTATAAAAAATAATCATCTGATGAAATCATCTAATTTTATCATTATCCTAATATTATGTTTCTATTTCAAATAATTATATATGTATATATAAAGTTTTATTTATATAATGTGTGTGTAATTATATATATAAAATTACGTTTGTAATTATAATTACTTGTTCTGATTGCAGTTGCGAGCGTGGATGGGCCGAGCTTCAATATTACAAAAGTAAACCGGTTGCATATGGGTTCCTATTTATGCATCGCATCCAATGGCGTGCCACCTTCCGTCAGTAAAAGAATAATGCTCACTGTGCATTGTACGTATGTTCTCCATTACGTACATTTTATCTCGAATTTAATTTAATCTCAGCTTAAATTACATTACGAGGCATTGCTTTTTATTGCTTTGTGCAAATTATTATCATAAAATATAAATAAAGTAACTGGTTGACGTACTTATATAAAATATTAAATGTCAAAAATTTATTTAACTATCAGAAATATCAATAAAAGGAATATGAAACAAATAGAAGAAGAATATTTTATATTTACATGCAAAGAGAGGTATCATAAAAAATAATTATTAAAAGCAATTATGTAAATAGTGACCAAGAATTTGCTTGCAAGAATGTCACGTGTACAATTTGATGTTGTTTTGTAATTGTTTCAGTCTCACCGATGATTTGGGTTCAAAATCAATTAGTAGGTGCGCACGAGGGTCAGAAGCTGATTCTCGAATGCTATTCGGAAGCATTTCCGAAATCTATAAATTATTGGACCAGAGAGCAAGACAAGATTGTACCGCAAGGTGAGTATTAATAAGAGATATCTGACAAAGTGAATAAGTAACAATAATTTGACTTGGATGGAAATCTCAAACTCGCTATGAAATTTGTTAGCGACAAATCAACGGAAAACTCGCACAATGTATTTTATCGCGCGATATGTTACAATTGCATAATAAGAGTTCGCGGTCGGGTTCACAAGACGGGGTCTCTCATGAAAGAATCATGACTATGGCGGAAAGTGGGATGACTTTACAATTTTGTAATATGCATCGTTCATGGCACGCACCTATCGCGCTTTTTGATGATTCATGTAACTCGACGAGAGAAAGATAATTACACCCCCGGCGCGTATTCTCCTCTCTACGTAGTGTGTATTTGCGAGGAAGGAAAATAACTGGTTGTTAACGAACCCTCTGAATAATGAAAGTTCCATACCGAACGCATAAACACGCACACCGGCGAAGCGCGAATATAAGCGTTTCGCTCTGCTTTATACGCTGCCTATAAAAGACGGCTTTAGTACTTTGCATCGATTCGCCATCCCTTTTCGGATTCATATCTTTTTTTTTCCCCGTATCGCGATGCGCGCACACACAAACACACTTGCATTACTCCTGTCGAGTACATTTAATCACCGGAGGAAGCTGCGCGGTTATGGCGCGCACTCTTTTACGGCCGAGAATTAAGCTTATTATGAAAAAACACAGAATACCGTGCGTTCATTACGCATCCAACGATCAAAAGTTACGACGCGAACGATGAATTACGAAATGCAACAATGAATTATCGTGACGTATATCCCTTTTTTTTTTTTTTTTTTTGTTTTATACCGTCTTAGCGATATTATAGTATAGTATATTATATATACTCTGGATAAAACGCGTAATTATTGTAACAAGGAAACGGCTTTTCAATCTCATTGAAACAGCTGACAGAAATCTTGGGACGGCGAGATTACATGTTAACACGATCGGGGGTCAAAACTCACATTGTGCGCAACATTATTGCGTTCGATACAGATGCAAATGCTAACCACAACGGTGCGATGTAATAACGGTCGACGCAGAAAAGGGCGATCTCGGTCGTGTTTGGCGTTCATATACATACTCGTCGCGCGTCCTTAGCCTTCCTCATAAATGCCAGATAAAATCGTGTTATACCTTTAACGTGCTACCGGGATTCGCATGCATTATTCAGAGGCTAATTCCGGTCAAATAAACGGCCCGAAAGAAGAGAGCCGCGCGAGATGTTCGCGCCGCCGTATACTCTGTACTGTTGCTCTATACTGCTTAAATAAATAAATCTAACGGTATTAAAAACTAGATTGCCTCTTGTAATCGCCATATTACCTCCTCCTGCATTTATTTCCAAGATATACAAGGCCGGGGACCGCGTGTAAATTAAAAGCAACGCCGCAACGTTTCCAGTAGAAACTCATTTAGGGAATTAACTTCCAGATTGGATTCATGGATAAAATGGCATTAAAGGATTTTATTTATAAAGAAATTTAAAGATGTCTTTCTTTTTGCGATGCCCCGAACGCACGCTAATCAATAGTAATGGGATTAATAGCAGTAAAGCGGAACGGGACAAAAGTTTTAATTATATAAAGGCCATCGCGTATAAAAATTACCTCGTCTGCCAAATGAATGATGCGATACGAAGATTCTTTCGAGCGACGTAGAAATTCTCAGTCAACGAGCCCTATCGAGATTTAATTAGATATTTGATCTACGTACAGCAGCGGTGTGCATATAAAAATGATCAGGATTCTCCAAGAATTGTGCAAAGTAATAATAAAAACCTTCGCGCGGAAAGTCACTGCGCCGATTCACTTTTGAGGAAATCGAATAGGGCAAATCGCAATAGCGCCCTTGTTTGTCTTTTTTTATGGTTATATATTCGTTACATTGTAGTGCACTTTGGGATGAACGCTGGCGCTAGCCCCGAAGCGGTGAAAACGTTGCATTCGAATTGCACGTTCGCGCACATCCTGTGTTTCTTTCATTTCTTCAGCCAATTTCCATTTGCGTCTAATTGAATGCATTCAAATAAACAGAACTGGCGGAACGGACGTGATTGTAAAATTTTCATCCCGCGCTCGCTTTTGACCGCCTGATGTCAATCCGCGAGATTGCCCGTCCCCTCGCACATTTCTCTTCTGCTTGTTTTTTTTTTTTTTTTTTTTTTTTTGTTTGCGTTCGACTATTGACGGAACGTGATCAAAGCTAATACGGGCTGACGTTTGTTTTCCTCATCGGATTGTGTTAAGTTATTTCGCGATGAGATTACATCGCGACGAGAGACGAGAGCGTCGCACAAACAACACGGTAATATATATTCGCCCCTAACGATTACAATGGGTGCAATGAGAAATAACGCGAGCGGTGGGGCAACTACGGGGATGCATGTACGAATGGCGTGACTGGAAAAATGATTGGAAGCGATTTCACGCGTTCTAACAAGACGTATCGTGATCGATGCCGTGGCAGATAGCGTCGAATTCGTCGTTTAGATCGGAAATAGTTCTTGGTGGCGACGTCGAATCTAGAAATTCCGTAGAGTATTCTGGAGAGAGAAACGTTACGAGATATTGGTCAATCAAGTAGAAAAGCGAATCATCTGGGTTTATATATATCATCCTTTCGGCGAATTATACGTTTGCGTAAAAATCGTTTTGATCAAACTAACTATATGTAATATATAAAATGGTATGCAAAGTCGAGATCAATTTATTTGATAATAATTTAAAAATAGAAAGAGAGAAAGAGAAAGATTGCAGCTCTTTATTAAATAGTTCATTATTTATGTTGCCGTTATACATCATGGCGATTTCAATAACCTATATTTTCTGACGACTCACTCTGCATAATTCAAGTTTTGCCCTATACAAATCGGATCGCCTTCAAATCGCCTCCACCGATGGCGAGTACAATAGAAACGGAATTTCTCCTCCGGAAACAAGCGCCCAAACTGACAGCCATCGCCAAATTCTAGGCGAACAATTTTTACAAAAGCATTTTCACAAGAGCAAAGTTGTCATCTCAATAATCTTTTCTTTTCAGCTTGACAAACGGTATGAAGGAACGTTTTATCACATCTTTTTAAATTATCATATATATATAGAAAGACTTTTTGTATGGCAATTTGCTGGTTTTTACAAAGGCTAAAAAAGGAGGCTGAATGGAGCAGTGTTAAAAATATATTCTTGTATTCCTTCCTATATTTAATATTAATTTATATAAATTCTCTCTTAATAAATTTGCCAATATAATCCGAAAATTCCCTCCGTTTTAGAGATCCTCCACATTAGTGACTCGATGAATATTTAAACTGATTTCTCGTATTTCTTAAGAGTGATATTTCCGTAATAGATATTTTCATCTTCATTTAATTTTAATATCCTTATAATCCGCTCTCAAATATATTTATGTAACAATTTTGTATTGCACGTCTCTCCATTCTATTCAGAATGAACCGAAATCATCCTACAATTTGGACTATCGAGGATCGGACAATTTGCCTTACGATCTGCCCGTGACGTAGCTTGCATAATCAATCCGAGCATCTAAGATCCCGCGTTTTATCAAAACGGACCGGCAAATCGCCTCTGCCCGATCGGCGACGTAATAAACGACGTTCGATTTCGGGCCGGAAACGGCCGCGTTGAGATCGACTAGTCGTCGTACGAATTCCCATGGCTGTCGACGGTAAAACGTCACAATAGTTCAATCAGGTTGGAAGATGCGACGGTGCCGCTTGTAGCTTCGTCTAGTTCGGTATTCGACGCGCGGCGATCTTAAGTTAACGTGATTTCTGTTTCGATCGGCGCCATTCAACGGCGCTTCCGGTAGTTCTCGGCTCGTAAGATTTCAAAACGGTATTATCTTTCCGAGAGATGGTATCTCGCGCGAAAAACGCTCGGCACGCGGAATGCAAAACGGAACAATAAAAGGGATACAGTCCGTGGACGGAATGTACTTTTCAGAATTCACCTCAGAATGGACTCGGTACGGATAATGCGCTTTCTGTGTGATCGCGAATGTCGATATTCACCATTTTATGCTTTTATTATCACGCGTTTACAGGAGAACTCGACAAGGATCGTAAATTGACGAATTGTATATATAACGTTACGAGGAGATAATAGAAGAGCCGTAAACTTGTATAAAAATGTTCAATAATACGGCTATATATGTAATGCGTCACGAGAGATCTTGATATAAAAACTTTTTTCTATCTGCAGCTTATAATTTAATATATATGATATGTACCTCACGTACAAGTGACAACTGGATATAATAATTCTCGATATTCTAGTAAAATCAGCACAAATTTTTTTTCAACCAGTAAAATGATTTGTCTGCAACAGGAAATGTCTTTTACTCTTCATTGAATTATTGTCCCTCCGAAAACGTTTGCGTTAATCTCCGTGTTTTTCTCTTTTCGGAGATAAATGAAAAAACAAAAAACCCACGTCTATAAAATCAATCACGGGACGCGCGAGAGAAAAAGTTTCCTGAGACACGGATAACGTTCAAATAAATCATGCCAATCGCTTATTAAATCGCCTGACTGACTTTTCCAGCAGAAAATAATTAGGAAACAGATCTCTCTGTTAAATTCCGGCTTTCCCATCCGACCGTGCCTTTTTATTATAGAACGAGACGGCCGTACCGAGTAGTTTCTATGAGATTTTTCGTATTGTCACCGCGCCGTGGTTGACCCACATACCATGAATGCCCGAAGAAGGACAGACGGTCATTTAAAAGTTCTCGATTACCGCCGCATATTCCGATAAAAATACCCGCGTGATTCGGTCGTACTTCTATTTTCAAGCTCCACCCGAAAAGAGTAAATCACGTCAAGGGAATGACAGGTAACCCCGGGCAGACGTGACTGACAGCACATGACGGAATTTTTTTTGTTTTTCCTTTTTTTTCCTATTCCGGTGTGCGCTCACGTGTCTAGTTGATTTAAACGTGATTTTTCTGAAATTGGGGCAAAGAGCGCGGATATATAATGTCCACGTTTCACATTTTTTTTTTGAGATATCGTTCTAATTCAATCGATGTAATTCGGCGACCGGCCGCTGGGCGCCCAATTCGGAAAAATTTATCTTTCATTTTAACGACAATGGGAAAGAAAAAACAAAGCGGCGAAATAAAACTGTGTTGCAGGCGTATTACTGACGGAATTGCAATTTGTTGCAGGAGGAAAATACGAGCCAGTGCTGAAAGATAACGCGTACAAAATACACATGAAACTGACGATAAACTCCGTCAGTCCGGCGGATTACGGCTCGTACAAATGTGTCTCTAGAAATTCGCTGGGCGACACTGACGGCAGCATTAAAGTCTATCGTAAGTGTAATTATAGCATTTCTCGTCTAAAATTTTCGTTATTTTTCTACGTAGCAGAGAGAGAGAGAGAGAGATTCCCGCGAACTTGCCTGAATTGTCTGAATTTTATAATAAACGCTTAGCGAAATTAAAAATTATAATATAATATATATATATATATAAAATTACATTATGTTTTCTCTATATACTATATATATATCTGAGACACTCTGGCGTATCGGATTCGACAAAATAGCAATAAAATAGCTCGCTCGCGTGGCTCGTGCAGCTGGCTGCAGCTTATTAAGCAGCAGCTGTGTTAAAATAGTTAGAATTTTTACGAAATACCGAATGAAATCCGAGGCGCGAGGCAGGTCAGACCTTATTATTCTTAAAAGTGCTCGCGCGCTTATGAATAAAACAATATTTCGCAAAATATATTCCCGCGACTACGCGGAATACGCCTTTCTGATTCGGAATCACAGCTCTCTGGAAAGTTCTTGTATACACTCAACCGGCGCGTTACACCTAGCCTGGTCGTGCGAGGGGGGTTAGTAGTTCTATCCAATATGTGAATCGGTTCTCTGAAAACAGCCAAGTGCCAAGTGCGCGCACCTATTGAAATTGTTTGCGCTCGTAAAGTGAAAGATAACAAGCAGTTAGAACCTCTGCGAGTTAGAGCATGCATAAACAAAGTTGCGAGCTAAAGTGTGACTCGAAAAGAAACTATCCGCGTTGTACACTCTCTGCTCGTCTCGTTATTTCTTACCTACGACTGCTGCCGGGCCGCGAATCGCTCTTCAGAGCAACCCCTCGACTCGAGACATTCTTCAGTCTGCACGCCTTAGATGTCCGATATCATCATTTTGATGTAGTATCGTTTGAATAATATTGAACGCTGTTATTTTTATTTCAGCAATAACCAACTCTACTTCCAACGACGGCAACACCAAGTACAAAGGTAAGCACTATTTTCTACTTAAGCAGTAAGATCCAAAGCGTAATTTTCCTTTCTTATGCAAAAAATTATATGACAAAGCGCGCTCTTGTGTACATTTTTCTCAAAGATAGTGACGGCGAAAAAACGCAAACGGAATTACACGTAGTTCTTTTCTCGCACTATCGAAAAGAGACCTTTTTTGCGAAAATTCTGCGAAAAGCCGTAGACTTAATTTTGAAATTGGCTTTTGTAAATTTCAATTAAAATCGCGAATGAAGTTACTTCGTGGAGATGGTAAGCCATTGATTAATTAACTGCTTCATTCCAATCTCGTTGTTCGAAATATAAATCGATCACCCCGGTCCTTATTGCTCGCTTTGTGTTGAGAGGTATTTTTTGAATGATGAAGCGTAGTGTACTTCCAGCGGACAAACGCGGGTCGTTGATTAATTAGATCGAGTAGTTAGTTTGCGCGATCGAATCCGCGCGCATCGAACACATTCTGAGCCCAGCCAAAGTGCGCGTTTTAGCATTGTATAGTTATATCGAACAATGTACTCGTACAAATCTCGGTATTATCTTCTACCCTCTAGTGTTCTAATGGGGAGAGATTCTCTGGTAAATATATCTGTATATAAAGTAAACGAGCAAGAAGCATTCTTTTACCATAATTTTCCGACCGCATTAATTTTAAAAATGCATCTTTTCACGATATACATATACTGCTATAAAAATATAGATTATTATTAAAAAAGAGAAAAAAAATGCAGCAGCGTAAATCGCTTATTCTCATCTGCCAGAATGTTATCAAATATCGCCGGATCATAATTTCTATTAACAATGAAAAAGAGGAAGGGAAGCGATATAATCCATCGTGGAACGCAACAAAGGCGTCCACGCGAATTCATGTCATCCGCGCTTGTTAAAGGCACATTTCAAGTTTTCCATCCTACCAAGTTGGAGTTTCTCGTCGAGCGTGTGCGGGGGTCTCTAGGAGATAGTCGGCACTATTTCAGCGTGAAATCGCGGATGAATAGAAGCCGTCGTCGTGTCGGGTTTACGCGGACCGACCGCTCGTTTTCACGACAGGCCGCCATCGCGGACAGGAAGGGGCGCGTACAAAAGTCTGTTGCACGAGGCTTGATGCAAGCTCGGCGGAGAATGCAAGCGCGGTGCAGTCGCGAGATAGCAGAGATAGACGTTTAGAGAAACGACTTTTTAAAGAGACCCCGGGATGAATATCATTTCGGCTCTTGCACCTGCCGCGGCCTGTGTTTGCGCCGCCAATCTGTCTTTCATCGCGCAGAGAAAAGGGCAGAGCTGGCAAGTTTTTCCGAAGGGACTCTCTCTCTTCTTGTAACTACGCGTTAACGTCTCGCTCAGCCACATGCGTAACATACTTTTCCTTAAATAACTTGGCGCTTATCTTTTAGCGAGCTACTTGGAACTTCCTCGGGAGAAGAACGTTCAATATACTTGTGAAAGAAAATGAAAGAACGTCTTCTGTAGCATATTATAGCTTTGACAATCATTTTCGCATCATTATACCGTCGATATGAAAATTTTAGAGATAATTAATTTTAAAACGATATAAAATGCTCCCACACGCTCGCATCTGAAAGTCGATGATATATTTGATTTCGTCGTTTTGATTTTTTTTCATATTATTATCAAATTTAGCTTTAGCATGCGAATTGCGGGGGTGAGAGGAGCAGGGGGGACAAAATGCGTGGCGAACGAACGTTTAAAGTACCAATTCACGAAAGACTCTCTTCTCTCGGCGCGGTATTTCGAATACGTTGATATATTCAAAGAGATAATAATATAGCAAGAGCTTTGTGCTACAATACATCGGCCTTTCAAAGGAGATGGTAAATTACATGTCAGTGCGCCGCATTGTGCTTCACTGTATATCGTTCCTCTCCGCCCGAGTATTAACTAAGCGCACGAAAAGTATTTTGTTATCTCTACGTATTATTTTTTTTTCTGTTTGCCACAGAAATTTATTTATCGCAAAACATTGAAATAATAAACAGATCTGATATTTTTGCAAATTATTTCCGATGGCGTATTTCGAGTATATTTGAAAAAAACTGTCAATATTTGTATGCTTCCTATATAAAATGATACATTTCTTCCTATATGTATAATAGCCTGCACGTATAATATTGCGGGATTATATTGATCGCAACGATTTCGATGCTGAAAAATCGAGTGTCAAAACTTTTTAATAAGAGAGAGTAAATAGCTCGCGATGAGATAGATAATGGCAGAGTATGTAATTTTGTGTCGTATGTTTTATATAAATACATATATATATTTGGGTGTTTCGCCCCTATATGTATATATATATATATAATATATGAGACGCGCTTCTTGACCGTACGACGTGTGTGCTGTTATAACGTAATATAACTACTATCAGGATGAAAAACTCCGATATAAAATCCGGGCTTTGAAGCATGTGCTTTAAGGCACTCCCGACGGCCGTGATATAGCTCCAAGACGCTCAGAGTCTTCTCTCTCGCTGCTTTAATGATTCATTTCGCAACGGGAAAACTTTAAACATTCTCTCGCGCCGTCTTCGTTTTATGGCTAATCGATGTTTTTACGGCTCTCGGCCGCGAATACGAGTCTCATCGCGAGTCTTTATGCAGTCGCCGTACTGAAAAGCGCAAGATAGCTGGATATAAAGGCAATACAAGCGCGAATTGAAATTTTTGATTGCGCACAGTTAACCATTTCTCTCGGACACGTAAATAAATCGGCTCATTTTCATGTTATTTTTTTTTCGCGCTGAAATTTTTTGGCAAGGGTGTACGATCGTATAATATAACTGTTCATACATGCGAATTACCATAATTAGCGGCGAGAAGACCGCGTTGCCAGCGGCAATAAATAATCGGCGCACGAAGGCGATGTCAACGGGAGCCGCTCGTAAAAGGCACAGCTTACTCCCATATTTCATCAAGTATCTTCCGCACCATCATAATGAAAAATCCGGGATTTATTATTGACCCGTCTTCGATCCAACTTCCCGTTTGCCCGACACCCGGAAATCGATATATGCAAAATATTTTGATGCCAACAGATTGGGAGGCGACGTTGCATCGCGCGATGGAAGATTTATAGAGACCGGGTCTCGATGTGTTCCGGGTCAATTTTATATCGAACTCTTTCCACCTCGCCACATACGCTTCGAGGGTTAAATATACACGTCTATATAGGTATACGGATCTCTCTCTCAAAATTAAATGCGCGAAAAAATATATGGATATGATACGCTTCGGAAATAGAAAATAGATCGTTCTCCTGTATCTGTCGCGAGGCTCGAAGTGCAAATTTGACGGCACATATTCGATTAATTCTTGATAGGATTATCTTGTTGTCAGAATGTGTTGTCAGAATTAATCTGGCAAAAATACTAGAGATGGAACAAACGGGTCAATTTTTCGCTATGTGCGAGAGCAAGCGATGCGGCGCCTCTGAAACTTCTGGCGGAAACTTAACAACGTGAAGGCAAACACATTGGTCATATCTTAAGCCCTGCCACAATCTGCCACGGACTGGCCTTATCGAGTACGAACGGCCACGTTCTCATTCGTTCTTCTCATTACTTGAGAAAACACACGGTCGAAGCCGCATTTTTCACAGAGACAAACGAACTCGCCCTTTCATCGCTGAATCGTTTTTCCAATAACGATTCCCTATGTTACCCATTTTAACACTCTTTTTTTATCGCAGTTTAATATTAAATATGTTCTTTTTTTTGCCTAGAGATTTACCGTATTTTGGTCACAAAAAAAATAACTGGTGTTCGATTTTTTCTTATATAGCGTTTTTCCTACTGCTTACATTCGTGAAAATATAGCGATAAATAAATTCCAAAGAATTTATAAAGAATCTATAATTATCTTTATCAAGATTTTATCACGAAAAAATTGACTCGCATAAAATATATTTGTATCTCGAGAAAATAAATCGCTACCGGAAATATGTATATAAGTGAGCTCAATTCGAATTTATTAGATCGGATGTATTTATTCTGCGACATAAACTGATCTCGTAAATCGCTTTCTCTCTTCGTGCCGGCTGTCATCGCTATTTCTCTTTTCTGCAATTGATTTAACAACCGTCGTCATTAGTAGTCCCGTGACGTACCACCCGAAACCGAATACCACATCGCGAAACAAATTGCTTTAAAGACATTCAACGGGCACCAATTAATCAAAGAAGACAGAATGAGAAAACAACTGCAATAATAGGACGCAATTGAATAATGTTTTATCCGTAAATTTGCAAGAAGATCTGGCACATTGATTTGTGCTCACGTTTACGTAACAAAGTAAGTTATTAAACAAATTGCTATGTTTAACGATTGTCGATTAATGCATATAACATTGTTACAAAATTGACCGTACTGGATAAAAGAGGGAGGAAGGAAAAGAGATAAAACGGAATATTTATAATTATTGCTTATGAATAAAAGTATCCGTAAATATTTACTCAAACAATATTGACAATATCAAAATATAAACTTCGCCTCGAGGAACGATATCGTTCAATATCTCGCTCTGTTTGCAGGTAAACCAAGGCATAATTCAGGGAACGATATCCTAGGGGGAAATCAAGATATGCTAAAAGATCCAGGTACACGCTGAACATCAAAATTTAATAAAGATGATTGCGCATCAAATATTCTTTTTTCAATTCTTTTCAATATCGCAAATATTCTATCGAGCTACTATAGACTCGATAAAAAGAGATGTTTTTTTTATCCGGATAATAAAACATTGGTGTTTTTCAATTACAAAATTAAAATGTTTTAATTTCTCTTTTATGACATAATACAATACCAATAATATATATCCTCGAAACTCTGCCGTCGTAGATCTGAAATTACGGGGTCGAAAGGAAAACGGCGGTGATGTAACGGACTACGATGAATCCAGCGCCAACAGCAACAGGAGCTCGTTGCTCTTGGTGATTCTCGTCGCGTTGTGCCTCTGCCTCCATCATCATCCGCAGATGCGTACGCTGCATCCGGCCTGAGGTCTGCCCGCGACCCTGCACGTCATCACACGCGTATTTCGATCATCGAACCATGTGACTTTGTACATCCACTTGTAAATTCATCGCTCAGGGATTTCAGTCGAGGATGAATATCGTCGAGGACTGTATTGACCACACTTACACTTTAAAACTTAAACGATAAGATAATAATACTGTAAGTAGCATTAATGATGGCTCCGCGACTACGCTAGTCGCGGAGCTCGCTTAAGGGAGGATTACGACTTAAGGAACGGTCATTGTCGATTTACGATTTCGGGTTCGGAGTTAGGTGTGCAAATCTACCCCATGTGGCCCGAACGATGTTACAACGTTGGGGAACGCCTACTCTTTACTTATCTTAGGGTTGCGGTGTTAGCGACGCCGTAGAGATAACTGAAATATCCATAAACTAACATTATAACAAGCATAATAAAGAATCGGCTAATTTTCGAATAAAAGTATGCAAGTTAAATATTTTGGTTATTCTTAATTACTTTAATATAATTTTTCTTTTTTATCCTTCCTTATTCTTCCTTAATTACTTTAATATAATTTTTATTTTTAAAAGGAGAAGAGCTCATATACTTTTTCTCATTATCAATAATTTTATTTCTTTGTGTGTATTATGAAGATAATATTCTATATATATATATGTAACTGTGAGATAACTCTTTGCATACATCTAATAACTCCTCTATGAATAAATAATCAATGTATAAGAAATACTTCCTATCGAAACAAGGATCGCTACAAAATCTGGTAATGATCAATCCTGACAACGAGCAATAAGCGAAAGATCTTATATTGAGAAGAAATAAATTTCTATGAAGAAACAGACCAGTGAAAGACGGTCAGTTGGCACTTGTGTCATTTTTAATTGGCTATTCGGACAGTAGTGTATCCCAACGTCGGACGTTTATTACGAACCGATGACCGAACGATGCGACAATGCGACGATGCGGCTACATCAATTAAAGGAGAAGGTAACTTAGACATTTATTAAAGAGACCCTAGACAATGCTATCTGATTCAAATAAAGGAACGGCTCAATCAGACTCAAGTTTCTTTCGTACTGCTGATTTGCCTCGACAAATCTAGAAGCATATCGGATATTTTGGGAATGTACTTCACACACACGGCATAAATAAATAAATACAATATAAAGGTTTGTAATTATTTTATTTTATATTTATTTATCATGAGTAGTTTTAAGCGATTAAATACACACACACACACACATATATTAAAGTTTGAATTTTATCTTTTCATGACAAAGAGGATGAATACTTTTTAATACTACGAAGATGGCAAAGTTTCTACTTATATACTATATTACTTTTCCTTTCTCTCTCTTTTTCTTTTTCCTCTCTTTCTTTTTTTTCTACGTAGTTTCAAGCAATGTTTTATTCTGTTAAATGAAATGGTACATAATTTTTTTTTCTTTAGCAACGTGAGTCTGTAAAAGTAGGTTGCACGATTTATCTCATTTTATTCAATAGATACCTGTCTTCTCTAACGAGTTATTAAAGTCGCATCGATGCAGCGATCGGCGTCGTTTTACATGACTCTCTGTAACTCCTGAATTTTTATTTAAAGACGATTATCATGTGCATAAAGTAGCTAGCATTAATTTTATAGAATATATTTCATAGAATGGGGGCTGGGGGAATTTTATTAATCGCCATCGCTTAAAGACTCGCACCAAAAGAAAATCCTCGACGGACATCCTGGATTGTTCATTAGAATTTGTACCGGGAAGAACATTCGCGTTAGCTGAAATCTATTCTATAATGACTCTCTGTATAGTATTATATATAGTATTAGTATAATTACTGATATATGTACTATTATATATCGACATAGTATATATAACGATGCCATATCGGCGTTCCTTGAATTTTTCAACGCAACTATTGAATTAATAATTTCTCTCATCTTTGCATAAAATCTTGTTTAAGTAGCCCTTAAACGGGATCAATTTTTTAATCATTTTCTTCAAATTTTTATTCTAAGATTTAAAGCAGAGAATTGCATTTTATAATTTCAATTCGTACTGTACGAATTAAAGAGTATATAATAAAGTATATAATTAATTTTTTAAAATAATTTTATTTTCCAGAATATAAATCAGAGACTATATCATAATATGTATATAGTATGTATAATAAGTACAATTATATATATAAATAATATTAAGTCAAGACTGAGGAGGTTTTCAGACACCTTAAATCATTCCATGTGCAGTGATCGATGTACTGCGTGTGAATAGATCTCGCTTTATATTCTACACGTACTGTATATATTAGAAAGTATAGGCTGACACCGCTGGAAGCCACTTGTATTACCACTGTCATAGGGATATACAGTAATCAGCGAAATATAATTTTTTTTTTTTTTTTTTTAAATAGAGAACTAAACTTTCTCGATGATACATAATGTTTGACAAACTCACGAAACAACTATAAATAATTTAATATGCGCGTTCGACGGTTGAATGATTTATCAAGACATACCCTCATCGATTTCTTTTATTAATATCACAACCAGCAATTAACTGCAATTTCCGTAACATTAATTATTAACGTTACGTGACGCATCAATATTTGCATCATAATCGACGCAAATATTCGCAGAACTTTACTTAAGCTATCAGAGCTTTGGGTAACACATTCTGTAAACTGGGACACTCTGTACAGTTTGAATCATAGTACAATATCACGATGCCGGGCTTACACATGGCGTTTTGTGTTTTCGTTCGCTGATGTATGCATACGTATGCAGATAGAGAGCTTATTATTGAATATCAGGTATGAAGAAGGTTGAGTCTCGAAATAGGTTAAAGCTGACTGTAATAAGAAAAGTAAAGAGAATGCTTGTTATTTGAAAGAGTAATCAAGCGTTGGGAAAACCGAAAGAAGTGCTTGAAAGAAATGCTAAACAACCTATATAAGCATATCATGAGAATCGTAGCTTGTCATGAAAGTAGTAAAGAGATTGATCAATTTTCTGCGCAAAAATAACTAAATTAGCACTTTGTATATTTGGTGATTCTATAATATGAAAATTGATTTATTTATCTATATCGATTTTTTTTATTATTATCTTTTTGCAAGCTGGACTTCTTGCATTTAATTTGTATATAGAATGGCCTGCAAATTTAAATAACAGTTTAAGCTGAGTATATCAAAATAGTGTGGAGATAATTAATATTTAAAGTTTATTTACTCTTATAACATTTTTCTGAAAGATAATTATATATAAGAAAACATATTAATTACTGACATTTTCTCGGCATAAATACAAGAATTATTTAATGCAAAATATATTATCTGAAAGCATCAAATAAATATTTATTTTGCAAGAAATGTTATTTTAGAAACCAAACATATCTATCTTTTAAATTTTAAAATATATAATATAGCAATGTTTAAAAATATCAACGCAGCGACGAAGCTAATAATACAACATGACCTTTTTCGATTAAATTTAGTTTAATCTATAACCTATAATAGTTTTCCTTCTTGTCGATTTAATATAAGTAGTTTAATAATTCATATTTACTGATTTAACACTGCGCATATAAGAATAAAAATAATATTCGATGCCCCGATTGGCTCGTTATATACATATGTATATTATATATCGAGCACTCATCATCGAGATTTCACGCTGCATCTACGTGATTATGTTCATGTATTATTTACAATTAATTTAGTGACTGCGGCAATTGAACAATGTATCGAAAATAATTCAGAGCAACCTACTTTTATATCATCAACATTGTAGATAATCATACTGGAATACATCATTCATAATAAATACTCTATTATACAAAACGCGTATAATAAATCGTGAAGAGTAAGTGCGAAATTTGTAATAAAGACGAGTAATACGAATCGTGTAGCTAATAAAGAAGTATATGATGTACCACATGTGCGACTATTACGGTTATACATATAAAAAAATATTAAAATGTCGTAGTGTATATACAGGTAGAAAAATGCATTATATCTCTGCGGAATTTGTGGCGTAACTGTATATGTCACTGCATAAGTAATAAGTACGGGAATTTTTTCGAAGAAAGCGTCTAATAATTGTAACATTTTGCTACATCGAGGGTAAATTTCCATCGCGAAAAATATAAAATGCTAATAAGCACACTTTTTTTTATTCTCAAGCTCATCTCAGGCGCTCTATAATTTGTAGTAGAATTCTATTTATAATTTCATATATCCTATAATACGAAGAACATTGAAAGAATCAGAATATACACATATGAAGAATATACATATCAGAGGATACGCATACACACACATATATGTATAAATATATTAAAAATACGATACGTGAAACTTTAAATAGAATTCTATTCTAAATACTTTGTCGCGAATGGTAGACCACCTAAAGCGGGCTTAAATAAAAATTCGAAAACAACTTTAATAAATTATGAATGTCTCTGCGATAACGCTAGAGTATAGATCAATAAAATAATTGTTAATCGATAAATAAGCGTAGATTAACAGTAACACATTCGATTGCATCTGTATCAATGCAATTGTGCTGCGATATTGGAGCCGATCTGGTTGCGCCACTGCCCGTGCTTTTTGCACGCGATCTAGTCCTGTAAGCACTATCGGCATCAGGAAAATGTCCGTGTATACATGAAATACAAATTTATTACTTACTTTTTATTGTACGCATTTTAGTTCCCGAAATGAACTTCACCGATCTTCTTGCAATTTTTGCGCGTAACATATTTTTTGTGCTAATTATTAATTTGCTATTTTGGTAAGATAGTTTGTCAAACAAATCTGTCTTGCAAAGAGAAAGAGTAAATTATTGACAATAATACTTTTACTTTAAACTTACTCAATATTTTGTATTCATATTTTACAGTAATATTCCTCTTAAACATATTGAAGCAAGATAATTTTTCCATCCGATAATGACTTATCATCGTGTTTCTTTATTGAAATAAAATATTGAGAACAAAATAAAGTTAATGCACGTATCAGTAAGTGTACTCGGCATTATGAATATTTTAATACATTATTTTTAATATATTACATAAAGTTGTACCATTGTGGACATACTTGGAGCATCACGTTTAGACATTTATGCATTACGATTGCTAGTTGTTCTTCGAGGAAACAAAACAGATGAGTTGGTAGCTTGACAACTTCATATTCGAATAAAATTAATATAATTTTATCGAATTTGTATAAACTGAATTTTAAATTTAAAAAATGTAATTTTAAATTCAAATTAAATTAAATTTGATATATTTATGCATTATGCAAACATTATGCATAAATCATAAATAACATCGGATTCATAAATTATCTTTGTATGTTATTAATTATTAATTAAATAATTATTAATTATCTTTATTTTTCAGGCTACAACAAACGAGATTAAAAAATAATTTGCTCAAGGAATTCTCAATAAAACGGAAACTGCGGTGGAATTAATACGTCAGAACGTATTATTAAGAAAATTATCTTCAAGTCGATTTAAATAAATATCAGTGTACATAAAATACTTTAATTTGTAATGCAAATTGCTAAAGAAAAAGCATGCGAATTAATATAGAGAAACAAAATGAGAATGCGAGAGTGTAAAAAGTGTGAATTTCATAAGAATAAAAATGTTTAGAATAAAAGGTAAGTTAATAAATCTTAAACTTATTAATTAATTAATAAATTAGATTAAATATAAATTAAATGTTTTAAAAAACTAAAAAATGTATTTTCAGAAATTCCTATAATTTAAAATCTGCTGATTTCAACCGAAAAAAATTTGACTGATAATTTTTTACTATTAATGAATTATTTTCATTAATTCTGTACCAAAGAGACTTTATCAAAGAAAAAATCTGTTAATTAACAAAATATACGTCTAAATAGAATTTATACAAAGTGGGTTAAACATTCGATATTTATTCATCCCATTTGCATTCATTCATTCGGTTACAACATGATCCATCTCTACAACTACAGCAATGGAAACATAACTTTTTTACAATATTTTTCGGAATTTCTTTGTCTATGAAATTTTTATTTCAATTCACATAAGTTTTATTTCAATTTACATTCTTCTACGAATATTAATATCTAAAAAGCGATAATAAGCTCACTGAAATCGATCTTTCCCCGACTATGATAATTACAGTTAACAGAAATCTGAACTTAAGTGGTATACGATATTTACATGAATTTAATTATACAAGTAATTTATTTAGCAAATTTATTTATGCCGATTTAATTTAATATACATATATGTGCGTATGTGTGTGTTTATAAACTGATATATATTACTTTATATTTATACAATAATCTCTCCTATCAACTGTGCTCACACAGATTCGTATTTTGGAAAAGCTGTGCGCGAGTTTATTCAAAAAATTTTTAAAACTTAAGATAATCATGAATTAAAACATTATTCGTAAGAAATATATACACGTATTTAATTACATTTTGCCTAGATAGAGTTATGCCTTTTTTATAGTTGATCACTATATCGTGTACCACTTTCTAAGATCATACAAAGCTGGCTTATTTACAGTGATTCCATCCACTTTACAATACTTACGCATGTGTCTATATATATATATATATATATATATAGACTTGTAATTAATATGTACATCTGGATTCCAGGGAGCACCTGAGTTGTGACATAAAATACATATTGTTTATATCGAGGGATTACAATTATTGTTTAGAGTGTGTGTGTAACACTTAAATTAATTTTCAAAATTCGATTGTATCATTGAGCGGATGTGGCTTGATATCGTATTTTTGCACGTTAATTTAAATACAAATGTACGAATTGTGAACACATTTCAAATAATGTACTGTTTTTGTCGTGGCAAAATTTGTCATGCGCAATGAAAGAACGCGTTATCACAAACGCTCCATTTCTCTGAACCGCGAATTTTAAATTGATATTACTAAATATTCAATTTATTTCAACAGTGTTCAAAAATAAGATATAGAAATGATACATAGTAAAAATATTTCGGATATTTTCGACGAAAAAATACAAAATATTCTATAATTTTTCAAATGTATAAAACTTTTCTAAATATAAATTATTTCCAAAGTAGATCTGTCTCTAATTTAAAAAATAGCTTAACAACCGTACTTAACATTCTAAATAATGTAGAAAAACGTTATATTTAGAGAAGTTACATAACTCAAAGTATTAATTAAAATTCCGTAAAATAACACAAGAAGAATCAGATACGTCTCTTTTATACGAAATTCAATTCTGATACAATTCGAAGATACAATTACTTCATTTGCGGAAACATCCACATATATAAAAACGTCGACAACTACTCACACTCTTACTTTCTCTGAGGAGACTTAATATATATACAAAATTGTTCTTATCAATGCAATTAGTACAGCGATAATATATCATGGAAATAAAAAGTCCATATGATCGTGTAACATTATTTACAAATATATGCAAGTGATTAATTCTGGAAAATTTACAAGTCCCGATTGCTTCGTTGCATTACATGTACCGTTTTCGATCCATCCTTCAAGTTACGCATACGTCACATTAATCTCTATGCTTATATGTACGAATTTATACATTTAGGTTAGTAGATTAATTAACCCTCTGCATTGACAATTCAGATTCAAACAGAAATATATGATCAGAATAAATTACAATCAAAGATAATTGACCGATGATGCATATTTAAAAATTTGAATATTATTTTGTACTTGCTATTGCGTTCCGACCAATATTAATAATAAGCATAAAAGTACAGATAGCTAACTTGTCTCTTGCATATTAAGTAAAATTAATTAAAATACCAATCGCGTTATATAAAAATAATTTTTTAAAAATACTTACAACGTATATGATCTTGTGTAAAATCAGTGCACGGAATTATTGATAATGTATAAATATTAATAACATGTCAATATTTCGAATTATTATTGAATCACATTATCAACATTCCGGAAGCTATGCATCTACGCGCAAATTATTAAAAATTGTTATTCAATAATCGAGTAGGCCGAATTTTCTCTCCAAAAAGCATATCGACAAATGATGAAGAATTGAGTCTAATTAACGTAACATATTTAATATCTCACGAGAAATCTCCGAGCTCGTTTGATGTTCGATGTAATGTGTTTGTAATAGTTAAAACATTAAAATATACATAGTTCGATATATAGATAAAATACTCGATATATCTACAGGTCTTTTTTAAAAATATATTTTGCCGTAATCAATTTTTTAATATATAATTATGATTTAGAAATTTAGATACGAGTATCTGGCGATTCCGGTAAGTCGTCGGGACGTGAAAAGAAAAATAAGTCGATTCCTTTGAATCAAATGGAGTGATCTCGTTTCGCTAATGATGCGCGCGATTTGAAAGCGTCTCTCTCGATATAGAAGAAAGATTAGAGACAAGGATTTGATGATGATGGAATCCGATAAGGAAAAAATCTCGTTGTCACGCTGTCGACATTTCTAAGAAATGTCCGATGGTAGGCCTTGATGAAAGTCGTCTGATAAATCGACGTCTCGATTATCGATCGCTTACAAAGTGGCGCGGAGATTTCTGTTAAAATTGCAAGTAAACAAACGGTTCATGCACGTAGAAATCGACGAATAAAAAATTAATTAATATTATTATAGCGCAGATATTAAGTATATTACGTAAATTATGTTAATTATCTCCAATCATTCAATGTTGCAATTTGAGCATCCATAGCAATACTTTTGTTTTAAACTATATGTATATTATATATATGTATATATATTTATATGCAACGTTGTGAATTTTATATATTAACAATATATACATAGATATATATATATATATATATATATATATATGAAAAAAAATATAATTAAAGATGTATTTAGTGAATAAGATAATCAATTTTTAAATCTCAATATTGGCAATTATTTATTCTTTATTCGATCTAAATGCATTCTTGCACAATAATATAAAAAAACATGAGGAATGAATAATGTAACTTATTACAAACGAAAGAGGGGAAAAATCCAACAAATATACAAAATAAACTAAACTCATAGTCCCACTATGATAATCATCTTTTTTGTTCGGCGTTTGCTGTATTAACTGTGAATTTTTCAACGAGTCTGTGCTATTCACCCTTTTAATTCGTCGATTAATTGATCCCTTGCATAAGGATTTACAAGATTTTATCGTGAAGTTGGAAGGAGTTCGATCAATCATCCCCGTGTCACGATGACTACGACAGGGCGGAAAGCACTATTATGCAGATCACTGCGCTGGATCGCGTCACGCAACGCCACGTGCTGCTTGTCGAGGACATCGACTGCGCCGTATTGTCGATTCTTCGCTGTCCAACGTCATCGTCGAGACTTTTGTGGCTGTTGGTGTCAATGACGTTTTCGGCTTCGTGATTCTCCTCCTGGTTCGGCCTGCTGCGAGATCGCGTTTCTAAAAAAATACAGACAATATATTGTCCCAGGGTGTTGCACGATTTTTCGCGATGCTTTTAAATAATATGATGAAAAAAATGATAGTTTTCTATACTGAATAGCGTGAAGATTCATGACTAATTGCGTGAATCTTTTTCCACAATCTTTTCGTATAGCATAGATATTATTTATTCTTTCCGGAAAAAAATTACTTATACGTCAAGACATATAGTGCCCGTTATCTTTTGCTTTCAGTATTCATTGTGTCCGCATCCGGATGCGAGAATCATTTCGTAACCAGATCGCATCCAACTCACTACTTCGCGAATTGCCACGACTTTGCTTATACCCACTAGTTTACATGATAATCGAAACAAGTTCGGATACCGTCCCGGCGTGGCAGCCGGGTGCAGATTACTTGCCATAGTTGGGGTGAGTACGGTAGTTCATAAACCGCGTGGGATTTCATCAAAATCCCGTCGAGAGTTCCGCGTTTGACGACGGAGGTAGGAAGGAAGAAGCTGGAGAATACGAAGAGAAGGAGGGATTCTCCACGGTGGCGAGGCACGTTGCTGGAAGTTTTGCGGAATAAACTTCGCGCCTTCCGCGAAACTTTCCGGAGGAAAGTTCCGCCACTGCCCGGCGGCGTGTAAGTTCTCGCATTACGTCGGGGCCGATGATTTAAGACGACGTATCCCGGCGAATTTTCGGTGCCCGGCAACGTATTTGCGGAAGGTGACGTGTTTTCAAGTGCTCCTCTTCACTGAATCGTATAGATCAATGTTTTATGGCTTGAATTACGAATGCCCGATCGTATTATGTACGAAAACCAACATCCATTCAATTCAATATGCACGTGTCTTTTTTAACTTTGCTAACCGGAAAAGAAATTTAAACTTTAGGCTAAATATTTTTTAAACAAAAGAGGAGAGTTTTGTTTACTTTGCAAATACATTTTTATAAATTGTTATTTCATGTAAATCGTTCGATGTAAAATTAGCTTCGAAATAAAGTGAGCCAATTATTACGTACATTATAACTTGAGTTCGCTCATTATTCACTCAGTGTAATCTTAATTACATTGAGTGAATAATGGAAAGCGATAATCACTAGGAAGCACTAGGTCCCTCGAGGCACCTGTAACTGTGTGGTTTCCATTGAAGCCCCAGAAGCGGTTGCCAAATCTCACCTTCGTCGCGCATGCACATGCACACCCAGTCGGCTAATCTGATTTTTGTTTCCCCTCTAAAAGTTTCAGGAGGTTCGCACGCGATCAGAGCTTTGAATATTCAAACTTGTTTCGACAACACACCGTAACTGTTGCCGACGCGCGTAATTGTAACAACGGCCTCGCAGAGAGTTGGAATTGCTACTTATAATGTTCGCAGTATTAAAATGTGACGGAAGGGCGAACAAACTAGTCCCGCTGTAATACGAGTGCGTATGACAAAATCAAAATTGCGTCCTCACTGCTTTGACTTTTTCAACAATCTGAGATGATTATATAATTTCCAACTTACACAATCAATGTAATATAGAACGAATTTTATTTTTTACAGAACAAACACCTTCAATTTTGTATATACTTTCTCTCTCTCTCTCTCTCTCTCTCTCTCTCTCTCTCTCTCTCTCTCTCTCTCTCTCTCTCTCTCTCTCTCTCTCTCTCTCTCTCTCTCTTTCACACACAATTATTATTAACTATAAATATGATTACGTTAAAAAGATATTTCTACTTTTTTATAGGATGCAACACTATTTTTTATTGTATTACAAACAATTATAATTTCATATTGCAGAAAGCAGGATGTTTCTTTCATTTAGAGATTCCAACACAATTTAAAATGAAATTAAATGATTTTGTACGATGTCTTTCTATTGAAAATACCTGGTGTTTTTCCTGAGGCTTTAACCTTGTTTAGCACGAAAAATCTCAGCTAGCGGGAAAAGCAAATTAAAAGAATATAATGGAGACCGAGCGTACCTTCGCTTCTGACGACAGTCGACAAAGATGCGTCGGTTATTTCATTAGAACCCGGCTCTAGACTGGGTACCGGCTTTTGTCGCGACCACTGGATATTCTCCACTAAAAAATATAACAATATTTTTCTTGTTAAAGTTGTTTGCATAACTGTACAGTTACTGGTATGTAGGTAGTATACACATTTATGAATAATAGATTGCATTAAATAATGTTTACCTAGATCCACAGTGGTTGGAATGGGCATTGTGCTGGTCGTCGTCGGTTCTGTCGTAGGCGTTGGTATGTCTGCCAATGTTCATAATATCCGTTAATATCTATTTATTGAATGTATTTATCTTACAGTACACTGATCAATATGTAGCTATTTGTTTTCTATGTGTAAACAAATTTTTTAAACTAGAATACATTACACACATACAAAATAAAGTTACAGAAACATGTGTTATATAAAAAATTATATGAATTATATGTAGCCCATGAAATGAAACAGAATAGAATCGTGTGTAGGACAATATTTTGTTATTTATTGCGATAAATTTTTGGCTCCTTTAAAAATTTTAAATATCGATACTTTGTAGCCGCAGACCCTATACGGCGCATTCTTATATTATGTATATTAAATAAAAGAATTTGTACGCTGGTGTCTGCTTGGTACCAAAATATTCTGCAAACAATGTACTATCGAAATATACAAATGATGAATTTTTGGCTTCTCTAAATATAGTAATATACGTAATATAAGAATGCGACTTATAGGGTCCGCGGGGACATAGTGTCGATTTTTAATATTTTAAGACGAGCCAAAAATTTATCTCTCGTATATTTCGACAGTACATTGTTTGCAGAATATTTTCGTACCAAACAAACACCAGCGTACAAATTTCTTAATTTAATATACATAATAAAAAATGCGCCGCAATAATTAAATTTTATTTTATTGATTTATTAAAAGAGAGAAGTTCTTGATATTTTTTTAACGTCAAATAGAATTATTCATTAAAAAAATTAAAAATTTGATAAAGCGTAAAGTAATAATACTAAATTAATTTAATAATAGTATAGCAAGAATAATAGCAATAACAGTAGTAATAAGTAATAATAGTTTTTTGATCGAAATAAAATAAATTTTATTCTTAGAATAAACCTTAAATTTTATTTGCGGCGATATCTTATGTATATCAAATTTAATTTGAAATACGAAATACAGAATATTCAACTTGAATTTATATTACAAAATGTTATATATTTCAAGGGGGCAACAAATTTGTTGTCGTATGAAGGTATTCGGTCTCATGGCATAATATTGTTGACATATTCGCTCAAGCTGTCGTCATTCATACGGCAAGACTCGAATAGGAAGGAATACCGCTCTGCGTATTATCGGATTATTCCTCGAGAAATGTGATTATTTTCTACATTTGTTATAATTAGCAACACGTGAAAACGTATCGAAACGATCGTAATTAATCGTATTTTCGCGAATGACGAATGTCAAGGCTTTATCTTGATGCCCAAAGTTATTGTCGAAGTATTTTTGACTCGAAGTACCTCACGCGATATTATATACGAAATATTAGTTCGCGATCACGAAATTCGCGAGAGTGTCGTGCAAAGTGTCGCGCGTTCGTTTTTATCGTGAATATCGTTTTATTCGTGAGCGCCGTTTAAAATATTGCACATCCCCAAGTTCCGGAAGTGCCGTGCAAACTGTCGCGCATAATAAACTGTATGAACTTTTCGCGAATAAGTTGTGCGAACTGTATAAATTTTTCGCGAGTGAATCAACGAACCCTAACAACCCGAACAATCTAATTGTGAGAGAAAGAGGAGGCCTAGGAAAAGTATCGGGGATTGGTGGAGTATTGGTGGGATAAATATTTATTATTTAGGTATTATTTGTTGTTAACTTGACTAAACCTTTCAACTAAATATTATTTTGTTAATTGAACATATAGAAATATTTAAATTAAATATAACATATTAAATATAACAAAATGTAAATTTGACTTAAATACTAATATATGTTCAATTAACAAAATAATAATTTAGTTGAAAGGTTTAGTCAAGTTAACAAATTTTTTTTTCAGTGTATATATATTTATATATTAATTGCGTACGCGCGAGACTACAGTTATTACGATTAATCGCACAATTGGATTTGTTTAATTAAACAAAAAAGAATTAGAGAAGAAGTATTTTATGTGAAAGCTATAATTTTATGAAAGTTTTTAATAAAAAATAGATTTTTTTCAGAATTTATAAAATTAGTCTATTCACTTATTATTGTATGCATTAAATATAAAATTTATTTTTTGAAATATTATTCTGTGGGCGTCGCTACAATCTCTTCTATACTTGTATGTTACAGATCAATGCCACCAACTTCACTGTTGCCATCGGTCGGTGAGTGATGAACTTTTATTTTATTTCGCGATGACGGATTCGTAGATATTGTAAATATAGATTGTAAATTATAAATGGATTTAAGTGTCTCAAAATGGATGGGCTAAAATAAATTAGATCAAATAAGTTTTGATATATTATTTCAATATACACATTAAATCAAGTGTTACCTAAGTGTAATTTTAAGCATAAATTCAAGAAAAATGGAAAGAAAATTTTAATTCAGATTTTAATTTTTTACTTAATTTAATAATGAACGCGTTAGTAATTTTATTAATTGTATATAATAACTTATTTTTTTAATACTTGCCGAATTTACCCTAATTTTTATAGTTCATCCGTCTATGTATATACAAAATTAGATCAAAGGAAACTTTACTTGAATTGATTCAGAGTTATCAATTAAATAAATTACATGTGATAGTAAATAACACAAACATTTAATTTATTTTATGTTATTATAAACTATATATATATATACATTTGATTCTAAGTTATTATAACTTAGCCCTTAATCAGTTAAAAAGCAAAGTTATATTAAAATGAATGACCAACGAACGATTGTGTAAAAGAGCGTAAAATATTTATAATCTATCTATACATCTGCCGGCGATAATAGTTAGCCGGTAACAGAAAAAATTTCTCTCCTTCCTCGATTTTTATAGAGATTTTATTATGTGATTGGATATAGCCATATGAATTATATTGTATAGCCATATAAATGTAATCAGAATCAACGAGAAATAGGTCTAATAATCCAAAGAATTGATAAGCTGCGCAACATAGATGATCAATTACTGGTCAGAAAGCAGAGCAAAAATATATTTATAATTAAAAAAAAAATTAAATATAATTTTATAAATATAATTCTCGAATTTTTGTTGAATTAATTATATAAAAAAAAATTGAAAATAACATTTGAAATAAAAAATTAAGAACATAAAATTATTTATAAAAAGATTGAAATTAAAAGATTAGGAAAATAAAATTAATATATAAAAAATAATGTCAGCGATAAGATAATCGTTAATCAATCGCGATTAAAACCCGACTCGCGCCATTATTCTTATTTAAGAAACAACGCTTGCAATCAACGGAGAAACAAAAACATTCTCTCTTGTCGTTTAGATAAAGTTAAGCAATTAAAACTAGTAAGGCACGAATCTGGTAGCCATTGTAGCAACTTTCGATGCGGATTGAAAGGCCCGGTTAAAATGCTAATGCGCATTAAATCGTCGACACAATCGAACGCTTATTTAAGCGGCTTAGCGGTAATCCGCCGATTCGGCGGTCGCAGTAAAGCACAAAGCTGGGAAGTTCAATCTACGGGTGCGCCAAGGAGAAAACCTACAATTACTGATCGATAAAGGAGGGGCTTCTTTTTTTTTTTGCCACGGTAATAAAAGGAAGGGATGAGAGAGGAGCGACAAGGGTTGTCGGGGAACGCAGATCGACACTCGCGGTTATCGGTGATTCACCACTTTCCCGGGAAAATGCGGATTTGCCGGGGAGACAGATACGACCCGAGCTGACTTTCACGGCGCTCCTTATCGCGAGAACGAACTCGCCTTTGATACCGAATCAATGGGGAGTTTGGAGAAGGAAAATACCGGCAAAGTGTCTAGCCGACGACGATGATTGATACAGGAACTCTCCTCGCTTTCCGAACAAATTCTATTCTTGCCGAGCTCGCGGAAACGCCGACTCATTCTTCGCTGAACGTTTCGTACGAATTAAATTATGCAGATTCTCTCAGAGGTGCAGAAATAAAATTCTTCTATCGAGTACTCTTTTTTTTATTTTTTTTTTTTCCGACGCGACATTCCACTTCCTCCGATTTATATCGCGAATGTATGTCGCTCTATTGCGTTGTACATATATATATATATATATCGTGCTAAACTTTCGCTATCGCGTATACACGGCAACGTGTCAACGATAAAACACGTTGCTTTTGATGTTTCCCTCGCGGCTCTTCCATTTACGCTCGCACATGTGCATTCGAGGTCCAAACGCGTTTCGAGAGAGAAAGAGTCAGAGAGATTCCGGTTATCGGGAATCCACGATTGGCACACTATAGGTGCCACCTTTCCTAGGTCTCACTTTTCAAACCCGACTTATACCCGCCGATATATCTCGCTCGTTCGTCCCCGAAAGAACTAGGCGCTGCTCCCTTTATCGCGCCTTCGTCGTCTGATGGTCGACGATTCGCTAACGTCGGATGCTTAATTTCTCATCCGTCGAACGGATACGTTACTTCATCGCGAGCGACTAACGATTTCTGATAACGCGTGCGGTCCAAAGTCGCGAAAGAAGGTGCGACAACCGCGCCGCGATAAGCGCGACCGCTTGACAAATGCTTGGAAAACCAGCGCGAGAATCGATATCGGCTTCCGCGGTCGAGATATACGCCCGCGATAAATCATTTATATCGCGTTAATATAATATTACCCCGTCGTAACTTTGCCGGATCGCTTTCTGATCGCCGAGTCGCGCAAATTGCGCGATCAGTTTGACGACACGTTGTGATGATCGCGCGTGGTCGTCAAATTTTTTTCATCGTATAATCCAGATTAGCGCAATCATTAACATATTTGGGGAAAGTGTGGGAAAGAATGGCGAGGAAATTGAATTATTGTTATTACGAATTATGTGCGTGCGCGCAAATAAGAATCGTAAATTATGGCGCGCGATTAAAATGTACAATTTATCAAAATATTTGACGGGACGAAGAATATAAACATTATCGATCGACTGATTTATATGTAACCGTTAAAACATGTTTGAGAATGTTAATTTATACGAGAGTGAAGCGTGCACACAAGTTTCATTTGGATTAATAATATGAGCAGAATCGTTCGGTAATTTGCAAATCTATGTAAATGACAAAATTGTAATGTACTAACAAACAAGAATATGAATGCGTTTTCCAATTCACGTTATACGGGAGTCGATTAAATAAAAGTAATTTAAAATGACGGGGAAAAAATGTATTTTACTTACGATAGAGCTTAATGCTGCCGTCCGTTTCGCCGAGGGAATTTTTAGATATGCATTTGTAGCTACCATAATCGGACGTGGCGACCGAACGTATCATTAGCTTCATATGCACCTTGTACACGTTGTCCGAGAAGGATGCCTCGTACTTCTCCCCTGCAATTAAAAAAACATATCGTGATGCGGAGACATTTTCTCTGGTGTGTATATGTGTGCAAAATTAATATACACTGTCCCCGACGAAATTATAAAGAGGAGTGTTAAAACGTGAAGTTTCTGATTTTAGAACTTAACCGCGAAAGCTTAATAAATATCAAGCGAGATAAAAGATGCTTCGCGCCTTCTTTGTTCCCGTTAAAATTATGGAATTAGTTTTAATCTACGGTGAAAGAGCTGGTTCCGTTGAAACTACACGCAGCGAAAACCTGAAGCTTATGTGACGGGGATATATTACGCATGCATATACTTGGAGGATCCATTACAAACCGAGCATCAGTTCTATATCTATATGCAGTAATGTTTACACCGCCGTAAGACATTACTTCATGAAAATACCGACTTACAGTTTTGCGCAAGCATATCTAAAATTGCTCGCGTATATTGTAATTGCATCTACAACACGTTAATTTAAAATATTTTTTAAAGAGATTATAAAAGTAATCTAATTATATATTTATCTAATATAAATTATTAGATATGAGATAAAAATTGCATAATTAATTATCATAAAATTATTATAAAATAAAAATTGCATAAATAATTATTTGATATGACGGATATATTTTTACGTTATTACATTTACATCATTATGACGTACGTGCGTCATTATGCACGTATCTATTATTATTGGAAAAAAATTGAAAGTATAATGAACGCGCGTTTTTCGATCCATCTCTCGTTTTCAGCTGGACCGAATATAATATAACGATATTCCAAAATGTGTTTGCCAATATCCCGCGCTTCCGGTACGCCCTTACGGTTCACTGTGCTTTGTGCTCTGTCAACTAGAAAAACTAGCATTAGGGTTTCTCGCCTGGTTGCCTCTCATATTCACGCGTCAGCCTGGACCTCTCCTTTGCATTCGTTTATGTATTTAAATTGTTCCCAACGCTTTGTTTCCGATTTCGTTATTTCTATCTCGCAAATCAATATAGACGAATATATGATCTTTCGATAAATATATATATATTCTCATATAACACACTATCTCAAAGTGATTAATCGAATAATTTATCTCATCTTGCTATATAATTTTGTAACAGTCACAATATAATCATATATTTTTTTTATATAACAATTTATGTGTTACATTTCACAGAGTTAATTTAAAGCGCAACGCTTTTAATAATTTATCAAATTTGTTAGATTCATATATATCTGAATACTAGGATCGCATCTTCTATTTCCGAGGGATAGAATTGCAATTCCTAGAAAAGGGCATCTCGAGGAAATTTCGCTTGACCGAAAATAAGATGGAATGCAATAATATCATGGTGGGCGAACACGCCAACCAGTCGTTACTTTTGGAATAGTAAAGTGAAACTGGAAAATTATGCGTGATCACGTGACTAATTTAATATACGAAGTTTATAATCGAAAGGCGCGAAACTTTGCATATCCCTTTAACTATCTCTCAGATATTTTCATATCCGAGTGTATCATCCCCCTGACAAAGTGAAATTTTCCGTGAACACGAAACAGTACCAGGAATATAAAACAATATCTATATATAAGTATTTAGAATAAATAATACCTGAAATACCAGTAAATTGAAGAACCGGCATTAACGATTCCTCTCGATAACGTCTCGGTGGATGAAAAGAGCGACGCCGAGGAACGGAACGACGAGGAAATGCGCGCGAATGCGAAAAGAAGTTTTGATTAACAATTCAAGGTGGCGGCTCATTCGGAAGAGAGAGTGAAATCTATAGGTGTAATGACTCGCGGCAAAGCGGAGGCGAAGTATTTTCCCAGCCGGTGGGAAAACTTACGTTTCCGAGATAGAGAAAGAGAAATGTGTGGCGAAAAGGGCGAGTTTGAGGGGATGAAGGAATAGAAGGGGCGGCGGAAGGGTAGAATGCATTTATGTAGTGGCACCATTCGAGGTATACCGTCCCCTACCCCGGGAGCGGAAGAAAAACTTTCGGCCGGCTTTGAGTTTGAAAAGCAGATGAAAAAGTTTAACGACGTTGAACTACGGTGCCGGCGGCATTACCCGCGGCGCGACCGGGGCATCCGCGAATGGATTTCGCAGGGATAAAACTGCTTTCGGAATCCCAAAGTCAGTGGGAAGAGGGTGGGATACCACCGATATTTTGTGTGTTACTCGTATCTCTGCGCGCGCACGCGAGATCCGTCGACATATGTGGGCATGAATCACCCTGACTTGGGAAACTCAAACTGCCGACGTAATTTCCAGCCGCGGCTCCGATCGCTCACGCTTAATTTCGCTTAACGCCCTCGTTTCCACGATCACGCGCCCGTGTCATCGATCACACGACACTTGGGGACTTTTATACGAACGCAATCTACCTTTTTACTACGTTTGAAAAACCCGTGAAAAAGGAGGCAACTCTATTAGCCTAATAAAATTAATAACTGCGAGTAGATTGTAAAGAGTATCGAGCCGACAAAACGGAGATTGCGCGAAACGATTTCGCAACAAAGTTATAAACACGAACAATTTTATGGAAAAAAAAATTAACGCGTACATTTGAAAAATGGTTGTTTTATTTGCATACTAAAGTAATGAAAAAAGAACAAGAAAAACCTGAAACGCAGAGAGTTGTGCCAAAATAAATTATAATCAATTAAATTTTATTTAATACTGCACGAGATGTACAAGAATGCATTTGCATAATATAGGTAAGACGATTTATTCGCGAGAGCGCTGCAAATCTTCTGTTAAAAGCTTCCCATTAAAATTCCACAGCTCACAAAGATATTCTTGTCAAGATTTTTAATTTTAATTCATTAAGTGTCCGAAATGCAATTAACGCTGGAAAATGAAATCTCTCTCTCTCCCCGAGAGAGAGAGAAATTATACCCAAAACTGTCGCGAGGGAAGTACAACGATGACGCGGAAACGCGTTCCTTTAAAAGCAGACCGCACATAGTTCGGCGACGAATGCGCGAGCATAAAAAATGTAAAGTCCGTAATGAGTTTAACGCCGACAGATCTAATTTGATACACACAAACACGTAGAGCGCAGGTAAAGCGGCGCAACGTTAAATATCACGTAATTGCTAACCGTCGGGAACTCTATGGCTGAAAATGAATTGGAGCTCCGGCTCGAGCGCGTAACGCGTGTTTGCCCACTGACAGATTATATTTTCCAAAGGCACTGATTTACGGCGTAATCCTCTTGTCAACGAACTGGCGGTCTCAAATTCCCAATCACCCTCTTCCATCCGTCCAACGACTCCAAATTCATACAGTAAATTTATCGCCTCGCGCGTTTGATTAAAAAACGCCGAATAATTGCAATAATTACCGCAAGCGCAACAGCTTTTCTCTCTTAATCATTGTATTATACACGGTACATCGGAGAGGAATTGCTTAAGAGAGGTATTTAATAACTCTACTTAAAGGTTATAAACGCGTTGATGTACGATGTTACGTATTGTTTCAAAACGTAACAACAAATTAAAAATATTTTGAGATATATAATTCAATTAGAGATACAAATAATATGTCATTTTTTTGCATAATCACCCTCCTTTTAAATACACTTTTCACACCGTTGCACCAACTTCTTTATTCCATTATTATTTATCCATCGCTTTTTTAATCATTCCCAAATCTTCGTCCTCTCAAAGCAATGATAATCAGAAGGAGCAAGATAAGGGCTGTATGGGGGATGCTGTAAAATCAAAGAAGCGGTGCATTCCTGACTGAAGGCACAACCAAAAATATTTTTTTCTAATGGAATAAAGAAGTTGATACAACGATGTAACAAGTGTATTGAAAAAGAGGGTGATTGTATAAAGAAATGACATATTACTTGTATCTCTAATTGAATTATACATATATTTCAACATATTTAATTTGCTTTTCGAAACACCCTCGTACGTGATGTAACACATAAACACATGAAGATTTGTTTTCTTCTCACATATCTATCGCATTGCCACGCTGTAACGCGAACGATATCACGAAATGGCTACTTTCATTATATGACTCTACTATAGTGGCATAATAGAATTGTACTTTCCGTCGCTTTACGACTCGATTGCCGTCACGTGAGAACCGGACGGTGCGATATATCTATAGGTAACCGTTTCCGTCGATTGAGCTGCGTGACTGGAAACGCTCGGCGAAACTTAGAATTTGCGCTAAGTTCCGCGAGCGGGAAAATTCATGAATTTCTCGACGCCGGATATTACCATAAAGCTTTATAAGCATGAAACCAGCGCCGTATTCTCTCCTCTGGGAAAGGAGAAAAAAAATTTTCAATGACGCCGATAAAACTTTTCTGTTTTATTCCGGAAATTTGAATGCCCAACTTTAGTCGGATTCTTACGGTGTAATTTTGAATCGCGATTTTCTTATATAATCGTGGCACATCTTCGCGATCAGTTCTTATAGTGAATCATATTTTACAGACAAATGCAAATCGAGTTTATGAATTTGTGAATATAATATTAAAATTCATTGCACATATACATTGTATAGCGACAGGTATCTTTTCTAATCAATACGATAACGACGCATATTTTTATATATTTTTTCACACACTAGCGGATCCTGACGTCGATAAGGGGGGAGGAGGAGTTTGCAAAATTATTTTATTTAATATTTTTGGTTTCATGATTAGCTTTTATTCCAGGATCAACGACGTCGATGGCTCTTTAATGTTTGTTTTTCTTTATTTATATTTTTTAAACAAATTCAGCAAAACTGTTTCTTTTAATTTGCAAGGGAGGGGGAGGGGTTAACCCCAGTGTATATATATATATATATATTATATAGATATAAAGAATTTCTCGCTAAATTATTTTCATGCAACGACATTATCTCATCATTTTGTCCCATGTCTGACTTAATCTATATTTAACTCCTTGAATGCGTAATGAGTATAATTTACAATGTATCTTATACATGCATATTGTATATATTATATAGATATGAAGAATTTCGCCTAATTATTTTCGTGCAACGAAATTATCTCATCATTTCGTCCTTTGTCTAACTTAATCTAAACTTAACTCATTGATTGTGTAATGAGTATAATTTACAGTGTATCTTATACTTTTATATATATATATATATTATATATATATATAATATATATATATATATAAAAGTATAAGATACACTGTAAATTATACTCATTACGCATTCAAGGAATTAAATATAGATTAAGTCAGACATAGGATGAAATAATGAGATAATTTCATGCACGAAAATAATTAGGCGAAATTCTTTATATATATATATATATGATATATACAATATGTATGTATAAGATACACTGTAAATTATACTCATTACGCATTCAAGGAGTTAAGTTTAGATTAAGTCAGACATAGGACGAAATGATGATAATTTCGTTGCACGAAAATAATTAGGCGAAATTCTTTACATATATATATATATATATATATAATATATATTATATCTATATAATATATATTATATAGATACAAAGAATTTCGCCTAATTATTTTCGTACAACAAAATTATTTCATCATTTCGTTCTATGTCTGACTTAATCTATACTTAATTCCTTGAATGCGTAATGAGTATAATTTACAGTGTATCTTATACATACATATTGTATATTGTATATATATAAAGAATTTTGCCTAATTATTTTCGTGCATGAAATTATCTCATCATTTCATTCTATGTCTGACTTAATCTACACTTAACTCCTTGAATGCGTAATGAGTATAATTTACAGTGTATCTTATACTTATATATATACACTAGCGGATCCTGACGTCGATAGCTCTTTAATATTTGTTTTTCTTTATTTATATTTTTTTAAACAAATTCAGCAAATTTGTTTCTTTTAATTTGCAAGGGGGGGTTTAACCCCCCCCCCCCCTCCAGGATCCGCCAGTGTTTTCACATATATACAAATTTACCTCAAATATAAATATGTGGAAAAATATACAAATACGTGTCGTTATCGTATATTGATTAAAAAAGATAGATATATGAAATGGTTAATAGTCTTATTGGTCAATTTTTTTGTTTTCGAAAAAATACTCGCTCCGAATAACAATTTCGCGGAGCGAATATTCGGAATCGATTTGAAAATTGTGTACGGTTTTGGGCACGCTATTCACCACGTTAGCCGATGAATGGTCGATTCGAAAATCGGTGCACACATAGATAGATGGTCTGTGCGCTGCGCGCGACCCGATATCTGATCGTGCGTGGGTCACGCGCCCTGAATTCGCATTAGTCGGGGACGGTGCATATCCATGGAACGTTAAATCGTAAAGCATGTCGTAACACCCGAAACACCGGGGGGCACGTGTGGTTGACACGGGGAATATAATGCGAGATAACTTGACAGTTAACCCATTCGTAATTCGCATGCTTTTCATCCGGGGCTGCGGGTACGGAACCTCGTCAGATAAGCCGTGAAACGCGCCTTCGGTTTTATGGTACTTTCATTCCACTCGGATTGAAAGTCGTGCTGAGCTGCGCGAAAAACGCGGACCGCCGACTCTTGAATATTTTTTTAGAATTATACGATCGTGGCCGCGGAAACTCTTTTACGACATGGAATTACAATTAAAATTTTAATATACGAGTTATTTATACAGATTATATAAAGAGCTCGAGTTGCCTAATCACAGATATAATATGAAACCGCGTTCGTGTTTACGCGTTTATTCTCTGCAAGAGCGGTTTGAAGCTTAATTCGTTACGGATATCATCGTCGCGCGTTAAAAAGCGTTTATCGTGTATTGTCGCTCCGCGATAAAAGGTGACACAGCCATAAGTCAAATCCGCGATCGTGGTTTATACAGGTCCCCAGATTCCGTCATGCAGATAAGCGAGGGCCATTCAGCCGCGCGACAGAAAGCCGGCGATTTCATTTCCCCAAAAAACCAGCCTGTGAAATAAAAATCTCGGACGCCCGGGCAAACAAAGATTAATCTTCCCCCCCTTTTCCCCTCCGTCGACGTCGCAAATGGAAATCGTACCGGGCCATCGATCACCGGGTAGCAAAACGCCAGCGAGCTCGCGTCAGGAGCTGCAGGTGCGCCGGCAGAAGCGATCCGAAATTAACCTAATTAGCCGCGCGATTAGCAGCTGCAGACGCGGGCGTCCGCGCCGTCGCCATCGCCGTCGCTCCGTTCTTACTCCCCGCAGCGAAATTCGGCCGGCACGGCACGGCGTGCATTAATGGATCCGAAGGTACATTATACTCCGTTACGCTCGCTACACGACGCGGCAGCAGCCGCGCGTCATGTCTAATTATCCGAAATAATTATGCGTGCGCGCTGCTTTTCGGTAAAGCACCGCCACCGATGTATTGTCAGATCCGATTTGCCCCGTCTCACTTGCTACGTGCATCTGCGGCCGCTGCAAACATTATTTCCCGCGTTAGACCAGAGATTGTTCATTCAATGTTCCATGCGTATTTTTTCTACTCACGCGATCATCCCTCTCTTAAATGGAATCGGTATATTATCGCTGATAAATAATGGTTTCAATTATACAAGTATTGCAAACAGCGAAATCTTATTGAGAAGAATCAGTTAGTGGTAGTGACTGATTTTTCAGTGATATCATAGTGTCTATAGTCAGACATAATCGGTGAAAGTGTGAGTGTTTTCACTAGAGATATGTGAAATAGGCATAGATTTTCAGTAAAATTTTATCTATTTTAATCAGTGACATTTCACTGATTTAGTTTAAGGGAGCACTAAAGAGAGAAATATTAAAGGCACATTATTAGGAAATTGATAATATAAACTGAAGTAATATATATATATATATATATTTTCTAAAATATATATAATTTTCAAAGTCGTTTCGAAAAATAAAATTCAGATTCTCTCTACTTCCTGTTTGACAAATGAGAGTTTGTCAGAATATTAACCGTTTATAGCGGCCTTTAACTTTTAGTACATGGACGTAAATGGATTCTCGATGAGCAAACCGGGTCTGACCATGTATTGTCGACTAGTAAAGTATGGTTAAGTATTCCGCTGAAACGGAGTTCGATTACCATTCATTAAATTATGGCAGGGACACGCATGTTGTACGCGCGGAAATGGCAATCTATAGACCAGTTGTTATTGCTGCTGTCGCAATTATTGTCGCCGATATTGAAAGAGTTGGCGTTGTCATAGCTCGAATTAATGTCGCCATTGTTGGCAGACGCTTTCTAATTACCGTTGTATAATTCCAATCGATTCGCGAGTTTGCTTCTATATTTCGAATGTTATCCGAATGAAAACTTTCAAAGTTCGAAGTAGTCTCTCTAATTATTTTTTTTTTATTCGTAACATATTGAGATAAATTTTTTTAAGAAAATTCAATATGTGTAGATTTTTATTTCTTTAATGACGCGTATTTGCCAGAATAAATGCATTTTATTGATAATAAAAATGTGCTGCTTTGTATTTTTAAACATACCGTTTGCTATTATGACGTTTTCTCGTGTCCAATAATTGATGGACTTTGGAAATGCCTCGGAGTGACACTCCAATGTCATTTGCTGTCCTTCTTGAGCACCTACTAATTGATTCTGGATCCAAATCATTGGAGTAACTGTTGACATTAAAACACACACGTGAGAGAAGAATAATATATAGTTGTTTTTAAATATATTGTTCAATATTTTATATACTAAACGTAAATGTGCAACGTACTAATGTGTCAAGACACCGCGTGTAAAAACACTCTTGGGTTAATTACTTACAATGTACAACAAGCATAATTCTCTTGCTGACTGTTGGCGGGACGCCATTGGACGCGATGCAAAGATACGCTCCCATCTGCAACCTATTCACCTTCGTGATATTGAAGACCGGTCCTTCAATACTGGCCACTGTGACACACGATTGATCATTAAACCATTTATTCATAAAGTCATATCACGTAGTCGTTAGCGATAGAATTTGTGAAATTAGATATCGACGTCTATTGCGTTATACACTACAGATGTAACGTCCACGATTACAAAATGGATTTATTTCTAATTATTTTGACTTGCTCTATTCATAGATAGTATATTTGGAGCCTAAATCGCGCAAATCGCGAAATTTCGCACACAAATTCAATGCACCAGCAAGAAATTTTCATCATGTCCAACGAAAAACTCCGCAATCAGGATTCGAATTAATACACGTCGGCTATATTGCATTGTATTTCTCTGCGTTACCGATACTAATCACCGCGCCATTGTTTTTATCACGTAGTCTAATCTCCGTTAACATTGAACGTCTCGTACAAGCTATTCGCAAAACCCATCCTGCATCCTAGGCGGTGAAACACTTGTCTGTAATTTCTTGCTAGTGTATATCTTACTCGAATTCTCAGTTGCGAATATTATGAATGTATGTACTTGGTAGTGCCAAGTAACTCTTAACTCTATTACGCGCGCTTTCCTACGCGATAAAATATATATGCAATGCATAAACAATTAAAATCACGTATACTTTAAAGTATTCGCATTGATTTCATATTTCATAATCCATAATTGTATTGAACAACGTTGCTCGATAATCGCGAAATAAATTTATTTTAACGTAAAATCTTTTCTCCGACAAAAATCCATGCATATATTGCATACCAATAAACTTATCATGCATTTTTTCGATTAAGCGAGAAAGCGCGAGGTTGCGCTTTGTTATTAATTAAACATATCAAATTTTTATTTGCGATACAATAGTCGGTATGTTCCAAAAAAAAGCGTGACGTATAAAATGCAGAAGAATTCGTAAATCGCAAAGTTAAAGTATGTAGATTAGAGAGGCACGTGCTCGAGAGGCGCAAAACATCCGCCATAAAATTTAGAACTTGAGGAATATCACCGCGCGCTCCTGGGAGACGTCGCGCCTTGTGCTGCAACTCGTCCCGCTTGCATTTCTTAAGTTTTAAGACGTAAGCCGAATACGGAGGGTTCTCCGTTACGGTTGCAGCCTTGGCACTGAACACATCCGTGGCTTAAAACTCGCTTGTTATCCTTAACTTTCATGTTCTTACGCTCCATGTCTAGCTCGCGCGAAATACATATATCTAGATAAACTGTCACACTAAATCTTCGAAAAGTTGTACATACAGTCCCGTTCCATGCGATATTTAGCGTTACACGAGCTGTAACTGTACGACGGTATTCGCAGTATTATTTATATACGGTATGTAGAAAAATTAATTCCAAAGTGAAGCGTTTTATTTCGACATGTGAGAAACCGCTCGAGAAGCTCGATTAATGTATTCGGAGAAAATGAATTTTCGAGTCGTTTGAGGAAACGACTTCGTCGGCTCCATCGTTTAATCTTCGCGCAAGGTGATTTATGTTATTGAAATGTGCCTGCTGACTCAGCCCGAAATCACCTGCATACGAGATAAGCTGTTAACCAGCGGTTGGCTTGTGCAGGCTCTTTAGTTAATTAGTTGCGAGTGCCGATTTATACGCTAGCATTGCTGCTGGTGAAGAAAAAAAAAATAGCAAGAGAGAAAACGATAACGCCAACTACGTTTAATATAGACTTTACATTTCACATTTTCCATGTACCAGATTTTCGAATTAAGCTAACGCGGCTTTTTCGACTAATGAAGTAATTAAATCGGCCACAGTTTACTGTTGAATGTATTTCGCGACTTCCGCTGTTTGCGCGCTACTTTAGTTCGGGGAATTATTCCGGAAGACATAAATTGTCACTTTCGGTAACGTAAAATCGATTAAACACAATCGCACTATTTATGTAAACAGCTATATGTAACAGTATTACGATCACATAGAGATCACATAGAGAATAATTCGTGGGTAATTAATAATAATTCAGAGAATAAATCTATAAACTTACTATAATAGAATGCACATGCGAATTAAAATTCCGACACAACTTGTGACATTTACATGTATATAGTTAAAGCTGTTTTTCCCGAAACAGTTTCGAAAACTTATTTCGCGTCGTCAATAATCTCCGTCTCGAAAATCTCAAGCTATAAATATTTATCGGCGACATAAATTACACAAAAATGTGTATGTCCAGATACTGCAATGGTTCTGGCTAACTTTAGACGAAGCTGGAAAAGTGCAGAGTGGAAATCCTACGGCGATCCGACGGTACAAAGGTCCCCCCGAAACTTCGCACTACCCCGCGAAACTTTATTTTCCCGCTAGTATTTGCGGACAGTTTCCGGCAAATAGGTTTGGCGGTTTACCCGGGATTTTGTCCACGCATACATGAACGAGAACAGAGTGTCCGTGATAGAGAACGAATGCGTGAGGAAACGAAAGGGACAGAGGGAGAGCGAACAGTTCACTCATGAGCGAAAAAGGTCGCCAGAAGAAGAACGGAAAGAGTTGGCGAGCGAAAAAGGATGGCAGAATGCGAGAAGTTGAAGCGTGTCGAGAAGGGTGGATTGTCGTGACTGTTCGTGATTGCCGTGAGAAAAAGAATAGGATAAAAGGAGGGACTTTCAGGGGGGTAAAAAAGGGTCGTGGAAATCGCCAAGTAGATTCTGGTAGGACGGAAAAGTATGCGAGTGTAGAAAGAGAACGAAAAGAAAGAATCCGTTAATTAAAGTATGAAGCACCAGAAACAATACCTGAACGGTAAAGAAGTTAAGCACAAGAGAGAGCACGGAGACGGAAAGGGGAATCAAAATAAGAAAGACGCGAAGATATTTGCGAACTAAAGAGGAAGAAGCACGCGCGTTAAAGATATCTCTGAAAATCGAGAGAAAGAGAAAGAGAGAGAGAGAGAAAGAGAATACTGACTTTTCTTTAAGAAAATAAAAATGGAAGAAGATGGTAGCGTTCAAGTGTAGAGTAAAGATTGAAATGGAAATAAACCGAGTATGATGTAGACGCCCGTATAGTTTTCATGGTCACAAAAGAAACGTACATGTTCGTAACTTGAACAAAAAGAAGAAACTTGCGAGAGAGAAACTTGGTACGTATTGACTAAAAAATCGAGAAAGTTGAAGAAGAGAAAAACCATATGTAAACGAAAAGATTATCATGATATTATTGAAGATGGAATCTGATTTTTTCTAAAAAAAAAAAAAATAAGTGAAGAAAAAAATGTGAATAAATGTGTAATTGTAAAACATGAGATAAAGAAAAAACAAAAGAGAGAGAGATAAACTTTCTCTCTAATAATAAACATGTTACAATGAAAACAATGTCACAGAAACGTAAACCAAGACATAATAAATTCCTATAGAAGATCATTTAAAATGGTTGACAGATGATGCTTAATGAAGCGCATGAATAAACTGCACGCGTAGCGGAATAAATGTTTTCGCTGTCAGCAAAACGACATTATGCAAAACAACGGTTCAATAAATTTGAAAGATAATATGGAGATGATAAATAGACATTGTATCCACGTCAGCGAATTATTATGATATGCGGTGTATTTAAATGACTTAGTACGGATCTAAAACAGGACGAAAAAGAGCATCGCACAAATTATCTGACTGCAAACAATGTAAATAAAAAAATTATTATTATTAATATTAACGACATGTAAATATAGAAAATACAATATTTACAAGATTTTTAACGTAAAATCTATCTACAATATATATTATATATGAATTGAATTTTTCTTATATTATAGTATTATTATTAAGTAGATGGAGACAATAATATTTGTATAAAAAAGCTCCAGTTAGTTTAAAAAGAGAATTAAACGATATCGTCAAAATACATACATTTATTTTTGCAAGGAACAAGGTCAAACTGTAAAAAGATGCCCGAAAAGGGGGTAAAAGAATCGTCGCTTACCCTTATAAATTATCGCGGACTCTCTGCACGGGGACAGGTGCATAAAATGCGCACAAAGGGGAGCAAATATTTAACGGAACTGCATAGAGAGGCGGGACGGCTCAATAAGTTTGAAAGACAAAAGGATGATAAATTGTTATTGTACCCGTAGAATAAAGTCGCCGCGTTGTTCGAACAGGTGCGAACGAGGAAGCTCGATTTTCCTTGACGTTATTGTGCGAGACGCATAAGGGCTGAAACGCATATTTCACTTTGACGTCACCGACACGGTCGCATCGGCAGCTTCGAATGCAATTGCATCACGCAACGTAGTCAGCTGAATAAAGTCCGAGAGGCGGAATGATAAATCGTCCTTTCCCCGCGTTGAGTGAATCCGGTGTTTCAGCTGTGCGCTCGCTTTTCCTATGACGGCGCGGCGATTTTCAAGATGAGCGATGCGAATAAAATAAGTGCGTCTATGTAGGAAACGGTCGGCAATTTTCGCGCCACCTGACGCTTTACGTGGGCAAAATTATGGAAAATAGTCTGTCACAGACGCGTACGCCGAGGAATTGGACGAATATCGCGAGCAATTGAACGGTTATCCGGAAATTGCGCTACCGCGCTACGCAAATCGCTGTCTATTTTATTACGAAAATTGAATAAATCTTTCTCTTGCGAGAAATATAATTTTATGAGAGAGAGAGAGGGTTTAGAGGACAGCGCGTATCCGGAAGGATATCATTATAAATACATTGACGTACAAACTCACTTCGGTACAAAGGACCTTAAAGATAACGTCGCTAAGTTATTCCAGCAAACCATTAAGCTTTCTTTGTACATATAAGAGACGGCCTGTAAGTAGTTTACCTTCCTGACTGTTTCCCAGAATAATCAACTCGCCGTCTTCCCTTCTCCAGGTGATGTTTGGCGTCGGTGACCCTGTTGCTTCGCAACGCAGCGAAACGTTGCTACTCTCCCTTACCACCATATCTGTACTCGTGGGGTAATCCAAAATATCTGGCGGAACTGTCGGATAAAAATTATATGATTAATATCATTTTCATACGTGCGCATTTGCTCCGAAAAAGAAAGACCATATAAAAATAATTTTGTAAAAAAATAATATTAAATAAATCGTACAGAAAAAAAAAATATAAACGATGCGGGAGAATGCAATTAGAGCAAGAGGCAATGAAGAGAAATCGATCGTCGATGTCTATCTCGCGAAATACTACGAATTTTCGATATGTTATCGTTTGGCGGTTTAAAGGTATAACGTATAGCGCGGTTTCGAAAGCAATACCACAGACGAAATCCAGAAGCGGATTTGATTTCACCAGTCGTTCGCTCTACTCTCGTAGCTCAATTTTCGAACTGTACATACGTAAAAATTTTGCAGAAAAACATCGATTTTTTGTTTTTTTTTTCATCGAAGCAAACGCAGCATTTTTCTGTCGCGATATTAATTCGTGACGCGTGAGGCAGAACCTGCGGACGAACCTACAACCTCCAAATAACCAATCTGACTTTTCATCGGGTCAGTGTTTATCTGGCACATATAGTTCCCTCGGTCGTTCTCGCGGACATCACGTATATGCAACAGCCATGTTTTGTGCTCGCTGTGCGTGACGCCGATTCTGTGATTCTTCGTTATCACATGATTGGCTATCGTCAGGATGGTTTGCGTGTCCACCCGCAGCCATGCCACCTGAAACAGAAAGCCGGTATGCCGCTTCAATCGTCTGGAACCCATCCATCACTGACGGCCTTTTGTTTTCCGGCCGGTGTCATGTGACACCACGAAAACGCGTGTAATCCGTTACGCTACTATAGAGCAATTAGAACTTTTCGATGCTGAAAATCTTTCGTGAAAATTGATTTATTCTCTTTATTTTCGCGACGTAGGTTTATCTCTTTACGAATTTAAAAAAAAAGAAAGTGTACTCTTGAAATCAAAATGCAATTAAAAATTAAACGTTTTGCTCGCGGTAAAGATTAGCTTTATGACTTTATGCTAAATACCGGCTTAAAATCTTCTTACACTACGATAACTGTATATATGTAAATGCGCAATTTATCGAGCAATCGGGCGAACGAAAAAGAAACGAGAGAGAAAAAAGAAAGTCTCGCTGGAAAGTAGGACGGAAATGCAAACATCAAGAAATCATAGAACGCGATTGTGAAGACTCGATTATCCGGGCATATGTTTCAGGAGCGAATAATAAAATATATTTTAATTCAATAAAATAATTTTAGAATCAAGCATTACAAGTATAGTATGGAAATCGGTTACTCTATCTACAAACCGTAGTCGGACATTGTTACCATTCAAACGCTTCTGCCTAACCGGTTATTGTGAGGCGTACGACAATCGATAAATGCGGCTTTGTTGGCATTGAATTGCGGACCCAGCAGGCTTAGAAGCTCCCTATTGATGGATGACGTAATGACTTTAATGACAAAGCGTCATTGGATCCTCAAATACGACGAGTTTCCATCGGATGAGTCCTACCATCAAGCACTTTGTCGACCTACAATTGCATGTGCATTTTGCATTAAGCTAGAATTGTCGTGTATACAAAGACGATTCAGAATGTATGTTCCATATCCATTTATTTAGACGACAATGCCTCTAACTATTCCAAATAGACAGCGCTTCATACTCTCTTTCTGTGCTTTATATCTCAATTTTATTATTTTTACGAAAATGTATTGATACAAGGGGAGCTTTAAATTTATTAACAAAAATGTAAAGAAAAATCGAAAAAATTTTATAGTTAGTTAATAAAACGGCGAGTTTGGGATATAAAACGTCCAAGTGTTCTATAAGTATATCGTACAATCTACAAACTTACACTTGGCATCTTGCCACCGATCCAGAATTTATGTCAGCTGTTCCAGAAGGGTTTCGAGAGGAACAAAACAACGTATGTTTGATAGAAGAACAATAAATTTTCTACGTAAAAGTGCAGAGAGGGTCATCGCGAAGAAATCGTGAAAAACGTGAAAGAACCTTTTCACGTTAAAATTAAGCGGAAATAGAACACTATATATGTATGTACTACATCTGTTATTCTAATCGCTGTCTTGGAAAATGAGATTTAAAGCTTACGTTCGAGTGATGGCTACCATAGATGGATTCACCGGCGATAGAATAGCTGTTGTTCCATCCTATCCTGATTTACGAACCGTCGTTAGCGTTCAGTCAAGGTAATTGCTCCGAAACCGCAAGAATTCGCTCGACAAAGCCACCCCCTCGAAGCCCCACCATTCCCCGACAGACCAGGAGCAAATTCTCGCGTCTACTTACAAAATCCCCTCTTTAATCTTTCTTCGAAACCTTCCTCCACTTTGTTCTACCGCTATCCGCTATTTTTTTTTTTTTATTTCGCCATTACGCCCCCTTTTTCCCTTTGTTCCCTATCAATTGGATTATCACGACTTTGCTCGATTCTCTCGGCATAGTTTGATTTTTTTTCTGCAAAAGTTCTTTGCGAATGAAATTATTCTGCGATCTTTGATTTATACTTGATTCTTTTTTTTATCTCTCCAACTACGTGGTACATTTTGGAAACCTACGCTACAAAATATATGCAACATACATATAAGGGCGAATTATTAAGAATATGCAAAATTAAATCTCAATTTATATTTCAAAATTTCGAGGAAAGTAAAATTGAATAGTTATTCTTAAGTGTTTAAAATTTCATTTTTTTACGCGACAAGAACTTTGAAGTTGATATCCTAAGAAGCTTATATTTCCAAAATCAGAAAATTGCATCGGGTTGACGTTAGTGAAGCCATTAGTGAAGAGTTTGCTAATGACTGAATCGTGTCTTTGAAAGTTTCGCTTCTTGTTCCGAAGGAGCAATTGTTCTAAAGATGTTCTAACTATCCGATAAAAAAGAGATTAATGGGGACTATCAATTTGCTTATATTCGAGAAAATAGCGGTAGATCGTTAAATTCTGTATCGAGGCTGTTCTATTTATATACCTTCTCGCATGCATCTTGAATGCAGTTGACGTTAGCGCGAGACGTTAAGAGTCGCGTTGCGACCACACGGGAGCCATAATAACACACGTTCGCTGTATTTTGAAGCGACTTGCGCACTTGTGCTTCGCTTTGTGTTAACAGACCATCTCGCAGTTGTCACGCGAGCAATCAACTGTCGCGTGAACAAAGTGTATTTTCTCTCGAGAATATTTTTCTCGCTACCATTTTCTCGCTTACCTTTAACCGCGTCTCTGCCTTTCATCTGTTTCTGATCGATACAATTATAATTTTATCAACAGACACTAGGATTATATATACAGAAAAATGGAGGGTATAAAAAGGGATGACGGCGGGAAAGAATAATGTATGTCTGTCATCCGAAAGGTGTATCTCAATTTTTTGACATTTAAAATTTTAATCCTGAATCTGATGAACTCTCTTTCTCTCTTCTTCTCTCTGCGCGGCAAAACTCGCTCGTTCAGCTCGGCTAGCCCATATGCGACGCGCTTTTCGAAAATCGCTGATACGTGTCCACCGCGCGCGAACATAAAATCTGCATTGAAGTCCACCGGTCGAGAACGGCAATATGTCTCACGTCCGAGCATAGTCAGCCATGAAATACTCCAACAGAGTGCGTCAACGGAGCGTCTGAAATTCATTGTCCGTGGCGTGGTCATAGCGCTCCACCGTTCGCGCTTCTATGTGATCACGGGACCGAGCAAAATGGAAACCGCGTGTCAAATAAGCGCGTCTTTCCTCTTCTCGCGTCCGAAATTGACGAGACCGTCGAGAGAACGTTCTCGATGCCTCTTAGCATATTTTATGCACACATAGCAGATCACATTTTACGATAATACGTGGACCATTCAATAACGTGGAAATTTTCAGATTGATATTTTATCCCCTTTCCGCGCGCGTGGAAGGACGTTCGTACATTATTTTCGACTAATCCGCCCCGACAAGTTTATACGGTATATTAAAGATTATGTGAGAATAAATCTTGATGTACATGAAAAGAAAAAAAAAACATACATTTAATGAAAAAATTTCGCACTTTGAAATACATGCTGTAACAAGCATATATACACACGATATAATTCTGGTTTAGCATATAAAACATGATTTACACGGGACGTTCCGCGCTTGGTACGTCCCGATTTATGACATCACCATGTATAACGCGAACAGCGTCCCATTATCTTCCGCTTCCGTTGTGCTCGTCCCATCGCCACTTTCGCCCCTAATGCGCAAACTGCAAGCGCTGTCAATCACTCACCCTCAAATCGCATCCTCTCCCGAACCGGCAACGCTAACAAAGTGACTGTGCCTTAAATATTTCAGCCCGCCCTTTTTTTCTGCCGAGTGCTTCACCCGGCCGTTCTCTCGTTTCCGTACCGTCGGTGGCGACAGAATGCAAATTTGTCCGCGTCCATTGGCGTCGGTACTACTACTAATCGATTGATCGCCTCTCGCCTCGAGGCATTGATGCATTCGCGCGATTAATTTCATCGAGGCAATGCCCAGGTTATTTGCAAGTCATCGATATAAAAGCATCGATCTTCGGAAACAGATGAGCTGCGCGTATAATCCGTGGTGGCGGGAAAGATCCGCGGGTGGGTTATAAAAAAATTTTTTTCGATCAATGTGTTGCAGACGTCAGTGGATTCTGGTTACCGCACAGGTCAAACGTGTGCGCGACGCTATCTTTTTCTTTCTGCACTTTTAAACTGGGTTACGTCTATTTCAGCACAGAGTGGCTCGAAGGGGATCGTTTGGACGGGCCTCCGAGCTTTTATTATGGCGAGCCCGTCCTACCTTTGCTTATGATGGCTACGTGGAATACAGCCATGGTCCATAACGCGTGAAAAACGTATTAAAGAGTGCGGCTAGCTAGCTCGTGTGCAACGACGGTTGCATATATGCAACCAGCGTGTGCGGGAAAAAAATACTATACTAATGTACACCAGCGCGAGTTACACATTTGAAAGTTAAAGTACCGTTAGGTACTGGCTACGTGACGTTTTATTAAATTCTCGTTCCTCCTCTAATTAAAAGACATTTGTTTGAAGCTGGCACCTATCGTGATCTGTGAGCGACGTTTTTTTTTTTGTATTGGCTCGCGCGCTTTTGTCTTAAACACTTAAGATCTTTTCATTGGCTCTCCTTTGTTCCCAATTTATGTTTGATTTGATAAATGATCACTTTTTCGCTTGAATTGTACTTTATTTAATTTAAACGATATTATTTTTATATTGCATTGTTTATTATTACTCGCGCATAATTATATTTCGAGGTTTCTATTACAGAATATTATTCTTTTTTTCATTTAATACGCCTGTCATGCTTGAAAGAAGGACACGTCAGTCAATTAAGTCCGTCTTAAATATTAATTTTTATAATCTTCTTAGAGGGAATTTTGTTTGATTTCAAAAGTATATAATATCTATTTATATCTTTCCTATAATCTTCTCTTATAATTTCTTATTTTGATAGACAATAAGAAGCGCACACGACATTTCTAAGATTTATTTTATTACGTTAAGCTATTTATTCTCTGCATATCTTTATTCTAAAATTATGACTTTTTATTATGTGTGAGTGTGTGTGTTTTTATATGTGACACTGTATAATTAGCGTCGTAGCATTATATTTCTGACACATTTCGTATCGACCGCTTTCGGAAAAATAACACGTCATCTCTCGCCGACACTCGATTTTTCATTTTCGAGTTACTTTTTGCAGAAATGATACTTGTCTGTAGCATGAGAGACGTTTGGTCTTGCTCGGTCGCGTTAGTAGAGGGTAAGGATGAATTGCTACGACGTAAAAGCGCATCGTTGTACGGTAGCTGATGGAACAAGAAAAAAAATTGTACCGAGATGAAAGCCGAAGATATCCTCCGCGCGCTCGGAGCTTGCGAGAGAGCGAAGTAAAGCGAAGAAGAATTGACGTGGAAAAAAAAAGAATTCCGCACTTCATCGTGTTAACGATTAATAAGGGAGAACGCGGACATTTCTTGTCGCCTGAAAATCTTTTCGCATTCATTTCTCCCTCTTTGTTCGGCTGCGCAAAGTAACGGCATTGTAACTTTGCATGTAACTGAATTCTGAAAACTCCCAAAGCATTAAAATGGAAGAAGTGAAGTGCGAGAAAACGAATTAAATATCGACTTTAAAAAGCGCAAAGACTTTTTTACTAGCATTCAGACTCGATATACTTAACAAACAACTGTAACGCACATTTCGTTCACGACAATGCAAGGAGCATCATCGTTGTACAATGATAATTTGAAGCGAAAGAAGCGAAATTCATATATGTTTCAATAATTTTTCTTTGAGGCTTTATCATGTCTGTTCGACATCTTTGATGCTTTGAATATATCTTTCTGCGCTTCAATAAATTTTTATTTTCGATACAATAAGTGATTCAGAACTGCGGCATAAAACTTACGTCGGCGGATCACTTTCATAAAATAAATTGCGAGGGTGGATAGAAGGAGGACAGTGTCGTAAAATTTGATTGCTTTCTAAAACAAGCTCCGCGTAAGCTTTATAAGCCAGACAATTAAAACATGTATCATATATATATATATACATTTTCGACGCATTAAACAGATATTGAAATATATAAATACAGTAGAGATAGCCTTTGTCTCCAATTTAATTGCTCTTTCCGATTGCGCAAGCATTCTCGCTGTTATTGCCATTTTACCGTATAATCCAGTGCGTAAAAGCGATTTTTTTTTTTTTTTTTTTTATCAGATACGCACCGAATACGAGTTTTTACGTGGCGTGAATTTTATTCTGTTAGCATCACGTTGCTATTGAATGTAACACAAAAGTTGACAACAAAAGAATGTTGAATAAAAACCACGCCACCACACATGCAGTGTTGATCCCAGAAATAGAATTTTTCTAGGGAAGAATTTTCATTACTTTCACAAAATTCACCGAGTTCGGCTGGCGCGGCACCAGAAAAATAATAACGTAACATTTCACTTCGAACCGATAGACATCTTGATGCCTGCGTAGTCGTTCGAGGAGATATTGCGGTCGATATTTTAGCGCGGAAAGTTAGTCCAAGGTGTTCATGACATTTTTATACGTTAATGCAATCTTTCCATATTTTTTCGCCAGTACAATAATCCGATAATGACACTGATATATTAGAATAACGTCATTTCCGCGCGTATAATGTCGCGAAAATTATATAAACAAAAAATTTGAATTTTGCTTTCTCTATTAAAATTATCATATCGATTATGTCAAGGCAAAATCGTAACGCCGGAGAATGGTTAATCCGAAAGAGTATGTAGATTTTGCAGACCATATTCCGATAATAATTTATGGTAAGTAATTCCCACAGTCTTCGGAATCGAGTTCGCACGGATTCATTTTGAACCCGGAAAAAATGAAAACGTTCTCCGTACTACTCTTTTTTTCCCTTCTGCCCTCTCAACGCAAAATGGTTCGCTAAATGCATTCTATGGCAGCTCGCAATTCGCCTGTCGCGATTCGTTAACCAAGAGAGAGGAAATTGTTCGGCAATAGGTGCATCAAAATGGATGTAAAGGTGCGAAAGTTGATCGATCTTAGCAATGGGGAATCTAACAATTATGTATACGCTATAAATAGGTAATAGGTAATCATCAACGGGATAAAACGGCTTAAGAAAATTCAATCTTGGAAGAGAGTTTAGTAAAGTTCAATTTATTGCGGTTGACTGCACTTTCTCGATGCATTTATGTAAATGCTGTGTCGATTATGCGTCGCTAGGCACGATAACAGAGGAAGTTTCAAAATGTACTTGGTTTCAAAATTATCCAACCGTGGTGTATACATCCTAGAGTTTCTTGAACTGCTTAATTTATTCTATATCCTTACAGTATCACAGTTGTTTACTTCCAAGACTGTACCGATATATAAATCTCTTATAAACTTGAAAAAATTCAATTCTTATTCGGAAGCTTATATAAATTGATTTATATTTTAGTTTAATCTAGTATCGATATTAATTAATATTATCTCGTATTCTCCGATATTATCTTGACGCACACAATACACTTTTTGTAATAAAATTTTCATAAAAATGTAAATAGTTAATAATTCGAAAATTCGGTACAGGAAGAAACATTTTATCAACGAAAAGCATTGTGAAAATATGAACGATATCTCCAAATGGACATCGTGTACATTTATTAAACGCCGGCTGTGTATATTTAAAAAAAACATACACAATCAACGTACAGACAATATCCGGAAGCAATATTCACGATTACGCGAAAAGTAGAATGCCGTTTAATTGGAAAAATTGAAAAAAATTTCTCGTTGAATGTCTCGACGATATAATTCACTATTGTGTGCGAATCAGTGTTTAACGCGCGTTATTTAACAACGTCGACAGCTGGCGTTATTTCTCGCATTTTGTAACGTGCCGATGAAATTTGTATGAATTGTTATTATCGAGTTTATAATCCTCTTTTATCATTGAATTTTCTATGAACGAGATACGCGTGCAATTGGGATATAATCGTAAATCTTGATATTTTATAATGCCACCACAGTTTTGCAATTGTCCGTCTGTCACGAACGATTGATGCTGACGCTTTGCTGACGATACGTCGTACTTTATACATTTGACACATTACTAACTGTGCACTGTCCGTCGATAGCATTGCACGTCCCCGTCGTAATGTAAAAAACGACGAGAATAATATTTGTAATCGCTATATATATATATATATATATATATATATATATATATATATATATATAAAATCTTTTCTGGCTCGATCTGTATGCGAACAATGTCTCGTTGATCGGTATAGAAACCGAGAATTGGTCGACTACCAATCTTGTAATAGCATACGCAAATACAGTTGTATCTTTTCTACGGAAAAACAGAACAACAGTGCACCAAATATAACTCAAAATATTGACAAATTTTTTTTCACCGCGAGACAGCGCTCTGTATGTGTACGTGTGTTTGGCTAAATAAAACTAAAAACAGGATATAACGAAAAGAAAACAAAAACTGACGCAATCAGTTCATGTAATAGTTACATATTTCTAAAATTTTTATATACCCATTAAGATAACATGTATGTTATAGTGCATACTGAAATATTTAATGTTCTATTCAATCTTTTATTAGTATTTGGCAACTAACGGAACAAATCCTTTTATCGGTGATTTTGTTCGCTCGCGTAAAAAGAGATATAGGACGTAGATGAAGATCTTCCAGCGTGGCTGGCGAACGCTTTTACACACATTGCTCAATATTTAGTACAGATGTAGGATGTACATACCGGAGCAATGGGTGGCAACGCGTGTAATAGGTAGAGAGAGCACAAGCTCTGACCCTTCCTCAGTTCAAATCTGTTCTGCGAGCTCGACTCTCGGGCTCGGTGCCAACATCCTAATTATTCCTGCCCCGTTAAACCCGTTTAGTATATCGATTTGGCAATCCCCGCCATTCTTCGATCTACATGCGCTCGTATATGTAATGTACCGATATGTGAATACTTATACATCTTGTATCTCCTATAGTATATTTCAAACGGAAACATCGCAACAAAAGATTAATAAATATTGAAACATTTTTTTTCCTCATCGAAGCCCATCTCTTCTTTTTATATACGCGTATGTAATATTTTTTGTTACGATAATCTCTCTACGTGAAATATATCCTTGTATATCTGTTATGATGTATAAATATTAGTGAAACGCGGTGTATTGTACTGGAAAATTTACACAACCAGCATCGTTTCATTAATCGGAAGACACCGCGTCGTACACGCACTGTGGACAGACGGATGTATGTTAACGACCGACGATATAACACGCTGGCTGTCGTGGATCATTAACTGTTTATTCGCGTATAAAGCCATGAACGGATTCAATTAAGCATGTCAATAACAGCGAACGACCTAGTGCGCAATAAAACTTTATTGTTTGACTTGCCGTTACGTATACGCATTTATATTGTATATGCGAGGTGAAAAAGTAAATTTCTCTGTAGATTAAGTGGTAATCCGATGTCGAGCTGATGATGTACATTTTAAGGCGATAGTCCAATATAATAAAACGCGATCCTACCGTAATTATTTCTCTCTTGAGTCTTGTTGTCATCCGGACCAAATATCTGTAAGAAGCTACTTTACATTCTCATCTCTCTGATGTTTACAGCCGCGGAAATTAGTTTCGTTGCCGCGTTTAACATTTCAACAAAGGCTAGATTAAATTAAAGGAAATGCGCTTGTTGTATCGGAACTTTTTCAATATAATTGTTTAATAAAAAGATACAAAAGTCTTTAAATGAAATGAAATAATGAAAATCAATGCAAAAAATATGTAAATGAAAAATAATAGAATAATATATGAATATTGAAAGTTTAATATATGTATATACGTGTACGTAAGCGTACACTAATCGTGATTAAAGTTTGCATTTTAAGATATATTCTATCCACTATCTATTATCTTCTATACCTATACTATCTATTGGTAGAGTTACTTTGGCAATTCTCTTCCCAGTTCCAACATACGGTATAAACGATCTGTATGAGACATAACCAGCTGTCCGACCTTGTTGATCAGAATGCAATATTTTCAGGAAAGTGATCACTTACCAAACGAATATCTCTATAAAGAATAAAATGAAAACGGCAAAGGTATTTTCGCGTTGGAAAGTGATATATTTCGGAATTTCAGGAATAAGAACAAATTCCTTTTAGCATTATTTCAACCGTATTTCATTTAAAAAATAAACTGATTTTCAAAAGCGTTTTAAAGCAATTTAGACGTATGTACATATTTCGCCGTAAATTTTTGTCCTCGCATGCAGATATTAAATAGATAACAGCTGCATTTATATATACACTGTAATAAAGTCATATCATATAGAACATCTTAGAATTCGATAATGCAATATTTCACGGCGATCAATTACGGATAGATAATCGATCTATGAAACGAGAACGCGAAATAAAAATTTTTCCCATTTCCAGGGAAAGGTACGGGTGGCGATGCACTCACTTCCGGTCCGAATTCAACCGCATAGGGTGGTGGGAGCACATATATTTCCTCGAGGGACAGAGAGATAGATCGGTTGACTATCAGATAATTAAATTCTCTCGCCGGCGAGGTGCCCCGAATATTTCCCGAGTATATCTCAAGGAAAGAAGAAATTTAGAGCGGTAATTATTTTTAAAAAACGGAGAAAATTAGTAGAGAAACCGCTAGTTAATGTGACATGTAATACCGGCATCTATTAGTCTTCCCGATTTTAAATAATTCGCGCGCTCGTTGACATATTTCACATATGTAGTTTACAATATAATGCATTAGTTGCATTAGAAGGTGCGCGAATTTTTTTCCCCGTTTACACATCTGCATCGCTCGAAGCGGCGCCAAATATTGTCGCTACGGCGCCGAATTGCAAACAAAAAAAAACGCTTGGTAACACGAAAAATGGCACCGCGCGGATCTTACAGCAGTATTTCACAAAAACGGGTCGGGGCATGGTGTCAAAATGCGCGATACATTGCGCCAGCCTGTTAAATAATAACCGACTACGCTCGTTCGCGCGTATCGCCCAACCTACCCTACCCTCTTCCCTCTCGCCTCTCGTGCAAATATTGCGCGTGTACCACAGCCAAGAAATATATACCGCGTAATATAAGAAAACGTATGTGCGCCGCAAACGTATCTACCGGCGTGATAATGGATTCAACGAGTTATCGCGCGAAGAGGCCTAAAGATCCTCCGGAAAGGATTCAATAATTTACTCGCGTGTAAAGCCGGTACTTTGTGCTACGATAACTTCGAAACTCTTTCATAGACTCTGGTATATACCTCTGTCATATACTTACTCTATGTCTACATTTTTTATTTCATTATTGAGATGAAACAATTTTTTTTGTCAATTATGCAAATCTTACACGAGATTTACTTTCGGCTTTATAATAGTCACTTAAATGATATCTGCCCTCAAGCTAATATTGCATCACGGAAGGGATGATTCAATCTAGTTCCTTTCATTTTTCCTTCTTAATATAATAGCATCCTTCTCGAATGCTTAAATGTTCCCATAGGAAAGAAAACGATTTTCATCATGGTCGATTCATTATACGGAGTGAACAGATAGGATAAAATTGAGACCGATTACGTTTCTGCCAATTACGATTTTCATACAACGATTTCGAAAAATACATATATTCACAAAGTGCGAAAAATGTGTTCTAGTAAAAATGGACATAAGTTAACATTACATTTTACAATTGCATAATTGTATCTGTTCAAACTTTAACAGGTTTCTCGGTAAGATATTTGAAAATGCATATATATTATGAACATACATATTAGAGATCGATTCTTAATATACTAGTAGCAGATACTCCAAGACCCATCTTCTGTACTGTATATGTATGCTTAGCGCTCGTGCAAAGAGCGTAAGACTCTTATCAGTTGCGTTGCCCGTTCCTTAAACCTTAAGTTCCTTCCAAGCTTAAATTGCACTTCGACCACTCGTAAGCATCATAGTGAAGCCGTGCTTTCAGTTTAATTCGAGGCAACCATGAAGGAAACTAACAAAATGGTCGGCCGAAGTACTTCGTACGCGTGTAACATCTTCTTGAGTATCATGGAGAAGTGTTAGAAATTTCCGCTCTTAAGCAATACGCTTTAACGTTTATCTCGGAAGAAACTAAGTACAGTACGATGTCAGATAATTACTCCGAGTTAATAAGTAGTTAACTCTCGAAAAGAGAAAACATTTTTGCCACGCCACTGAAAATGAATAGTTCCGTAGAATGATTTATGAACGTATTTAAATCTATGCCAGAACTTAAATCTCTAATTTAAAAATCGGAATCTTCTCCTTCCTCCCTCCTCCGTGTAACGCTTCAAAATTGTTACACGATAAAGGAAAATTGATAGGCTTCCAAAGCTGCTAATAGACGAGAAGGAAAAAACTGGTCAAACGAAGCATATGGTAATTTGTCAAGCCACGTTATCTTGAAATATCTAAATCCGTGCACGCGCTCAGTTCGAAAGGGAATCTCATTAATTATTCACGAGCAAATATCCGTGAGAGCAATTGACAATCGTTCCTGACGTTGAATGTGTAACTAGTAGCCAGTGAGGTAAATCTATCGCAAATATTGGACACCGTTGATCGTCCGTATATTGGCTATAATTATTTGCACAGCGCTCGGCGTCGATCGTATATCTTGTCTCGCAAGCCGCTGATTAAGATAAAATCGATCGTCAGTAAATCACTCAGCACACAAGACGCTCTAATTCCTTCGTAATTATAGGCGAGACAGGCACATACCCCCATGCGATAAAATCTGATTATTATTATATATGCGATATTCGCAAATATTCACGATTTGTAATATATGTCTTATTGGGAATATAAACGCCATAGTCTCTCTATCTCGTGTATTGTATGATCTTGGCGCAATGAAACTCAAGTAGCTCGACTCTGCCAACATCCGTCGAAGAGATCGGGATAATAATAAATAAAGCCAGAGTTAGCTGAAGTTACCCAAGAAACGCTTGATTTTTATCTTCGGCCTTGTGCCAGAAACAATTAACCTTAACGATTAAGGTCAGATGGTAAGAGGAAAGAAGTCGCTACATTAACACGCTACTCTAGGTCGCCCGTTACTTTCTCCAGCCTTTGTCAGAGGCTTTTATATCTATGGAAAAACTCTTTTCCAGATAATAACAGATGCAGCTCACACGTGATTACAGGATTTACAAAAAAAGTGACATCGTCAATAACATATATTTCGTTATTTTAATTCCGTGTTTTACATTCAGGGTGAATAATTGTCGCGCGTATTTATTTTCGAGATAATGGAGGAATATAAATGTAAAATCATTACGCGTGCGTGTACGAGCATCAGCGTGCGCATTTCTCTGTCGGATTATTTTTATAATTCCATTCTATACATGTATATTATATAAAGGAACAATTGAATTGCCGGCAATCAAATGTGTCGCTGTAAGTGCAAATTTTCAGAGAGAGTGGTTATTTTATCAATTCGTTATATAACGAACTCGACAGTATAATGGCTGTATCGAAATGATGCTATTGCAATAACGAGTGCAAGTAAATTGCTATTTTATTTTATTTTTCTGCCGACACACACACACACACACACACGCACAAAACGCGAAAGTATCAATCCGGTTAATTACGTTACAGTAAATGAAAAAGTGTAACGTAATAAGAGGATATATATGTATACTGCAGTCCACATTTATACTTTTATTGACGTGATAATGCCTTTTAAGTTCATATATAATGAAACATATTGCTCACTTTCTATAACGAAATTATATACTGTGTATAAATTTTATATCCATAACCATTATATAATAAAATAGTTATTATAAAGCTATTTTATAACGTTTATAATTTTATTCATAATTTTATAATTTTATATTATTATTAAATATTATCATATTATTATTATTAAAATTGTTCAACATAATGAGACACTAATAACTGTGAAATTCTATTAATCTTGACAATTACGCGTATATACGTGTTCAAATTTGAGCAGCAAGCTTTAATATTTACCCAAAGCGAAATGAATGAAGACGAATGTCTGTATTGATTCATTCACGCGAGAGCACTGTCACGTATCGGACATGTATGCATCATAAAAAAGATGATAGATTGAGAGTAATGTTTTCATCGACCTACTTTTCATTTGTAAGTTTACATCGAAATAAAAATGTTGCACATCCGATCTGTCCAAATTTATGTATATTGCGAAGTTAATTAAACTAGAAAGAGATCGATTTAAAATAGCGATATTTTCACATCAAAATATTTGTTGAAGAAATTAAAGTTACAGAATTCTTTTATTCTTTGTAAAAAAAAATAAAATAAAATATAAGAGACGATTAAAAACGAATCTAGCAATATCTTGCAGTGAAACATATGATTGTACTCCACGTACTGATCTTATCATTTATCAGAACCAATGAATTACGCGCAGTACGTTAGACAGAGATTTGTGACGTACGAAAAAAAAAGACCTAAAAGAGTGGAGTAACAGCTCTCTCTCCGTTAATTTTGATCGTAATAAAGTTTGGGCACGCGAATCGGCCAAGAAGAGTCAATATTTCACACAACGCGCACACGTCTATTCGAATGCACACACACACATACACACAGCTACGTACATGCCTTCCAGCAGGTAGTTAAATTAGTGGCGCCCGTCTATTATACGTGATGAATACTTGAATGGATTCGTTTCTCTAACGTAATTTTCCTAGACCTCGATGTGTGTGCATGAGCTCGTGGTCGAAGTTCGCTTTCAAGATTCCGATAACAGGCCGGTACGACCGAGTGTTCCGCACATAAACTCACCTGGTCCTCGATGCGACGATGGTAAGTAACCACCGAGTAAGCTCGTCCGATTTTAAGAGGGCCATGAAAACGGGTTCGCGGGTTTAACCGAACCGGGTGCCTTCTCTGCACTTTCGCCACGATCGTACGACGATGCGGACGATGTCCTCCACGGGATTACGAGACGGATGTACGAGTGTAATCCAAAGGCAAGTGGCCACGCGGGATCGTACACGGCGCATTCGATCAAATGGAAAATGTTTCGCTTTCACGGTTGCCCAAAATACTTTCCGAAACACGAAGTTACGTCGTTTCGCTTATCTCGATAGCTCTTACGATCGCTCTTGTTTTTCCACAAATGCGGGAAAGAAACGTGATTTTCCCAACGAGAGAGATTGTAAAGGTTGCATTTTCGCGTATTATCTCGTAAAATAAATCTCGCTCACGTGAGAGAAAAAAAATCGTCCATCTTTGAAGGGAATCCGTTAACGATATTTACAAGAATATTCCAGAGAGTGTCCATGTCTCCCGCGATGAGACATGCAATAGAAATGTCACGAGCTATATCATATAATATACTGCAGACGTCAGAAGCAGTACTTTAAAGTCTACCTTCAAGCTGTAAAGGGTTGAACTGCACACTGTAGTGATTGCGAGGACACCAGCGTGTGCCCGAGAGGCACGCAAGCTTTAAGCGAGTGAGACTAGGAGAGCGTGACAATATGCAGACAATGGTAATAACATTGGGCAGTCGTGACTATTGTATCTCGGTCGCTAGAATCCTCCTTTATTCGACGAATGCACGTAGTCTTTCGAGCGATTACGATGATCCTCGACGTATATAAATAACAGGCGTATAAATAAATTCGCGAGATGAGAGACGGAAAAATTCTCTCTCCGCTAATTGCAAATTAGCTGAAAACTGCAGCTCGTGTATCTTTGTAAGCAGATTATGTGTATACAGTTGAATCAATGTCGCGCGCATCAGCGATGCAATATTGCACGGATGATATGCAAGCGGACAATAGTACCTGATAGTCGAGACAAATGATATCGGATGACATGGATAAAGGTTCTTGTTTCTGATCGCGCGTAGCATAAACGTTCGCAAAACTCGATCAATATAATCCAGCGCGGTTTTTTTTTTCTTTCTTTCTTTCTTTCGCGTATACACATCTTGCACACTTCTCATACCGATCTGGCGAAACTAGTCGTAACTGCGATGATATAGCAAGAGCGGCGAATAATAGTCGGCAAGTATCGATCCCGTGCAAAATGTGATTAACCGCTTGATGGCTACCATTATGGGTCTTGGAATTTGCATGAAACTCCAATCAATAATTCAGAAGTTCGATTAAAGCGCAATCAGAAGACAATTTTTCATCGCAAGGACGTCGCGTTTTAGTCGTCCTAAAGCAAAGTGTCGCTCATACGTATAACACGCGTATATAAGACGATAATGATCGTAAAACAAATGTTTTATGCTCGGTCTCGCGACTATACAATTATTGTTATATCTACCGTCGTTTGCGCAAAACGCCGGCGACACAGCTTTCGCTAATCCGCTGCCCCTTGCGCTGACAGTTTACCACTCGCCCCGAATCGCACAAAATGACAGGATATATCGCACACACTCACGAGCATTTACGTAATACGGGTGCCAACATTGTCGAATCCTCATTGTTAGCACGACGGAGTGTAAATGCGGCAATAATCCCGAGGTGATATATAATTATGTCTTACGTGGCACGTTATTACAGATAGGCTGACTCTTGTGGCCCGCGTATACCTCTCGCCTCCTAAACCCCCTCCCCTCTTACGCCATTCTCTCTAGAGGCCGTTATCTTCTCCTCCCGGTGCATCTGCCCTGACTACCAGGTAATACGAGCCTCATATGTAAATCCCATTCTGATTAACATTCACGTGTACCAACACGCAGAGGACTCTACATCACACAGGGTCGACCTACCTCACCTCCTCCTACTGCTCGCCACTTACTCATAACTGCCTCCGTGATGCGAACAAGCCTCCCGCGCAAGCACAAGCGAACTTGTTTGCGGCGAAATTTAGCCGGCCAGCGTAATACGTGACGCAAAATTACATCAGGATATTATATTAAAGTGATGTGACGTTGTCTTTACACATTAGAATATTTCATTTCTTATGTTATGCTCTGTTGTTCATAAACAGAGACAAGTCCTTCTCTTGGACAATAATATAATGCACGCTGACTATCGTATGACTCGCGCAACAACATAATTCGGCAAAGGCTGAATCAAAATTTGAATTTTGTCAATTTTATTCTTCGACCTACAACACTGAAATAATTTCTTATCGTTCGTTATCATTCTCAGATCCCGATGATTTATTTTGCTTTCCAAGGCAAGATTGTTTCGACGATTGCAAGTACTCGCTGGTGTAAAAAGTTCACGCGTTCTTTTGTTCCGGAAATGGAAAAATTAATCATCCGTATTCCATTTAATCGAGAATATCGCGCACATTTTTCCAAATAAATTTTACCCTTATCCGATAAGATACGCCTCTCACTTCTCGAGAGAGAATGCCGGTCGATTATGTCTTATATGGTCGGTGATGCATAAAAGCGCGCCCGTCACACGCAGTAAACTTTCGCCGCTTAGTGTCGTTTAAGATGCCGCAAATCTTCATCGGGTTACCCATTTAAGACCTCGCTTTGTTATCGAATTATGGTTCGCGAACAGAGTTGCTCTGTACGTTAGTTTCAGGCAGATTCGCGAGAATTTGATGATTAAACGTTTATCTCGAGATGCGTCGTTTCTATCTACGCGCGAACGTTTTAATCGTGGTTTACGCGATAGTTAGTTCGCCTTTAAATACTCGACGGATATGAAAGATTTAATATATATTTTGATACGCGTAAATGTTTCCTTTATATTTAAGAACAATCGGAAAAAATGATACTGACGTATATTGTTTATATTTAATATAATTTGTTTCGAAATTGATTGACACTTACTAATAAACGAAATCAGAAATTAAGTCACATATATATTATATATAATTTATTGTATAATTCGTATGCTACGTAATAAATTTATATATGTTTATATATATATATATAAAACAGCTATGTGAACCTAGCACACTCGACTTTTTAAAAATTAATTTTTTTAAACGAAAAATGATAGCATTTCGTTTGTAGTTGTTTGTAGTAGCAATAATTTTGTTTGTAGTTTTATCAATTAATAAATAAAAAAATTTTTTTAATGACACGCAGCCGACATTGAGATATCGCAAATCCGCTTGCGCAGTTCTCTTTAGAATCGTTTGTAGTTGTTTGTAGTGATTTTCCTTTTGTTTGTAGTTGAGCGGTTAAAACAAACAACTATAAACGATTCTAAAGAAGACTGCGCAAGCGGATTTGAAAAATCTTAAAAATTGACAAAGTTAGCTCTTGGACAAATAAACAATTGTTTATAACTTTTGAACCGCTCAACTACAAACAAAAGGAAAATCACTACAAACAACTACAAACGATTTTAAAAAGACTGCGCAAGCGGATTTGAAAAATCTTAAAAATTGACAAAGTTAGCTCTTGGACGAATGAACAATTGTTTATAACTTTTGAACCGCTCAACTACAAACGAAAGGAAAATCACTACAAGCAACTACAAACGATTCTAAAAGAGATTGCGCAAGCGGATTTGCGATATCTCAATGTCGGGTGCGAGTCATTTTGAAAACTTTTTTTATTTATTAATTGATAAAACTACAAACGAAATTATTGTTACTACAAACAACTACAAACGAAATGCTATCATATTTTCCGTTTTAAAAAATTAATTTTTAAAAAGTCGGGTGTGCTAGGTTCACATAGCTCGTCGTGTGCGAATAATATTTTATTACTTTATCAATAGAATTTATTATTTAAATATTTGTAAATAAAATTTTTAAAAAATTGTTGTAAGAAATGATAACATTATTAATCCTATTATCGCGATATTTGTCGAAATTATTCGAACGAGGAATAAAAGCGTGCAGGGATAAAAAGAGTTTAGACGCGTTACTATTGTCGTTTATATCGGACGGATAATCACTGAAATCGGCTGACCAGTGCTACTTTCTATCCCTGATTAATCGCCAGACTCGGAAAAAATCACTTTCTCATTATTATTGCATATGTACATTATATTGCATATTATATGCGCGTATAATATGACTCATTCGAGCGAGATTTGTTAAATAATTTTGTCGAAACGCTCATATATACGTGATGTTATATAATATAAAACTTTCTGTTTTAATTTTCCCCCGATTTCAAACATCAAACGGTAAGAGTTTTATACGTCGTGTGAGCTATGTGCACCCGACTTTTTAAAAATTAATTTTTATAACGGAAAATGATAGCATTTCGTTTGTAGTTGTTTGTAGTAACAATAATTTCGTTTGTAGTTTTATCAATTAATAAATAAAAAAAATGTTTTAATGACTCGCACCCGACATTGAGATATCGCAAATCCGCTTGCGCACTCTTCTTTAGAATTGTTTGTAGTTGTTTGTAGTGATTTTCCTTTCGTTTGTAGTTGAGCGGTTCCAAAGTTATAAACAATTGTTTATTCGTCCAAAAGGTAAATTTGTTAATTTTAAAGATATCGCAAATCCGCTTGCGCAGTCTTCTTTAGAATCGTTTGTAGTTGTTTGTAGTGATTTTCCTTTCGTTTGTAGTTTAGCGGTTCAAAAGTTATAAACAATTGTTTATAACTTTTGAACCGCTAAACGTAAATTTGTTAATTTTAAAGATATTGCAAATCCGCTTGCGCAGTCTTCTTTAGAATCGTTTGTAGTTGTTTTCCTTTCGTTTAGCGGTTCAAAAGTTATAAACAATTGTTAAACTACAAATGAAAGGAAAATCACTACAAACAACTACAAACGATTCTAAAGAAGACTGCGTAAGCGGATTTGCGATATCTCAATGTCGGCTGCGAGTCATTTAAAAAATTTTTTTTATTTATTAATTGATTAAACTACAAACGAAATTATTGTTACTACAAACAACTACAAATAAAATGCTATTATTTTCCGTTTAAAAAAATTAATTTTTAAAAAGTCGGGTGCTAGGCTCACATAGCTTTATAAAACGATAGGATGAATAAATTATAACATTACCGCCTTCGTTAATTGCGGAACAATCACGCATAATTACAGCGAATTTCCTTCCGACAATCTTGAAGCTCTCTCGCCGGTGGTAGCGTCTCGCTTGAGCGGACTCCTTTAATTTCCGAATAATATATTTTGAGATTAAAACGCTATTCCGAGCGCGTTATAGTGTTAGGTAAGCTGCGAAGGAAACGCGAGAACGCGATATGAACGCTTTTCGTCCTTTGCAAGCCGTAATTGCATAATATCCTGGCTTAACCTGACTTAAGTTAAGCCTCTGTTCTAAGTCTGTCAAACAGATCGTTATTCAAATATTTTCAAGCCATACACGATTATTCAAATATTCATCAGTTTTTTGCTCTTTTTTTCTTTCTTTCTCTCTCTCATCTTTCGTGTACAAAGAATATCTCATAAAATCAGTCCCGCCTTGTCTCACAATAAGAGAATGTACCGAAGAGTAATATTAAAACCTTCAGTTAAAAATAAATCGCGCGCAGCCGTACAATTAATTGGTTTATATATTTATATAATATACACACATAGAAGGTGTAGCATATTTCGCCAGCGTTTAATATCGTGTTCATATCACCTCGCAGAACGCAATACTCTCGCCACACTGGCTGCAGAGGTTTTCCAAAACTGCGCCGCTGGATCGCGAAATATGTGATCCACCGCCGGGAATTCGTAGTGCCTTGAGAATGTGAACATCGCAGGAATTCGGCGAATGTTTTTCACGTAATGGTGAAACTTGCATTATTTGATGTTCCCCAAAAATTCTAAGTAAGAACGGAATTCTGGCAATATACTTTCAAGAAAGACGAAACTTTAACGAAAAAGTAACACGCGCGGGGAATGTATAAAATACTAGGATAAGTATATGTATATCTCTCAAAATGCACACCAAGTTATCGGGATCTCGTCGCCACGCCTCTCTCGCTTAAGAATTCCTCGGCCAATTTGAACCTCCTTTTTAAGAGAGAGAGAGAGAAGTTTTATTATTACTATTTGGTGCCAAGCAGTTACGTATTTCACGCGTGGAAACATTCCGAGACATTTCGAGATATATGGAATAAAATAGAATAATAGAAAAATATTACAAAAAAATCTATCGAATAATAAAAACTTGAAAACTTGCTCGATCTGCATCAGTTTACGACATGCAATCTTTTTCTATTTAAAACGATATATAATCGCATACGATATATCAGAGATATATATGACATCATATCGCGAGCAGGATAAATTTTGATCGCGCGATGAATCAAGTTAAATTCATCAGACTTTGCGAACTCACGGGTGAACGGGTATTTGCCACCATCGTGAAGTCCATTCGTGCAGATTCACGTTTCTGCAGCGTGCCGAGGAATACATTCGCGGCAATGAAGTCCGCAACGGCGGGCTATGCCCGTTGTAACTGGCAGTTAAATGAAAAACTTTGTTTATCAGCGCGTATAACGATTTACCTTTTTTTTTTGTCTCGATGAACTTTGCACTCTGGATTTTCATCCTGCGAGTTAGAGAGTTCTTTTCCCTATCCATTTTCCCTGATTTTCGACGGCGCGCGCTATCGATTTTTTTCCAAGCTTTTCCCTTTAATTGGATATGCAAATTATTCCTGATACGCGTCTTTTCGAATTCGTACATACAAATAGTATGTCGTATTGATATGTCACGCAACGTTTTTACGTCGAGAAATATATTCTCGACATCATTTGCACGCGAGCTCCACTTTTTTAAGCAAACCGGTAGCGGAATCGGCACCGTTGCAAAATTAAAAGGTGTCGTGTGCTTGGCAGCTTACCTTGTACGTAGAAAGGTTCGCCACGACGCAATAGAGGATGGCTTCTCTTCCCACTGGGATCGTCACGTTTGTTATTGGCGCGCTGAAGCTCGGTCCCTCTGAAACAGGGAGACGTTAAATGCTAAGTGACCCATTTAACAACATTTCGTTATATCGTCTGATCACGCTTCGAGGCTATTAAATTGTACGTGTAACGTGTAACGTGCAAAGATGGCGCAAGATTATCGTGATCAGTAACGTTATTGCTTCGTATAACTGCGCGACTATACCTGCGACACTAGCGTGATGATATCAAAGAACATAATAAATTTCGTACAATTAAACTTAAATTACCGTTTTATTGAATTAGCTCTCGAATGAAATAGAACACTCATGCTTCTGGCGCGACGAAAAAAGAAAAAACGGGATGTCGGATCCTGGTAATTCAGCGAAAAGGATTAGCAACGTTAAATTCAGTTCGCTCGGCGCGATATCAAAGAACATAACGAATTTCATATGTAATTAACCTTAAATTAACGCTTTATTAACTTAATTGCCAAATGAGATAGAATACGCATGAGTCTTTGGCGGGACGGAGATGCGGAGAGCTCTGGCACTGTCAGAAAAGAGCCCGACGATAATATTGAAACGGAACACATCTCTCCCGAAAAATCTCAATACAGGGAAACGACGCGTGACGTGTCGCACGTACCTTCTTAAGTAACTCATTTCCGACGTTTCGCTGTATCGGCACGTTGCTGAGAATTTACTGACGCGAAACAGTCTCGTTTTGCGCGACACATACGATATACATGGCAGACTGCAATGTCGGCACGTGCGCCGAAATATGTCTCCGTATCCATCCCGAGATGTTCATGTTCCCCGACAGCGCGCCACTTCTCGCGGGGAAGTTCTGAATATCATTACGCTCTGGCGTTTTCGTTGCCGGGAACATATACTTGTCCTGTGACGCGTCGCATCTCTCCGTTGCATCTCTCTCTCCATAAAGGGTTTCTCCTTTTCGAGGGTGAAGACAGGGATTATTTAAAGCTATTTATATACATATATATACGGACGCGTCGCGTAGGTGAGATAAGCGCAACCTTGTATAAAAAAATATAATCGCTGTCGCTTTCACAACGCGCGAAAATTCTGGTGTAAATATAACTCTCCGTTTGGCCGGTTCGTATTAAACGGTGAAAATCAATCAGAATCATCGAATCGGATCGGTCCGCGATGCTTTAATTCCCAGCACAAATATTGCCACGCTATGTACGCGCGTACAGGCGTGGAGGTATCGCGGAAGAAGATAGGAGAACGAGCTCGAGGAACACGGTGTGCGCCAATAGATAAGCACCGATCCAAATTACACGTCGGGATAGAGCTGTTCCCAGGCTGAGCGGATCATGGATTATTGACTTCATCGCGATTACCTCGCGGTCGTTGACACAATTGGTAGATCGATACACTTCTATGTTTGGCACGGAGCCGCGAAACCGGACAATTTTAACCTATCTTACCGACACGCAAACTATCCTGCAACGCGCTAAAGAAAACTCCAAAATTACTTTTCAATTAGCATCGTGGATGACATTGTTGATGAAATATTATGAAAGAAATAATTTCCCAAAACAATCTATTCGAATATAATTCGAGACTTTTTATAAAAGAAATATATGACAATTCGTCCATTATTTTTGCACACTTTCCAACTTAATATGTGAAGAAACAAATAAAAATATAATATATATAATATAATATAATGTAATGTGTAAAATAGAATAAAATATAATTTAATATAATAGAAATAATATAAAAAATATAATAGAAAATTATGATATAATATACAATTAATATATAATATTGAAAATAAAAGAACACACTTAAAAATGATAGTAAAGAAGTCAAGCTTGCGATAGTTACATTGATAAAAAAACAGAAAGTACGGCAACTTTTCTTCCGTTCGCTAACATGCAATCTCTGCCGAAGCAACCCGATGCACCTGCGATTCATCGTTGTGGACTCAGGGAAATTGAATTCAGCAAGGAAAGCTAACCCGAGTCGGTCGAGCGTTCGTAGAGACACATGTACCATCAAGAGCAGACAGTGAGAATGAAATTGTCCGGCGGACCATATCGTCCCTCCTGAATCACTCGGAACGGTAATTACACATCGGTAAATATTCTGTTAATGGCAGTCAAGCGAACGAGAATACGGTAATCGGAATACGTACATATATATACATTTCTGCTCTACACCTTCGGCTTTGTTCAACATTAAATCGCGCGTGTCAGTCTCCGATTGCGCTATTTAAAAATCCCAACAAAATATTTCATTGTCATAATCATTTATAAAACTCCTTTATATTTGTCGTAAAATACGAATGAAGCCCGAAGAGTACAATGCATCAAATTAATCAAACGCTTAATTTGATTTTATTCAACGCGAAGTTGCGTATTAACGCGAGATCGTACGACTCTGTCACTTCTACAAAGGACTGAATAGAGAAAATTGATTCGAAACAGGAGTCGCGCGACCTCCGCCAATAATTAATCAGGGACTGGTGAGAAATAGAATTATTGTGTCGCGGCGACACAATAAATGATGCACACACAATCACCGCACTTGGACCTCTCGTCGCTCGCACCGTCACTTCGACACTCGTTCGACCGACCGACGCATTGTTTTATTTCCGAACGAGATGCGACGAGTTTGCTCGATTCCCTGCCTCTCGTCGTTCGGTTAACGCTTTTCTCCGCCAGATACGGGCCAAAAACGACGCGCCAATTTGTCGAATCGCGTCGGGGGACGGAGAAAAAAACGAATCTTTCTGAACTACTTTCGAATACGCGCATTATTCCGCGGTCCGTGTGATTCATTCGAAATCGCTTTAATCCCCATCCTGCCCGCTGCTTTTCACTTAATTGCTTTCTCGACGTTATTCGCAAAAGTTATTGCGTTAACTCCTCGCGTTGAACAAGGAGAGCCGATGAAGCGAAATAATCACGGGGACGCGGAAAGAACGCAGGGGTTGATGAGTTTTTAGACGAGTTGAAACCAATTCTCTGCATCCAAACGTAGTGTTACAATGTTTACAATGTTTTTCCGTCAGCCTCATATATCGACTCGACCGCAACTCGTTGATGCGTGCGTTCACGGATTTACAGTGATGTCCGTCGTGTCCGTGGAATTGAAAAAGAAAATCATACGTCGTACAAACGTCACGATGTGTACGCGATTTAATATACCAACGAGATAAAAATTGCAGCTAAAAAGAGACGAGCCGGTTAGATATTTCTGAGAGAATGATTGAGAAATTTATTTTCCTCGCGAGAGAAAGAGGGTAGATGCCGTTTCATAGCGATAAAGCCGCACGCGCGTGGCTTACGAGATAAAGCGAATGTGAATTTCACGCATCCATATTCGTCCGAGTTTTCGTAAAATCGCTACAAACCGTTGAAATAGCCAGTTTGAAAAATATTTCCTTTTAAAACGGTCAACATTTGCCAACGCAGGGGAGCGAAACGACCATTTTTATTTATGAGTAAGAAAAAAAGAGAAGATAAAAAGAAATATATATAGAATGCGATATCCGAATAGGCCAATGAAGCTTCACTGCTATTCCACTCTACTCGGTTTCTCGTATTACTTTAGCCGTTGAATTTAATTAATTGGAATAACATTGTTCGCGGCGTGAAAAAATATACGATGTAAACCGAAACGCAAAGCGAGAGAGAACGTAAAAAATACCCCTCTAAATATTTCACGAGTGTTACGCATACCAGAGTTTATAATAGCGCAATCATGCACGATAAACATGGGGTTGCGCGAATCAACGTAAAAATTGCAAAAATATTTACATTATTATTTTTTTTGTTTTATTGAAATGTGTAATAAGCTAGCATAGGACCTTACGTTATTTAATAATTAAGCACATCGAATAGCGAGCATCAAATCAATGCAATAAATAGTATTGTCTCATGTTCAATATATCGAGTAACGAAAATGCCTGATTTCTTATCTGAAATGTTGAATAATCTCGATAGAAACGCGATAATTGAACAGCCTAAAGCTGGCAAAAGCTAACACGAGGAAGATATATTGGAGGATGGTCCAAAGATCACTCCAAACGCATACGCCGTTATGGACAAACAAAGGGAGACTAAGATAACAAGTGCAACGTGTATGTGCGCATCATCCCTCATCCGCGCATACCTGAGAGTATAAACAAATTTTAATGAATCAACGCGGTAGCTTCAAGTATATATAATAATCTCTCTCGCCTCACACACACACACACACACACACACACACACACACACACACACACACACACACACACACACACAAGTATGCATAATAATGTAACAAATTCATAAGGAAGACTGTTACAGCAGTGCGTTCTTTATGGAATGAATAAAATTTCTTGAAAATTATTCGAAAATATATGTGTAATTGGCTATATTTTCCTTTTTTTATAAGACCATTTTCTCTCTCGAGATAAAAATAAAATCATTTATCTTATTGGAAATATATTATAAATCCGTAAACACTTTTAGTTCAGAATAATCATCATTGATTATGACATTATATGATTATACATATATAACTACTTTATAAGATTTGCGATTTGTGCAAATTTAATAATAGATTGCATTATTTTGAATATAGGTCAACAGACTTTTAGGTATAATTTGATATGTCATCTTATAGCATCCGATAACGTTAATGTTATTTCATTTTCCTCTTGCTGCATCTCGAGCAGGATATATTCGATAAAAATATGTTTAATATTAGAGTAATAGAAGTAAATTTGTCGTGAAAATTATATTAATATCAGTAATAGTTAATAATAACAACAGAATGTGTTACAATAATGCCTTGCAATGATATCGTTAAATTTGATAAAGATCTTGTCATCGCGATAATGATTTTAATCGTATATGCTAATGTTTCTAATTAAGAGATTCATTTCGAGAGTCCATATTAATAATTGTAATAAAGGGTTCGGATCAAGAATCAGAGATAACAAGTGTAACCCTGGAAGTAATGAAATGTACACATTATGGCATATTATCAACCGAGCATACAAACTGACAGTAATTTGCGGATATAAATTGCATATAACTTGAAGAGATGCAACGCGATATATTATTCCCGCTGATGATTCTGCGACAATTTTGCGCACGAATTCGAATAAATGTTTAAGACAAAAATGTTTTCCTTTGATGAAATAACGGATGCTTTCATATCTGTCATTTTTAGACACTTTTAATTATGTCAGCTCGCCAGCGCATCTCAATGGGTGTTATAGCTGTAATAAAAATACGACGCGCGCTCACTCCAAAATTGTTGCGTACAAAAAGTTTGTTTTAATTAATTTGCCTTGGACGTCGCATATAAAAATATAGCGCACAGCACCTTTTGTAGCTGCACTCTCTGGCACACAACTGATGTAAAATATGGGACCAGCATGTACCCAATTTACGTTTCATAAAAATATCACCCGTCGTGCTTTGTATCTGATCTCTACTTTTAAGAGTATCATAAAATTCAACTTCCGTGAGACAATTATTCACAGAACTTTTTTTTACGACGAGTACTTAACATATTTTCTAATAAATAGAGTCATCTTGTTGTGTATTACTATTAAGATTATAATATGGAGATAAAGAGAAAGAGAGAGAAAAAGAGAAAGAAACGAGAGATAAAAAGAAGAAAGTAGTAAACTGCTAAACTGCATATTTTAAAATATATCAACGTACACAGGTGTCAAATCTTTTTCAGTAAATATATCTTTTGATAGATCCAAAAATCTTAAGAAGTTTAGTTTTACGAAACATGTTACGTCAATCCTATTAAGCTGTCTTAAAGTTTTTACATCCCCGGTGTAATTTCATATTGATAAGCTGCATTTAATTCCTTAGTAGCCCTTTTTTTACAACGTTTTAAGGACATTTATTCCATTAACTTTCTTTTTTCGAATAATTAATCCTTCCTCCTGTGTGGATCATTAAAAACGAGTTGAGTTTGCTTTAAAAATAATCCTTAAATATAATCAAAAGTATTTCTTCATAAATCAACTTGCTGCTAATGAGCCACTTGAGGGTGAGATGTCGGAATTTCCGAATCGTGGAGAAAGGACAGAAATGCGATGTGAGAACTTTCAGAATAAGAGCGTTGCTATACGAACATACTTCACCGATCGAGTCGGAGTAAAGCTTAATTAGACGAATAAATCAAATCAAATTTATATGCTAAATTGTACATTAATTAAAGTGCTATTAAATATGAACGATAATCAATCAAAGTATTTAATATCATTATTCTAGAAGAATAATGTATTTTCATGTCAAAAGAAGGAAAATGAGAAAAGTTGACGTATTAACGTAAAAATTTAATATTTCCATCTCAATTTCTACCACATCGCGCACGATTGAAGGTATAAAAGTAGAACAGAAAATTTTGAAATATTAATTTTGTATATAACATTATAAAATTGTTATCGTGTGTCATTAAATTCGATTTTGTGTACATATACCATCGAAATATATTCGTATATATATATTTCATTGATTATCTTCAATCATGCGAGTATAATCTGACTACAAAGGAGTCAAATTTCGCAACGCTTCCCACTAGTTACATGCATATCGAGCATGCTACGCTTTGCATATCTTGATTTGACAGGTATCCGAATTAATCGACACCTGGCTAGGCGATGTCCATAGTTATCCGACAACTATCAATCCACCAAACACATAGTACGCTATACTGCTATCCGTAAACTGTATCGTGGCTAACGATGGTAGAATTTAATGTTCTCTCGAGTTTAACTAATTGTAAGATACATGAGAGAGAGAGAGAGAGAGAGAGAGAGAGAGAGAGAGAGAGAAAGGAAAAAAAATTCCGTAATATTATTCATATTTATAAAATGCATATCACTGTTGTTTTTTGAAATTTACAGAATGTATGTTTGTTCAACATTTACAAGCAGATGGATAGCAATATTCCTTGTACAACAGCGAATACATCATGTGTAGAAAAAATCAATTCGCGTATGAGAACATTGGGCGAATGCAATATTGAGCGAGCAACTACTTACATTATATCTACACAGTTTATAATACACCTCGCGCAGATTACAACTCTAATATCCCATTATTCTCGTTCACCTCAGAAATACGCGCATCACGTGGCTTTCTAAGCATTATAGGTATAGCTGGCTCGCAATATTCGACTGTGTGTGTCATTTCAGAACTTGCCGAATGTGGAATATACGTGCCGGCTAATGACACTCCCTCGTGTGTACCAGTCGAAGTGGATTATTCGAAGTGGCTCGTTAAACTGTATTCTATTCCGTTTTAAGTAGAATCACGACCCCCTTTGAGTGTTACCGGTAAATACCGCATAAACCATTTCTGCTAATATGTTTTGGGATGAAACGTGTTGTGGGAGCCATTCACTCGGCCTGCATGTTCACTTAATTAATTAGCTTTTACGCTCCATTGTGTGTATCATGTTATGCGGAAATCTCGGTTATCTCTATATTGCTGTGCACCGCGTATACATATATATCTGAATATATTTTGCATTTACATAACTCTTCAACCGTAACTTACAATTGTTTAGATAGAATTAATTTCGATATTCCGTTAAATCTAACGTATGAAATATGCTCTTGTTATAGCAAAACTCGTTAATAAAAATGACCCCGTTGAATATATGCCAAACGTAACATTTAATTTACAATAATTAACTAATATATTTACATCGTACTATTAACATACATTGTATTTATTTCGTGATGCACTAACGAGCGGAATGATTGGGATTTAAATAAAACATTCTCCATGGTGTGTGTGTGTGTGTGTGTGTGTGTGTGTGTGTGTGTACTGTCGATTAAAACAGATACGAATAATCAGTTTAATTTTAACTCCATAGTACTTTCTTTTTTCCACAAGTTGTAATTAAATGCGCACATCTATGTTGATTGTTAATACCTTTTCAGTAGCTAGCGGAAACTTGACCGTTTAATGAAAAATTCCGTTACATTGCAATATCATGTGATCTCTCAACGATGTTTCGTATCTGAGGATGCTCCTTTAAATTATCGAGCGAGTCTTAATGACGTTAAACGCCACTCGTAAGAATTTCGAGAAAGAAAATTCGTTTGACTACCTAATGCAATCTGTTGCTGATCCCATTGAAGATTTGAATACGCACCGACAATTTTCGTACCGCGTATGTCGTAAGATTACCTTAAAAAGAGGATTTTGTATAGCTCTTTCCAGTTCGAGAGATAAAAAATGTTTAAGATAGATTAGATCAGAAAATAGCTTAAAGATTCAATGTTTCTTGAAACTGCAACTCGTTCTGTTGCAAAATCAAATAAATACATTTTATTAAGTCAATGTCAAAAATTTTCTTCTTATTTTCAATTAATTCTGATATATTAAACTTAAAAGCAAATAAAATACGATTATTTATCAAAACATTTAATTATAAGAAATATAATTAATTATATAATAAAAGAAGCATATTGTAAGCAATATCGATTCAAAAAATGTTCGAAAAGATATTTTCAGTTGACAATTAACAATTTATTCGTACGCGGCTGCAAATGTCCTGGGTATTAACATGCGTGTAAATTAGGACAGCATGTTGTATCGATAGCAGCCGCTATCGTACAACAATCCTCTAATTTGGTAATTGATTTATCATACATTATTTGTGATATAAAACTAACAAACTCGTGAATTACCGGCGTTAATTAAAGCAAACATATAGTATAGGCACAGCTTTTATTCGGTCTAACCGAATATTTACTATTAACGCCGATCTCGAACTCGCTTTAATCGAATTCTCTGTAATCATGTAAACCTCAATCAAATATCGAAAAAGTATTATCACACGCAGGTTGATAAAACACGTATATAACTTCTACAGAATTATTTACAAATTACATAAATTACAGATTTGACATATTAATGTATGCATCATACAAGCGTTTTTTATGCCTATATAAATTAATATTATTTATGATTATAATTGCGTAAATGATAAATAACTCACATAAAATACACATTGCAAAATTCTTCGTGGCTACAATATGTTGTCGTCAACATGACTGAAATCTCGATTTTGTAGTTTCTAAATATTGCGACAGATTTATGATTATATTGGTTTACGTCACGATTTATGTTACAAATAGCGATAAACTGTGGATTTAAAAAATATATTAAAAATGAAATAATCTCTATAAATTTTCGGGGCGAGAGAAACAAAATTCTATAACTTTTAAAATGTTTCATCAGCAAGAAAAGAGAGCTATGCTATATAAAATTGCACACTTCGATTTATATAGCCAAAAGATTCTTGTAAAAATTTATTTTGATAAATATAATATTACCAAGTTATCCAAGTTTTCATCGATATACTGAATCATTAGTTTTGAAGAAATCTCAAAAGAATTACTATATTAGCAAGAAACGAACACAGAAACTTTATCCTAATAAAACGTTCTCGGATTTATCGGCTCTGTGTAAAATTATGACAGGAATAACAATCACAATAGTTCATTTACATATCAAGCCAAGTTGGAAATTTCATTTGATCATGCTCTAATTTAATTTCCGAGGAAAACGACCTTTACAATAGCGAAATTAATCCATACTTATCTTGATATTCATCGAGGCAAATTTTAAGATGCCATACTTTGTCACTTTAGACTATTATTGTAGATTGTGAACGAAAGATAAAGCTAAATTGAAAATATTAAATAATAATGCTATCAGGCACAATTTACTTTGAGTTTTATTTGGGGTAACATGTATTCGTGGTCTTCTAAAACATGATAAATATGCTATTTCCGCCGAATTAATTTTCATAATTGAAAATTTTCAAGATATTTTATATAGCCTCGAATATAAATATAAATCAGTTAATAAATAATTTTCATTCATTATACATTAAATTTACAATAATCTGGATAAAAATATTTCTAAACTTATACAATTTTATGGGAGAGCTCAAAACGTGAAAAAAACTTATATTGTACTGCTGATGTATTACAGATTAGTCACCGAATTAATGCCATACACATATTTTTCACCGAAACAGTACAGTGACTTATTGTCCAAAAATAAAACGATGACGCAGATATCAATTCTATTTCCGAATAAGTCGTTATTGAAGAAACTTTTCAATTTTTGTCGATCTTCAGCACGACGAAACACATTACACATGATCGTGTTCGCCCATCTACTATATCTTTCTATCATCACAAAGTTCGTCAGATCAACTTTGAATGAAATTCATCTTGCCAATTCGATCTTGTATTACATTAAGCGAACCGAAACTTTAGTTATGATAAGCATTTACTTCTCGGCAAAATATTCTCCGTTAATATCTCACATTAGTGATCTTTTAATAGAGTCTGACCTGAATATGCATTCTATAATATCTATTATATTTTTTGCTGCAAGAGCGAAAACAGTGTCTCTTTTGTATAATTTATCAGATTATAACGTTCTTAGCTCATTTTGAAGTATCGACTATATATGTAACGTTACTTTAGCTCGGCAATTTATCATATTTTACCGATATACATACATCCATGTTGTACACATATGGCTATTGCAGACTGTATCAGTTTTGATCAGTTTATCTTTTGTTAGTGTATACACAGTATATGTACGTATAATACATGTAGTATAATGATATCCAGTAAAGCATAGCTTTACGTCGAAACGCTTGAAAATAACACTAGCCAGATAATTTTGCTATCCTGTTTTCAATGCAAATATAATATGTAATCCGCCCATTGCAAAACGAATTGGATGGATAATCCATTCATTCGATACGTGAATCCGTGTACAGGATAGCACAGAGCGTGATGGATTTACGCGATCCTATAACAAAACAAACGTGCTAATCCGACTAATCGATGATCCGCCGTTTTCCGCTTTTGGAATAACAGACATTTTCCGCGTATCGAATAAATCCGCATTCACCCGGAAGCACGTAATACAAGCCGACCGCGTGATATTAAAAATTATGTGAAATATCTGATATTAAGCTACGTGAGGTGGCATTAATCGTAAATTATTTTGCAAATACGCAGACACGGATGTAATTAGGCATGCTATTTTCCGTTAGCTCTCGGCCTCCACTGATTCTGTATTTTAATTATTTCTCGAGTGGCATTATATGCTTTATCAAACTTGTACATCACAAATTACACAATATGCCTTCCACATGTAATAATTCAAGCGATTCACATGAATATAATTTTGTAACGTCGCGTCGTCTGTTTTTTTTTTTCTGGTATATTATAACTTGTAGCAATATAATATTTTAGCAATAATATTTAACAATTTTTATGAAAAAAATTGTAGAAAAAAATTATATAAAAAATTATATACATGTTATATCTGTGCAACACTGTAATCTAATATATTGATACACACACATTTTGCAAAATGCAATGTAGATTTAAATAACATATCTTGAAATTAATAAATTATACATCTTGAAATATTCAAAACTAAATGTATATATTTTACTTTTCAATTTAATATTTATATAAAATAATAAAAAGTATTTATATTTTTAAAAGAACATTTTTTAATAAATGGAACTAGCGATTTCATCTTCGAATCGTACACGCGAGAGAGAGAATGCATTTATGTATATCTATCAACAGATTACTTCGTAGTAACAAGATTGAGAAATTCTTTATCAAAGGAATACAATTTTGCCATCCTTACGTCTCACTGAATTCACTTTCTAACTGAGTAAAAGAATCTTGATGTTCAATCAAGCGAATTCCCAGTCAAAGCGCTGCATTAAATACTTTGTGCATTATATTATTTCAATTTTTTTCTGTCATCGAAATAAAAAAAGCAGCGAAGTGTAATCAAAAGGTATAAGTTATAAAAATTGGCACTCTTTTAACTAAAAACTTTTACGTACAAATAAAGAAAAAAATGCAGAGTTAATGAGAAATGAGAATGAGAAATTCAATGAGCAATCTGTTAAATTTTTATTCTTCTGTCCCTACCCTCCTCTCTATACCAACTATATAAAATTTATATATGAAAATATAATCTACACAAACAGAGAGATGCAAGACGATCGTAAAATGAGTGACGTAGCGCTGAATTTAACCATAGATTCGTCGAGAAGCCAAAAAGTTACGTAGCGGATCGAACGTGAGCTTTTGCAGACGCAGTTTTCTTCTTCATTCTGGTAAGAAAGTGGTATTCATTGAGTATGTGCCGCTCGAGCGACGACGCGTCTTTCAACGGCCACTTTTCTTCTCGAACGCAGTCGAGAGATGGAAAGTACACAGTGTCTGCAGATCGATGAACCGGCCTCGTGCATGAGATGATCTATCTTGCTCGCGGCACTAAATTGCGTATGCGCAGTTTCATGCGAACCTGAGTATTTACTAGGGAATCCTTGAGGCACATGCGATTCCTCTTGCACTTTGATGCATTCAGAAGACGAAAATACATGTCTAAAGAATTCAACGAGCGCTGACTCGTAGTTTCGGATTTCGTTTGATCCGCCGCACTGAATTTACAAATATTTTTTGTTTTCTTTTTTTCGTTAATATCAGTACATATATATCAATGCAAAAAATATCTTGAGTAAAACTTCTCTCTGCTATTCCACGATACGTAAATTTCTTAATCAACTGACAAAATAACAGCACCTGAGGTGCAGACTTATTTCAGTCTTACCATATATACTATCAAATATTTTATCATATGGCTAAGTTAAATGGGAAGTAGTCGTGAAAGTAAGCTGTCTGAATTCGTAAACCGGACCTGACTTTACCACCGAAAACCACCACAGAGAAATCAACATGCTTTCCACCAACGGCCATTCCCGTATCCTGCCCTGGCTGATCTTGCTTCAGATCGCATTCTATATCCTCGAGATCGTCCTAGGAATGTTATTACCGGCCGTAATCCACAACGCGCGGAATATCAGACCGGGCCAACAGCCCTCTAAAGCCTCCTTTAACCATCGTCCTCAGGAGACCACTGTTACTCTTTTCCGGTTTCTCTATCCACTATTCGGTATCTAGAAAGCAAATACCGATGCATCGAGGCCACGCTGCAATTATATGCAATATTTCCTTATTTCTATTGGAAATATATATTTTTCCAGTTGTGGTTAATAATTTTATAAATATAATAATTTTTCTACAAGATCTTCTTCTCTTCAAAGAACGTTCATTCTTGAATTATCGTGTGATTTTTGCGAATTCGAAAATGTTTTGACGTTTTTATTAATGTATATTATTATTTTATCTATTTTCACGTATTTATTTAACGTTTTCGAATATACATTTGAGTTGTACCGATTGAATATTCACAGAGGCAAAGACGGATATGCAAGACGGAACGATATGGATTGTGAAACGGCGTGATGTAGGTACGGCCCTCGCGAGTGCCTTTACACTCGTGAGCAATAAATCTGCCTTTAGATTCCTGTCGAAACGCCAGACAAATTGTCGTGTGTCACTGCCTTACAGTAGCAAGCCACTTTTCCTTGCGTAACGCCCCTCTATTCTTGATGCTTCACCCTGTAAATCTTGCGCCAGACAGAACGAGAGGAGCTCGGGCTTATACTCGTAATGGCAGAATCATATGCGGGTCGGATTTTCAAAGGTACTACTACTAGCCTGTCTTTGACAAGAATTAATTAGAAATTATATCAATAAAAGAAAATTAATGAAAGATACTTTTTTCGCGAAAATGGAATATTCTCTTATATTATAAAGCGCTTTTAAATATTATCACCTTGTTGATAATCTCTGTAATGACAAATTATATTTATTGATAATAATGTACTTTTTTTAACTATAGTCGAAGGCGATTTCTTTGTACAAATTTAATTATTGTAATTTCCTACATAATTTTAATTGCTTAAACAAAATGTCTTAGCATACCAGTTTTGATTTATAAATTAGATTTAAAATACAAGACTCATTGTTTTTTAAAAAGGCATAATCACTGATTTTCACAAAAAATAGGCCCTAATATGTATATATGTAATTTTTTTTTAAATAAATGCGCGTGCGAAATATGGTACAAAACGTTGCTTTAAGCGCGATAAATTACTGGATGCACTTTTCAATCTGCGGAAGTGCAGCTCGATCCGGTCTACCTTCTTGATACAACCAAAGAGATAGACCAGAAGAAGGCTCAAAAGGACTAAAGAAAAATCTATATCTTGTGTCTCATGATAGTACTGTGTTCTTCTTCTAGACAATGTGAGCTATAATAAAAATGGTTTTATGTCGAGACTGGATCGCTCGGCTTTAAAGGCGGAAGAAAATTAATAGAAATATCTGATTGTATGTCTTCAACAAACGAGAAAGAAGATTAATTCGGAAAAATGATAACATTAAAGCTGTTCGATTTTCGAAGCAAAGGTTTAATCTATTACAATTTTCCCATAGACCATATTCTTTCATTTACTAAAGAGTTTCATTAGCGCAGCGTTAATTAATTTTTTCATGATTTTATTCGCTCGATATAATGTCAAATTTTTAAAATATCTTTTCAAGCTGTTTTCGATTTTCGAAACGAAAGTCTATTCTATAAATATGTACCTAAACATAAAATGATGGTATAAAGAATCTTAAAAACTTTATTAAGTATATTTTATATAAAAATATATAAAGAGATCATATATATTTATTAGAGATATGAGAAAATTATTACCTCTTGCCTATTTTGTAATTTATAAATTATTCTTTCCCTAACTCTCTTACTTAAAATGTTTCAATATTTTTAATGTTTGACGAAAATATTAAAACAAATGTCAATAATATTTCAAATTCAAATAGAGGACACTTTAAATAGACAAGAAGTAGATACTTCGCAGAATGGCAAAGTCCATAAAGGAAATTCAGGAATTCAAGAAAAATTCATTCGCATGGAACATCAAAGTCGAGGATGTAGAAAGTAGAAATCGACAAAAATGCATCGCCGTAGAATATCGGAATCGACGACCCAATCGGCCCTTTGAGTATCAAAATAGATTACGCGATATACCAATAGATCGGCATCCCTATGAGTATCGACTCGCGAAAAAGCTTCAAAGTGTAATAAATGTAATCGATACACGATCGGTTAGTTTCGTCAATGTAATTGCACCCTTTTTTCTTCTTCGTGGAGTTTATCAGAATGTATTGTACACAGTACTTTTTCTTTATTAACATTGTTCATTGCACATAAAAATCCGCCGTTATCCCGCGATTCAATGAAAGCAGAAGGAAACGGAACCGCTCGCACGTTCCAATATTTCTCCGCGCGATCTCGACGTGTCGAAAGCAACGTATCGACTTGACGAACATATTGCACGCGCGTTGCGAGGTGTCGACATAGCTGACACACATTGGGTGGACAGGGGTTGTGGAGAGAAAAGGGCGATCGGGCGCGAGAAGCAACGCCAGCAAACAGGTGTCATAAAGCGAGAACGTGTGTTCGAACCGAAGGAGGTGGCTCAGGTCAAAGCCGAAACGTGACATGGCCTTACGTTTCGCACTGCAGAAACCCGGTCCTCCAGTTTCCTAGTTGCACACAGTTCGCCGATGCAGCAGCGTTACCGCGGGCGATATTGCTGCCGGAGATCTTATCCTGCTGATCAGTTTTGGCGCGAGGTAGAAATCGCGCGATACCTTGATCTATGATGTATCGATATCGACTTGATAAAAATTCCATTTCTGTCCAATCGTTCACTTCGCGGAGAACGATGTTAAAAAATATTACATCAGCGCTGTTTTCCTCCTCTACCGCCTCCATCAAGATACCCGGCGAATAATATAATCCAACGTGAGATTTATATGAGGTGTTTTAATCTTCGAGTGACCCACATTATTTTTATCGTCGGATTAGAAGTACAAGAACGAGAGAGAGAGAGAGAGAGAGAGAGAGAGAGAGAGAGAGAGAGAGAGAGAGAGAGAGAGAGAGAGAGAGAGAGAGAGAGAGAGAGAGAGAGAGAGAGAGAGAGAGAGAACTCGTTATTATCTCTCTCTTTTTGTGTCATATAAATTATTTTATAAATTTCTTGCATATTACAACCACAAAATGATATCACAGATATGAAATATAATGCAATGAAAATGATTGTCGTATGAATATGAAGTTTAATAAAAAATAATCTTTGTGCTGTCACAAATAATCTGCGTGTTTCAAGTAGTCAGACATCTGGCGCCCGATATTGCGATATTGCAGTTCTTATCCAGCCGATCTGTACTATTGTAAAATGCAAATCACGATAGAAATTTCTTATCTCGCAACTCCGCCCGCTGGCGTAGCCAAGTAACACAGAAATTTCGAGCCAGTTTAATTTATCGTCTCTCGATAGTTAGCTATTTTCAATCTTCGCAACTTCGTTTCATCATCATCTTAAAGATCCATTTAATTAAAAATAGCTGTTGGCTAATTTGAAATTGAAATATATCTCAATTATACCTGCTTAAGTAAAAGTAATAGTTTTCAATCTCTTAACGGTATATATAACGTGGATTTGAAAGAAATCTCTTAACCTTTCATCAAATAATTTACTATGAGGAGATTAATTAATATTTCAAAGAACTTATGTAATTACGTGTATGTGCAATTTTTTATAACAAACAGGAAATGAGAAAGAGCAATTTATAACATACTAGAACAACACACAAGTGCGTGCAATGCGCGCACTATTCTTCGATTTTATATAAAACAAAATGATATTTTTATATAAAGTTTGTTTCAACTTGATTAATATTTTTTGATAGAAATCAGCTGATTAAAGCGTTAATTTGTTAATTAAATTTTAAAATTATAGTATGTAATAGAAATTATAAAATAATATGTTTTAAATAAAATGTTATAGTACATTAAACTCGATTAATATTTTTTGACAGAAATCAGCTGATAATTGTGCGCCGTATGGGGTCCGCGGTTTAAAAATATTAATTTTCAATATTTTAAAGCGAGCCAAAAATTCTTTCATATATTTTATCAGTACATTGTCTGCACATTTTGATGGTACCATCAGTATACCAGCCTACAAACTTTTTGATCTAATATACGCAAAATGAATCCACGCCGTAAGGGGTCCGCGATTAAAAAATTTTAATTTCCAATTGTTTAAAGCGAGCCAAAAATTAATCATATATATATTTCAATAGTGTATTGTTTGCAGATTATTTTGGTACCATAAGCATATTAATGTACTACTATTTTAATCTAATAAACGTAAAATGAATCCGCGCCGTATGGGATCCGCGGCTTAAAAATTTTAATTTTCAGTATTTTAAAACGCGCCAAAAATTATTCGTTTACATATTTCAACAGTACGTTGCCTGCACATTATGATGATACCATCACCATACCAGCCTACAAACTTTTTGGTGTAATATACGTAATATAATTGTGCGCTGTATGGGATCCGCGGCTTAAAAATATTAATTATCTATATTTTAAAACGAGCCAAAAATTAATCGTATATAAGTTTCAATAGTGTATTGTTTGGAGATTATTTTGGTACCATAAGCATATCAGCGTACTACTTTTTTGGTCTAATAAACGTAAAATGAATCCGCGTCGTATGGGGTCCGCGGTAACAAAATTTAAAATTTCAATATTTTTAAACAAACCAAAAATTAATTTTTCATAAATTTTAACTGTACATTGTCTGCACATTATGTTGATACCATTAACATACCAGCCTACAAACTTTTTGATTTAATATACGTAATATAATTGTGCGCCGTATGGGATCCGCGGCTTAAAAATTTTAGTTTTCTATATTTTAAAACGAGCCAAAAATTAATCGTATATAAGGTTCAATAGTGTATTGTTTGCAGATTATTTTGGTACCATCAGCATACCAGCGTACTACCTTTTTGGTCTAATATACGTAAAATGAATCCGCGCCGTATGGGGTTCGCGGATAAAAAATTTTAATTTTCAATATTTTAAAGCGAGCCAAAAATTAATCTTTCATATATTTCAACAGTACATTGCCTGCACCTCAAAAATTCATCGATTATACATTTTAATAGTACATTGATTACAGAATTATTTGGTATCAAGCAGACACCAGCGTACAAATTTTTTAATATGATATACATAAAATAAGGATGCGTCGCATAGGGTCAGCGGCAAAAAAGTATCCATTTCTAATATTTTAAGACGAGCCAAAAATTCATCGATTATACATTTTAATAGTACATTGATTACAGAATCTTTTGGTACCATGCAGACACCAGCGTACAAATTTTTTCATTTGCTATACATAAATTAAGGATGCGTCGCATAGGGTCAGCGGCATAAATGTATTAATTTCTAATATTTTAAGACGAGCCAAAAATTCATCGATTATACATTTTAATAGTACATTGATTACAGAATTATTTGGTACCAAGCAGACACCAGCGTACAAATTTTTTAATATGATATACATAAAATAAGGATGCGTCGCATAGGGTCAGCGGTAAAAAAATATCGATTTCTAATATTTTAAGACGAGCCAAAAATTCATCGATTATACATTTTAATAGTACATTGATTACAGAATCTTCTGGTACCATGCAGACACCAGCGTACAAACTTTTTAATACGATAAACGTAAAATAAGGATGCGTCGCACAGGGTCCGCGTCAAAAAAGTATCGATTTATAATATTTTAAGACGAGCCAAAAATTCATCGATTATACATTTTAATAGTACATTGATTACAGAATTATTTGGTACCAAACAGACACCAGCGTACAAATTTTTTAATATGATATACATAAAATAAGGATGCGTCGCATAGGGTCCGCGTCAAAAAAGTATCAATTTCTAATATTTTAAGAAGAGCCAAAAATTCATCGATTATACATTTTAATAGTACATTGATTACAGAATTATTTGGTTCCAAGCAGACACCAGCGTACAAATTTTTTAATACGATAAACATAAAATAAGGATGCGTCGCACAGGGTCCGCGTCAAAAAAGTATCGATTTCTAATATTTTAAGACGAGCCAAAAATTCATCGATTATACATTTTAACAGTACATTGATTACAGAATTATTTGATACCAAGCAGACACCAGCGTACAAATTTTTTAATTTGATAAACATAAAATAAGGATGCGTCGCACAGGGTCCGCGTCAAAAAAGTATCAATTTCTAATATTTTAAGAAGAGCCAAAAATTCATCGATTATACATTTTAATAGTACATTGATTACAGAATCTTTTGGTACCATGCAGACACCAGCGTACAAATTTTTTAACTTGATATACATAAAATAAGGTTGCGTCGCACAGGGTCCGCGTCAAAAAAGTATCGATTTCTAATATTTTAAGACGAGCCAAAAATTCAACGATTATACATTTTAATAATACATTGATTACAGAACCATTTAGTACCAAACAGACACCAGCGTACAAATTTTTTAACTTGATATACATAAAATAAAGTTGCGTCGTGGGGTCAGCGGTAAAAAAGTATCGATTTCTAATATTTAAAGACGAGCCAAAAATTCATCGATTATACATTTTAATAGTACATTGATTACAGAATTATTTGATACCAAGCAGACACCAGCGTACAAATTTTTTAATTTGATAAACATTAAATAAGGATGCGTCGCACAGGGTCCGCGTCAAAAAAGTATCAATTTCTAATATTTTAAGACGAGCCAAAAATTCATCGATTATACATTTTAATAGTACATTGATTACAGAATCATTTGGTACCAAACAGACACCAGCGTACAAATTTTTTAACTTGATATACATAAAATAAGATTGCGTTGCATAGGGTCAGCGGTAAAAAAGTATCGATTTCTAATATTTTAAGACGAGCCAAAAATTCATCGATTATACATTTTAATAGTACATTGATTACAGAATCTTTTGGTACCATGCAGACACCAGCGTACAAATTTTTTAATACGATAAACATAAAATAAGGATGCGTCGCACAGGGTCCGCGTCAAAAAAGTATCAATTTCTAATATTTTAAGACGAGCCAAAAATTCATCGATTATACATTTTAATAGTACATTGATTACAGAATTATTTGATACCAAGCAGACACCAGCGTACAAATTTTTTAATTTGATAAACAAAATAAGGATGCGTCGCACAGGGTCCGCGTCAAAAAAGTATAAATTTCTAATATTTTAAGAAGAGCCAAAAATTCATCGATTATACATTTTAATAGTACATTGATTACAGAATTATTTGGTTCCAAGCAGACACCAGCGTACAAATTTTTTAATACGATAAACATAAAATAAGGATGCGTCGCACAGGGTCCGCGTCAAAAAAGTATCAATTTCTAATATTTTAAGACGAGCCAAAAATTCATCGATTATACATTTTAATAGTACATTGATTACAGAATTATTTGATACCAAGCAGACACCAGCGTACAAATTTTTTAATTTGATAAACAAAATAAGGATGCGTCGCACAGGGTCCGCGTCAAAAAAGTATAAATTTCTAATATTTTAAGAAGAGCCAAAAATTCATCGATTATACATTTTAATAGTACATTGATTACAGAATTATTTGGTTCCAAGCAGACACCAGCGTACAAATTTTTTAATACGATAAACATAAAATAAGGATGCGTCGCACAGGGTCCGCGTCAAAAAAGTATCGATTTCTAATATTTTAAGACGAGCCAAAAATTCATCGATTATACATTTTAATAGTACATTGATTACAGAATTATTTGATACCAAGCAGACACCAGCGTACAAATTTTTTAATTTGATAAACATAAAATAAGGATGCGTCGCACAGGGTCCGCGTCAAAAAAGTATCAATTTCTAATATTTTAAGAAGAGCCAAAAATTCATCGATTATACATTTTAATAGTACATTGATTACAGAATCTTTTGGTACCATGCAGACACCAGCGTACAAATTTTTTAACTTGATATACATAAAATAAGGTTGCGTCGCACAGGGTCCGCGTCAAAAAAGTATCGATTTCTAATATTTTAAGACGAGCCAAAAATTCAACGATTATACATTTTAATAATACATTGATTACAGAACCATTTAGTACCAAACAGACACCAGCGTACAAATTTTTTAACTTGATATACATAAAATAAAGTTGCGTCGTGGGGTCAGCGGTAAAAAAGTATCGATTTCTAATATTTAAAGACGAGCCAAAAATTCATCGATTATACATTTTAATAGTACATTGATTACAGAATTATTTGATACCAAGCAGACACCAGCGTACAAATTTTTTAATTTGATAAACATTAAATAAGGATGCGTCGCACAGGGTCCGCGTCAAAAAAGTATCAATTTCTAATATTTTAAGACGAGCCAAAAATTCATCGATTATACATTTTAATAGTACATTGATTACAGAATCATTTGGTACCAAACAGACACCAGCGTACAAATTTTTTAACTTGATATACATAAAATAAGATTGCGTTGCATAGGGTCAGCGGTAAAAAAGTATCGATTTCTAATATTTTAAGACGAGCCAAAAATTCATCGATTATACATTTTAATAGTACATTGATTACAGAATCTTTTGGTACCATGCAGACACCAGCGTACAAATTTTTTAATACGATAAACATAAAATAAGGATGCGTCGCACAGGGTCCGCGTCAAAAAAGTATCAATTTCTAATATTTTAAGACGAGCCAAAAATTCATCGATTATACATTTTAATAGTACATTGATTACAGAATTATTTGATACCAAGCAGACACCAGCGTACAAATTTTTTAATTTGATAAACAAAATAAGGATGCGTCGCACAGGGTCCGCGTCAAAAAAGTATAAATTTCTAATATTTTAAGAAGAGCCAAAAATTCATCGATTATACATTTTAATAGTACATTGATTACAGAATTATTTGGTTCCAAGCAGACACCAGCGTACAAATTTTTTAATACGATAAACATAAAATAAGGATGCGTCGCACAGGGTCCGCGTCAAAAAAGTATCAATTTCTAATATTTTAAGACGAGCCAAAAATTCATCGATTATACATTTTAATAGTACATTGATTACAGAATTATTTGATACCAAGCAGACACCAGCGTACAAATTTTTTAATTTGATAAACAAAATAAGGATGCGTCGCACAGGGTCCGCGTCAAAAAAGTATAAATTTCTAATATTTTAAGAAGAGCCAAAAATTCATCGATTATACATTTTAATAGTACATTGATTACAGAATTATTTGGTTCCAAGCAGACACCAGCGTACAAATTTTTTAATACGATAAACATAAAATAAGGATGCGTCGCACAGGGTCCGCGTCAAAAAAGTATCGATTTCTAATATTTTAAGACGAGCCAAAAATTCATCGATTATACATTTTAATAGTACATTGATTACAGAATTATTTGATACCAAGCAGACACCAGCGTACAAATTTTTTAATTTGATAAACATAAAATAAGGATGCGTCGCACAGGGTCCGCGTCAAAAAAGTATCAATTTCTAATATTTTAAGAAGAGCCAAAAATTCATCGATTATACATTTTAATAGTACATTGATTACAGAATTATTTGGTTCCAAGCAGACACCAGCGTACAAATTTTTTAATACGATAAACATAAAATAAGGATGCCTCGCACAGGGTCCGCGTCAAAAAAGTATCGATTTCTAATATTTTAAGACGAGCCAAAAATTCATCGATTATACATTTTAATAGTACATTGATTACAGAATCATTTGGTACCAAGCAGACAACAACGTACAAACTTTTTCATTTGCTATACATAAATTAAGGATGCGTCGCATAGGGTCAGCGGTAAAAAAGTATCGATTTCTAATATTTTAAGACGAGCCAAAAATTCATCGATTATACATTTTAATAGTACATTGATTACAGAACCATTTGATACCAAACAGACACCAGCGTACAAATTTTTTAACTTGATATACATAAAATAAAGTTGCGTCGCATGGGGTCAGCGGTAAAAAAGTATCGATTTCTAATATTTAAAGACGAGCCAAAAATTCATCGATTATACATTTTAATAGTACATTGATTACAGAATTATTTGATACCAAGCAGACACCAGCGTACAAATTTTTTAATTTGATAAACATAAAATAAGGAAGCGTCGCACAGGGTCCGCGTCAAAAAGTATCGATTTATAATATTTTAAGACGAGCCAAAAATTCATCGATTATACATTTTAATAGTACATTGATTACAGAATTATTTGGTACCAAACAGACACCAGCGTACAAATTTTTTAATATGATATACATAAAATAAGGATGCGTCGCATAGGGTCAGCGGTAAAAAAATATCGATTTCTAATATTTTAAGACGAGCCAAAAATTCATCGATTATACATTTTAATAGTACATTGATTACAGAACCATTTGGTACCAAACAGACACCAGCGTACAAATTTTTTAACTTGATATACATAAAATAAAGTTGCGGCGCATGGGGTCAGCGGTAAAAAAGTATCAATTTCTAATATTTTAAGAAGAGCCAAAAATTCATCGATTATACATTTTAATAGTACATTGATTACAGAATTATTTGGTTCCAAGCAGACACCAGCGTACAAATTTTTTAATACGATAAACATAAAATAAGGATGCGTCGCACAGGGTCCGCGTCAAAAAAGTATCGATTTCTAATATTTTAAGACGAGCCAAAAATTCATCGATTATACATTTTAATAGTACATTGATTACAGAATTATTTGATACCAAGCAGACACCAGCGTACAAATTTTTTAATTTGATAAACATAAAATAAGGATGCGTCGCACAGGGTCCGCGTCAAAAAAGTATCAATTTCTAATATTTTAAGAAGAGCCAAAAATTCACCGATTATACATTTTAATAGTACATTGATTACAGAATTATTTGGTACCAAGCAGACACCAGCGTACAAATTTTTTAATATGATATACATTAAATAAGGATGCGTCGCACAGGGTCCGCGTCAAAAAGTATCGATTTATAATATTTTAAGACGAGCCAAAAATTCATCGATTATACATTTTAATAATACATTGATTACAGAATTATTTGGTACCAAACAGACTCCAGCGTACATATTTTTTAATATGATATACATTAAATAAGGATGCGTCGCATAGGTTCAGCGGTAAAAAAATATCGATTTCTAATATTTTAAGACGAGCCAAAAATTCATCGATTATACATTTTAATAGTACATTGATTACAGAATCTTCTGGTACCATGCAGACACCAGCGTACAAATTTTTTAATACGATAAACATAAAATAAGGATGCGTCGCACAGGGTCCGCGTCAAAAAAGTATCAATTTCTAATATTTTAAGAAGAGCCAAAAATTCATCGATTATACATTTTAATAGTACATTGATTACAGAATCTTTTGGTACCATGCAGACACCAGCGTACAAATTTTTTAACTTGATATACATAAAATAAGATTGCGTCGCACAGGGTCCGCGTCAAAAAAGTATCGATTTCTAATATTTTAAGACGAGCCAAAAATTCAACGATTATACATTTTAATAATACATTGATTACAGAACCATTTAGTACCAAACAGACACCAGCGTACAAATTTTTTAACTTGATATACATAAAATAAAGTTGCGTCGTGGGGTCAGCGGTAAAATAGTATCGATTTCTAATATTTAGAGACGAGCCAAAAATTCATCGATTATACATTTTAATAGTACATTGATTACAGAATTATTTGATACCAAGCAGACACCAGCGTACAAATTTTTTAATTTGATAAACATTAAATAAGGATGCGTCGCACAGGGTCCGCGTCAAAAAAGTATCAATTTCTAATATTTTAAGACGAGCCAAAAATTCATCGATTATACATTTTAATAGTACATTGATTACAGAATCATTTGGTACCAAACAGACACCAGCGTACAAATTTTTTAACTTGATATACATAAAATAAGATTGCGTTGCATAGGGTCAGCGGTAAAAAAGTATCGATTTCTAATATTTTAAGACGAGCCAAAAATTCATCGATTATACATTTTAATAGTACATTGATTACAGAATCTTTTGGTACCATGCAGACACCAGCGTACAAATTTTTTAATACGATAAACATAAAATAAGGATGCGTCGCACAGGGTCCGCGTCAAAAAAGTATCAATTTCTAATATTTTAAGACGAGCCAAAAATTCATCGATTATACATTTTAATAGTACATTGATTACAGAATTATTTGATACCAAGCAGACACCAGCGTACAAATTTTTTAATTTGATAAACAAAATAAGGATGCGTCTCACAGGGTCCGCGTCAAAAAAGTATAAATTTCTAATATTTTAAGAAGAGCCAAAAATTCATCGATTATACATTTTAATAGTACATTGATTACAGAATTATTTGGTTCCATGCAGACACCAGCGTACAAATTTTTTAATACGATAAACATAAAATAAGGATGCGTCGCACAGGGTCCGCGTCAAAAAAGTATCAATTTCTAATATTTTAAGACGAGCCAAAAATTCATCGATTGTACATTTTAATAGTACATTGATTACAGAATTATTTGATACCAAGCAGACACCAGCGTACAAATTTTTTAACTTGATATACATAAAATAAGATTGCGTTGCATAGGGTCAGCGGTAAAAAAGTATCGATTTCTAATATTTTAAGACGAGCCAAAAATTCATCGATTATACATTTTAATAGTACATTGATTACAGAATCTTTTGGTACCATGCAGACACCAGCGTACAAATTTTTTAATACGATAAACATAAAATAAGGATGCGTCGCACAGGGTCCGCGTCAAAAAAGTATCAATTTCTAATATTTTAAGACGAGCCAAAAATTCATCGATTATACATTTTAATAGTACATTGATTACAGAATTATTTGATACCAAGCAGACACCAGCGTACAAATTTTTTAATTTGATAAACAAAATAAGGATGCGTCGCACAGGGTCCGCGTCAAAAAAGTATAAATTTCTAATATTTTAAGAAGAGCCAAAAATTCATCGATTATACATTTTAATAGTACATTGATTACAGAATTATTTGGTTCCAAGCAGACACCAGCGTACAAATTTTTTAATACGATAAACATAAAATAAGGATGCGTCGCACAGGGTCCGCGTCAAAAAAGTATCGATTTCTAATATTTTAAGACCAGCCAAAAATTCATCGATTATACATTTTAATAGTACATTGATTACAGAATTATTTGATACCAAGCAGACACCAGCGTACAAATTTTTTAATTTGATAAACATAAAATAAGGATGCGTCGCACAGGGTCCGCGTCAAAAAAGTATCAATTTCTAATATTTTAAGAAGAGCCAAAAATTCATCGATTATACATTTTAATAGTACATTGATTACAGAATTATTTGGTTCCAAGCAGACACCAGCGTACAAATTTTTTAATACGATAAACATAAAATAAGGATGCGTCGCACAGGGTCCGCGTCAAAAAAGTATCGATTTCTAATATTTTAAGACGAGCCAAAAATTCATCGATTATACATTTTAATAGTACATTGATTACAGAATCATTTGGTACCAAGCAGACAACAACGTACAAACTTTTTCATTTGCTATACATAAATTAAGGATGCGTCGCATAGGGTCAGCGGTAAAAAAGTATCGATTTCTAATATTTTAAGACGAGCCAAAAATTCATCGATTATACATTTTAATAGTACATTGATTACAGAACCATTTGATACCAAACAGACACCAGCGTACAAATTTTTTAACTTGATATACATAAAATAAAGTTGCGTCGCATGGGGTCAGCGGTAAAAAAGTATCGATTTCTAATATTTAAAGACGAGCCAAAAATTCATCGATTATACATTTTAATAGTACATTGATTACAGAATTATTTGGTACCAAACAGACACCAGCGTACAAATTTTTTAATATGATATACATAAAATAAGGATGCGTCGCATAGGGTCAGCGGTAAAAAAATATCGATTTCTAATATTTTAAGACGAGCCAAAAATTCATCGATTATACATTTTAATAGTACATTGATTACAGAACCATTTGGTACCAAACAGACACCAGCGTACAAATTTTTTAACTTGATATACATAAAATAAAGTTGCGGCGCATGGGGTCAGCGGTAAAAAAGTATCAATTTCTAATATTTTAAGAAGAGCCAAAAATTCATCGATTATACATTTTAATAGTACATTGATTACAGAATTATTTGGTTCCAAGCAGACACCAGCGTACAAATTTTTTAATACGATAAACATAAAATAAAGATGCGTCGCACAGGGTCCGCGTCAAAAAAGTATCGATTTCTAATATTTTAAGACGAGCCAAAAATTCATCGATTATACATTTTAATAGTACATTGATTACAGAATTATTTGATACCAAGCAGACACCAGCGTACAAATTTTTTAATTTGATAAACATAAAATAAGGATGCGTCGCACAGGGTCCGCGTCAAAAAAGTATCAATTTCTAATATTTTAAGAAGAGCCAAAAATTCACCGATTATACATTTTAATAGTACATTGATTACAGAATTATTTGGTACCAAGCAGACACCAGCGTACAAATTTTTTAATATGATATACATAAAATAAGGATGCGTCGCATAGGGTCAGCGGCAAAAAAGTATCCATTTCTAATATTTTAAGACGAGCCAAAAATTCATCGATTATACATTTTAATAGTACATTGATTACAGAATCTTCTGGTACCATGCAGACATCAGCGTACAAACTTTTTATTACGATAAACATAAAATAAGTATGCGTCGCACAGGGTCCGCGTCAAAAAGTATCGATTTATAATATTTTAAGACGAGCCAAAAATTCATCGATTATACATTTTAATAGTACATTGATTACAGAATTATTTGGTACCAAACAGACTCCAGCGTACATATTTTTTAATATGATATACATTAAATAAGGATGCGTCGCATAGGTTCAGCGGTAAAAAAATATCGATTTCTAATATTTTAAGACGAGCCAAAAATTCATCGATTATACATTTTAATAGTACATTGATTACAGAACCATTTGGTACCAAACAGACACCAGCGTACAAATTTTTTAACTTGATATACATAAAATAAAGTTGCGGCGCATGGGGTCAGCGGTAAAAAAGTATCGATTTCTAATATTTTAAGACGAGCCAAAAATTCAACGATTATACATTTTAATAGTACATTGATTACAGAACCATTTGGTACCAATCAGACACCAGCGTACAAATTTTTTAACTTGATATACATAAAATAAAGTTGCGTCGCATGGGGTCAGCGGTAAAAAAGTATCGATTTCTAATATTTAAAGACGAGCCAAAAATTCATCGATTATACATTTTAATAGTACATTGATTACAGAATTATTTGATACCAAGCAGACACCAGCGTACAAATTTTTTAATTTGATAAACATAAAATAAGGATGCGTCGCACAGGGTCCGCGTCAAATAGTATCGATTTATAATATTTCAAGACGAGCCAAAAATTCATCGATTATACATTTTAATAGTACATTGATTACAGAATTATTTGGTACCAAACAGACACCAGCGTACAAATTTTTTAATATGATATACATTAAATAAGGATGCGTCGCATAGGGTCAGCGGTAAAAAAATATCGATTTCTTATATTTTAAGACGAGCCAAAAATTCATCGATTATACATTTTAATAGTACATTGATTACAGAACCATTTGGTACCAAACAGACACCAGCGTACAAATTTTTTAACTTTATATACATAAAATAAAGTTGCGGCGCATGGGGTCAGCGGTAAAAAAGTATTGATTTCTAATATTTAAAGACGAGCCAAAAATTCATCGATTATACATTTTAATAGTACATTGATTACAGAATCTTCTGGTACCATGCAGACACCAGCGTACAAATTTTTTAATACGATAAACATAAAATAAGGATGCGTCGCACAGGGTCCGCGTCAAAAAAGTATTGATTTCTAATATTTAAAGACGAGCCAAAAATTCATCGATTATACATTTTAATAGTACATTGATTACAGAATCTTTTGGTACCATGCAGACACCAGCGTACAAATTTTTTAACTTGATATACATAAAATAAGGTTGCGTCGCACAGGGTCCGCGTCAAAAAAGTATCGATTTCTAATATTTTAAGACGAGCCAAAAATTCAACGATTATACATTTTAATAATACATTGATTACAGAACCATTTAGTACCAAACAGACACCAGCGTACAAATTTTTTAACTTGATATACATAAAATAAAGTTGCGTCGTGGGGTCAGCGGTAAAAAAGTATCGATTTCTAATATTTAAAGACGAGCCAAAAATTCATCGATTATACATTTTAATAGTACATTGATTACAGAATTATTTGATACCAAGCAGACACCAGCGTACAAATTTTTTAATTTGATAAACATAAAATAAGGATGCGTCGCACAGGGTCCGCGTCAAATAGTATCGATTTATAATATTTCAAGACGAGCCAAAAATTCATCGATTATACATTTTAATAGTACATTGATTACAGAATTATTTGGTACCAAACAGACACCAGCGTACAAATTTTTTAATATGATATACATTAAATAAGGATGCGTCGCATAGGGTCAGCGGTAAAAAAATATCGATTTCTTATATTTTAAGACGAGCCAAAAATTCATCGATTATACATTTTAATAGTACATTGATTACAGAACCATTTGGTACCAAACAGACACCAGCGTACAAATTTTTTAACTTTATATACATAAAATAAAGTTGCGGCGCATGGGGTCAGCGGCATAAATGTATTAATTTCTAATATTTTAAGACGAGCCAAAAATTCATCGATTATACATTTTAATAGTACATTGATTACAGAATCTTCTGGTACCATGCAGACACCAGCGTACAAACTTTTTATTACGATAAACATAAAATAAGGATGCGTCGCACAGGGTCCGCGTCAAAAAGTATCGATTTATAATATTTTAAGACGAGCCAAAAATTCATCGATTATACATTTTAATAGTACATTGATTACAGAATTATTTGGTACCAAACAGACACCAGCGTACAAATTTTTTAATATGATATACATTAAATAAGGATGCGTCGCATAGGGTCAGCGGTAAAAAAATATCGATTTCTAATATTTTAAGACGAGCCAAAAATTCATCGATTATACATTTTAATAGTACATTGATTACAGAACCATTTGGTACCAAACAGACACCAGCGTACAAATTTTTTAACTTGATATACATAAAATAAAGTTGCGGCGCATGGGGTCAGCGGTAAAAAAGTATCGATTTCTAATATTTAAAGACGAGCCAAAAATTCATCGATTATACATTTTAATAGTACATTGATTACAGAATTATTTGGTACCAAACAGACACCAGCGTACAAATTTTTTAATACGATAAACATAAAATAAGGATGCGTCGCACAGGATCCGCGTCAAAAAAGTATCAATTTCTAATATTTTAAGACGAGCCAAAAATTCATCGATTATACATTTTAATAGTACATTGATTACAGAATCTTTTGGTACCATGCAGACACCAGCGTACAAATTTTTTAATACGATAAACATAAAATAAGTATGCGTCGCACAGGGTCCGCGTCAAAAAAGTATCGATTTCTAATATTTTAAGACGAGCCAAAAATTCATCGATTAATATTTATAACAGCTATCAGTTGATTTCTGTGAAAAAATATTAATCGCAGATAAGGCATTATAACATATTATATATAACATTATTATATTGATTTTTATAATATATTTTTATGTTAAAATTTAATTAGCAATGTAGTGCTTTAATCGTCTGATTTCTATCAAAAAATATTAACCAAGTTTAAACAAACTTTATATAAAAATATTATTCTTTTTTATTTAAAATCGAGGAATGGCATAACGCGCGCTTTTGTTATTCTAATCTTTTTCTAAAAAAGACATTAAGTCGATTCTCGCAAGTATTTTTGCCTTTTTTCCGCCAAAATATTAATCAAGTTTAAAGTATAATAACATATTATTTAAAACATTATTATTTTATTTTACTTTTTGGACTAACTGTCAAACTGCTAACTACTAACCCTCGCGATGACAGCCTTTCGATGCAACGAATATAACACACAACGCGAATGTCAAAAATATTAATTAAGCTTAAAGTATTATCACATATTATTTAAAACATTATTATTTTATTTAATTTTATTTTGGTCAAACTGCTAACTGTTAACCCTCGCGATGACAGTCTTTCGATGCTACGAATATAACACACAACGCGAATCGACAGAGAACCAATCAGCATTGCGGAAAAGAGGCAACAATACTTCGAGACTTTCGAGAATCGACTTAACATGCACTTTTTAGAAATGGATTATAGTATGCATAAAATCAAATATATATAATTACTGTATGCCCGTCTATTACGCGTGATATATCACGGTTATTCAGATACAAAGCTAAATAATATTTTGCTCTTCCTGCGGGTATATGGAGAACATAATTGCTGATAATGGTATATCCCTTTACGGCACATGGAGACATGGAGAAATTCGCTCTAGTTAAATGTATAATCAGTGAAATGGATTAAATGCCATTGATAATAGCCGTAACGTTTATCAAACGACTAAAAGGCCACATCAATTAAACTCTGTTTGATTACATATTGTCTTGCAATGCGATAGTGTCTAGCATAGATCTATCTATGACACATATGTATGTGTGAATAATCTATGACTAGTATATGTGTCTTCATCATTATTCTTTCATTTCATTTAAAGTTTTAAAATCTGTTTTTTATTACATTATTGTTGGAAAATACTTTTTTATGCACATATAAATAATATATTAAATACATTTAGAAAAACAAAATAGATGTTTTGGAAATAATGTCATAATTATGTTTATAGTAATAAATTAAGCGCGTGTAATTAAATCATAATAATGAAGCTGCGAAAATCAAAATGTCCCTCAAATCAAATTTTAATAACCGTAGCATTCATATAAGACGAGAATTAATTAGTTCCCTGTTCAGTTATATTACAGCACCCGTTTGTCGAATACCTAGAATATCATGAATATCTCACAGTTGAATACATAAGATCCAAGAGCTTTGTTATACTGTATAACGGTTTAAATGCAGATAAAAATTAATTTCTTTAATTTAATATTATTTCAATTTCAATTTCAGCATTAAATTTAATTAAATTTAATTTGAATATTGTGAATTACGAAAATAATTATCTCAATGCAGTACGGAGTTTTGAATCCGTAACTTTTATTGATATCTCTGATGAAACTCGTATTAATACCTTTTTAGAAAATACCATCGGTACATCAATAAAGATTCAAAAGACTGGTCAAACCGAGTAGCACAGCCGCGCTAGTTAACCGCCAGCCAATTACTTTGCAGAGATCTCTCTCGTCGTCCGGACGATTCACAGCATACAGGTGCGCATCGAAGTCGCGCCGATGCATAAAGTGCATGAAGAGCGGTGAGACAGCGACGTCAAAGATAGGAGGAATACGAGGAGACTGAGAAATTCTACCGCGAAATGATTCGTGGTAATCTTTCGAACTCCCGAAGTCTGAAACTAACATTAAGCCCGATATTACGGATGATATTACATCCGCGAAATTAGAGGAGACCTCTCTTCCCCCTCGATCGACAGCCACGTCGCACATCAGGATGTCGTAGGGTAGGTAGCCAGGTGCACGTGAACGCGCGGAAAGTCTCGTCTTGGGTATGTATATCCTTGCAAACGAGCGCGCGCAAGTATGTAACTTGCGCAAGGAAATGTATATAGAGGAGGAGGAGAAGGGTAGCACACTAGTTCGGTTGATATCAAAGTTTGAACTCTTCGGCAGATATTCCAGGACGACGTTTCATTCAGAGTGACGCTGTCCCTTTCGCGTCGCATCGCAAATACAGAGATCGCGCGAAGACCACCGAGGCGAAACCGAGTGTATCCCCAGTTCGTAATATTTAAATGAAAATTTTACGAAGCGTGTAGCTCGAAAACAGCAATATACCGCACGATACATATATTTTTGTAGATGCAATAAATGCGCGAGCTGAAGATGTCGCACGGGATACACTTTGCGCGGGGAGGAATCTTTGTGAGCAGCAATTCCTTGGTCACGAATCACAGCCTCGACACGGCTCGTCGATACTATTACAGAAACGCTCTCGGCATTATACACGGTTGAACGCGTTCTACCCCTCGTCTTTGGAGTCAGCGGAGCTCGCAGCTAGGGCTGTCTCCACGCCCGAATAGCTCAGTGCTCGAGAAGACGGATCAGACGACGTCGTATGTACCTTCGCTTTCGATATTACGCCCGTAGGTAGGTGGGTAGGTAGGTTGAAGCTACGAGCCGGGAGCGCGACACCAAACCGGAAGGAATGAGACGTACGCGCAAGTATCCGGGCTTTGCTTGGGCTGCCATCGACCAGAATCATTCCATCGTTATTTGCCGGAAGGATTCGCGAAAGCTGCGAAATATTGACTCGAGTCCGGGACTCTTCCGACAAAGTTCATTCGGCAAATATTCGATATCGCCTTCGCGACGTTATTATTTAAATTTCTTCTATATTTATCTGTTGCAGTTGCGATTATCGCGATGTTAGAACCGTCTTCTATCTATATACAGAATTTTACAGAATCGATCCTCTTCTTAAGAGTTTTTGAGAATTTGAGTTTACACGATTTATGTATATGGAAAAAAAATTATATAAAAACATGCTGCGAAAAACATATGCAGATAAACGTGAGCACGAAGATGAAGCTACTTTCTCCCCCGCAATTTTCCGATTCCCTCGTCTCGGAATCACTTCTCGTCAACAAATCACGCGACAGGAATTACGAGTGCTTAGTCGGCGCGATACCAATCATAACTCGAAAGTCGTAAAAGGAGCTTCCCTCCGTCCTCGTTAACCGCAACGTTCCCGCCGGCGTGAGATATTAGTAACAAAACGTAGGTCGGTTCCTTCCCAGATGTCTTATTAAAGGAAACGAATGTACCAATGTCCGGGGAATCTCGCGGAATCCGCTGAAAGAGCCAGTTCAGTGGTCCCGCGGGTATGAATCATTTCCGGCCAAATACTGAGGTCAGACCAGGACATAGCTCTTCTCAATCTCTCTCTTTCCCTTTCTCTCTCTCTCTCTCTCTCTCTCGCCCTACAGCTAGTCTTTACCTTCCACCACCCCCTTCTCTGTTCGAGTTATCGTAGCACTATGGGAATGGCTTTCGCGCCCAAGTTTTAACGAGGAAAACACCAATCTGCTACGGCGAATATATGGATCGTTACATATTACGTATCTCCTCGACCGTATCCGTACCGTAGGATCCGGCCGCGTTTAGCAAATCGTAAAGTATACTGGTAGCGGACGAAAGATTTTGCCGATTATCCTCCGCAAATTACGCCATTTCGAGAAGGAAATTATACGCCGATAATTTTCGCGATGCGTTCTGGCTGGCAGACGATCGCAAAAAAATTAATTTCCCGGGACGTGCTCGAGAATAAGATAAACATTCGCGCGGAGTAATTTTCCCTTCCACTATATGCTCTTCGATACAAGGCATACTATATTTCACACTCATCGCGTTATTACATAGTATTGCCTATTCATGCTTCCCTGATTTATCGCGGCGAGGTCAAAAACTTCTTAAGAACTTCCTCGGAGCTACATTTATAATATAAGTAATCAGACAAAGTAAACTTATTAATCTGGCAAGGAAAGTTGAGATGCTAATTAGATTTTTTTAGATCTCTTCTTTACCTTGTTAATATTTTATATTTTTTCATTTTGTGAAGAACGAAATAATTTGCAACTTGAATGTTACTTGAGTGAAAGATATTTTTAATATAATGCAATAAAAACACATATCTTTAAAATCAAACAACTACACAAAATAGCAAAAGAAGCAGCAATTCTAAATAAGAAATGAATTTTTTATATGAAAATATGTAGAAACTTACATATTTCGAATGAAACGTAGAAAAACGAACAATACATCGTTTTTAAAGTATGCAATCTTTGATGTAAAATAACGTAGATAATAATACAAGTAATTTTAAATTACTTTTTTCAACACCCTTTACTATTCATCTATAAAGCATATCTTATAGGAAATTTTTCGAGACAAATTATGTCACTTTTTTCCAACGTAAAAGAGATTGCATTAACATGCTTGCTTGCAAATCTCTGCCTTCATATCATATTTCATTATGTCAAACCGACAAAAGCAACTGCTCGTATCATCCACGAGTCGATCGGGTCGAACGTAGGATCGACGTTCACCGAAACGACACGTTTGACGGAAAGCTGTTAAGTACGAAGGACGAGACCCTCAGGGCTTTGCAAGCCCTCGTTTTCATCACGTCGTCCCGTCCCGCTCCATCATCTGGAGAACTAGACCGGTTCCGGGTGTGGCAGTAAATGATTGAACAAAGAGGCGAGAGCGCCAAGCCGTGTAAAAATAACGATCCAACATATAAAGTGACCAGCAGGAGATGCTGAGTAATACCAGTACCAGTCTTACACCCGTTCTTTCCCTCTCCTCCACCCCCCTCTCTGTATCTACGGACCAAAGTCGTAGCCGACGTTCGTAAATCTTCGCGAAAACGGAGAAATACGCCGGTTTGGGGCAATTTGTTTTTATAGGAAATCGTGAGAGGAAGTGGAACGCTACTCGGGGCATTACCTTCGGGTATCTATGCGGAGATACTGAAATTCCCGCTGGCGCCAGATAGAGGCTGAATCTTTCGCCAGCGGGTAAGAGGTCAGTCCCGTGTGGCATCTAACGAGTATGAGCCCGGAAAACGCCATGTAATACGAAGAATTCTAAGGGGAGAATCTTCCAGATCACATTTCATATAGCGCTTCTTCGCTCTGCGCCGTTTTTCTAACATGATTTTAAGTACATACGTATGATGAACATGGATTGGTTTAAAGACTGTCCTTTACGCGCGAAACGGATAGTAATAATTTTACGAGTTAAGCCAACGATTCCAAACCTAGTTGGAAAGGGTCTTGTAAAATGTCTTTCCTTTTAAAGGGCTCATATAACAATGACTGCAGGTGTCAAAAATTGCAGAGGAACAGTACATATTCGGCGGCGGGGATTCGTTCGACTTTACACTCGAGAACGATGGTCGAGAATGTACGATGGTCGAGGCGCGATAAACATGAACGTTAAATGCCAGTAAAGTAAAAGCCATATATATAAAGTTCTAATAAAAACAAGTCGGAGTGAGCTTATAGAGGAATTTAGTAAAAGAGCTTTCATAACCACGGCCTCTCTTTACTGTTTCATTATATAAAATTATCTACATTAATTTCTCTCGTAATAATATTCAACACATTTTAAATGAAAATTATTATGAAATAAAAACTTCAAACATTATACGTTTTATTATCAGTTATAATTATGATCAAATCTCGTTATTAAAAAATTAATTAAAGCACTGTAAAAATTACGGTGGTTATATGTAGTATTCATAAATATATTCATAAATGATAAAAATTTCGTAATGTCTAAAACTTAAACTTTTTATGGTCATATATTGAAATTAAAGAAACTAAAATATCTAAATTATAATAGATAAATAAAGTATGTCGTTACAATCAAGAGATTGATTTTTTTGCTTCGACAAAAATATCTACTTTGTCTGTAAAATATGTGTACGATTTAATTCCCAGGCACTCAGAGAATATAGGAATATTGTAATAGGGCTAAGTTACATTACCCAAAAACAGTAACAATGTCACCCAAGAGGGTCGAGCAACCAGTAACTTTACATCGCGCACGTCCGCCCGACTCGTTCTCTCCAACTTCCACTTCCACGTGAAGGAATTCTAGTTGGAAACGCGGAATCTCGGGTACGCGAGTACGAACGACAGGAATGGTTCGAACCCGTTGAAACTGCTTGGTGTTCCCGCAAGCAGTATCCCCTTTTATTCCCCGGGAGATTTTTGCGAGACCTCACTTCGACTGCACTCCATCCGGAAGCTCCTTTCTCATCCTCGAGATAAGGCATCTCAATTTCAACGGCAACCCACCCTCCCTCTTGCCACTTCCCTTCGGCGCCTCTGTCGCCGCCTTCCTCCTCCGCGGGGGACCGTCTTTAACTCGATATATAACCGAACCGCAAAATATCGATCCTGGCAATTGCTAGTTCGTTGCCGAAGTGCTTCGCTCCTACGCGATATGACCTCTCGATCGAGTCGAAACACAGTTACCCTGGCTTTCAGAAGAGGATCGCGAAGTCGTCATTGGGGGATCGAACGTGGAAAATAAGGTGCTCGGTGTGTGTTTCGTTGGAGGATTCAATGAGACAGATTCAATTGGACAACTTGGTCAACCTGGCTAGTTGGAAATATTTGCAGATGAAAATATATATATATTTTCAGAGAAAATATTTCGTAAAAATTTGAGATGGCAATTTTATAAGATTAATTAATAATTATTCGCATAACGCGCGCGTTTCTGAGACATGTGAAAGTATCTTTTTTCAAAAATAATTGCGCAAGATTTCTCTGCATTCATATAAGAAATTGTGTGTGTAATTATTATAAATTTCTACACAATTATAATAGAAAAGTTACACAATAATTATAAATGGAGTGATTTTAACCGAGCCTCATGTATACATATATATAGCCTGATTAGAAATTACAGCACAGAGTACAATTATGTTTGAAATCATCATCTACTGCTCCTACAAGGCTTCCAATCAAACAAAGTTCTAATTCAAATTTAGACCAGAGAATGCACAAATAAATTCATCATATATATAAATTTGATATTAGTAAAATCACTGATAGTATGAAAACACATTACGATATATTTTACAATATCATTTAAATTAACATAAAATAACGTTAAATAATAAATATAGGTATATAAATCGCTAGCATCCGTAAAAAAAGAGAAAAAGAAATAGAGAGAAGCTTTATTATTTCACTATTAAATAAGAATCTGTGACGCTTTAATTTCACGCACTAATTCTTCCTTCGTTAGGAAAAGACATTAGAACCAGCGACAACATCTTGTGCCGGTTGACGACTAGCAAGTTCCGAACATCCTAAAGAAGCTTCGACTACGCCAACTTGGGTGTCCTTTTAACCCAAGGCAAAGTGGCGAGTTCGACCCCAGCTCGACACCCGCTGCTACTCCTCGCTTATCCTACTCAAGTTGGAAAATAGAATCGAGAGATGCTACTTGTAAGAAAGAGAGAAAGAGAGAAAGGGAGAGAGAGAAACCAGCCTTCGTGCAGCAGCTGTCAGATACTCCCATGCATTTATCAAATAAAATAACTCCGCCTTTTTGTTTTTTCGTCTGACTTATGGTTCCGTTCGCAATACGGTAACTAAAATTGCACATTCTCTACCTTCGCGCAGACTCGTTTTCCCATTATTTTTTAGAAAGATTACGCTTTACTTTAATATAAAATAAATTCGTTAAATATTTTTTCGATTAATTCCACGACTTTTCCAAAATCTATAGTTAAGTCTCTTGTTTTTTCGCGTCTTCTGAATAATACCAGAACGACAATGACAAATATACATACGTTCAACTTGCTGCTTGACAGTACCTTGTTCACGACGCTGGTTTATCGTGAATCATGCGGTTATGGTGCGAGTTGTGAATTTAAATTGAGAGTGAGAAACGGCGTGAGAAAAGGTAGCTATGCCTGCTACGTGCATCTTCGCGCTGCACGTACGCGCTGTTTATGCAAGGAATCTCTTTTAGTAGTTTGATCCTTTGTTGTCTATGTTATGAGATCAGCTGAAGCCACAGCTAAGGTGTATATCACCTATAAGTGACATTTAACCCATTACATACTCTGCGCATTTCTATTGAACATTGATAATCATTCGTTCGTTTGTTGTACGTAAATGTTTATAATATTCAACATAAATTTTTTGTATTTATTTATATTTATACTTAAAAGAATATTGTACTCTTTTATAACTTGTTTATTATTGCATTTATATTCTTTGGTTATCATAAAAATTAATTAAAATTCAAAACACCAAAGCTCTTTAAAATTATTTGACATTAGAAGCGCAAAGGTGTAAAACAGATTGCATGTCACATTTATTTTACATCGATATGCGTAATTCAATATGTGTAATTCAATATATTCGAAATTGTACGCAAATAATAGTGGACACATTTCATTATTAAACAGAAATTTGAATAAAAAACAATTAATTTGTATATAACCGCATTTTAATTGCGCATACACTCTTAAATCTTCAAATAAATTTAAAATAAAACTCAAGTTTATATAACTTGACTAAAGGCGGGAGGACTCGATTAAAGAACACAAAAGAGTTTGCACGACGATCGCTAAAATGGGAATAAGGTTTTATGCATTGCGTGCCGTCTTATGTGATATAGTTACACGGACTAATATCTCCTCCCTACATGGGGTCGGAAAGCAAGCTTCATGGTGGAAGGAGCGGAAAAAGGTGCAAAACTTTCTCACTAAATAAAAATTCCAGATTCTGCCTCATAAGTTTTCAACACGAGAAACTCTGTTTACGGAAATCCCTACGCGAGAAACGCAGTGGGTGCTTTGTATATCTGAGTATAACGTGGTCTTCTGCAAGACCAGCATTAAAATTAATGGCTTGGCGCCGTTGCTTCAGCAGGTGATGTTATTTTAAACGTCACCTCACCTACCTCACTGCTACCTTCGTTAATATTCAGCCTGATGTCCAAAGTATCAGTTTCAACGAAAATGAATATACGTTTGTGCGTATTAGTTATATTAAAAAGGAAGGAAAAATTGCGAAAAAGTTACATATTTTTAGGTTACAATCTATATTGATATTGCGGAGTAATAATTTTACGATTATTTTATTCACATTTTGCGAGATTTGCATGAAGCTATCAAGTTTGATAAATTGAAATTTTTTTATATTAGCAACCAACGCGCGGATGAAATTAAATAGCTTCGCTCAGCAAAAAAAAAATCGACGAGCACCCGATTTTCGTAATCCACAATTTGTCTTTCCGCTATCGCATTTCAACGTTCACATATTTTTCATCGTTTCATCCGGAAAAAATTATTATTTCCAATATTTTATTCATATTTCCAGTATTTTAACTTACCCGCAGCTCCGAAATCCCGGAAGAGGACTATCCTATTATCCTTGCGATTTTTAGATGTAGCCCGGAGCAACTGACTGTACCAAACGACCGCCATCTGCTTTGCATATGCCATTGCGGAACGTATGTATAAGATTTGCCGCGATGTCTGTTCGATATCGGCTCACTTTGAATACGAATCACTTGATATATGCGATTTACATCGATCACGAATTTCACGAACAATATACATATGTAACTCCTTTCAAACATATTTACACTCTCGTTTATATTTTAATGGACTGTTGCTACGATTTAAAATTATTTAATTGAACTTTCCGCACTGTAGAAAATTTGAAAATCACAATTCAATTCGCGTAAAAGATTACCCGAGTATAGCCGAGTCGCGACTGCTTCGTGTTTTTATTTTTTAATCCGTCCCGCGCGTAATTTGTTTATAAATAAATATCGAAAGTACGATATCCGACAGACGAACGATCGTCTCAGTGTCAGTCCATCAACTATGTCTATCGTGACTGACGCGTCACTCTTGATATTAAAAGTATCGATCCTCTATTCTTCGCGCGATTCATCGAAACTATCGATATTTTTTAATACACGCATATTTCGTAGATCGCCAAAAACAATTGTCGAACTCAAGTCAAAAGAGTGAATAAATTCAATCTTTTATTATAATTTAATTATTTCAACGATATTAACATTCATAACAGAGTCGCGTCGCTAAGGAATTTTGAATGCCGCGTCAAGTTGAGCGAACCACGTGACCGTGACGTAATAGCGAGAAGGTCGCGCAGTTCGCGTCGTAAGTTGTTAGCGCGTAGTCGAGTGGCGACAATGCTCCGAATTTTCACATATTTTACCCATCCCGCACGTATCTGTTATATAAACAAATATCGAAAGCGCAATCTGACAGACAAACGATCGTCTCAGTCTATCAATTGTTATCAGGACTGACGCATCTCTCTCGATATTAAAGGTATAATTGCTTCTTTATTCTCCGCGTTTCATTAACCAACATTCATCGAAACGATCGATGTTTATTAATACACGCATATACATTTCGTAGTTCGTCACAACGATTATCGAGCAAGAGAGAATCAAAAGATTCAATCTTTCATTACAACTGAACTATACATTTCAACGAGATTCATATATATGTAGCATTCATAATAATGCGGTGTCGTTAAAGAATTTTACGTGTGGCGTGAAGTTGAGCGAACCACGTGACCGTGACGTATCGCGAAAGGGTCGCGCAGTTCGCGTCGTAAGTTGTTAGCGCGTAGTCGAGTGGCGACAATGCTCCGAATTTTCACATATTTTACCCATCCCGCACGTATCTGTTATATAAACAAATATCGAAAGCGCAATCTGACAGACAAACGATCGTCTCAGTCTATCAATTGTTATCAGGACTGACGCATCTCTCTCGATATTAAAGGTATAATTGCTTCTTTATTCTCCGCGTTTCATTAACCAACATTCATCGAAACGATCGATGTTTATTAATACACGCATATACATTTCGTAGTTCGTCACAACGATTATCGAGCAAGAGAGAATCAAAAGATTCAATCTTTCATTATAACTGAACTATACATTTCAACGAGATTCATATATATGTAGCATTCATAATAATGCGGTGTCGTTAAAGAATTTTACGTGTGGCGTGAAGTTGAGCGAACCACGTGACCGTGACGTATCGCGAGAGGGTCGCGCAGTTCGCGTCGTAAGTTGTTAGCGCGTAGTCGAGTGGCGACAATGCTCCGAATTTTCACATATTTTACCCATCCCGCACGTATCTGTTATATAAACAAATATCGAAAGCGCAATCTGACAGACAAACGATCGTCTCAGTCTATCAATTGTTATCAGGACTGACGCATCTCTCTCGATATTAAAGGTATAATTGCTTCTTTATTCTCCGCGTTTCATTAACCAACATTCATCGAAACGATCGATGTTTATTAATACACGCATATACATTTCGTAGTTCGTCACAACGATTATCGAGCAAGAGAGAATCAAAAGATTCAATCTTTCATTACAACTGAACTATACATTTCAACGAGATTCATATATATGTAGCATTCATAATAATGCGGTGTCGTTAAAGAATTTTACGTGTGGCGTGAAGTTGAGCGAATCACGTGACTGTGACGTAACACGTGACGTAATCTCGAAAGCGTCGTAAGTTGGTAACCGTAGTCGAGTGGCGATAGTGCTCCGTGTTCTCGCGCTTTGTGTATCCGTTTCGAGTCTTGTTTATAAACGAATGTCGGCGGCGTTGAATCTACAGACGAGCGATCGTTTGAGTCGATCAGTAACTACACAGTTGATCGTATTTCTCTCGATACAAAGGTAATGGATCTCCTCTGTTCTCCGCGAATATAATTAGCGTCCCGTGTTTCGCGTTCCATTGATCGCGAGCATTCGTCGATCAATGCTTTCATACATAATATAGTTCTTACCGAAAACGTATATATCAAATAAACTTACTCAAGTGCAAGACTCATCATAATTAATTATCTTTATAATTTCAGCATTCTTTGTCTCGACGAGCCGTCAATAATATATAGCGCAATTGACGTCGCAGTCGCCAGTACCTGTCAAGTCTTGATCGCTTCGGTTTGTTTACGTATTGGTTTGTTATGCCGGGTGAATTTTCGCATATAAACAAGTGTCTAGAGTGTCGGATCTATTAATTATCGCATTATTTGCTCAATATGATGGCGAACGTGCCTCTCGATATTTATAACCTATAACCTATAACCTATAACGTCGTGTTCGATCGAAGGGATCGGAACGCGTGTTTCGCGATATACTCGCTCGTCCGTATATATACGTTCCAAGTACCCTTGCGAAACATCGATGAGCGTTGAGAGAGGCATCAATGGAACGTCGCGACGCATTAATCGAAACAGATGATTCCACTTGTCTGTGATATCCGTGTAACGTGTTCGTGTACATCATGTGTGCCGATGTTGCGTGACTTCTCTCTAATTTTCACGTCGCTCGGAAAGCGTGTATACATATGGCACAAACAAAGAGTGTCGAATATATCTATCGGGCGATCATTTTAGTGCGTCAATTAATCTGCTCGATCGGGCAATCGAATGCGTTTCTCATCGACGTACGCTAGCGCGACACCGATCGCATCTCGTTGTATTGACGTATTTGACAGTGCGTGTCGCATTATTCCGAGAACTTTGTATTATTCGCGAGTGTATCGGGATCGGGAGTGTGTATCCGCGAGTGCGTCGAGCGATCGCTTCGTGACGGATTAATCGAGAGGGAGAGGGCCTGCTCCGCGCGTCTGCTAATGGTGAGTGTCGCATATGTGTATATGTTGCCATTTATAGTGTCAGATTACTCTTCAAAACTTTTTATCGTATGCAATATTTCTAATGTGCACGCAGATCAAATATTTTCTTCTTTATTTTGATATTATTGCACTTAATATAAATCTAACAAGTAAAAGTTCAGTAAATCGTGTGTCTAAAATTATGAGAGAGAGAAGAAAAAGTTTTGAAATTTTTAATAATATACCAGGTGTCCCATTTTAAAGGACCTACTCAAATATCTCATTATTTTATTTTCTTCAAAATTCATTCTCACCTTCACTTAAGGTTAACCTTCACTAACCTTGGAGACGCCCAAGGTCATATGAATATTACTATGTTATGTCCCCCTCGAAACCCTACAACTTTTGTAGGAAACATTTTTTGATTTAACGCAGTGTTTCTGAGATATTTGAGTGGGTCCTTTAAAATGGGACACCCGGTATATAATATTTATAATATATATGGATTGACTTAATAATATATATTGATATACTTATATAATATATTGAGTGACTTATAAATTTCTAGAAAAATAGATTAACGTAAATTTATCAAAATTATAAAATCATTAATGATAAATAATACTTAGTTATTTTATCACGCTCCTCGATACTTCGTTGTTTAATTTATGATTCTGCTCGGTGGTCGTAATCTGGTTCAGAGATAATTTATCATGATCGACGGTATCGCATATATCATTTCTCTGTAACAAAGTCCCACCTGCGGAGTAACTTCCTTACAACATACGCAGGGATTATGGAAATTTGAAAGCCCGCGGCTCTCTATGCTGTTTGAATAAATTCGAGGTTTAGGAAGTACCGCCAAAGTGTTCGCTTCGGATTTACTATTCTTAAGACGAGCTCGGTGCAATGCGCTACAAAATTCAATGTCAATACGCGTGTCATGTCGATGCATCGGGAAAGATTACGGAGATAGAGAGAGAACTTTCAATACAAATATGTTTTTCCATCTACTTTCGACGTGTGATGACACTAAATGACATAACATTCATGAGGATAAACACGATTTATTTGATTCTACATATATAATAATATATATATATTAAAAGAGAAAAATTTTCTTACTTGAACATTTATTACTTTTTGTATAAAGACAACCGAAACTTATATTATATATGAACATACTCTGTTTTCTTTCCTGCCGCATTTTTTATTTTTAGTCAAAATTTAACAAAAATTTTTATCTATCTGTATATTTATCACGCAATTAATTACGTATTCTCTCTTTCATATGTTTAATTAAATTATTACATATTTAACAACATTTTATTAGATTGTTTTTTTAATGTAACTGCATCAGTATTTTTTTCGGGAACAATTTGATTTGGGTCATTGATGTATCTTTGGCCGACAAAATTCAATTTCTTCGGCAACGCCGGGAAGGCAGCCGAACGGAAGAAACGAATTCATGAGTGGATAGGATTTATTGCTTGTATTTACATAAACAGGAAACATGACACAAATGTGCCGGTCCGCGAAAAATTCGCAATTTATGCGACACAGTCGCTGTTCGCGCATTTGAGCCACTAAATGGAACGTTCGGGCGGAGGGAGCGGAATAATAAGCGGGAAAAAAGTTTCCCGCTTGAAAGCTCCCGTGAAATGAGAATTATGTCGCGAAAAGAAGTATCCGCGCGAGTTATACATTATACGTTGCAGAAACGTTGCTTCAAAGATAGTATATATATTTCACGTTTAATGTGTTCCGCGACTAACGGTAAATATTCCTTATAATGTCGAATAGCAAATGCGAGGACAAGGAAATGAAAGAATTAGGTCCAAATTTTGCGACAGATTTTATATCTATATATATCGTGCAAACATGCGACATTACAAAGTCACAATTAACTAAGAAAAAAAATAAAAGTAAATAATAGATAATCATATATTTATAAAATTTGTATTTACATTATTTAAGTGAATACCATTTCTAAACAATTAATTAACTTTACGCATGAGTGCGCGAAAGCAAGTACTTGCTGAAAATTTCCACATGAAAAATTTCCAAGCGCATCAAGCTTTTAGGGATATTTCAAGATATGTTCTCAAATGCGTTTCCAGCGTAGTCGCAAACGATATACGTTATATAATGCTCGTTGTATGCATTTCACGAGAACACCGGTTTACGTTTATTTCGCGCTCGTGAAGGCCAAGACGGCGAAATGTGCTTTTCAATTTTGATTCGACGATTTGAAGAAGACGGCCGCGTTCCAGCGTCACGAGCTCTCGTGGGAGTTCTCGTAGAATGTCCTTGCAAGAGACTCGTAAAAAAATATTGAAATTCATCAACCGTGCACAGAAAGCGCTTAGTTTGCTCTCGGGGTATGCATTCCTCTCTCTTTCTCTCTATACTTTCTCTTTCTTTACGAGCAAATTTATTGAACGCGAAATTGAGAGGCTTCTCTGCTGGCCATGGCCATTTACATGCGCGCTTCGCGTAATCCTATATCCGCATACGTTATTTATCAAGTCAAGAGTCACATGATTCAACATCAATCTCGCGACATATTGCAGTCTTCTCTATTTCGGCTGGAAATGAAATCCGACCGTGCGCATATCTTTTTACAGCTAAATCATTCTTTACGTTGCTTCACGATGTTATTTACGTATAAATAAAATTGCATTTATAATACTATGTGCGCCGTGGGAAACGCGCTATATAATTACGCTTCTAATATACGTACATATGTATATGCAATAAAGCTGAATAGTGGTAGTTGGCATTATAAATGGAATAATAAATATTATATTAATAAATATATATATGTATATATATTATTAATATTTATTTTGATACAAAAATATTATATTAATAGATTTAATTAATGATGTAATACAACACATGATATAAAAATTATATTAAGTTTCTCCTACAAACATTTACATCATCAGATAGATCAGGGATTAATTTCACGCAAGAATCGCAGCTTGCGCAATGCATGAAATGTGTAGACTACTTTTCCCTACGTTCTGTACTCTGCCAATGACATGTAATTTCCGGACACGCAGAAAACTCGCGCGTTTGATCTCAGATATGGTATGCCGTCGATGAAATATTAGAGATGCGTAATCTTTGTGTCGTCAACTGATGGAATATCAGCCGATTGGCTGCCGTCTCGAATGGTCTGACATTCCTTGAGAATAAATTCTTGAATCGTATTTACAAGTATGTTTTTAATACAACAAAAATTATTGACGTTTGACATTTATATGATGATTGAAAAATTATATATTTTTTATCGCATTTTAATAGCATTAATAAAAAAAACATAAATATCGCGTGCGAAATATAACAATACCAGTTTAAGTCATATAATTGAGATGTCAGATTCATAAATTATATTTTATCTAAGCAGTTAGTGAGATAATTAAGTCGTTTTGAAAAATACGATAAAATTAGTTGACATTATTCTTAGACCCAATGTCACTTCGATTGCAAACCTAATAGTACGATATAACAGTAGTTAATAAACGATCTCTGCAAATTGTAGTAATTAATATATGGAGTAAATAGCATTATACGCGCGCGCGCGAGAAAAATGGCAAAACTGATTTCATTATAGAGTAAATAAAATATCGCTTGCAAACGTTTACAATATTGTGACAAACAATAGTTAATCTATTTTGTAACAAATTGTGTGTGAAACTGATAAATCATTTCATGAAAGTATTTCATAAATAATCATAAGTAGTTTCATAAATAACTAAGAATTTTGACTTTATTTTTAATATAATTCTATAGTTCTTGATAATTTACAAACAGTTCTGATCATTAAACCAAAGAAAATGTGTCAGGATAAATTCAAATATGCCATATTTATACAGTGTTTCACTATAAATATCTTGCGATATTTTCCTTCCCATCTTTCGACAAATTTCCAGACTTGTAGTTTTAAATAAATTCTAGAAAGAGTAGTAGCTATGTGAATCTAGCACCCGACTTTTTAAAAACTAATTTTTTTAAACGGAAAATGATAGCATTTTGTTTGTAGTTGTTTGTAGTAACAATAATTTCGTTTGTAGTTTTATCAAAATTAATAAATAAAAAAAATTTTTTTAATTACTCGCACCCGACATTGTGATATCGCAAATCCGCTTGCGCAGTCTTCTTTAGAATCGTTTGTAGTTGTTTGTAGTGATTTCCCTTTCGTTTGTAGTTGAGCGGTTCAAAAGTTATAAACAATTGTTTATTCATCCAAGAGGTAAATTTGTTAATTTTAAAGATATCGCAAATCCGCTTGCGCAGTCTTCTTTATAATCGTTTGTAGTTGTTTATAGTGATTTTCCTTTCGTTTGTAGTTTAGCGATTCAAAAGTTATAAATAATTTGTTTATAACTTTTAAACCGCTAAACTACAAACGAAAGGAAAATCACTACAAACAACTACAAACGATTCTAAAGAAGATTGCGCAAGCGGATTTGCGATATCTTTAAAATTAACAAAGTTAGCTCTTGGACGAATAAACAATTGTTTATAACTTTTGAACCGCTCAACTACAAACGAAAGGAAAATCACTACAAACAACTACAAACAATTCTAAAGAAGACTGCGCAAGCAGATTTGCGATATCTTTAAAATTAACAAATTTATCTCTTGGACGAATAAACAATTGTTTATAACTTTTGAACCGCTCAACTACAAACGAAAGGAAAATCACTACAAACAACTACAAACGATTCTAAAGAAGACTGCGCAAGCGGATTTGCGATATCACAATGTCGGGTGCGAGTCATTTAAAAATTTTTTTTATTTATTAATTGATAAAACTACAAATGAAATTATTGTTACTACAAACAACTACAAACAAAATGCTATCATTTTCCGTTTTAAAAAATTAATTTTTAAAAAGTCGGGTGCTAGGTTCACATAACTAAGAGTAGTGCCTTTAAAAAAAGAAAACATTGATTAAAATAGAATAATTATGAGCAAACATGCATATATGCAGTTATTCACTTGAAACGTTGATTGATTTTTGGGACTTCTGTCTATTTTAAAACAGTTCTTGTGTAGCATATTTATATTTTTCCTAAAGAATTCTAATCATTAGAAATATTAAATAATTTTTTCAGTAATAGGTTTTACTCGGAAAAGGCATATTTTTACGAAACGGCTCATTTTAAATAATTCTGTTTATTTTAAAACAATTTTGTATAATATTGAATGTATTTTTTAAAAGAGTTCTTTAGTCATTAGTATTATTAAAATATTTTTTAAATAATTTATTTTGTTTAGAAAAGGCATACGTATTTATGAGATATTTGTTGATTTTTAAAAATATTGTTCATTTTAAAGTAGTTTTTATATAATTTTAAGCATATTTATGGTTTTTCTAAAGAATTATAATAATAAACGGTATTAAAATAATTTTTAAATAATTTTTACGATAGATAAATTGATTTTTATGATAGCGGAAAGATTTTATAATGAATTCGCAACATGGACGTAGTGCCATTCTCTAAATTGCGCTATAGAACATGTAAAAAAAGTTGGGTGACAGCTGAAAGAAATCGGCTGCTATCTCTCGCGAGCCACTTAACGTTGCTTAAAAAGGCGCAGTCATTTAATTTGTAGTTTCTCAACATTCCACGAGAAAAGTTTCCGCGGCTGATTAATTTCCCTCTTCCGGTACGCGCCTCTTATCCCAGCCGCCATCCCATCTCTGCGATTTACTCTTCTATTTAAAGGAAATGGCTATCTGAAAGAATCTCATTTAACTTCACAAACATATATATATATATATATATATATCACAAATGGAAAATCGACATTGCATTAGTCAAAGATTAGAAATTTCGTTCAATAAAAAAAAATGATGGTGTGTAATAAAGTTCAATAATATTCAATATACAATAATAATAAAGAATAAAATATACTTAATGATAAATTACATTCTTTAAATTGACTGAGTAAATATGAAAAATCATTACATATATTTTCAGATATTTTTTATTTTTCTTAAACATATCGTATTCCGAAAAAAATATTTAAGAAATTTTATTTACTTTTATTTTAAGTGTATTACAGTTTTTACAATACAAATAAATTTATTTTCTACATAAAATTAATTTTTACAGTACACATAACTCAATTTTACAATATAAATAAATCAACTTTTTATGTTTGAAAAGAAATTGCTTTATTAAATATTATTTTCAAAAAATTATGCTGGGAAAAGAAGGCGCACAACATTGGATGTATATCTATTTTCCTATGTGTGAGAAGCATATATATACAATTCTGTAGGAGTTCATTAAAGATACTATTCGCTTTGGTTATCCACACCTATCTCAAAAGGCAGGTTAGAAACCTACTGCAAAGGGAGTACTTTCATGCTTGCATCAAGCGTAAACATATGTACGGTGCCTAACAACCTAGGCGACTGATTACAAACATTGGGCGACCCTCTCTCATACAGCGCTTTCTGTAGTCCACCGTATCTAATGATGATAGCTTTTGCTACGTTGCCTTTGAACGCGACAAGAGTCGATCTTTATATCACGCTTCCTATCTTCACTCAACCATTTGACACTTTTGCTATTTATGGATTTAATTACAGAAGAGTCCAGATTAGAATCTCATTACAGTAAAGTATATATTTATCTCTTGAATCTTTCAGTTCTATCTGTACCAAAAAGTGACAACAATTAACTAGTAAACATTATAAACATTTTTTATTTATTAATGCAGAATCGATTGTCGAGTATATTTATGATATATATTGATGATAGTGCACTGATTTGACCAGATATTAATTTTGTAATAGCGACAAATCAGATGCTTTATTCATTAATTGATTAATTAATTAATTGTAGTTAATCATTACATTCGCATGTAATCGAACGATAATCATGTTTATGTAGACATTATTAAGTTTTCATGCATATCGCAGCATAATTATCAGAAATAGAATTGGATTACCACAATTCAGTTAGAAAGCGGTATCAAACCCCATTGCAAGCATGATGCATTTCATTCTGTTTCCTCATTCACACAGTCGACGCAATAATATTGATAATAATAATCCGTACAGAGATACATTTAATGTGATCAATTCTATGCACGTTACTAATATACAAACGTTATTTCATATCATTCTATATTGACGTGCATACCGCTTTTCATTCCAGCACTTTTCCGCTCTAATAGCGTTATTGTTCGCTTAACGTATCTTTGATGTAACAATATGCTTTTATTCATAAGTGTAATATGACGTTGATACAACAGGAACAAAACAGAAGTTTAATATAATGTTGATACAAACAGAAATAAACATAGAATATAAATAAATAACACTATTTATAGAGAATAAAAAATATAATTCTGATAAAAAGAAATAAATAAGTAAAAACTCGTAATTTTATCAAAATATAAATATTAATAAAATATAGATTCGTATCTATGTCGTATATAAAAATTTATATTTAATAAAATTTTTTCAAACTTTCTGTATAAAATCATTTATATTATTTCTAACGTATATGTGCGTGCTCTGCATTCCGAATCAGAAGAGACAGCATTGTCGGAACGACCCTCACCATGTAAAAGCGACACGGGCGCACTGTATAAATCATATTCCTTACACAATGCTTGAGCAGAAGTGTGGTAACGTATGCTTGCCAGCACTGCAAAAAAAATACGGAAAGCGCAAGGCAGAGTAAATATACATACGAATAAATATACAAAATAAATATACATATTTGTTACATATTAGATACATAATGTCAATTAATTCGGATATGTTGTAGATTTTATATAATCTATAATGACATTTTTTATACAATGTTATAAATGTATATAAAATTATTGATAAAGACAAAAGTTCAGATAATTTCTCGCGATGAGAAATCTTTATATCGCGTGTTGTGATATATTAAAATGGACAGAATTTAGACTTGTTCGCGAGTTCTTGTCGCAAAATCTATATACATTCATCAATAAGCACATCTCGGTCGTCAAATACTGTACGAAAATCGGAGACGCAAATTTTATATAATCTATAATGACATTTTTTATACAATGTTATAAATGTATATAAAATTATTTATAAAGACAAAAGTTCAGATAATTTCTCGCGATGAGAAATCTTTATATCGCGTGTTGTGATATATTAAAATGGACAGAATTTAGACTTGTTCGCGAGTTCATGTCGCAAAATCTATATACATTCATCAATAAGCACATCTCGGTCGTCAAATACTGTACGAAAATCGGAGACGCAAATTTTATATAATCTATAATGACATTTTTTATACAATGTTATAAATGTATATAAAATTATTGATAAAGACAAAAGTTCAGATAATTTCTCGCGATGAGAAATCTTTATATCGCGTGTCGTGATATATTAAAATGGACAGAATTTAGACTTGTTCGCGAGTTCTTGTCGCAAAATCTATATACATTCATCAATAAGCACATCTCGGTCGTCAAATACTGTACGAAAATCGGAGACGCAAATTTTATATAATCTATAATGACATTTTTTATACAATGTTATAAATGTATATAAAATTATTTATAAAGACAAAAGTTCAGATAATTTCTCGCGATGAGAAATCTTTATATCGCGTATCGTGATATATTAAAATGGACAGAATTTAGAAACTTGTTGGCGAGTTCTTGTCGCAAAATCTATATACATCCATCACGATAAGCACATCTCGGTCGTCAAATACTGTACGAAAATCGGAGACGCGGATTATAGCGTCGCGAGCAACATTACTCCCCGTGTACGACGGCGTCGACGAAGTTTACTACGCGCATACGCTCCAACTCCCCCGGATCAGTAAGCACAGTTTTGCCGGAACGACCTCGGTGCCGCGTAAAAGCGACACGGCCCGCGCTGTGTGTAAATCAAATCCCGAACACGGGGTGTGCTCGCCTGTGCAGTATTCTCTACACACCCTCCATCCACCCCCCGGTTTCCCTTTCCCGCCATGTCTCCCCCTTCAACCCCCCTTTTTCTCTCCCTATGTACACGAGCGCGGGCGTACGCGCACTTGTTTAATGTACAAAAGGCAGAATGCACCCGGGAGAAGTATTCCCATTATATCGCTTTGGTCCGTACCGGTCCTATTGCGGGATCGCGGTTTTACCGATATACCAGGCGCGGCATGTCCGAACGGAAAGGGGTATGATGTGTAAACACACGTGCTCTCGCTTCCCCGTGCAGTTATGCAGGTTTGACTCGACAGAGTTATATACCGGCAATCGTCCGTGGATATAAAGGGCACGATGCGAACCGATGGCCCGAACGTAAAATATATACCTATACGTATTGGTTCGCCGATAAAATCATCGGGCAGTCTTCCAATATCGGGTAATACGGGATCGTTCGATCTGTTCCATATAGAAATGCCGTTTGTCGTTGGCGACGAAACGGAAGAAACGGAGAATAATTAACTCGCGTTAACTTCGCTCGATCTTGTCTCTCGACGGATTATATAAGGCGCCAAGTATCATTACGCGCGTAATGGGGTGTATAAATTTTTGGGAAAATTCGAATAATCACGTCGCCCTCTCCCTGCGGCGCCGTATTTCTCCTCCGCCAGTCAAGTAAAGTAAATAAATGCATCAGTATTATACACAGGGGTCTAATATACAAAGGTTTTACGGTTAATCTGCAACACCGCGCGCACAATAATACACGCACCGTTTTATTTCGTAGTCAACTATTTGTGACTCCATGTATAAATGTTTACTGGCACAAATTTTGTCGCGTGTACATACATGCGTAAACATGCGTATGAACAGCGAAACGGGAAGCGAGAATTTTTTTGACCAACATGAGATCCCCGAATGTGAAATTGTTCTATTTTATCTTCTTAACAATACGATCTTGACAGTTAATTTTTATTGTTAACGTTTATTGTAACGATACGTGTCCCGTATATTTTTTTACAGTTTTAACAGATAATTAAACCTATACTTTTTAAGAATATTGGTATTTCATGAAAAATGTTGTACATAAATGCGTATGTATATACAACATATCGATTATCCAAATTGTTATTTTGCCGATAAGTAAATGTCTCGAAATAATTAATGACCTACATAGACGAGACAGTCGCGTTTATGAAATAAACCCGAAACGTATATGATTCAAAGAAATTGCATCGCAAGAGAGGGTTACATTGCCCAATTATACGCGATACGTAGAAAGCACGTATCGCGCATATGCGCTTGCTTCATAATTGGCCATGCTCGAGTGATACATATTCTGTTTATAGGATGATAGCGGCGAAACAGAAAGCGGGGCGTAATTGGCGTCGCGAAGAGGAAAACGAGAGGTCGGAAGTATCTCCACGGTTGAGCTCGGAAGGGTAGTAGTCACGTCGCTGTTTATACACCTGCGGTTGCAGTCACAACAGTTGTTAAGGTAAGTTTGGTTCCGTTGTATCCATGCGTGCTGCGCGCGTTAGTCTACGGATTACGGCCTTCTGTGAGCCGGCGCCATTACGGAGCGCCAATTTTCCTGCACAAACCAGGCACAAATGACACGAAAACGAATGACTTTGACGGCAGCTGCGTGTACTGTCGAAGCGTCGAGGAAACACGTGTATGATGGAGGATTTTCGGATCTAGGAGTAGATCTTTTTTCTCCTTTTGTGCTTGTGCGAAGCCACCTCCGGAAAACACGTGTATACCGCGTATGTACGAATCGTGCACGCGAGAGAATGCACGCAAATTTCTTTCGGAAAGGAGAGTACAACGTAATTCGAGCGCTATTCCGTTCACGTAAAACGCAACATCGCTTCTTCTATACGCTATGCATACAAATTTCGTAAAATACAGCTATTATAGAATATAGGGATGCATTCTACGATGCAGGTGCGATAATATCGTAATACATTGCTCACGCGTATATAAGTCTGCGTTATCTGACGCGTTGGGAAATATGTAACGTGTACTGTTGCGTATTAGCCCTTGGAGAATAAACACAAGTTTACATCTGACACATTCGCCGATTTAACGTTGCAGATAAAAGTTAATTGGATCTGTATTCGATCGTGTATAACGGGCGGTTTATTTAAAATTACATTTTTTCGAAGAATTTTCTACATTATAATTAGTTTATGGGCACATAAAAGTTTTGCGAAATATGTGCGATAAAGCATATAACGCACATATGTGTATATTACAAAATTTCGCGTGCTCGTTATCTTTATTTATATTAATTTTTTTACGCCATATTGTGAGAAAAAATGTAAGAGTTATTCGTTTCGAACGAAATTGGAGAGAAATATAGCAAAATAAATTTTTCAATCCAACAATCGTCGCTCTATAATGGCATAGGATGCAAAGGAAAAAAGCTAATTCACCATTTGAAATAAAAAAATATGCACGCATCAGTTAGTATTCCTATTATTCTCCGCAGTCTTACGTATCGGAAAAATATTAATTAGTCTCTTTTGCCGGATGCACGTGGATGAACGCTGTTCTCACAAAGAATTACAGTAACGCAGTTACGATGAAAGTCGTTGCCGCCCGTTTCATTTCCTATTGTAATAACCGCGCCTTTGATCATAGCTACGGATTGTTCAATCGATGATAAGTAAGTAAGCCGTGCTGCTTCCGCGATCCGATCGTGCGGTAATGGCTAATCTCCCTTGCGAAAACGGTCGATATGGCTGTTAGAAATGATAATAACTGCGCACTTGGGAAGTTCTACCTTACCGTGGATTATGCAATTGGCTTGGCTCTATCTGAGCGGCTTAACCGCCGCCTGCGCAAATATATAGGTCTGTAGATACGAACAGATATGAATATAAATAGATATGCATAGCGGGAGGCGGGAGGGATCTCTAGAAGCTATTTACTTCAGGAACTCCGTTATTTGATTCGCCGTTAACACGTGTCACCCTATATCATAACTTGTATTTTCCTACGGAACAATATTAATTTAGAACGTGACCGCATTTTCCTTCGCGCACACACGCGACGAATACGTCATTATTCTTCGTCATGATCCACTTCCAAGTAATGTAGCCATAACTTGATCACCGGCAAGTGTTCGAAACAATTTACCAACGAAAATTAATCATCGCCGCAAAGATCCCTTTGAGCACGCAATTTGCGTGCTCAAAAGTGTCAGGGAGGTCTATTTCGGTTAAATTTCCATCATGGTAGCGGTGCTAATTAGGATTTACACGTAACTCGAATACTTGTGTCAGCAATCACGGTCTAATCAGGTTCTAGATAAATCACATATTAAAATTATTACATAGAAAAATTATATAAAAATTAATTTTCCTCCACCTCTCTCTTTGTCTGACTTGTAAAAAAGTTGAAGAACGTAGACTTCATTCGCTAGAAACACGAGTATATATACGCGTGTTGTATTCATCTTTCATATTACAGATAAAGTGTTGCGGATTTATTTAAATTCGTAGCTAAAGCCGTTTACGCACCGCTTTTCTGCCTGTTCTGCTTTATTGAGCTGGCAATTACTTTCAAGTAATTTTTATTAATTAATCCGGTTTTATGATGAATTAATGACCCATCTGGGCGGGATGAACTATTCCATTTTAGGACGTTACTATGCCATTTCCAGTATATCCATCTTCATTTTAGTTTCACCGTGATCGTCCATCCAGAACTTTACCGCCATTATTTTGTAATCTGAGCTTTACTTCGCTATTTCACTCTAATGTCCTAACGCGAAATATTTTTTGTTACATCCGTGTCTCACGAATTTAATTTATTATTTTACATAATAATATGTCTTCTAAAAGTGTATCAAACGGTTAGAATTGAATATACATCCACAATATATTTCTCTTTATCATTTATGAATACATATCCATAATTAATATTGATAGAAACACAGATAGACGGAGATTTGATAGAATATAGTAGAAAATGAATTGGTTAATATATTCAATGCATGCCTCATTAAATGATGTTCATTCACTGTCAACAATGTGCATCTGATTGATATGACATGTAATTTATATTGGATTTACAGTTTATTTGTAATTATTAATATTATTGTATTTGATGAAATAACTTTGATAATATTATTTAATTTTCTTTTACATTTTTCATTAAACATCATGATGGTTCGCTATCGAGCATCGCGCTCTCTATTAATTAAACTTATACATTTACAATATTATCAATGATTTTAAAAGTTAGGTTTTGCATAATACTAATCAGCAGAGATTGTTGACAAAGATTTTTTAACCATATCTTATAAACTGTTTGCGGAGGATTTTGAACTCTATTTTGCCTAATGGCAAGTAAATACTTAAATTGCATTAAAACTATGAAGGATAATCTCGGCCGTTCGATCGATTCTTGAGTCGAAAGAGCCACAAACGATGGTGAGATGTAAATTTTGCGCGAGTTTCTTCGCTTTGGGGGACCAGCAAGTGGGTAAACAATGCTGCACGAAGAGCATAAGCCCGGTTTAAGCCAACAAAACTAGTATGAAAGGAAGGGCGATTAAAACCTTTTATATACGCCAGCCGATAGCTCTATGAAAGAGGAGGCTATATCCACGTGCAAAGTGAGCGTCGCCGATGCATCAGTATTTCATACGATCGGGAGAGAGCGTACCTTGAAAATAATTCTCTTTAGAGAATCGATTTCGCAAAATACCTTGCACTTCTTTTCAACGCGAGTAAATAATAAAAAAAATGCTAGTAAAAAAATGCTAGGTTTAAGGCAACTCGTTACACGATAAGCGGCAGGCGATCCTTCTTCATAGCTTCCCTCTCACATCGTTCTTCTTTATGTCCTTCTCCAAAGGACCAGCGATCTGACATCGCCAATGAACCGACACGTGTCTAGGTGTATCACGTTCTATTCAGGTTTGTCGCTTTACCATCTGTTTTATATCACACGGATAATAACCGTAGAAGATATATTTTCTTCTCTGTGTGGAAAAATCTTTTCATATTTTAATTTTATATTTAAATATTTTAAAATCAGATTATAATTCATAATATCACACGTGTTAAATCAAACGATTAATGTCTATAGAGTAATTTATTAAATTTCTACATTATATAATTTAATTATAATATATATATATATATATATATATATATATACATTTAATTTAAAATTTAAATTAAAAATAGATTATTGAAAATATCAGTAAATTTATTTTGTCAGTTTAAAACACGCAATGTATTATTCGCATTGATTCAGAAAGCATTAACGATACAATTAATTAGTTATCTTTATTGGATTAATATTTGCAAAGTAAAATGATTTCTACGCGTGGCGCAGTGTAGTTGGTGATAAGCCATGTATCGATGAAAATCATAATGCGCATTTAAACAGAAGCATTCGGAATACATTAATTTATCGATACCTTTATCGCTACTATCACAACAACATCCCTCCATATTTTTGGTAAATCCGAGCACTTTAATCGGATGCTCGCGAATCGTAGGAAATTATTGATAACAGACTTTTATCGCTCGACGGAAAAGCTCATCGCGCGCGATTATTAATCAATTTTACTGCCATTCAATGCGCAACACGACCAGACCGAGTTAATGAACCACTGCTAGATACACAATTGAAAAGAGGTGTTGGCGAAGCTATGTTTCATCGATAACCGTTTTTAATCTGAATTATGTAAAATGAATCTCCCCACAGATAGAGAAGATAAAATATTGTTTTAAACGGGATTATTGCTCGTTTTCCAATGTCAATCGACCCTTATTATACGATCGATAGGCATCGCTTCTTTAAATATTTTTGGCGTCTCGCGCTTTATTTGCTATCGATACCAGCCGATATCGCTGTGCTTTCATTCAATTTTGCCGCAGTTGATTAAGCAATAGCAACGCTGGCAGCGCTCAGCCGATTTAATACATTTAATTACATTCGTCGCTTTGATAAACATCTCGGCAAGATATACAAACGGATTACGTAATGGACTGTTGATAGCTACGATCCATCGAGCCGGTTCGGTATGATATTCGCTCAATTTTAACACGACTGCCAATTTATGCTAACAACGCCTATACTGAAGTAGCGCGGTTCATTTTCCACACTCACGTATATGGAATATTTATCATTTATTATTTATTCGCGCGTTTATTTCATCATTTATCATTCGTGTTTATTTTATTATTTATTATTTATTATTCGCGCGTTTTATTTTCCATACTCACGTATACTCGTTTGCTCTGTTATTTCGAATTTACCACGAGGCGACTAAATAAATTGAGAATCAACTAGATAATTTATATATTTAGAAGAGAAAGTTGCACATAAATATCTAAATATTAATTTGGACTTTCGCACCGCGGTGATATCGCAAGTAGAGAAATATCTCCGAATAGTGACTGTCGTAAAGTAATTCTCGCGCTGGGCCACCAGGGCAAGATGTTACGTATTTCGTATTCACTTACCGACGCACTCAATTAAGACTCGAGGCGGAATCGGGCTGCCTTCGCCATAGTCGACGAACTTGTCGCTGAATATTATCAAAGTTTCGCCCGCTCGTTTTCCGTCGTATCCGAATCTCTCCCCCCTTTTCTTCCTCCCTTCGTTCGCAAGGAGATAATAAAAACGCGACCGCGGAATAAATGCGTTCTCTATTGTGAAAACGGGCCGAGAGATGGTCTCCGTCCCCGTCGCTATTTCCTCTCGCAATCGTTACGAATCCATCGTGACCTCCATCCTCTATTCGTCCATCTCCCTTCGTTCGCTTCGGTTCCTGTTGCCCTCCAAGCTACCCTCTTCCTTCTCTTCTTCCGCTAGCTCACGCTGCGAAAACGAATGAGCGCGCCGATGCGATAAAGTCCTCGTGGCAAAACCGAGCACCGACACAGTTATACGCCAAGTTATAAATTAATACAGATTACCGCGACGTTATCCACCCGCGATCTGAAACCGCGCGTAGGAAGACGCACGGTTCGTCGCGTCGCTCCTTTTATTTTCTTACTCAGCGGATTAAAGTTTTATTTCGAATACATATATGCGTTCGGATGCACATATCCCGTCATATGTCGCGCGTTTCTTTGATAACTATTTTATCAGCCGCGGAAACAATGTTAATTTCGCCCAAATGTGGTCCTCCCCTGTACGCGAGAATTATTTATTTCGTCGTAACTTCTTTGTAAATCCGGGACATGAGAAACGACGCGAAAAAGTACGAAAGTGATTAATGCAAACGATACGTGATGTTTTGCGAATTATTCTGACTTTAAAAATAACAACACTGTAAGGCTGTCTCAATGTGAAATACATATTTAAATTTCAACGAGCTAGAAACCAAATATATACGTAACCAAGGAAAAATTGTGCTCTGTGCACAACTAATCAGTTTCAATGAAAATTAATTTTTTCTTGAAAGTGACGCACTACCATCCGCGCGTCTGTGGCACTTTCTAGCCCGTTGAAATTTAAATATTTAAAAATAACGTTGCTACATTCGAAGCGGCTTCGGAACGCGAGTCACATAATATATATGTACATACGAGTCCATTTCTCTAATGAAATATATCAATATATACCTTTATGCAAAATTTTTCACAAAGGCGTCGTTATCGAATGGCAGTGGAGAAACGTGAAATATTATTTTGCTATTGATACAAAAACGATACTATATTTACTTTAAAATATTTAGATGATGAATTATATCTGTGTAAGATGATTTGCATAGCGCATAAAAGAGAGAGAGAGAGAGAGAGAGAGAGAGAGAAAGAGAGAGTAACTCTATTACTTTAGCACTAATGTAATTTACACAGAACGCAGACTTTTTACATTCCATAAATACGTCGCATGATTCTCGCGTTATTTAGATTAATGCAACTGCTGCACGCTCGTGAGTTATGCACATTATAATGTAGTCATTCCTTGCCGGTTCAACAATAAGTTTCTATTGTAATAATTCCGCAATTTATATTTAGTAGTATAAAGGAAACGGAAGCTAAAGTTATGTCGAGCTTTGAGCGATATTTAGATAGAAGAAAGAACTGACGATGGGTTTTTGCGAAAATTCTATATATACATATTATAAAAGTATACACGAATTTTACGCAACATAATATTGCCCCGCGTTTCGAGAAATAAATAATATCTCTATTAATCATTGCATTATATAACACACGATGTTCGTGACTACCGGATGTTGCAAAAGTAATTAGTTGCAGACGCTACTACAATATTTTAATAAGAAAGCGGAGACAGAGAGGATTAATGGCGATAACGTAATTGCCAATTTTCTGAAAATTGCTCCAAGATTTATATCCTCGAATTCTTGTACTTTCTCGCAAGAGATCGAAATGCACATATTAATCGCCTACTGCAATGCATATGGGAGTTTATTTTGTCAGTCATCAAAAAATCGTTTAACATTTTTTTTTCTCAACTCGATCGATATTTGCATAATATAATAAAATTTTTTTTTACGTGTGTAGCGCCTGTAATCGCAAATAATCTTTACAGATAACAGACGTCACGTAAGCCATTTATTTCGCGCGAAAAGAGAAATCTAGAATCTACGGATACTATTGCGAATGCACTTGGTATGCTCTTTCCGCAGGGAAGGGGTTAAACGATGCGCATTAGCGTAAAGCGCAGCGCGAATATAACCCTCAACCCTCCGTCGAGGATAGTACACCCTCGACGTCGCATCTCCCTTTCCCCTCCCCCCTCTAACCCTATCTCTAACAATAAGAGGCGGCAAACGAGCCTTTCAAATCATCTTAAACTCCGCGTCGCCTTATCTGGTGAATTATGTAATAACGAATGCGGCTACTATTTTTCCCGAAACGACTTTCCGTCGAAACAATGCAGGGGTGACCTTTATCCTCCTCCCTTCTCTTTTCCACCCCTCCCTGCCCCCCTAATGCGAGATTCTCGTTGCTCCGACGACGACGACGACGACGACGACGACGACGACGACGACGACGACGACGACGACGACGACAACGACGACGGCGGGAATGAATTCTGTGGCATTTATAATGGAGATCCGGACGCGTGCGACGTCGCCCGTGCTTTCCACCGTTTTCCGAGGGGAAAAAAAGCGCGGCTTCGAGGCTGGGAACGTAATAATCGTAAGCCCGGCTTGACGTTCGCGGCGCTATGTCAGTAGTAAAAAGAAGAGAGTTTTACCGAGTGTAACGGTTTACCTCGGAAGCGAGCGACGTGAATACGTCAGGGCGGCCTCCAGATTACGCGGCATGGCAACCGGGTCTGAGTGGATCTTTCGTTGTTATTCCTTCACGATGCTGTCGGTGCTAGTGAACGTCCGAGTTAAATCGTGTCAAAAGCGGAACGAAGTAACTCGAAGACGATAGTACCCCGTCGCGTAAAAGAAGTTTACGATCGACCAGGGGCTCCGTCGCGAAAGATTAATGACCGACAACGAATTACGGATGAGAGCGTCAGCGTCGACAGTAAAAGAAATACGGAATCTAATTTTTTTCAAGTTATATTTTTCTCCTCAGATTCGTATCAAGCGTCAAGATTTTTCAATTCCTTTAGAAATTTCATAATTGTTCATTCAATATAATATATATTACATGTATACACTGGCGGATCCGGGGGTTGGGGGGTTAAACCCCTCCCCCCCATGCAAATTAAAAGAAACAGTTTTGCTGAATTTGTTTAAAAAATATAAATAAAGAAAAACAAACATTAAAGAACTATCGACGTCAGGATCCGCTAGTGTATATATATAAGTATAAGATACACTGTAAATTATATTCATTACGCATTCAAGGAGTTAAGTATAGATTAAGTCAGACATAGGACGAAATGATGATAATTTCATTGCACGAAAATAATTAGGTGAAATTCTTTATATCTATATAATATATATATAATATATATTATATCTATATAATATATATTATATAGATACAAAGAATTTCGCCTAATTATTTTCGTACAACAAAATTATTTCATCATTTCGTTCTATGTCTGACTTAATCTATACTTAATTCCTTGAATGCGTAATGAGTATAATTTACAGTGTATCTTATACATACATATTGTATATTGTATATATATAAAGAATTTTGCCTAATTATTTTCGTGCATGAAATTATCTCATCATTTCATTCTATGTCTGACTTAATCTACACTTAACTCCTTGAATGCGTAATGAGTATAATTTACAGTGTATCTTATACTTTTATATATATATATATATATTTTATATATATATATTATATGTATATATAAAAGTATAAGATACACTGGAAATTATACTCATTACGCATTCAAGGAGTTAAGTTTAGATTAAGTCAGACAAAGGACGAAATGATGAGATAATTTCGTTGCACGAAAATAATTAGGCAAAATTCTTTATATCTATATAATATATACAATATGTATGTATAAGACACACTGGAAATTATACTCATTACGCATTCAAGGAGTTAAGTATAGATTAAGTCAGACATAGAACGAAATGATGAGATAATTTCGTTGCATGAAAATAATTAGGCGAGAAATTCTTTATATCTATATAATATATATATATATACACTGGCGGATCCGGGGGGGTGTAAACCCCCCCCCCATGCAAATTAAAAGAAACAGTTTTGCTGAATTTGTTTAAAAAATATAAATAAAGAAAAACAAACATTAAGGAACTATCGACGTCAGGATCCGCTAGTGTATATATATAAGTATAAGATACACTGTAAATTATACTCATTACGCATTCAAGGAGTTAAGTATAGATTAAGTCAGACATAGGACGAAATGATGATAATTTCATTGCACGAAAATAATTAGGTGAAGTTCTTTATATCTATATAATATATATATAATATATATTATATCTATATAATATATATTATATAGATACAAAATGATGAGATAATTTCGTTGCATGAAAATAATTAGGCGAGAAATTCTTTATATCTATATAATATATATATATACGGTGAGAGGATGGTGAGAGCAGTCGCCCGGAAAGCGAAAGGTCTCGGGTTCGATTCCCGATTCAGCGACTTTCGGATCTATATTTTTTCTCGCCTACATTTCTTTAGGGGTACAGAGGGGATCGTATATGTAAAATTTCAGTATATTCCTTCGTAAAAGGACCACAACCACATGGTCGAAACGTTGTGAATATTAAGAAATTATTTTCAAGCTAGTTGGGTCGATTATTCTAAACTCGTATTATATATATATACACTGGCGGATCCGGGGGGGGGGGTTTACCCCCCCCCTTGCAAATTAAAAGAAACAGTTTTGCTGAATTTATTTAAAAAATATAAATAAAGAAAAACAAACATTAAAGAGCTATCGACGTCGTTGATCCTGGAATGCTAATCATGAAACCAAAAATATTAAATGAAATAATTTTGCAAACCCCCCCCCCCCCCATTATCGACATCAGGATCCGCTAGTGCATGTATATACATTTAAAAATTTTTTTAATCGATTAAGTATAAAACAATTAGATTCAAATGAAATTACTATGCAGTTTGCGAAATTTATGATGTAATAAAAGCATTACGTTTTCTACGCGCGCGTTTTCTTTCGAACAAAATGGTCGGTAATAAAATGCTTTATAGAAGGTAGCAGTTACTTTAAGAAATAATGTTGTCAACCCAACGTGCAAAGGATTTGCGGCTTCAATTTTAAGATAATGTGGAGTTTCTGTATTATTTTGTTTTATGATGATATTGGCGAGGAAGATAACGTGAGAATGTAGGTCGATGCAGATGGTGAAAAACAATTTCATTTGAGAAAAATGTTGAAGAAATAGGGAACAGAAGTAACAAATAATGTTACAACAATTAATATAGAAGGTAGATTTAATAAATGAAGGGAACGATATTGATCACATCAATTAATGATAAATATTCATCTATATCTTTGTATGAGAAACTAAGTTTTTTAAACGAACACAGAGATACACACACACACACACACACGTAAGTTTTTTTCGTACTTAAATCTCATTTAATAACGAGACGTATTATTGTTCGAGCGGATCAGAGTCGTAGCTATTAGTGAAAAGCTCAACATTTCAACGTAAAATTCATTCACTAAGAGTGCATCTCTCTACGGTGATTAAACGATTCCGCGATGAAACGGTACGCTCCGATGAAAGTTTTGAATACGTAGTACTCTTCCATAATCCTACCGCTGAACAACCGTCGTCGTCATCGTTGTCGTCGTCGTCGTCGTTATCATTGTTATGTTGTATTTCTCATCATATGTAGATATAACACTATCTAGTTTGTTAGTTCTTCGGGATCGTTAAGCAGTATATTCCCTAGAGGTTTGCTTGATTATTATCCGGCAAATCCGGATATAACATTCAAGTAACTCGATATAACTCAAGGCAGAAAAGTTATTATAACGTACGCATTTTGCGTCATAACGATATAGTTTCGCACTCTCCTTTTATCGGATTTGAATACAGGCACAATTGTATTATACGTTTGTTAATTATTTTTTAGAAACCATTACTTTTACATTCTTTTATTCTCGCCAGATGATATATTCTTATAGATTTATTTGATATCACGAATCTTTTTCTTGAATACGTGTCATGTTAATAATAATATAATAAAACTGTACATTTTTACGTATGCTATTGCTCAAATTTAAAATCTGCGGACAAATCATCAAGTTTCTATCTTATTGTTAATCTTGCCATGTCATATTTGGAAAAAATTCAATATTTCCTTCACATGTATATATGTACGCAAAATATGGACACGTAAAATATTGTTGGCTAATTCTGTCGGATTATACTAGGGAAGTACTGACGCACTTTCCCAGATGACTGTAGTATCCTCTATAAGCTTGTATAAACATAACCTTTGGGCCGCGTGCAACGCAAACTAAAATTTCCGCTATTTCGAAATCCCATCGTTAGATTCAGAGCTACACAGTTTCGGCAAAAGTACCGTCGGCCAGCTAAACGGGAGGGCTCTGTAAATAGCGGCTTAATTATACGGACGCCAGTAGTCTGCAAAGCAAATCAGGGGTACGAAGACAGGTAACTCCGCCTGAGCCTGAACAATCCCCTTCTGTATCTGTGTCAATGTGAATTTTACATTTGTATGCATTTGTTGAGTCTTCGTATTTGTTACGATACATATATAAGAATGTACAGAATGTTTCTAAGAAGAAAGAGAGAGAAATGTTATTTAGATAAAGTCTTTAAATTTTTACAACGCTCGTGAATAGTTGTTATATCCTATACATTTTTTTAATTAGTCAAGTTTAAAAAATTTTTTAAAATTTAATACAGAATAATTATCTGTTAACATACAGACACACACACTCTCTCTCCAATGTAGATTTTTATTACATCTACAAGTCCAGATATATATTTTTTGAATGAATAAAATAAATAATCCAGTACTGTTTTGTTAAATTACGCTTAAATATACATCGGAAATTTTTACTCGAATATTTATTCATGAAAATAAGATGTACGCAAATTGAACCGACCTGTATACGTACACAGACGTGAAATCAATAGATGTGTATACGTGTAACCGTGTAACGTTCGCGTGCACGTACGTATGTGTATTGTCAAGCGTTTCCCAGGGATTACCAGAGTTTCACTTCCAGCCCAAGATGCTCCCCGAGCTCGGCAGCCAACTATTAACTGCATCTAATTACAAGGGTTGATGCAACATAGATGCCTAATTAATGGCTGCGAGATTTACGTGCAGATGCGCGTGAGAGTTTAGGCCGTTTTGCATAAGACGTCTCGATGATGAATGCCTTTCATATCGTTTCTAAGCCGATGCATTTGCTTGACGGTTAATTTCGGAGGGAAGTGTATCACGACGTGCTTGCACGCCGAAAGATATTTCAGTAATTATGTAGGAAATGCGCAGTGGGGTGATGTTTTCTCTCCAGCGAAGCGAGTGTCTTTGCGGAACAACGACACGGTTTTCCGGAAACGTGTGTTGTCTGCTAGTGCTAGTCTAGGTCCTAATCGTTCGGCCGCGACCGTAAGAGACGCTTTTCACGAGATAGCGTCGTTACGAGCAAGCACCTCATTACGGGACACTGAACCAACGATCAAGGGGAGAAGAAGAAGAAGAAGAAGGCGAACGTAAAAGTCAAAGAACATAACTATCCGGAAATAACCTGACGTTTTCGCAGTGAAATTCAAAAACGCGACATAATCCCTCTCTCCGGGTAGGGGATGAGAGATGTTTGAGTATCATTAAAACTCGATCTCTCGGCGAGCGTGTCTCACAATGACACGCCGTTTTTCGCAACACGTCACCCGAAGTTAACAAAACGAGAGGCCGCCGTCCGCCCCGGTCGGGGATAAAAGTTTCCGCGCTCAATTTATCGCCTAAGTAGCGTCGTTTACGAAACTTGGATCCGCGCTTTTCTCATCCGCGCGTACCCCCTCTCTCTCCCCCCGCTCTCGCGAATTCGTTCTGTCTTGTCTTCCTATGCCATCCGTTTTATTTGCATTCTGTACAACCCTTCCAGATTTCCGAGCAAAACTGGTTCAAACTACCGAGGCGATATACAAACTCCGGGGGAAAGGGTAACTCGAGCTTGCATGGTCCGGGGGTGGGATATGTTACAGCGCGCCGTGAAATTTATATAACGAATCTCTCTCTCTTCTTTTCTCTGTGAGAACTTCGCTCAACGCCGGAATGTTCAATCGAGCGCGTCGCGTTCTTTCGAAAAACTTTTACAATTAATACCAATTATGGGAATTATGCGGCTTGATGTTTTCGGAGACAGAACGTTAGCCGAGATTCTCGGAGATTTTCTTTAGACTTTGTACAATGTACGAAAATTAGGTCAATTTCTGTTATGATAATACTAGGACGTTCTATTAAAGCTTCATGGTTATTACAAGATTTCCAGAGAGAGTGTGAACCGCGTGGATCGTACAACTATGCGTAATAGAATCAATTTTCTTGTAGCAAGTGTCCCTCTTAGTTAACTTTGAAACGCAGTTGCAGAGAAAATTGTTTATTTAAATCTGTAAAATGTTGTATGACATAATAGAATCTTTCACATTTTAAAACATGCGATTTACGTTTTAAAAACGTTTCGACTTAAGATGTTTTTCAACACTTTGGTAATTATTTTTATATTTTATCAAATAACTTGGTCCTTAATGCAATATAACAAATCGTATAACATTATAATATTGTATTATTACGAGAGCTCTTTTTTCTTAAAAAAATATTAAATAAATTATATTTCAAAAGCTATAACTAAAAGCATAACAATGTTATGTGCATATTTCAACGATATATTAATCTACATTGCTTACACAACGTCGCACGCATTTCATGGTGCCCGAAATTGCTAATAATGAAGGATAAGTTAACATGCAAAATCAATTGCGTATTTATTGAACTATCTAGCGGTGATGCTCAATAAATTGTAAAACAATTATCAGTTTTGTAAGAAACTAATAATACTGTTTTACGTCTTTTTTTTGTGCCATCGAAGATCGCTTCTTGATGTAGTATCGACATATATTATAATATATTTCCATTCCTTATAATATAATCATTCAGGTTTACATACATCAATCTAGCTGTTCCTGCGTTATTACATCATTAGCCAATAATGATATTAGTTTCTAATTTGTCAAGTGCTACATCGTAAACTTTCCCTAATGAAATAAACATAAGCATGTTGATAAACTAATAAATATCAATCATCAGCATAGAAAAAATGCATACATATACATATGTATACACATTCCGTTACATACATATTTAATCGCGTAACGAACACCAATTTAAATCATTACGGCTGTAAGCCGATAAGATTAAATTAAGGTTTTAAATCAGCTTGCATCAGAATAAGAGGAAGAAAATCTCTAAGGTACTATATACCCCGTATTTCGCGGCAATAAGAAAGTTTTATTCTCATAAGCCGCGGCTTTGTTCGTGAACGTGTATTAGTTCGTAAAATCGACGCGGAAGAGGCGAAGAAGCATATCTATCGCCGCGAATCGACCATTCCCGGCGACTCTCCGAATTTACCTCCTAGAAGTTCACCAACTAGTTTCCAAAGTCAATGAATTAAACCGGCCGCGATGCCGCTCGCGATTTAATTCATCGATCAACGCCTTCCGTGCTCCTCTCTCGAGACTCCTAATTGAATCCTTACGGCGTAACGAGCGACCACGCAATGCTTGGTTTATATCGTGTCCCTCTTAATGAAACACCCAAGTGTTTGGAAACTTTGCGTAGATAACGTCGAAAGCTGTTTTAAATTTTATTAATTTTGCGGAAAGAGAAGCAGAGAAAAGGAAATTTTCATCATATAAAATAACTTTTTTTTTTTCATTTTATTTGTATGCTTTGCGTGCTTTTACAGAGTATTAACTCATAAGTATATAAAAACGAAAAGATACACAGTAATTATTTAATATTCGTGTTTGCTTGTTTTAATTTGTATATATTTCTTAGCTTTTTTATACGAATTATAGATCACTTTTCTATATTACGTCCTTACAAAATACTACTAGTATATTTCAATGTGTCTGATGTATCGCGTAAAATATTGGTTAAATCCTGGTGTCGTACCTGCAGGCATAGTACATATACAGCATACTTCATCAACGTCACTCGACTTTTAAAGGAAACGGGATACTCGCCACTCGAGCCGCGGTGATATACCGTGCTGGAGTGTGTCAAAGTACATCAAAGCGCTTGCTTTCAAAGCGGACAGCATCGGCCGCATTCACTGTGAAACGATCTCGATCGCCAAAGACATTAACTGTTTATACCTTTTACCAAATATCCTCCTCTTTGCGCGTGGTCGTCCGTCAAAATGTCGATATCAGTATGCCCACCGCGTTGCTACCGAGGAGTCCGACACATACATCAACGTATATGATACTTGAGAGGGAAAATGCAAAATAGAATGTGCATCCGGATGAGCGGAAAAAGAACCGGGGTGCGTTTAAATCGAGTAATGAAAAGAATCCCTAAATTAAATTGATTTGCATTGTTAATCTACTTCTAATGTCGCGAAAGAGAAAATTGCCGGCCATACAGCTGCGCCCCCGTTATTTTTAATAACGGGAATATTCGTTATCGATATATTTTGTCTCGTATTTTCATCTAGGTGATATTATCGTAAAATAATTAATTAAATATTAATTATTTATTGGGTTACTAATTGTACCGACAATCGTAATTCGGCGGTAAATATATCTCACTGTGAGCAATTGTATTGATTATTACAATGTACATTATACTATAGGAAAATTACTTCATTTAATTAATTTATGGCTTTCTCTCTATCCCTCTCTTGTATATTTACTCGTATACATAATCAATTATCGTACCCATGGTGACGATAAACGATGATTGAAATGTGTAATAACACATGAATAAAATATTAATTATAATTATCTAAGTAATGATAATATCTTATTAACATCGATTATAGAGGCTCTCCTCTTTTTGATAATATTCAATTTATAAACAGTCATAAAAGTTATATCAGTTATAAATAATTTGATAACTGCAAAATGGTCTCTCTCTCTCTCTCTCGCTCTCTCTCTTTACATATATAATCTTCATAATAATATACGTGTTGCAATATTGTAAGATGTAATAATAATCTTCTTTTCACTTTCATATCATAGTAAAATTTCACGTCATGCAAACAATATACGATTTCTATAATAAACAGGTTCCATTGTCAAATAAAAATAAGAGATAAGAAAAAATATATATATGCGTGTGCGATACAAATAAAACGTTTGTCTCCATTCATCTTTTCAGAAATTGGAGAAAAAAATCGTATTCGTCGTATCGAAATTGCGAGATGCCGTGTCGAAACTCTTATTTAAAGACAGAGATCGCTCCAAATAAATTTCCACGCGCGCGATCGCATGAAAAGCTGTAACAATAGCCAAGTCAAACAGAGTCGGATAACGCGTGTTTCTCAACTATCAACTTGTGCGTTTCACTTCTCCCTATCGTTGATTGAGCCTGCCAATAGCGTATAATATCGAGTCCATAATACATTGTCTAACTTATATATAACAACGATAAGAAATTATACAGTGCAGCCATTAGTAGTTCATACATCGTATACGCAAGTACTACGCTTCGCTAATTTCAAGAAAAACGGAAATGGATAAATGACAGTGCAAATGAGACACGTTTGTCGGAAAATAACCGGTAGAAAGGGATGTTTTTTTATTGTCCACCCAATCATCGTAAATATACATTGCAAATGCGAGCTTGCAGCTCGCAAAGTAATACGCGAAAATATTGACGCTTTCCGACGCGCGTCGAAGAGCGAGCAGAGCAATATTTTCGTCACACATTATTTTTTCAAAGAGCGTATTTGAGTTCGCGACTGGGAATGTTGATTGACGTTTGTCGCGCGTTCTAAGGGGGAAAATAAATAACGCAGCGTGTATATACGCAACCGCAGACCTGGTGCGCGCGAAATTGTCGTTGGTACAAGAATGAAAATGTTATCTTTTACCCAGGGATATATCGTATGTGTGTGCACGAGACACAATCTGATGTATGCTCCCCCAATTCCCATCCCTTCTCGAAGCGCGGCGGCCTCTTTGTGTGATCGTACATGCTTTTCCCGTTCCCTCGCTCTTCGCGACCCTTTTCGTTCGCTATTTATAGTGATTGCTTGATTTATTGTATTACGCCTACACAAAGCATATTGGATACGAGTGGTCGAGGTACGAAATTTCGACAGCAGAAATTCGATCGTACATTCGGTTATGGAATAAAAACTCTATGAGAATAACATTATATTCTATTTCGAAAGGACCACAGAGAGGAGAAAAAGAGAAATATTTCTATGAAATTCAAAATATATTTTATGCACGTTGCGTGCTAGACGAATATTCATCGCGAGATAGATTTATTAAATAATAATTCTGAAAACTTTAATAAGAGAGTTTACGTTTAGAATCACTAAGAGCTATCTTTGCAAATTTGCAACATAATTTCTTGGAGCATACGTACAAGTTGGAATAAACGAGAACGCTAGAATATACATATATACAAATTATATGGTAATATTATGTGAGTAAATAATTAAGTATTCATTTGCTTTAACCGATTGCTCAAAGCATTTGCATAATTTAATTACGCTAATGTAATAACTGCTATCAGTGATCGGGATTACGATCGAGCATTTATTAATTTTGTACGGCATATCTCACGACGAAACCGAAACGATATTGTATCGTCGCCCCGAAATGAGTAAAATCGATTTATATTGTGATTTTCGTTACGGTGCCGATTAAATATTTCAGCGCGCCGAATAAACCGCAAGCTGGGATCCCCGTGCGTGTAATTTACGCTAATTCATTAGACCGATACGTACGGTGCGTGTACTACATTGAAAATGCCGTGAGAGTGTCGGTGTTCCGATTTAATCAGTCGCCGCAGTTATTTTGTCGAAAATCGGGGTGTATTTCCAAGTTGCCGTAAATCCTCGAAAACGCCAATGTCACGTACGAATCGCACCTTTCTAATAAGAACTCGCCCTCCAGCATGTACGTAATTTTCAAGAACGCGACAAACTTTAGCTTCCTTTAAGAATTGGATCACGTATCTTACCAAGTGACGCTTCAAATATTGTACATTCCGTATTTATAAAATATATGTATTTATTTGTTTCGTGATTCTTCGAAAATATCGCAGAATAACTCGGCCTTTAACAAAACATTAATTAAACAAAATTAAATCTACGATCTAAATTAAGAAACATTGCACATGTAGAAATCAAAAGATCATCGATAGATCTGGCATTTTTGACAGTCATTTGATATAAGTATTTGCTGTCTCGAATCTCTCTTTTCATTATATAAATGCGATGATACGGTTTGTGCAATCTTTATGCTCGTCTATTTCAAGGAGACATGTAAGAAATACCGTTGAAACGTTTTCGCTATTTTCGAACTTTATGATATCGTGGACTTGAGTTTTATAGCGACCTTTCAATAGCAATGGCATTACCGATTCAAATTGTGTCCCGCGTTTACGAGCCATTTTCACAGGGCGTTGTTTTACCGTTGCCCGTAGTCGACCTTACAAACACTGTCGCGGTTTCGTAGAAAATTGCTACGTGCTGAACTGTTCAACTGGAAAAAAAAAAAAAAGAAAAAAAGAAAATTGCCCTGATTTTAACGATTACGCTTTGTTTTAATTTTAATTTCAATTTTAATTTTAAGACTTTTGAAACTTATTAAAGAATTTTTAATAAAATAATATACAAGACCGTTGTCGGGAAAATTTTCATTGATATATTGTAAAGCATATATTCGTACGCAAAAAATTCTCATTACTTTTTTTACTAAGCTTATTTTCTCGTTTCTTGCTGAAATGTTCTTTTCTTGTTCCGGATGAGTTGTAATTACTGCTCGATACGGACATGTTCAATCATCCGAGGTATACTTGGGCGATGTAATATTTATGGTATCCAATATCCATTCGTAGATAGAGAGAAGATATGAAATTTTTAGGAGTACGTGCACGGACTCGCGCGGCAGCATTTAATATGACACACATTTTTTTTCTACCTTTTGCTGCACTTCTATTCGAGGGATCTTGTTAAATCTCATTCATCGTCGAAAAACCGACGCGCAAGTTTATGCGGGTTTTCAACGTGCTCGTAATCCGTGTCGCATTGCGCGGTAATTGCGACTAGCTAGCCGGCAAACTCACGACTAGAGAAAGGCATCCGCGTCTGTCGACATTGATCACGTTTTGTTACGTTTATTGGGAGACGATACGATATCGTGTCAGAAGAATGCAAATGAAGAGTATCGCGCAAAACGGAAATTGAAATCCTTGCCTATTGTTACACCAAACACATATATTCCATCTATGTATAATTTGCATTCTATTAAAGAATTCTATAAATATAATAGCCCAATTAAATATTAAAATTAATTAAAATTTAATTAAAACTTTTTGATATCAAATAAAATTTTAGTTTATTCTAAAGTAATACATTATCAATGTTAATCCATGTAAATAATGTAATGGTAATTCCAGCCGCAATAAATCTTTCATTAGAGCAGTCAGTTAAATTAACAGTCAGTTAATTTAACATTCTATATTTTGTTCTAATTCGATAGTGTAATATTATCTGTAACACAATGCGTTAAAATTAATTTCGCTAAAAGAATGAATTACTTGCTAAATTTAAATTTTGCAATTAGTTTTTTCAGAATGATTTTTATTTGAAAGTAGTATCGAGATTTTGAAAGACATTGCATAATTTAATAATTTAAACGTAAATCCGTAAACCGTCGAATCGTGCATAACAATGTCAAGTGCGTAACATTCTCATCTCATTATAAATATTCGAGAAATATTTTTCGAAGAGAAAGAGAGCGAGAGGGGGAGGAAGGAGAGAAAGAGGAGAAAAGTCTGGAATTCGCTACGCTTCATTTAATGCAAGCGCAGAGCTTTATGAGAGATTTTCATAGCACGAAGAAAAGTGAATTAGTTGTAGCTAAAGCTAATTTAATACAGCAGGCAAGCTATAAGCTAAGAAAACAATTTTTTCTCATAAGAGGTTTTACGAATCGTTGACAAGACGCTCTATAGAGCGAAATTTTTGAGGAGCCTTGATTCGACGAGCCATTGTAATCCACGTTGGATTAAAGGATAAATTTATGCAAGCGATGGAGGTACGATTTTAAGGGATAATTAAGAGAATAATTATCTGTAATTAACCGAGTTAATCGCCTGTAAAGTACATGGGAAAGTATGGGATGGGAATGGGCGCTAGAATCAATTCAATACGAGGTGAATATATATAAATCTAGCAACCATTTGAATTACATGGATTGCATAATGTTCGAGTTGAATTTAAATAAGAGAAGAAGATAATTCGCTTTTCAATACATCGATTTCGATCTTAACAATTACAGACTATTATCGATGTTTATATATCAAAAATTTACCGCTCTTAAACTTTTTTAGTTCCTACTAAAGAGAGGGAAAAAATGAGAAAGTAAGAGAGAGAAAAGTTTTCCATATTTTATTTGAATAGCGAATCTTATTTTTTGAAGTGATTTCTTTTTGTCGAAATTGCATTCTCCGTAGAACGAAATCCATGATAGCATTCATAATAAATAATCGGATAAGAAAGAACACAAGAAGAGAGAGAATAATTATGGCAATTTTTTTCTCAAAGTATTCCAGCGATATCTGTAAAACTGTTATCCGTTAATATCTTTAAAATTATCAAAGCCACTCAACCGTTCTTGGTGTGAGATCTTGCCTCTATAAGAGTGTCCTTTTGTTCTCTTGGTTCTTAGATTTAGGTATACACGCTCCATTGTTCCGACAGAAACTGAGAGAAACGACGAACCGCTTATACCGCTAACTGCACATTCCGACTATGTATATGAACCTTTGTACGTGAATATACATTACGGGAAAATCCATTAAATTCTAAACATAATTGTGGTTTCACGGATGATACTCGCCAGATATTCACGATATATGCGCATGCATATTATAGATATCCGTTTACGGATTCCACAGTTTTATATATTATATGCAACAGATATAGCACGCCCGGCCATAAATTATTTCTAACGCGATCTATAAAACGAATATACAAGATACATATACACCTCATCTGTTTGTATATTATAAATTTTTTTTTTTTTTTTTTAAGCAATGTGTACACATAATACCTATTTCATATATTAAAAGTTGCCTTTAAATTTTTTCTAAATTTCTACTAAAATATTTAATGCTGATTATGAAAATTGCCGATATAAAAATTGTTTTGCATCGATGCAATCAAGTCGTTAGACATGTTAAACTCATACGTAAAAATTGAAGATACTTTTGAGCGCTTTACTTTGAAGGATAACACTAGACTAGACAATCATTATCGATTTCTCGTTAATCCCTCACTGGGTTTGTTGAAAGTAGCGATCTTTCTTGTCAGCCATTATCTACATCTCACTTTTAATTAATATCGGATATTCACTAGGCGGTTAAATTTTCACTCATAAAACCCATATGGATACAAAATCGATGTCTATGTTCTATGTTGAGGCTTCTACTAAGGCTCTCGATATCCGCATGGCATATATCGTACATGAATAACCAATAACTCGCGATATTGGCCTTAAGTCGTAGATCGTCTCGGATGAAGGATTGCACGTATCTAGTAATAGCAAGACGATAAACCTCCGCGTGATGGTCGGATTTCTGCGCGGAAACGTAATAATGTTTGCCCGGCTAACGCTGGATTCTTGCAAACTCCGAGCTGTCGCTCAACTTGAACTTATTTTACAAGAATCGATATAAACGTGAGGATCGATCTCCGCGCTATGGGAGATTCGCGGGGATCCACGGTAAATTGATATTGACGTTACAAGATAGGGTTAGGTCGATCCGGATATAAGAGCATCGTACTTCATGTTTTCTTTCACCAGAACGGTCAGCGAACAGAGAAAGAGAAAAAAAGGAAAGAAAGAGAAAGAGAGAACTTTCATGGCTAACAAACAAACGGCAAACTTGGAAGCCGCCTTCGACACGAAGAATTTCATCTAGCAAGACTGTAGCATTGATCTATGTATGAGAGCTTTACTTTTGGCCACCTACTTTTTCTTTATGTACGTGACGCTTTTTTTTTGTAAAAGTATGATAACGTATACTATCTGATAACTCATGAGTTGGAGAGAAGTTGCTCGGTTTTAATCATTGGAATAATTTATGGGTCATAAAATTTTTAATGTTGAATTTTTTCGCTCATTTACTCTCTCTTTTTCTCTTTCTCTCTCTCACTTATCATAATAATACACCTGCATTTAATATAACGTTTAACAATAGAATATCTATATATAATAATGTTTCTACAGTTTTGTGACATATTTACGGGTGTATGTTTATTGTACTATGCTCGCAGTAATTTTAATCTGATATGTTGTGAAACATGTAAATGTCACGTTATTTATATTTCGCCAAACCAACGTTTACGTGAAGCAAAAATCGTCCTTGCAAAATGATAAAGCGATCAATTACATTTCGCCTATTCTATGATCGAAAACTTACTCGTCGGAAGAAAAACGATCGGAAAGAACTTTGTAAGATAGTATCGGGAAAGGGACAAGTCTACAATCACTTCCTTTGAGTATGTCGATGAGAGGCTACGTGTATTGAAAGACGATAAAACTTTCTCCTAACACGTGTGCTATTGCTGGGGTAGAAAATCGAAATCTTCAAAGTTACCGAAAAAGCCTGTCGCACATGCGAGGAGATATGTTACACGCTGGCATCGTAACATCGTAAAGAATTAACAACTTCTAATAAAAATTTATTTTGTTTTGTAATTTTATTAGCTATAAAATCAATTATAAAAAGTACAAGTAACATAATTTAAATATTGCAAGATGCATTATAATTCAAATTATTAAGATTTATTATATGAATAGTCCATGTCCATATAATTATAGAAATTTATATAAGAAGTAGAAGGAAAAGTTATAGAGAGGATTTCTTATCTTTTGAATTATCTATTTTCTTCCATGATTAATATTTCTGATTTTCGACGCAAGGTTTGTATATAGGGCGCATTTGTAAATAATGAAAAAATAAATTGTTCTCTCTCTTTCTTTTTCTCTTTCTCTCTCACTTTCGATTTGCTTGCTCGAATGCATGGAATAAAACTTGAATAGCAATCATACCGCTGCGTCTAAATAAAGTAGATAGGTAGGTCAGTATCATGTAATATGGTCACAATACAAGGGAATAAAATATAGGGAGGGAAAGGGGGAAACTGCCAAATGTGCGATGAAGCGTGCGCGGATTCGCCGTTGAGAGAGTAAATTTACTATGGCACGGTTGAAAAGTAGGTCGAAAGGAGATACCATAACGTGAATCCGTCGCGTATAATCCGTATAACGTAGCAGTCGAATACCCTGTGCTTGCAAACGTATCAGGAGTATTTGTTGCAGCATCTTCCATTATCTCTCAAGACGTAAGCGTGAAATCAGCAGAAATAATTCGTACATTACTTTATAAGGTTCTTTTATATTTGATTACTTAATTTTATGTATAACTTACATATACTCTTTATAAAAGGAAAGTTAATTAACTTGAAGCTAAGTATAATTTAAGATAAATTATTATAATTACTGTTCTGTGAGATAATGTGAGAATTAACACTAATTTATGCTGGCATAACGATTCGATGAATTTTGAAGTAATAACGATACAAATGATAGATTATAGATTATCCGACAGGCGCAAATTACTTTTTCGACTGCGGCTAGCTTTGTTCCTCACAATTAGAATACATATAACACAGTAACGTTATCGACAAGCGTCAGCTCGACGAGAAACTCGATTTACCAGTGGCGAAGATGGTTATAGTGTACCATGTTATTGAACTAATTGCTTTAGGATCACAGTGTAGAGCAGCTGCTGCGTAACGTATACGTGCAAAATTTATCTCTATAAGTTTACTGAATTTTCTCTCAATTAAATACATAATGGAAAGTTAGAATTAGCAGAGAAATATATCCTTTCGATGATTATTTTCCACACAAATTTGAAAAAATTATTAGCAGTATCACATAATGTTTTTACACCAAGTCCGGAAAAAGTAAACGTCGAAAGATTTCTTCCTGTTATTTTAATTTAAACCAGAACAGTCAAATATAAAAGCAAAGCATATATGTATATTTTCACCACATATTGGCTTCGCTTTAAATTCAACTCGACCCGCCGTCTATATAACAAAACGTTAATGTAATTATAAATCTCATTTATTATATAGAGGGACGGAGAACGGAGAATAGAATAGCATTGATTACCAACCAACAAATATGACGTAATCTCGGATCTGTTCACCGCTCTTGTTGATTTTTTTTTTTTAACGACACAGTCAATCTCGATCGACGAATCCGTAATACAGCCGCGGAAAGTGACGGCCGATAAATCGATGCCGCGTATATCGCAACGGATTACAGCTCGAACGTACGACGCATTGTACGTTTGATTTAATTACCTCTTGCGCATGATCACCGGAGCCTGCTTCGCGTATCGTCGAATTTCGGCCAATACCACCTGCCTATTACGCGTGGGAGACACGCGCGCGCAATTTTCCTCCGTTTTATTTTTTTCTTTTTTTTTAATTTTTTTCTTTTTTTTTCTTTTTTTTCTTTTTTTTTTTTTTCGTTACGGTCGGACTGGGATGTATCGAAATATTCTCTCGCTCTCGTCCGCAACCGTTCCCTGTATATCCCGGCTCTCTACAACAAGTTCCCCGCCTTCTCGGCAGCTCGCCTCCCAACTCGACGACAATGCAACGAGGGGGAGGAGGGACGAAGGAAAAAAAAATTAAATCGAACGTATTTCGGCCAGGCGAATGGAGTTTCGGAATAACGAAGAGTCGACACTCTAATTCTTCCATTACAATGACCGCCGATCGTAACGCTCGCCCGTTTCTCGTTTTGGAGAATTTTAAACGTAGTTCGGGAATCGGGATGAGAGAGCGAAAGAGAGAGCAACTTTTTCGTTAAATACGTTTTTTGTTCAGACGTCATCGTGTCATGAAGAAACAAAGGGGTGTAAGGGGATCGAAGAGAACCAATGTAATTTGACACGGACATTGTAACGTGTGTAGTGCGTCTCGAGTTTTGTTTAATTTCACGGTATTGTTACCAAATTATTTCTAGATGGTGGCATTGTTTCACAATATTGATGAATGTGTCAAAAAACTTTTTTTCGACTATATTGCAAGCAACTTGTTTTTTCCCTTTACTACACGTGTCCCATGATTTTAAACGAATCTTTTTTTTATACTGGAAAATATCACTTCCACACCACAGGCACGCGATAGAGTTCATATAATATACAAAATTAAACTTAAAAATAATACTCGATGTAAGATATACATTAAATTATTAACAATGCTGGAAAACTTAAGTTGCGTTTGCGCGATGCTAGAATGAATTTATTTAAGAAAATGTATTTTATGAGAAGGAAAGAGAGCGAGCGTACTGTACCATTTTCTTCTGAATATATGGAGTCTCCCGTATGCAAAGGATGGAGATATAAAAATGCGCATCGGATGAAAGAAGCAAAACACATCTATGTATACGGAAATTCTTTTTCTTCGGAGGCTTTCTTTGAGCGCGTCGACGGTAGCTCGGAATAAAGTCTACGGTACAACTTGCAGCTTGGCCTGTGGCATTATATTCTATGGAGAGAAAGTTCGGCTCGAGATTTTTTTAGAATAACCAGCAACAATAAATGAGGAAGAAATCTCGCGTATTTTTAATATAAAAACTTTACATGAGGGCATGTAAAATGTATATACTAGATCAGTATAAAAAATAAACTAGAGGTTATAAAAATAGTTTATTACTATATATACTTTTTCTCTCTTTTTACAATTTACAATGTATGGTTCCTTCTTTATAAAAAAGTTATTCTCATAATAAAAATTATTACAATGATTTTATTGAAGAGATCTCGATGCATATACATTTCTTTTAAAAAATGATGCATTTATTTAAAAAAAGAGAAAATTCAGAGAGATAAAGAGAGAGAAAGAAAAGTATATGCAAATTTACTCAGATATTTTTGTCAAGCAGCATTACTATATTATCTCGTAGCATGAAAGAATTACATGAGCCGTAGAATTGCATGAACCGAGATTTAAAGCTTAAAGAAATTAATGTCCCATAATCGGTACATTTATTTTATTAAGTATTGCCATTTCTCAAGTTTCCGCTGACCAAACTAAAGCATTATAAAGAAGATAGAGACGAACGGTGCACTTTTTTTGAGATTTTTCTTCAATTATCATTAGATTACGCATTAAAGAACGTAATTTTGTCGATGTAGACAAGCACGAGAGAGAGAGAGAGAGAGAGCTGCCGTAAAATTGGCAGCATACTCTCGTGTTTACAAGATTCTGGCCATAAGAGTAAGTCCGCTCTAGTCGTCTATAATAAACGAGTTATCTCGAAGAACAATACAAATTATCCAACGACCATGGTCTTCCGTATCATTACCTCGGAATTGGCTTGTTTTATCTCCTAAATACGGACCTTCAGACCCGCACGAGATAGATAGAGCGCAACGATTCGGAATCCAACCGTGTATGTCGGTGTCCAACTTTGCATGAGTAGAAACTTTGATACTGTGCAATCTAATGAAATTCTCATTTTGAATCAACATTTCAGATTAATACGCGACTCAATTCAACCTACAAATTCGTGTATACATTTGACTTGATACATATATCTCGCCAATATATATAGGTATATATTAAGTAAAAAAAAGAGACATATACACAGTTTGAAAATTTGTGTTTTCTTGTTAAAAACGGTCCCCGTTAAAATTTTTGTGTTAAATATTTAACACATTCATGTGTTAATTTAACATATTGCTGTTATGTTAATTGAATTCAAATGTTAAATTATTAAAACAACTAAAAAAAGTGTAAAAATAACACAATGTATATCTATTTTTAATTTTACACAATAAATATGTTCCGCATTATTAGTGACAAGATTTATCTGTTAATATTTACAGGAAAAAATGTTAATTTTACTTTATAAGTGGGGATGATAAAATGTAAAATTAACAATTTTTTAAGTTAATTTTTACATTAAAACTATGTTAATTTTACACAAAATTTATTTTAAGTTTATTTGAAGTTTACATTTATTTTGTGTTAAAATATTAACACAATATTCGTGTCACCATTTAACATATCCGTATTATGTTAAATTAACACAAAAATTTCTGTGGACCGTTTGGGACATGTAATATTTGTTAAATTTAACACAAATTTTTCAACTGTGTACTTTTATTAACAAATAAGCGTACAATTTTATTAACGAGCGTTCCGCAAATAAAATGAAACAAATGTATCAATCTACATCTATATTTAATCTTTAAGTAAAGTTACGGATCAAATTGTTTTACACTCGAGCTTCTCTCTCATTAATCTCTTTATTTTTGTTATTCTATTAACGCGAGTTACGCGAAGAAAGTAGAATATCTCGAAGTATTTCCCGGGAAAGTCCCAGAACTCTAGCTGTCTTGCAGATAATCGTCGCTCGCAACTTAAATTTCGAGCCGGACTCGCCCTTTCGCCCCGCTTCGTTCACTACTACTTATCTCCCTCCAAATTCCCGTGACTATTGGCTGGCCATCTTGCGCGGAGCATTCTGGAGCGGAAAAGTAACGGGAACGATTCGGGATGGAAGTCGCTTGTACTTTCGATCAGCGTGGAAATCTCTTTCGTGTCTCCGTCGCACGGCGTTTGCTGAGATAAGAGCATAAGACTTTGGTAATCCACCTGGAAAAGAGGCTGCCAGATATATATATATAGCTGCAACAACGCGAGCGCTCGCTTCGAAAAGGCAACCTTAATACTCGCGGGAGCTTGTCATTTCACGCTGCTACCTGGAATCAGCTTGATTCCATTTAGAAATATGCGCCACGATGTGTTTCACGTGCGATACTCTTTTTATTATCACCGGTCCCAGGTTGCCAAGTGGCAATTTTTGTAAAAGCGTTCAGAGGTTCTCTTCAGGTATACGCGGCCGACTAAAGTGTATGATAATTTGTATTGTTTTAGCGCGCAATCTTGTCACGTTTCCGCGTTTCCCGGGTCGCTGATGAAGATTTACAGCGTTATTTTATTTTGTGTCTTTTTGCCGTTTCTGAGATTCTTTTGCCGGTTGGACATCTAGGTTAATCCTGTGATGAATTGCATTGTATTATCTTGTTGGGGGGAAAAAGAGCTGCTAATGATATATTAATAATTGAAATCTTTAGCTCTCTTGTGAGGAAAGTATGAGTGAAACGATACATTATACGAATAGTAGGGGAAACGTAAAATTAAAATCTATTTATAAAAATCAATGTAGAATTTCTTGTGCAACTCGTGAGCGAAGCAATACCATTTCGAGCTGGCTAATTTTCCGCGGAATAAAAATAGACTTTCCAGTTCTCGACGATCGCGCTTTTGAACTCCTAACAGTTGGGTAGACATTACAGAGACTTCCTTGATTCGATACTTTTTCCTTCCTTCTCGCGCATATCCATTTCTTACGAACGATTAAAGCTGGATGTCGATGGCTCTCCTCTTGCGAGAAAAATATGTTTGTAGGAAACGTAGCAGAGAGCATCCCCTAAGCTCTCCTATCGACAATGTCACGTTCTGCCAACAAGTACAACGGGGAAATGTAGTCGTTACCGGTCTTCTTCGTTTTTTATCACAGTCTTACCGAACGTATAAAGCGATGTTCGATGTTTATCCGAGCGTATGGGTCTAAATCTTAAACTGACGTGTAGAAGTCCGCTGTTGTTGCAGCGACTAGACATGTATTGGTTTATCGATTTGAGGTAGCAGCTGGAATATGTCCGCAATAACATTTTTGAGAATGTCCGCGATATGTGTGCGGCAATTTGCCGACAAAATATATATAATTCAACATAAATATACCTTTCAAATATAAATAACGTAACGTTTTAAAAAATAATTAATTTTTGTTTACATTAACGAGACAATCATATCTCTTATAATAATAATAATGAAATTCCTATAATTCAGATTTCGAACTATGTTTATTTATGCGTAATCTCATGTACATCGCGACGGGGAAGGGTGTGTTTAATGATTATCCTACAAAAAACTTGTGTTGGAATGGAGGATCCTCGAGAGTCCTTTTATTTGGCAAGTCAATAGATGTATGCCGAGAGCTTTTAAGGGAGCTATAAACGCGGTATATCTAGGACTATTTATAAATGTCAAGAGTAACGCATCGATCTCGTGGTTGGACACTTAATTTTTCGCCTTTCGCGTTTCCTTTACGTGGATTTGATTGATTGTTTTACGATACCTCTGTACAAGTACATACTTGCTATTTATAATTTTTTTTTTCGCATGTATATTACATCATTCTATTTAAATTATTACAGAGTTTACAAAAAGATTTTTTTGCCATAAATTGCATTGTTAAAAAATAATTTATTAATCCTTCTCTTCTTCTTGCATAACGATATAGCATAACGAAGACTTTATATATTTTTCGAGGCTCATCCAGCTATTCGAATATCCCGAATTATATTTCTGTGAATTGTACAAACTCGTAATCAGTGCACGTAAGCATCGTAAGCCGGTATTCGAGCATTTATTCCTCGTTGCACGCATTGTATCGTGTGCGCATCAGATGTTTTGTGCGCAACAAACCGCGAATGTTTCCCCAAACGTCTTTGTTTAGGAAGGTATATGTCGGCGATAAATCGACAAGCGTCCGGTTTTTCTAGTGAAACGGAAGAAGGAGCATGTCGAAGAATTTCAACGGACACGCTCGAACGAGCGGAGACCGCGTTCAAGTTCGATATACAAGTCGAGAAGAATGTAAGATGGTTTACTCGTTGTTGTATTCCTATAGCCAGAAGCTTTTATATATATCTATACCAGTATTCACCGACTAATACGACGTGTATACGGTTTCTCATCAATATCTCTTTGCGAGATCCGCTTTTCGTATAAAATTATTTCAACATTGTCGAAATTGCTCCATTTCGGATAATACCGTATTGATTTATCTCTTTTCGGCACACACGCTATAATTATTATTAATTTAAACTAAATTGTAAATTATACGCATCTGCAAAATTATTTAATACACAAAATTATTTAATCGGAAAAATAATTCAGTAGCTGCATATTGCTTTAAAAAAATTAGACGTACTCTCTTGCGAGATATTGATCGTCAGAGTCCATCTAGTAGATCTAAACCAGGTTAGAAGTTGAATTTGAATTAAACTGGAGTTATAGATAAGTTAGGTAAGCTACATATTTAAGCTCAACTTTGACTCTAATCCGGCTTGGCTTCAGCTTAATTCGAACCAGCTTAGATATCAAACATAAAGGAATATCTACATCGTATAAAACTATGAATATTCATTTCTCTTTGTACGAGTATAATATTTGTTGATAAATTTCGTATCAATTTATCGTGGCGCAAATTTTCTCCGGAGCGCTAAAAGCTGGAAGTTAAATTCTTTGATTCGGTTAAGTAATTTCGTGGAATGCAGAAGAAGTTGCGGAAGAACACGTTTTCGCGGGTGTTATACTCGAATAGATGCATCACGAGAATTTCATAATCGACTGCATAACTTCAAAGTTACGTTGGCTCGTTTCAGGTAAAAGTTGAGATCTTGCAATTCCTACAACGCACAGATCGACTTTGTGAGATGACTCGTGTAAAACTCTCGCTTTTAAGATACTTTCATCTTACGATACTTTGTCTTTCGTTCTTGCATTTCGTATCGTTTAATATCCCAAACAGTTCTACACTTCACAGTTTTATAAAATTATATATAATTATAATACGCTTATTATAAGAGCAAAAGATATATTTTATTCGAATTCACATACACATACCATTTTTTTATATTTCTAATTTACAAATTTTGCTTTGATATATTCTTCATATGAAATACCTCCAGTTGAATCATACATACGTGTATAAAAGAAAAATTCAATAACATACAAACGACATCATGATTCGTCATATTTTCGCGACTCTCAGTCGAGAAACGTATTCCTTCATATCGATTCACAGTCCGTTATTCGACATGGAGTGCTTAGCAAGTTTGTAAAGCGTAGCAGAGACTGCAATCGTCAAGTCGTTATAAATACTTGAGCCTATTGTTCTCAACGATTGTTGCAAGTTGTTTCGAGAGACGGTCATACATTTTAACTTGTTTCTGATTTAATTTGGAATAAGTCAGTCTCGTATCTTTCGTATAAAGGATTGTTACACAAAGAAACAGAAATTATATATGAAAAAAGTGTGAGTGAACATAATTAACAAGATTTCTCAATTTTCCTCACTTTTTTTGTCTATATATGGAAATATATAAATTCATGAAGACGACACATGTAGAAAAATCACGAAAGCCACAATGTTATTATCGTAATTCTAGTAGAATCGACATTTCGGAGCTTCTTCAACTATCATTGGTACTTGTCCATGCTATTTTTCTGTTTCACTTTTCTTCGTTGATCTTTTTACTCGATTTCTATCCGAGTTTCTCTCGCGCGCGTTTTCGCCTACTTCTATTAGAACGTCCCGCGAACCATCGATGCGATCCTTTCGAGTTTTCCTCTTTGAAACTTCTTTATACGTTTTCTTGCTCGAAAGTTCTTGACTCTCCCCCGCCGATCTCAGTCGCTTCCTCGGATGCCTTCGCTCGCAATGTTACGACGCTTCTCTACATCGTTCTTACCTCCAATGCTGTTATTTCGAGATTCTAACTACGGGCCAAGGGCCTACCTCGCTTCCGATGCCCTTAAACTCGTTAAAATCGAATCGTTCAGCACGTAATTCACAACTAACGAGTTCTCTTAATCTCTTTTCTTTTAGATATCGTTGCATTGCTTTTCTATTAGATAAGAAATTAAAATCGAGATATGATAAAGATTCATAACTTTCTCTCTCTCTTTCTTTTTTATTTAATTTATAATAGAGTACCGATAATTATCGATAAATATTTGTTTATTATAATAATATCACGATTTTGAAGAATCTCCGTCGAAAATTAAGTAGTGAAAATAGTAATAGAATAATATCGATCAAATGCATATTTTCTAAAAAATAAAAATATTGAAAAGAAGAAAAAAGTATATTGCAAGACTCTACGTAATAATAAAAATATAACAATTTAAAAGTTTTAATGCAGAATATTAATAAGATATAATTGTATAAATCTTTCATAAAGTTTAGCGAGGAAGAAATGGAATTTTTCCAAGTTTAATTCTTTTGACCTTTGCGTCGCCTATTCCACGCATATAATTTTGCTCCAGGTGGTCGAGACGCCACATGCAACTGCACAATCACGCTACAATTTATTTTCTCTCTCTCTCTCTCTTTCTTCTCGCGTCGCTTAAGAAATCTCTCTCTCTCTTTCCAAAGTCGGTCATGACAGCGACTATTCTGTCCTCTTATATTTCTCGCACCCCCGCAGATCGGATTACCCGCTTTGGAAGTAATTAGAAGTTCGTCAGTTTCTTGTCAGCTCATAATTAAAATCAGTCGGCGACTTGAATTAAAATAATGAATAATTATTCGAAATTAGTTTTACTCCCCCTCTGCTTGAGGATGTATGGCTGTGTAGCCGTCGTACTTGCGGGGAAGGAAAGTTTGCGTTTCTCTCGTAGCGCGGCCAGTTCAACCGCATCACACGCGAATCGTGCATTTCTGTGCTCTATTTAGAAATGCACTCGCAAATAATAAGCCATGCACGATAAAGATATTTCTGTAATGAATTATTCAATCAATGTAAGACGATATTTGCATTATTAAATTAACAATTTAATATCGAGGAGTAAAGTTTCTTCCAAAAAGTAGAATCGTGCGCTTAGATACTGCGCATCTTTAATATAAATGCGAAAGAGAGAAAAGAGTTCTAGTTTTTTTTTACAAGAAAGTAGTCCAGTTTATTTTCTACATATTATATCGCATCCATTATAAAAGAATACCATGGTTATAGTGCAACAGGTCGCAGACTTATACGATCTGCCACTAGGGGATTGAACAACATGCAAGACTCGCAGACTTTACAATAAGATGCATTTTTACTCCGAACAACGCACACGGAAAGGTTATATTGCCCGTATAAATTTCCCCTCGCTAGCTTTCAACGGAGAGCAGCACAAATCGCTAACGTTTCATGTCGCTATATTTAACTTATCCCCCGAAATGTCGCATTTCACTTACGAAACACGCCAGATTTATGTGTCCCGACAATCGCGAAATGTTGAAGTGCAGTCACAAAATTCTGTTCCGCTGTACGTTTACATTTGTAGAAACTCTCGTCCACCTCTCGTCGTTGGGTGGCAACGCACCGTGACACGGAAAACCGCTGATTCGAAACGTATCCCCGCTAATTAAATCAGTTTTACAGGACAAACCAGATCCATTACTAATGAACAGTACGCATAGCCCCGATGTAGTACATTTTGCAATTCCACTCCCTGTAATCGCCGGCTGGATGCAAAGCTGGCCTGTCACATGACGCGGACATGTTGACATGACACTACATGTTATACCTGTTGCAAACTTTACACCTAAACAGTAATCAAATGATGGGAGCGTTGTCTTGATGCCTTCTCAATAAAGACAATGTTTTTAATCTTTAAATGTGTATGGCGGTACGGTTACTTATTAAAAAATATCACAGCACGTTAACAACGATAAAAATGCAAGCGAAAATAAAATGCAATGAAATAATGAAAAAAAATTGTTTGAGATAACTGTGCTTAATTTGTTTGCCGCACGAATTCATAATGCTGTTTTATTTTTATAACAACTTTAAATATCCGCTCTTTAACGCGGAGTGTTGGAGTGCAACGCGAACGCACGCGAGGTAAAACACGAAACTTCACACCGTCTAATGGACCTAATTTAATAAACGTTCGTGCCCCGAGATAACGTTGTAAGAAAAATGTCTTTTCCCCATATCGTTTTGTATCCGTTTACCGCCTTTCTAGGGCACACTTTCGTTTGCTCAAATAATTGTAAGAATAGACCGGATATTTATTTATCATAACAAGCATGTGATATATGCAGTTATTTAAGAAATTTAACGAAACATTTGATCCGTAAGGTTTCAATAGCGCTTCAAAGTGATCATATTGTTTAATAGCGATAGTCAAATTCGCTACAGGAACAGTAAACTATTCAAATTCAATTACAGTAATTCAGTTACCTGCGACAGAGAGTGTCGGACATAAGTTTATATAACTCGCTGAATATAAATTATCCAGATTTTAAGGAAATCTAAATTAATCCTTGTATATGTGCAACATTGATGTCCTGCTGCAAGGCAATATGCAGTATGCAGTATTTTATCATTGAAAAAGAGAGACAGAAAGCATGCAGATGAGAGAGAGGGAAGGAGAGAGAGAGAGAGAGAGAGAGAGAGAGAGAGAGAGGGAGAGGTTGAAATCTAATTAAGCTGTCTACGGCTCGATGAGTCGTGCGATAACTCGCAGCTAGAAGATAACTCCGACGACGGCCTGTTCCTTGGAGCACTGACGCGCGTGCAACGTCGGTCGATTGGCGAAATTCAATTACAAAACTTGCCGTCAATTGGGAGCACAATAATTCATTCAATACGCTACTATCACCGTGATAGCAAAGATTATATCCTTCGGAGAGACGGATCTCTCGCTCCCTCCTACTCTCTCTCGTCTTGCAAGAATCATGAAACGGCGTATCTTCTGATCTTCTGATGATATTTTGAAACGCGCTCGTCAAAAGGCTGATTGTTGACGCGTGAATGCATATTTTAATACAGCTCGACTAAAAATTAACAGAATTGTGCGCAAACCATATATAATGCAAGGTTTTCTATAAATTATGACGCACTGCACATACAAAGTCCACATGCAAGTTAAAACGAGATATTATTTAATAACTCAGGTTGTAATTTCTATTGTTTCAATATGAATATTAGCGATCCATGAGATGACCAATTCAATTTCATTTCACATTAATTATTAATTTCCGCAAAAGTAACTGTTAATAAAGTGTAATTATGTAAAACAGATTTAATTATATTATAATTGTTCATTTTGAATTCCTGCTTTAAACATTGATGCTTAAAGTTCATTGATCAGTACATACATTCCATAATATATTCTGCGTTAAATAAAATATTATTTACATTTTTAAAGAGTTTTTTATCATTTAAATGATATTGATTTTTTTACTCGTACAGATTTTACTTTCAGATACATTTTATTTAATACAAAAGGCATATTCGTAATTCACGCACTCTGTGTAGATATTATTGTACATTAAATTTATATTTCAGAGAAAGATTGTGTGAAAATTGGTGAATGTGAAATTTCAAACGATCTAGCTTAATTTGGAAAATTAAAGAATACGACGTGCTGTGCGTTTTGATAGCTTTGTAGCGATACAATGCTTTAGCGAGCCTTGATAGATACCTCATAGATCTCATTTATTAATATTGTTTTCATTTTGAAATTAATGAAAAACTTAATTATGCTTACAATGATTCGATTAATTACTTTCCTTTGTTCAGTAGCCGCGTTCGCATTACTTTGGTAGTAACTAGATTATTAAATCATGGACGCGCAATATATTAGAGAGAAAAAAAGAGGAGAGAAAATATATCCTTACTAATTAATATTTTAATTTAATATGGTATTATTAGAATCAGAAAATAAATTTTGTACAGAAGCGAAACGCCAAATGCATTGAATTCATAATCTATTTAAAGAATATGAAAAAAGAACGTTATTAATTCATTTATCAAATTAAAATTAATAATTTATATATACTCGTCAAAAAAATTATCGCAACACGTAATTAATATCAAAATTTAGCATAAATTCAAATTTTTTTTTTGTTTTAAAGGGTAAAGTCTCTACTTTAAGGAACTTTCGTTCGATTTTGATTTTATTCTCTCCCCCTTTCTCCATCCCTTTAAAAGGGAGGATGTTTTTTTTTCAAAAAATTGCATAGTTTGACGAATTCTACGGAGTATACTAAATTTTTTTCGCAAATATCATCATAACTATCGTAAAATATGGACTTTTCTCTACAAATTTAAAAAAAAATTGAATACCGTACGATTTTTTTTCGCGAAGTTACAGCATAACAAAGTTATCTATGCATTTTTGCCTATGTATTCAATTACCGCCAACATTAGCATTATCCGATGGGCACTACGGGGAAGTTGCTGGTCGGATTTTGCCCATCGTGCGTGCGTGTGTGTGTTGGGGCAGGGATATATGTTCGTATTTAAAATAGTGTATTTCTGCCTCGTCTTCGGATGACCTTTTATGGGAAGATGGCTGCATGATTTTGAAAGACTACCAACCAATTTCCAGCAATTGGAAGCAGCCCTACATCGAATATGATTCGAAATTCTGCAAGCCACAATTAGAGCCTGCATTAATATGCGTAAGCGCCTGCAAGAGATCCGAAGACGAGGCAGAAATATACAATTTTATATACGAACACATATATCCCTGCCCCAACACACACACGCACGCACGATGGGCAAAATCCGACCAGCAACTTCCCCGTAGTGCCCATCGGATAATGCTAATGTTGGCGGTAATTGAATACATAGGCAAAAATGCATAGGTAACTTTGATATGCTGTAACTTCGCGAAAAAAAATCGTACGATATTCAATTTTTTTTTAAATTTGTAGAGAAAAGTCCATATTTTACGATAGTTATGATGATATTTGCGAAAATAATTTAGTACACTCCGTAGAATTCGTCAAACTATGCAATTTTTTGAAAAAAAAACATCCTCCCTTTTAAAGGGATGGAGAAAGGGGGAGAGAATAAAATCAAAATCGAACGAAAGTTCCTTAAAGTAGAGACTTTACCCTTTAAAACAAAAAAAAAATTTTTGAAATACGACAATTTTTCGCGGAGATACGCTTATTTGAATTTATGCTAAATTTTGATATTAATTACGTGTTGCGATAATTTTTTTGACGAGTATATTTATTCAAAAATCACGGTTTATGGAACATGATATCTTAATAGATATATATTGATGTATAAAATTAATTCCAAAATATATATTCTTTCAATATTTTAATAACATGAATACATTAAAGTACATTAGTGCTGCATAAAATTCACTTTTATTTAAATTCTCATTCACAATATCATTAGTACAACTTCGGACTTGGCTTCAAATTGCTAAACATATGTTAGCGATAGGATAATTAAAAATAGATTACACGCGTCTTCGTGCAGCAAGTTATAAATTAGTATAATTACTGACATAAAGCCGCGTGCAATTTAACAAATCGTTCGGTTATTCTTAGCAAGCAGAAAATATTCTCCATGACAGTTAGAGAACGATTCATATATCCGATTTACGCGTACATTTACATGATCGTTTGTATGCATGTAAACTCGAGCGTTGCATGTAACGAACCACGTACCGGAATCCACGTGCTGGACAGAACTGTATTGTAAATGCTAGCTGAGGAGGACGAGAGCTGCAATTAGCGTTATTAAACACGCTCAATGACACTCTCGTGTTCCTCCCCTCCTCATCGTTATCCTTGCCAGCGTGGCTGCTGCGCGTCTTCGCATCGTTTCCTGTTCCGCTCACGACTTTTGCCATCACAATATAATATTCCATCCATTATTTCTCTTCCTCTCTCTCCCACACCTTCTCTTTTCCCCCGATATATGCAAACAATATTCGATAAATAATTTTCTCTACTTCGATTTACGCGATTTACAACATCTATTTAAAATCAGCATGCATTGATGCGAAGAAAAAAACGGATACGGTATTCAGAGTCCTCGATAAAAATTATTTAAAACAGGTTCGAACGAAATAAACATACGTATGATCGAGTTTATAAATACGCATAAGTCGGTAGAGCAATATATTTTGTGATAAAAAATACGATTTGATTTGTCACTGATTTGTCAGACAAAGCGATACGTTCTCTGATGTCGATATTCGATGATTAATTTGTTAAAGCATCGAATATTAGTTCTTGTCGAGAGAAAATGTGACGATATCGAATATATTTGAACGCATCAGTGTGTATATGCTGGTCCCTCTCTGACGAATAAAAGCCATAAATAATAAAATAAACCAAATCGCGTGAGGATATCGCAAGGATAACGCGTTCTGGCGTTCCGTAAGCTGTGAAAAGAAATATTGCTCTTAGAGCGCACAGTGTGGTACGAGAAATATAAATTAAAAATAGCAGCAGCAATATAAACGGGTTTTCTAGATAATCGGATTACTAAATGGATTTATTTCGCGTTGCGAGTATCGTATCACGAGAAAACCTTGGTGAAAAAAGATTAATATCTAATCTGACATACTCGGCATCGTATCGACATTACAAATTGTCGGATAGATCAGGCAAGAGGGATTATTTTAATAAAGTCCCGCGAGAAATGCGCAACATCTTATGCGCTTGTAAGCATTAAGAAATCAAGATATTTATAAAAGATACTTGTTAATCAAAAAATTGCTAAATAGCAAGCTTTGCTCTTTAATACTTTTATTTTTATCTACGATATGTAATAGGAATTGCAAAATTCAATCTTCACTGAGTTGTTGATATTTTTATCACGGCACCAAAAATTTCCACCTTAAAAACTAAACGTACGTACTTGTTCGTTGACCCGATTTCTCGTATACCGCTGCAATTCCGGATCGACGTTGGAACACGCGGTATTTGCATTTGACAGCGCGCTGAAGAGCCACCACGAGGTTCAAGCTTAATCCAGGTCGGACTAAGAGGATTATTACGAAAATGTTTCAATTGCGGCGTTGGCTAACATAGTGATGTCTATAATGTCCATACATCGCGGATGAAGTCAGCTTTATGAAATATCGGCGAGATCGGATATTCTTGCAATTCTCGTCGTGTTTTTACGAATAGTGGCAAACATTTAATCTAGCTACTTCTCGCTTATTTTTATATAATTTAGAAACATTTGCTGGTTAAAATGAGTATTTTAATGCAAATGCATATTGAAATCGCTCTACCAGTATATTAAAATCCACAGGCGAGAAAACTTATTTCGATAATCTCGAAACTTTCTCCCCCTACGTACAGACATTTCCAAAATATTATTAATATTACCGCGTGCATTCGCTCTTTATATAACTTTCAATATTAACAATATGTTATTGTTTTAGACAGGCAGAGAGAGAGTGTGTAAGTACTGTCTATGTATAGCACGACAGCACTAATTAACATAAACACGAACCAATCTCCACAAACTTCATCGGGTAGCGGAGGCTACCCTTCGAGTTTCAAACACGGGCGAAGAACGGTTATGTATGAGATGTAAAGGTTGTGTTTGAGTTTGCCATTTGCGTACACAACGAAGACCAATAACGTTATTTGTACACTAAGCCATACGAAATGTACATCCGGTACAGACCGTCTGGAATATAGATGAAAACTAATACACAGGCTATATATTCTACCAATTACTTTTAACAAATCAATATATTTGTTATGTTATCAAACATGATAAAAATATATATAAAAATATATTATAATCTATAAATATCTAATATAAATTAAAAGATTGTTTGCAAATTGCTTGCTAGATTATCATATCTATTATACGTATTTAATTCTCTCGACAAAACTGACAACTGAGATCAGTTTCTATTACATGTTAGAGCATGCATTTAACATCTGGGTAACAACATCGCGGAAACTTTCGACTAGAAAGTAAGAATTACAAGGTTTATCTCTCAACTTCAGCAAACACTGCTGATACATTCGAGTGTAGGAAGTGTGTATCAGTTACATGCCATGGCCATTATGCCTTAGGGCTTGTTACAAAACGTACGGTAGTTACAGATAGTTAATCCACCGTGAGGCATGGAAAATCTGCAGTAGTTGCAGTTACAGGCTATGGACATCGCGAAGTTTTCAAAACGTTTGACAGTTTATTGAAATGTTCAGTCAACCTATTCAGAATATCGTACCGTTTACAAAATCCCGGTTACTTGTCACGCAAATAAATGGATCGGATTAATTCGTAATACGTTTATGCGTGTGCGTTATTTTTCTTCATGATTTTTATAAATTTTCATACATAATGCCAATTTATATTTCTACATTAAAGTGAGCCTGGAGGTAAAAATAATAAATCGATTACAACAATTCAAATATGCAGAGATATGCATTAACTCGTAGATAAAATATAAATATTGCTAAATGATATTTTCGTGTTTCTGTTTTATTAATTTTTAGATATTAATTTGCATTCTAGATGAGAGAATGACTCTTTTATTCGAACCATGACCGTGATATTTCGATAATACTGCAACATGAATTCAATCGAGAGTTTTATATGACACTCCTTTCACTTCCGTGAACTATACGAAAGTTCGCGGTCATATATAGTGAAATTTATTTCAATTTCCGAGCATAAAAATCTCAGAGAGGATTTGATAGAATTTAGAGTACGAAATTTTTGGTTAATATATGTATATATATATATTTTAATATACATATTTTTAAAGATGTATAAGATAATATAAGATAATAGCGTTTGTTAATTATTTCTACAGTCTGCAATATATGTATGTGTGTGTGTGTATATATATATATATATATATATATATATATATATACACATCTTTCATATATATATATGGAAGAATTGATGGAAAAAGCGCATTTCCCACTGGAGGATTTGATCGCGCATGAAATCGCGCCGATTTTTAGTATTGCTCCAGGCAATCCACTTGTATGCGTATAGCCAGATGTACTGTTGTATTTCGCGTAGTTCAAAATTTTCTCTCACCATGTATTATTGATCCATGGAAAACGTGATTTTTTTCTCGAGAGTTTTCATTAAAAAATGTATTGTATTTGCGCGATTCATAGTTTCTATATATATACATATATTTACATTAGTATATTTGTCTTAAAAAAACATGTTACGTACACGCTTTAGAAAACATAATTTTGTTTAACTTTTGTAATATTTGTTTAACTCTTGTAATATTAAGGTGGTTCCTATTCACGCTAAATTTCGGAATAATATTTTAACGTTAAAATAATAACGTATAAATAACTTCTGATATTCACCGTCATGATGAATGAAATATTTAGAAAGTGATACAGGATATTTCATCATAGTTTCGCACGTAATTAATCTTCCCGCTACTTTCTCTACCATTCACTTCCCTCCGACGTATTTCCAAAATTACGTCTGTTCTTTTCACACGATGGAAGATCAACGGGATACATGTCCGACGAAATCCACGCGAGACGTGGGTCAACGAAATAACAGGTCTAAGTTTCATAATTATTTTCTTCTTCGTTGAAAGACCTCTAATTACGAGAGAAAATTTTTGTTACCAGTCCAACATATTTTTTGACATTCTTACATTAGAAATCATGTCATATTAAAAGAAGGATTTGGCTATAAAATAAAATAAATACAGTAATTGCAATCACATTTTTAGTGAGGATTACTGAAGATGATCTTGCAAATTTACGGGAAAAATTACTGTATCCGAATGAATCCCTATCATGTTATAATTAAATAATACTATTCTGTGTGTGTATGTGAAATTAGCTTGCAATATGAATAATTGTATTCATAATTGTTTGGATTATCGCTGTTTAAAAAAAAAGTCTTACATAACGAGTTGATATAATTTATACCGGCCGCATAACTCTCGCGGCCAGTAGTATAAGAGATTAAACTTTAATATATTCCACCAACAAAAGCATCTGCGCGGCCATGAGGTACGATAATATTAAACTGATGACAACGAAATTATTTAGCTGGCAGTTACTCTTCGCGTGGCGCAAACCCATTTGCTGTTCAACGGTGCATAGTACCAAAAGCTTGCATAGAGAATGGGTCGGCGCATCAACTTGATTCGACTGTTCGCAATTTCGCGACTTTCCTCTTTCCGTCAATCGCAATTTCGTTAATCCATTATGCTTTCTTAATACTTGGCATTGAACGATAATTGTGGCTCGGCAATTCACAAAATTTGAATTTCATTTCTTACAAATTTGTCCGTGTCACGCAGATAAGATCGACAGCATCATATATCATCTTTCGTAATGTATTTTTTTTACGGTACTTTGTATCGATGAGACAAGATGTTATTGTCATCTAATTAAAATTTTTTTTTTTGAAAACTCATATGACGTATGAAAGTGCTAATAAATAAACAAAATCGCAGCAAAATGCAGAGTGATTGAGATTAATCGATATACTAAGGAAATATTGAAGTTTGTAATGATTATTAGATGATGTAATTAATCATAATCGTACGAATTCTCAATTAAACATATACTTAATTTAACATTTTAGTCGAAAAGAAATAGGTTGTAATAAAGTTGTTGTTTCGGCACGCGGTGCAATTTAAGAAGTATGTCGTGCAACTTTTACGCTTGAATGGATGTTTCTTACAGAAAAGTCTAGTGTATACCGTAGGGATCCATAAATACATTATATCTCTCTATAAAAGTTAAATAAGTAAAAGTTAAATTAACTCTAAATCCACGTTCCATACAGACTTGATGCAAGTCTCAGGCCTTAGACGGCGAGTTTTGCCACCTGCTCTAAGACTCTAAATTATATATATATATATATATATATTTAACGGAATTATTTCTTTCATCAAACAGATACACATTATTTCGAGAACGAATACGAATATATGTATATGTATATCTAATGTATACTTTGGTTAATCTGTGTTACACCCTTCTACTTTATAGTACGGAAATGGTGCCGTTGTTTGCATTTAGATGACGGCAATGATTAGCATGGGGTAACAGAGAGTAGCACTTGGATTAGCATAGGAAACTGTATGTATTTTTATCGAACAAAAATCCAATACGCGCAAAGAATGGAACATAGTAAACAATTTAATTTTTTTCGTTTTACTTTTCATATAAAGTAATAAATTGAGAAGAATAATAATACTTTGCTATTTCTACCATCGCCATAGCTTATTTTGCTTATCTGTATGATACGACATCTATATGATATGACAGCCATAACTTAATGACAGAAGTAATGGAGATAATAGATTTTAATCGAAAACATATTGTTAATTCTGTCATCGCGAAATGTTGCAGTGTCAGACTCATCTTGTAATAGATATGTCTAGGTTCGCGAAATTCAAACCAGATCTGAATATCTCTCGCATCGATCAGACGGAAAATCAATTTCGCGAAGCTCCGTACTTCAGCAGTGCGATATTTGCGCAAATAAGCACGACCTAGACGCTACGTAAATAAGTTCGATTTATTTGAATCGAGAGAAGCTGACAGCCCGGCAGAGAATTACGTCACGACGTAGCTTTAAGAAATTTAGTGGATGTTTCGCGTTGAGTGCATACCCTCGTTACCCGGCTGCCCCCTCGTAGTTTCTACGCTACTGGGTGCAAGTTATATACAGTCCATGCATACATCACACGCATGCTTTTGTTGCACGTGGCCAAAGAAAACGCGAGCTGATTTACAGCCGGCATTTACTTTGAGAGCATTCCCTTCTTACTGAAGATAAATCGACAGGAGCCGCATTTACTCCTCTCCTGTCTTTTCTTCCATACCCTAAGATTTACACTTGAAGATGCTTAAATCTACTAACGCGCGAGAAGCGGAGATCTCCACGGCGGAGATTTCTACATCTGCTATCTCACTTCGAAAATGTGTGCGTCTGGAACTTTACTCCTTTTTCTCTTTCTCTAAATGAATTTATCTGCTCAATTTCTTCGGCCCCATTTCTTCACCTCCGCTTCTTATAACGTAAAATGTTAAAATCACTTTTCAGTTGGTAATTAGATATCATCAATCATGACTAATAGAGAAACTGAACGTTAACTTTTCGTCGGTATAATTTATTCTCTCGCATTCGCGAGTGAGATACGCGGAACAACTCGCGTGCGGTTTACATATATTACGGAAATAAATCAATCGCGTACATATACTTTTACCAGCGACAGGACACTACAAGTATAAACCCTATCACGAAAATCTGCTATTTGGTTAGATTATCGTCTCATTGCGAGATTCAGTATCCTCCCTCGAGCTTATTTCCATTTACATTCACCACTATCACTGAGTGGGACTCTGCTCTTACGACTGACCTAGTACCGTCATAACTAGTGTTCCATGCATCCTTTTCCTTGAATATCTTATGATGGGATTTTTTTTTATTACGTCGTGAAAGTAGTAAGACAGCGAGCCAGATATATAGTTGCGCGTGCACCTTGATGATTTGATGTAAAACGTCGGCCGACAGAATATAGCAGTCGAAAATTTGCAGTGAGAAACATATACTTCATAAAGAATAATGCTTTCGATTTTTTGGATATAAATAAAAATTTTATTTGCGCAATCAATGACTTTAATATCGAGATATCGCACGCGTGGAAAGGTAATCATAATCGTGTTTAATCGTGAAAATCTTTGAAACTGACAAATAGAATTTAATTATGAAATGCTTTGACGTTCGCGTTGATCAATGTTTGTCAAAGAGATAAAATCTTACTCGCATTGATGATTTATCAAGACAGCTGTGAGAAAATGAATAAAGCGCGAAGTTGATTTTAACCCAGTTTGTAAATCCTATTAAAAAGTATAGCGGCGTCTCTGTAAAACTGAAACTTTTTAAATGTCCCGACGAGGCTGGTGGTATTCAGCTATCAAATTCAGTGACCCATTTTCATAATATGGACGGGACAGTTTCAACATTTTTTACAGCTCAGATGTAAAAAGAAGAAAGACGTTTTTAATTTGTTCAAATTAAATTTTATTTTATGGCTAAATTGCCTTTTATCATATCTGATACAAAAAATCAGCTTTTAAACTGTAAAGGTAATAATGTTAAGCAATAATTGAAATAGTGTTATTATATAGCAATTTTATATAACACCGTAATCTCGAATGATATTTTTGCATAAAGTACCGCACAGATGGAAAAAGATATTATCAGAAGTTATGTGATAGCATATGTATGTACATACATTCAACAACTGCGCGTTAATGCTTTCAATTAAACCACGTGCGTTCAAATTTTACTAATTGTATAAATCAGTAGCTTGGCTTAATCATAAAATGACCGAAATTAATTTCGATACGCGCGAAGCGAAAAGTTACGCACATTGAAATTTATGTTACAAAATATACTGAAAATATACTGATACTGGTCTTTTTTTTTTTATAGTAAGCGACCTAAAAAACGAAAATCGTACTTCACGCCAGGCAACAATTCTCTTTGACCTGTATAAAACGTTATATAGCCGATTGTTAGCACGAAACAAGAGAACTTCCTATAGAGATCAATAGTAGTTATAACACACTTCGTAATTTCTTTTTTTAAAACTGTCGTGCATTGTGCAACACGCATTCATAATTAAAATCACGAAAAACATTCATATTCAGCCACCATATCAGGTGGCTTTGTATGTTTGAATGTTCACGTATTTACTGACAATGAGCCTAATTAACATGTGAATTTTTTTATGAAAACACATTCGATTTGAAATTTTTTCGTATAAAAGATACCATTAGTAAGATGATAATCGTGTATTGGATATTTCGTATAACATTCGAACGATGCGTAGAATGTAGGAAGGAAATTAGTCGGAAGAGGACTGTTACCTCAGGAATTTCATATTCATCCCACATCTACGAAATTAAATTACATCAGGTTGTTCCACGTAATCACTCGAAATCGTTGATGCACGAATCGCGTTTGACAGTCACAAATGAATAAATTTCTCTGATATAATAGAACATATAGTTTTACATTAAACTCTTTTCCTTTGCCTCATCTTGCTCGCATCGGTATTTATACGCCATAAGTGCGTTATATTGCAAATAAAATACAAACGATAAACATAAAAAATATGTAAGAAAGTTTACTCGTTTTGTCCTACATAAAAAAATCATTCATATATATTTGCTCATAAAAATATATATGTATACAGGATATCGGTAGTACAAGTTGCAAAAGTATAGATGATGAAAACTTAAATTATGAAAATTTTTTATGCAAACGCATAAAAATATCTTTTAAACGAAAAAAAACATGTTTTTTGAGCTATTTAAATAAAAACATCAATACGGAAGTTTTTAAATATTCAGCATGAAAATTCATTAAGCTCACTGTTATTTAAACGATATATCGAAAACACTAAATCGGCTCATATAGTGCGATCTTGTATCAATACAGCAATCAGCTCAAGGGCTTCATATTCCTCTACATATAGGATACAACCTAATTATGACATATCACGTAATTTCGACGAAATCGTCGAAGCTCGAATGCAGTTGGAAACATGAAACCCTAGTTTCATTTGATATAGCATCATGATATAATTAATTGTTTATTGCTCAGAAGAACAAACAAACTTGGCCAAATAAAAACAGTTTGATTGAGTAGAACAATATTTTGCTAATACATACGAAATCAAAATAATATATTATCAACGAATTTGTATAATTATAATAACGAAACATAACGCGCGGATAATTAAAGAATTTACAAAAAAGAAGAAAAAATAAAATAGAAATTATTATCGACGTACGTATCACATATTTGCAAATGTGTAAACAATATAAACCATTTTATCTGAGGCATGCAATATTGCAGTATAACGCGCGATGAATAGAAACATTTCTTTGTAAGCAGAACGACGACATATTGCATAGTAACAGCAACAGCGCGTACCAAAAGATTAATTAGGAAATTGTAAAATTGCATCTTTCCCTAGTGTAGCTCATTTATTGATATAATTTGTTACAAAATAAATTATATAAAATTATACTGCGATTTCTTTCTATGATATCGCAAAACAACGCCTCCGAGAATTTAGTCGAAGCTCGTTATCTTGTTTGCATTTGTGCAGCACAATTATTCTTGCCGTAATTTTTTTTTTTTTAGATTGGAGGGAAGATTCTCGTTAGATATCTTCAACAAGAAAATTGCAAAAACACATAATTGTGTAATGTTAATGAAAATTACATGTATTTTTTTCGAGAAATCAATTTTTATACTAGAAATATAAAAGTATGTGAGCACAAAATATGACAGGGTATATTAAAAAGATGAAGTATAATAGGCGAAAGGGTGAATAAATATATATAAATATATCGAGAAATAAAGAGAAAGATTCTCTTTCAAAACTCAGACTAATGAGCAAAGCAAACTAGTTCATATCTCGCGTATACTTCCCAGTTATCCTCGACGACTTCATTTCGCGCCGAGCCTCGGAAACTATTGCATACACGCCTCGAATTATTCTCTCACGCGAGTCCAACCAACTCTCTCGCGTATACATTCTCGCGACGGTCACATTCGCAGGTGAGAGGCACGCACCACAAATCCGCGGAATACCAGCACTAATCTGGCTGTGTATCTTGCGCGGAAACAAGAGGAAGAGATGTATATAGAGAGAGGAAGAGAGAGAAAGAGAAAGAGAACAACCCTCGCGTGGTCCGACCGTCGTGGCGACGGCGGTGACGGCGACGACGACGGCACCGAAACTCGTTAAACTTCCCGCACAGGCGAAACAGGGGTGCGCGTGTGGGTAACAAAATTCCTACTCGGAGGGGACGCTCGCAGTTCGTACCGGGATTCAATTAGCGCCGCGGCGGTGAATTTAACACTCGCGAACCCAGGACGAAACTTCTCCAGTTTGCGGGAAAAGTTTGGATATATATACATATATACATGTATAATTCGAACGGATGATGAGCAACACGTTTTGCGTGAATCAATCAAGGTGGATCAAACAACGCGAGGTGTTTGTCGATGATGCTCGCGCGTTAACTTAAATAAACGGATAATTATTCTGGCGAGTAGGGACGCGTAATTCTCCACTCACCGGATGCTATGACGGGGCTGTCGGTCCATGCACTTCCCGCGAATATGGAGAGCAGCACGGCGCCAGTCAACAGCCGTAGTCGGCCTCGCGCAGTTCCCGGGACACCTTGTACACGTCGCTCACCGATCATCGCGGTACCGGATGGACGAGAGGGTGCGCGACCGGCATCCCGACTGAGGGTCGTACCCCGCGAGAGCGTGTTTCTCTACCCCCTGTATCATCCCCTCTCTTTTCCCGCCACGCGCAGACGCCTCCGCGACTCTCGAGTCCCATCCTTCCCCCGCCCCGGGCTCCGTCTTAATCCCGCTCACTTATCTCTTATCAATAGGTGACGATTAATTATCCCATACCGCCGTACGCGTCGCGGCCGTTGCGCTTTCGGGGTCGCATCACACAACCTGTGGCACGCTCATCCCGGGGTACTTGGGGTATGTCTTTTGGCATGAGCCCTGAGGACGAAGAGATGAATGCGGGAATAATATGACTTCGTCGATGCCGAAGGTCGTCGGCTGGCTTGGGCTCGATTTATGGCTATGTCGCGATCGTAATTTGTGCCCGGTGGATTCGGAAGGTTCGCGAACGGTGATAAATTGAATTGCACTGTGACTTACAAAAGAATTTATTAAAACTCTAACGCAACTGTACACTGGATTTCGACAAAAAAGAAAAGTACGCAGTTGCACACGGGGAATAATTTTGTACGGAAAGCGGAAAACATAAATTGAATTTACCAGATGAATCCAACTTGTTGGAAATTAAGTTAAAATTGCATGAGTAATATTATCTTTCTATCCACAATGCTTTATCTCGTCGCTTAATATTATTTCGAAATAAAGAAAATAAATTTACATATATTTTTCGCTAAAAATATTTTGCATTACTTAAAAAACATTATGTTTTTTATCTCAACTAGAACAACACAAGCGCCATTCTTCGGTTTTATGTTAAAAAATGATATTTTTCTTAAATAATATAAAGTTTGTTTAAATTTGATTAATATTTTTTCACAGAAATTACCTGATTAAAGCATTAATTTGCTGATTAAATTTTAAAATAATAATATGTTGTAAATAATATATTAAATTAAATGATTGAATTAAAGTAAAAAACAATCGTTACGGCTCTGCTAAAATTTAATAACTAATTAGAGTCTCAAAATGAATTGGCGATGAGAGCCCGGGCGCAGTTAATAAGGCGCATATTTATTTAAATGAGTAAACTTTAATATAAAGATAGTTTACATAGATAATGATACATAGTGGTGATAGCGTACGTTTCGGCTCTTTCTCTTTGAGCCTTCTTCAGCGCATACAATTAAAAGATTGACTGTCTATTAGAACGAAATTTAGTTTGTGATGTTCAAGACGTGAAAGACTGCTACCTTCCATATTATATTCAGCTTCGTAAAAAAATTTTAACATTTGCAATAAGCTTCCTTCCATAAAAAAAAGTGAATTTTCACCTACAGATTTTACGAAATGAATATATTTCTCATTATCGACTTCCTGGGCTTATCTACCCAGTGAAGAAATAACGTCGAGATTAGCTGAATATAATATGGAAGGTAGCAGTCTTTCACGTCTTGAACATCACAAACTAAATTTCGTCTAATAGACAGTCAATCTTTTAATTGTATGCGCTGAAGAAGGCTCAAAGAAAGAGCCGAAACGTACGCTATCATCGCTATGTATTATTATCTATGTAAACTATCTTTATATTAAAGTTTACTCATTTAAATAAATATGCGCCTTATTAACTGCGCCCAGGCTCTCATCGCCAACTCATTTTGAGACTCTAATTAGTTATTAAATAATATATTATCATATCTTATTCTCGATTAATATTTTTTGACAGAAATCAGCTGATAGCTGTCAAAAATATTAATCGAGTTTAAAGTATTATAGCATATTTTATTTAAAACATATTATTATTTTAAAAATTAATTAGCAAATTAACGCTTTAATTAGCTGATTTTTATCAAAAAATATTAATAAAGCGAAAATTTGCTAATTAAATATTCTAGCTTATATATTTATATTGTGTATGTTATAATTTGCTAATTAAATTTTAAAATAATAATATGGTAAAAGTTATAAAATAGTAATATGTTGTAAATAATATATTATAATACCTTATTCTCGATTAATATTTTTTCTTTCTAAAGCTATATCTTTTCGAACGAATCTCCTTCGAGTTTTAATTAATTATTAATATTAAGTCATGTATATAGTATCGCGCGCACTATTAGAGTGAAGTTGCCGATGTTTGTAGCTTCGGCCATTACCGAAACGCCGCGAGTATCAGGCAGTTGGAGCTGCGTCCCGCTGTGATTAATTAGTAAGCATAATCGTTAGAAACGATTTCTAACCTTTGTATTGTAATATTTATCAATCGCATATCGTAATTTCAACGTTAATATGTAGGCGTAATTGTTCGAAACGCATATTTCGCGAAAAATTCGATGCAAAATCTCTTGCCAACATAACCCAACTTAATCTGTTGTCGCGCGCGCGAATGTGTTGCGATCAGTGGATATATTTATCGTTAATTCTAGTTTACATATTTATATTGTGTATGTTATAATGCGAAATAATAAGATTATTCTAATATGTATGTATTTTATTTGTTACAGGTAGCATTGCGATACACAGTGCGATTCACGCGTCGTGTCGGGAGTGCCGTGTAAAGTTTCGGGCAATCGTAATTATTCGTATTTTCGCGAGTGTCGTGAGTGCTACCATGGACCAAGAGAGGAGGAGGAGGCTCGGGGAGGCATCGGGCGACATCGGGGCAACTGTGAGGTATGTAAAATAAAACATTTTTTCTAAACTGCATTGTTTATGAGATATTCGACACACACATATACATAATTTCAATATTTTGTTTTCAGATCAATATGCTGTGTACTACAACTCCGCTATTGCACGTGTCGATGAGTGAGAAATTGTTTATTTTATAATATTTCTATAGCGGTAATAGGGATATATGTATAATGTGTTGAAAACATTAAAATAGTAATATATTTTAAATAATATGTTATAATATCTTATTCGCGATTAATATTTTTTGACAAAAATTAGCTGATAATTGTCAAAAATATTAATCGAATTTAAAATATTATAACATCTCTCTTTCTAAAAAAGGCTTAGTCAAAGTAAAATGTTAAGTCGATTCTTGCAAATATTGTTACATCTTTTCCGCGATGCTGATTCACTGTTTCGATTCGCATTGTGCGTTATATTCGTATTAGCATCGAGAAGCTGTCATCACGAGGGTTAGTAGTTTAACAGTTTGTTCGAAATAAAATCAAATAAAATAATATGTTTTAAATAATGTGTTATAATACTTTAAACTCGATTAATATTTTTGATAGTTATCAGCTGATTTCTGTCAAAAAATATTAATCGCGGATAAGGTATATTATAATATATTATTTAAAACTAATATTATTATTTTATTTAATTTTATTTTGAACAAACTGTCAAACTATTAACCCTCGCAATGACAGCCTCTCTGTGCTACGAATATAACGCACAACGCGAATCTTGACAGCCAATGAGTAAAAGCGACAACAATAAACTTCAATATATATCGACTTTACATATCTTTTTTTGAAAAGGATAATGAAAAAACACTATCGGGAATTGACATTTATTATAGTGCAAGTTAAGATAAGTTTCACGAGTTTAAATGACCAGATATGATCGACAATCTGAGGAGAGGAATTTCTATCGTTCGAGAAATGAATTTCATACCATCTCAAATCAAACAATATCTCAAACTGCAAACTATAATTTGCTTTTAATTAAGAATTGATCTCTTTCATCTATTTCAAAGTTTAAAGTACTACTTACAATGAAGAAAGAGAGAGAGAGAGAGAGAGAGAGAGAGAGAGAGAAAGAGAAGAATTTCTTATAGTATACAATATCAGCAAATTGATAAGTGCTTAAATAAAAATACAGACAATTAACTATAGAAGCAACATGTACATTTATTTATTGTATTTTCAACAATGTTAAATTGATAAACTGCGAAAATGAAAAACAAACGCGGTTAAAATTTTATGTTGCGATTAACTGTTTAATAATATTTTCCAACATATATATTCAGAAAATATGTAGTATACATTTATGGCATTAAGTATGGATAGATGATAGATGTATCTCATGGGAATATCATACATAATATTGTTTATGTATATAACTTTCATCTATTACCTACAGATATTAGTTTGGCTGTTACATAAGCACAATGTGGAAGTTCATACATATTCAGTCAATCCATTTCTCTCTCTCTCTCTCTCTCTCTCTCTCTCGCCTTTACGTAGAATAAACGATAAAGATAATTGATCGCGATTGAAATATCGATTAGCTATATCGAGAATAGTTTAATGGGTTTTGCCAGATTAATAAACCTGCAAAGGAAATATGATTTCATTGACATATGATGGACGGAAGATTGTCGAGTCTACCCTTAATTACTTATTCCATAAAACACAGTGGCGATATAATTAATTGCCCTGAACTTGATTGATGTTTGTGCGATAACGAATATAAATTACGCAGATATATATATTTAGGAAAATATATATATATATATATCTGTGCATTTCCGAGTCTTCTTATCAAGACACACATTTTTGCCATTTTTGCGTTTCGGGTTTCGTTTAATATATTTTTTCGGTCGATCATATATACAATACACGCTAACTTGCAATATTATAGTGCGTTGTAAAACACGAGCTCAATTTTCACTTTGCCGACATTCGAACGACATTAATATTTAATATGTGTAATTATACTAGCCATAATTCATCGAACGGCGGATTGTTCGTTGAAACTGTAATACGTATTATATACATAACTGTCGAAATCAAGGATTAGATCGTTAACATTGATTCGCAATAGAGCAGTTGTTCGTAAATATTTCGTCGAGCATAATGCGGCGCGGCGAAATACATATTATCGTATTATCGAAAATTCGATACGTTCTAATAACAGATGTATTATTCGCTTTCCATACGATGAATGTATAACATATATTACCAGAATCTCTCTCTATATATGAGAAAGAGAGAGAGAGAGAGAGACAACAATTCGGTATACACGACGGGTTAGGCAAAATAACGCGTAAACAGCCTCGTAATCGTCGCTTCCGCGTACAGACCCGGGCGGGAATCTCGCGCGCAAAGTGAATAATGTTCCTCCTAGAGGTGCGGATTGCAATATCGCGGCGTATGGAAGAACGGCGTGCACTAGATAAGCGAGTTCTTGCGGCATTCGCGCTGGAAGGCGTGTCGGGAGACTCCAGGGCGCCAGAAGACGCACTGCCATTGTAGCCTCCAACTCCTGTGTGTGACGACGAAATGCGCTGGTCGCCCCCTTTCGTCCCTCTTGCTTCTCCACGGTCCTTTCTCCCTTACCTCCTGCTGCTGCCACGAACGCTTTTCCACGCCGATGTCTCGCTGTCCGTCCTCACGTACACCCCTGCCGGTCGAATATCGTCTGCCAGCGATGGTGGTATTTCAGCTCTCGTTTCGTGTCTACAGTTCACTCTCCGAGGACGGTCCATTCCGTCCTCGGACGACGACCGACGTAGCGTGCGATGCACCGTGGCGTGAGATATTTTCGCCACCATCCAGGGGGGAGATCGAAGCGCATAATCCTGATCTGTCCAATCTTAATAATAAGCGTTGGAAGCTACGCTCCAAACTTTCGAGGTATTGAGTTGAGCAAGTACACGCGTAAATCACACCAACCGGACTTACCTATAAAGACGCGAAATCTCCATTGGGTAGTTAGTGGCATATCGCCAGAGAGGGGTTATTGGCCAAGTAACACAGACGTAAAGAAGGAACCGAACAACTTTCCATATTACTATTAACCGTATCTCAATTTGCATCTTCAAGCGAAAGAGAGATTCGATACTTGTCGCAGGAGAAAAAATTTTCAAAACATTTTCACACAAAAAACTATGACAAACGCAAAATTCATTATTACATATATATAATTAATTGTTAAGCAAAAAAATTTTTAAACATATTTATTGACAATCAAAGTTTAAATATATTGTCGATTCATATTTTACAAATTTGATATTAAAACGTAATTGATCGAGATTGTTTGAGAGAGAAATATAATTAAGTTGAACTAATTACATCGATATTAATTGTTTATTATTGCATCTTTCTGTCTCGGAATATCCCATTTAATATTATACAGTTCTCGTATTTCACCCCTATGATTATTTTCAAAACTAACATAATCAAAGCAACGTGGAAGATGCGGTTTAGTATGGAGACAAAGGGTCATCGTCGTTCTCATTTCCCGCCGTAGACTCTGAAACACTTTGTCGACACGCAGCCTTGTGTCGAAGAGAGACTACGCGGGGAGCGGAAGACACGACCATTCCGGAAGCAACGATACACGGGTCGTCGATGTGCTCGGCAACATCAATGACTTTACTATGGCGCCCGTTTCCGCCTATCCCATAAAGTTACATGTCGCAAATTGCGTTTGTCAACAACAGCTAATTGCCGCCTGAGAACGTTACTCAACTATGAAGTGGCTCATAATTATGCTGATGCAATCCATAGAGAATCGAATTATTTGCTGAGGGCAAAAAGGAGAGAGGTCTTGCACATATCTCCGATCTTCGGGAGGGTAACGGTGCCACGGCGTCTCGAGGAAATCGGTTGTATTTTTGCCAGGGTTGTACTTCCGGATGTGCCTGCGGGGAACGCAAACGGGATCGTGACTCACGTTCGGCTGTCGACCATTGCCGAATACGCGAGCGAATTTCGCACGCTAAACTCGCCTCGATGCGCTCCAGTCGAAGATTATTATGAATAAATTTGCGCTCTTGCACGCGCTCGGAGCTCGGTCATCGTAATGTTCGAAATTTGCGATTTCCCCGAATAATATGTTGATAAGAATTTAAAATTCGCGTCAGACACAGAGGGTACATAATTTCCTGGCGCTCGTGACTTTAGCCTTCTAATACAACATTTACCCCTCACATGCGCTTTCAGAGATAATTTTTTCTTTGAGAGTAAAGTTTCTTGGAATATTGTTACTTTATACTGTAGAAATGATGTTATGGAAAGCGTGTGATTATTCATTTAGCTTTTACACCTTTTCTGTCTGATGAAAAATACTCATGTTAGCGCGATATAAAATTCCAAACGAGAAACGTCAGAATGAAGCTTGAAAAAATCTTGCGATAATTATCCTAAGCCGTTTTGCGCACGCATCAGCTGTGCAATTACTCTTAAGACGACACGCGGGCACATATGTTAATACCAAAGTGGAAGCTGTGTGATTCAGGATAGAGCATCTCTCTTCCTTTCTCTCTCTCACTCTCTTTCCATCTATCTATCTATCCATCTCTATCTCTATCTCTCGATATATACGCGATCTGGTGGTTAAGTTAAGTGGCTGACATAACAAGGTTAGCAAGGAATGCGAGGACGAAGCTTTCAAGCAGGAGTACCGCCTATGCACGGCGAGACTATCGCGCTTCCTCATCCCCGCTTCGACGTTTCCAGTTTCGACGTCGGTTACCCCCTCTCTCCTCTCTCTCCTGTTTTAGCCCGACAACCCCCGGTGCCTTTGTGGTGCCGTGACCCGACCTACGACACTATACGCCCTCAGATACAACCATCCCATTCACCCTACCCTGCGTGTGATATGCATGAACTACAACATGGTTGCGCGCACGTACGGCTGATTCGTCTCGACATGCGTGCGCTATTCCTCCGCTAGGAAATTTTGCTGCGGCAACGTTGAATTACGTGCGAAGCTGGTGTGCACCCGATGCGCTCCTTTTCTCCGTCATGACGTAGAGAAATAGAGGACGGATGCGAGCAGCAATATCGCAGGCGCATGGCATTGTACGTCTTCGCGCATTGTCCTCTCGTCCGTGATTGCCTTTTTTTACAGATATATCCTTCCGGAAATCATTGGATATCAAAACCATTCGCCAATTCTAGATCTCTCTTCTTATATTATATATGTATATATACAATACACATATATAGACTAATCATGTGACGGATAGCAATTACCCGTACGAACGTATCGTTAATGTTAAGCAAGACTACGTTGTATGCGGGCAGATAAAATAGCTAATTAACAGTGAGCGAGTAAGTTTAATACCACAGAGATATGTTATACGGTTATATGTAAGTGCTGAGATAAGACACATTTATACGATTCAATTATAATATGATATATATGTATGCAAATTTTCTGCAGAGTAGATCGTGGATGATGAAAGATAATAGATTTTCGTTCAAATTTATTTTTATTATAATCTCTGTCAAAAATTCTCACGTCGTCTCTGAAGAATGACAAATGATCAAAGTGTCCCTTTATCGATTGTTTTCTCCTATTCGAGTATTTAATTTGAATGATGTAGTGCTAGTGCAGGTAGATATTAATGGTAGATAAGTAATAGTTTAAAACGGATTTTCGACCTTTTATAATCAATCGAGTGATACGGCTCGCGATGAAATTCGTTTCCACACAATGCAGAATTTCTCGTTAGCATTCTATTAACTGAATTCCCCATCCATACTCGCGGCGAAGAATTTTTTTTTCATACGCATCTCTCGAAGCGCCTGATTCTGATCCGTACTTTTTCCTCGACCGGGGTAATTCAAAGCGCAACATACATGTCTCGCGATGGATGGAGGCGGATTAATTCCGTCAAATAACATCTGAGCGCACTCGAGATTCCATTTAGTTGAAATGGGACGAAAGCGCAACTGAATTTCGCGCTGCGCTGCGACCTGAGTTTTAAAACAGATCGCCGCGTGCGCTCTATGTATATGTATATGTATGTACATATATATACGTAGGAAATTCGTTTTAGAAATATGGCTGAATGGCTGTCAGTGGTGTTTCGCAAACGAGAAGTCATTTAAGCGCTTATGAGCACTTGACGCTGATAGGGAAGTCAAATGCACTGTGTCCCCCTTCCAGCGTACCCTTCCTGCCACCCCGCTGTCCTGTCCTTTGTAGGCGTGAAATACTCTCGAGCAAATCACCGGTAATGCCACCAGAGCGATGTCAAACTTCTTCCGCTTTTTATTTCGTTCTACTTTCGCGGCATCATTCCGCGGAAAGATGCGGAAGACCGTTCAATCTCTTTGGTTTTTACCGTCCGATATAATTCGAGTAGAGATTTTTATCGCCTTTCCGCCAAATCGATACTCGACTGGTCCAATGGGAAAATAAGGGATAGAAGAAAAACCGACGCTTCGGCTAAGGTGAAAAGAGAGTTAAACGATCGCTCGCAATTTCACGACGATCATCTTACGATGCGAAACGATCGCGAGAATACATGTACGGCTCTCGACAAAGAGAGAGAGAGAGAGAGTCCCGAAAATGTTTACGCGAATTGCCGCTCGCAAACACATAAAATTACATGACATATCCGAGCACCACCGCAAACGTTGCGCAGCGGCGTCGGCGGCAGCGCGATCCTGGCCGCAGTTTTGTTTATTTCATTTTGTTTGCCGTGCTACTATACACGCGGCAGCTCCCAGTTTCCAAACCCGATATCATCGTTAATATTGATCTGCGCCACTGAGCGAAACGGAATATATAGCGATACCGGTAGCAATGCCGGTACAATTATACGCGGCTGTGGATTTCTCGTATACACACACGCGCGTTTGCGCCCCCGTATGTATATACTCGTGTGTATACAAATTCGACAAAGCGAGCATTAATCTCGGTAAGTAAATCCGTGACGCATGGCGATCCGAGAAATAGAACTATTATCAACCGCGGAAGGTAGACGCTAGGCGACTATATCGTGACTGGGACGCGCGTATTAAGATTTATTCAGCCGAATTATATACAATCCGTGTGCGAGAGTAACAGTGGACACGTTTGTAATTTAACTGCAGATAAATGTAAAAGATAAAGCGCGCGCAGAAAGAGAGGGAGAGGGAGAGAAAACGAGAGAGAACGGAGGAAAATATGAGTAGTGGAAAATTGAATAGGGCGCGCCGAGTTACGAGCGATTTATGGCCTTGAATATTTTGGCTACTACGTGTAAATTATCAGCGAGAGTGGAGCTTCCTAATTATGTTATTTTCATCTGGCGCGTGATACATGCCTGTACATGAAATATACCGGTAAATGGAAGGATATATATAATATATATATATATATATATATATATATATATATATATACAATTCCTGCGTTAAACCACTGGTATGGCCAATTGACATATGTAAGTCCGTGCTAATTCTGTTCTATTATATAATAATGTAATTTCAATATTTATTAATGGCATTTGCATGAACCATCGGAATTCCATATAGACAATAATTATAGTATTTTTTTTAAATTTAGTAATATCGAATAATCGATATAAAAAAAATTGTATGCGTGTGACTTCCTCTTTCGAGAATATCCAGTCCGTCAAAGCTTCAAATACATTTTCGGAAGTACGGCTTTGCATCGGCTTGGCTCTCATCTGTGTTTTTTTCCGCAGTTAAGCTATCGAATGGTAAAGCTTCGTTTTACGATTTACTCTACGTATGAATCATCAGTGCGGTGCCTAGCTAGGGTAACGATCTTTGCATGCACAGCATCGACGTCCGTCCTGCGGGATTGGACCGGGATTGGACGTCATTTGAACTAGGAGCTGGAAGAGCCTCGATCGATACTACGTATTTGGCAAAATAGAAAAAGAAAAAAGAAAAATTCACGACTTCATAGATAATAGTTGAGCGACAGAGGTGGCACAATTGACATATACTCGCGGATATGGGAATGTCGGGCGCGGAGTAATCTATCCTTCCAAATCCAAACTGCCATTCAGTCCGAACGATAAACAAAAGAGCGATCAAAGACTGAAAATCCGGTAAAAGAATTTCATTTACGGCTTAACCGGTTCTGGCCGTCATCCGTTATAGACGCATACACACATGCACATTCTCTCACACTCTCTTTTTTTCTCTCACGTACACACATAGACACACACGCGTACTCTCTCTCTCTTTTTTTTTTCATATTCAAAAATACGATATGAATATAATGCATCACTACGCGCGCGTTGGAGTTTCATTGTTCGGCAAAGCGAAAAAAAGAGGGGACGAATTTAATCATTTAATTGTTTCCTTTGTGCTTCGATTGATTGTTTGTACCGAAAATAAAATCTCGCAACCGTTTAATTGCTGCGTTATCAGTATCTTAACAGGCGCGATATCTCACGATAGATACATTTTTATTGGACGAGAGAGAAGACATCTCTTTCGAGTTGTCGTATGTCTCGCAAAAGTTTTATTATTTTATAAATAATATTATATATAAGTAAATATTATATTATATCGTATAATGTTGTTAGAAAAAAATTTCGTCGTTCTAAAACTGTTTACATTTAAAGAAAGCGTAAACTCATTTTTTTTTCGTAAGCAATCATCAAGGATCGCAGATTTATCTTTTGCTTTTTTATATTCCTCGCTCTTCTCCATCCGCGCTCTCTTCTACTACCAGCCATGATAAATCCTTTTCCGAGAACTTATTAAAGTAACCTGGACAAAAGTGCGTTCATTAGTCTTTAATGAAAACGTAATCCACGTCAGTGGAACATCATATGGGGAATTAAAATGTTGTTGAGAAGCAAAAGTGTTTGCGAATTTTTCGAGCAGCTAATATTATATAATCTTACTGTCGGCACAATAACTTGGCTTGCGGAATGAAAATTTATATGAAAAATCTTAATCTCAAAATTGAAATAAGAGAATAATAATAGAATATATATCTAGCTAATTATCATTTTCGTAAACTTACGGCGATCGCCGGAACGCGATAAGGAACGTGAAAATGAGCTGCGGAGCGAAGTAAAGTAACTCAAACCGAACTTCTTTGAAATGCATAAGCCATAGGAGGCATAAGCTTCCCTTATTCAAGGATGGACAAGATGTATTTTTAGCCGCGCGTAGAAATTCATTCAGAATTGATAACGGATCATTATCAGTGAATTAACGAGGGGAAGATTTTGTCTCTGTCGTAGATTTTCACATTTCTCGTGCGCTTTTCGCCTAACGGGATAACCGACAAAACCAGACACGTCATAATAGGGGATTTCAGGAAATCGAGCTGTGTAATACCAAAGCGAAGAGAGTAGATACAGCGAACATATTCCAACGATTGTGGGGATCGGTGCGTTGATTTAGTTCGTACAGCCGGGCTCATTTATTCCGCGAGAGAAACCGAGTCACGTACACTCGCTGTTCGCTTTACTATCCGTCATTCAATCCGCACTGACTGTCTATTGCAGTTTGCGCATTATGGACGATATTAGATATCATATTCGAACGGGCGGGATAATTAATATCTACTCCCGCAAAGTCACACGCGCGTACGTAACTTACTTTTGTTTAATAAACGCTTGATACATTTATTCGGTGGATCCGGCGCACAAAAGCGGCGATGATATGAGCGCATTTTTCAACTTAGATTAAATTCTCCGGGAGTGCATTTTCTACCTTACGTAAATAGGACGGAAAGTAACGTGAAATTATGATTCGCGTTGCTTTCTCGAAAATCATTGTTCGCACTGCTTGTAACAATTTCATTCAAAAATGAAAAAAAAAAACGATTTAACAATGAGGCTCGAAAGGCAAATGCGTTTTACAAAGAAAATTTTACATTGAATAATGGGCAGTTTTTTATGAAGTTAATATTTTATTTTATGCGAGAGCTGCGCGCGGCATTTTTTCTGCCTCATTTACAAAAACTGTATGAAATCAAGTATTTCATATTTTTCCAGGCATGATGTTTTCGATTAATATTTTTTCAAGATATTTTCATTTTTCACTTTTCTTTGCTGAGTTTCATTCTCATTTTTATCGAATTATGTATTATATATAGCTTCAGTTCTTCGCACAATTTATTTTAATTTTTCCGACCGTATTCATTCGCGAGTACGCTATTACGTTAACCAGAACTGAAACGGAGCTCTCGACTGAGTGGAGGAGATGAGAAAAAACGAGAGAGTTTCGCTTTCTAGTAAAAGGTACATCGAATAAATCGATGCGCACGACGGATGCAGTATTAATGCACTGAGCTATATGATAAGCATCGAAAGGCAAAAAGAATTTACCCCGAAAACCGCTATACGTAGCCAGTAGGCCGGCATGAATAATGCAATACGATATAAAAGACAAGTGCTTCGCGTAGAAAATTGGAAAAACACGGTACGACGACGACGACGACGACAGGCGAAAGTCAACCCCATCCTTCTGTTACGCTACTCTTGCGAGCGAGACCTCTAATTGCATCTCGTGGATTCAAGGGAGCAAAAACAGTATAACGATACTCGAGGATGCTCCTCATTTCAAGTACATCGGACTTGGCACCGCCCTCCCTCCCTTCCCCTCCCTCTTGACACGCGTTTTCCTAGCGATACCCGAGGGACAGATTACAGAATTTTTATTTTTCCGCGCGTGTATTCGGCAAATATCAGCAATCGAGCAAAATTTCTCATTCCGAATGCTGATGTTTGCGCTGCGCCATTTTTTCGGAACAAAATTCTGTACGCAGGACAACATCTTTGATGTCGTAAAGAGATACGGAGGGGTCTTCTCGCAATGCGCGAAGATGAAATTCTAGAGAAAGCAAAATGGTATAATATAACGATAGTCGACTTGCCGTTGCTATCAACTGCACTCTTCTTGAGAAGCATCTTCTCGTCGCCAACATCCAGAAAGTCATGTTGAATTTCAAAGTATTTCGCTAATTGCCCCACTTATCCAGCTTTACTGTCACTTGAAGTATCCTAATTACGTTCCCAGAATCATGGCGAATCAAAATTGGATGCACCGAACGTTCCTTTGAATTTCGACGTATTTTACGAAGACTGCGCCACTAATATTATTCTTGTAGAAAATGGAGAGTTTGCCGGTTATATATGATTATATTTATTCGCAATGATCGCTTAAGCTAAATATATTATTTGATAAATAGAGGCGCACACGCCTTTTAGAGATTTTAATTCCCAATATTATATGTCTACTATTTCTTCTGCCTGTGATTCTATTATGTGATTATAAATTATTATTCTAATTCTCATCTCATTAGAACTTTCGTGCGTTCAAGTAGATAACGAACGCTTTGTCGGATCAAAACGGGCGGGGAATAAAGCTGACTGGCGCGCCGCGATTGTTCCGCTTTAAGTATCGCTTCGCATTAGCTACGACGAAGAAGCGAGCAATTTAAGTTATGGCCTGGCTCGACTGAGACTGCTCTCTTATCGCATTAACGTAGGAACTCCGTAAAATGCAGAAGAGCGGAGAGAAAGTACTCGGCTACACAACCGCGTCTAATGTCACGGTGTTCATTATACATGAAAGGATTTTACCAAATTCACCATTTATATTATAAAATGTCGCGTGCAACACTTGTCACAGATGGCGGTTGGATACATCTTTTCCAAAGTTGCTCTCTCTTATAGACAGGGGTTCATCTCCTTTGCCTTAAAATTAAATAGCTACCAATTATATATTCGAATTGTGAAACTCGACAATAAAAAAGATACATTCAAACAAAGTTTGGACTGTTGAAATCAATAGCGAGTCGCTTTGTAGAAATGTAAGAAATAAAAATTTTACGGTATATAAATACGTGGAATGAAATGTCTACTTCAAATATCTCGCGTGGAAAGCACGTATCGATTTTGCTCGCAAAACTCTTACCGGATGGAAGCTTAGAAGCAATATTCCTGTTGCAGCACTCTATGCCAGTACAAATAACTTGCTAATAAGAAAAGTCATTTTCCATTAACGCGATTTATGGTCACCCAAGATGCAAACTGCCACGCTGCCATTTGATTAAGGCTTTAATTGAAATATCGCTTTTCACGGCAGAAAATGTTTTTCCAGATTGAGTTTGCTCCAGGGTGTCTTTGCCTCTGATTGTTTTACGTGATCGCTTACGCGAAAGAATCTAAGAGTATTGCAAGAACTAGAAACAAATATACGTTGAAAAAAAACGAGTGAATCGCAAAGTATAACATCATTAAAATGTATAAATATAAATATATATTAGAATTTTTCTCTTTATGATCTTTAGAAGAATTCTTTTTATTGAATTTTTATTGATACATTTAAAAACTTTGGTTAATAATAAGTAAGATACATTTCAAATAGAGAAGTATAAAAACTTCACCTAGTTTCTCAATCTTGAATAGTGAACAGTTAAAGTCCCGACATCATCAGATTATTACATGGATTCATAGATTAAATAATCTGTAAAAATAATAAAAATATTTTTATTAAAACTCTGTTAAATACAATACTTGAGTGACAGTTTCAATTTAATAATATTTAATTCAGTTTAATATGCAATTTCTGTAAATTTATTTACAGAAACAAGTAAACTTGTTTTTGTTTAAAGAAAAATATTGAAAAGCAATAAAAAAATAATAATAAAAAGTTATGTTTTTCGTTACTTCGTAATTATTCTGAAAAATATAGATATTTCTACTATTTTCAATTTTTTTACGACAGAAAATCGAGTATTGTATAACTTTTATAAAAAATATAAATATTGATTTGTATATTTACAAGATCACCATCTTGGTTTGGTACCGAATGGTGGAAGAGTATTATATGGTCCAGGGTCAGGACGGCGTGATTCAGGAACATCACGAACTTTCAAGAATGCTTGAGTATCGGTAAATAAAGCGCAAATTGCAACCAACAGCATCACGATATACAGGGTGTTCGGGAACTCCGGTGCCAACCGTTGAGGGGTTGTAGGGTAGGTGAAAATATGCAACTTTTATTAATAAACATGTAGTCTCCGACGACGCCTGTCAACGATGCACGACTGCAAAGCAGAGATGGCGCTCCGCGCTCAGCGGCGCCTGCGCACACGTACGAGGCTCTTTCCTTGTGTTCGTGGTGGCAGCGTCTCGAAACTGGCATCTCTGCGACGCAAAGCAGCGAACGCCTAGTCCACACTGATCTCAGTTCAGCGTTTTGTTTCGGAAATTAAATCGACATGTTTACATTTGCGGAGATGACAGACATGCATCTTGTGTTCGGTGAGGCTCGCTGCAATACAAGACTTGCTGAAAGGATCTACCGTGAGAGATTTCCTAATCGGCGACACCCCTGTCGGAAAACATTTGCAGCCATCGATCGTCGCTTGCGGGAACTGGGAACGATGACGGTGAACAGATTAGACACCGGAGCAAGAAGACTTGTCCGGACCGTTGATTTTGAGGAGGATATTCTGGAAAGATTTGAAAATGAACCGTCCACTAGCACTCGCGCCATCGGCCATGCTATGGGAGTCGCCCACAATACTGTCTGGAAAGTCGTACACGAACAACAATTACACCCCTACCATCTACAGAAGGTGCAAGCAATGGGCCCAGCTGACTTCCCGCTTCGTGTGAATTTCTGTCAGTGGTACCTTAATCGCCTCGTAGACAATCCACATTTTGGTAGCATGGTTTTGTTCTCTGACGAAGCGCAATTCACAAAGGATGGCCTCTTCAACAGCCGTAACAGCCATCTTTGGAATGACGAGAATCCTCACGCGAAACACATCAGGACCCATCAGCAACGGTTTTCTGTAAACATTTGGGCTGCAATCTTAGGTGATCAATTGATCGGCCCGTTCGTGTTGCCACCTCGCCTGAACGGGAACAATTACTTGCAGTTCCTCCGCGAAACCCTGCCTGAGTTAATCGAAGATGTGATGTTGTTTGTACGTAATCAGATGTGGTATCAGCACGATGGTGCGCCGGCCCATTTCTCCCGAGCAGTGCGGGACTATCTTGATCAAACCTACCCTGGTCGCTGGATAGGCAAAGGAGGTCCAGTTGCATGGCCACCTCGCTCCCCAGACTTGACTTCTCTGGATTTTTTCCTTTGGGGTCATGTAAAGAGCCTAGTGTACGCCACTCCTGTAGAAACAGTAGAGGACCTGACTGCGAGGATCTTCAATGCTTGTGAGGTCGTCCAGCATACACCAGGCATTTTCGAACGAGTTCGGCAAAGTATGGTGCGGCGGTGTAATGCCTGCATTGAATTAGGAGGTCGCCATTTCGAGCATCTTTTGTGATTGCATTTTTTGTGAAGGAAAAATAATAAAGTTACTGGCGTCGACAGGCGTCGTCGGAGACCACATGTTTATTAATGAAAGTTGCATATTTTCACCTACCCTACAATCCCTCAACGGTTGGCACCGGAGTTCCCGAACACCCTGTATATTGCGAGCTTCATATTGTTTTCTAGTAAAGAAACGAAAGACATCGTTATATAAACGAAAAATAACACAATTCGGTACTATACATTTTTCGACAAATTTCTTTCGTTCATGCAAGTAAAGGCGATTAATTTTTCTCAACTAACTTTAATATGTGGTGCAGGAAAAGTTATTAAAGAATTTGTACTATAATAAGATAAATTAAAAATTTTTCTGTATATATAGCTATACTTTATGATATAATTAAATTGATAATTTATGAAAGCTATAAACAAAATGTTAGAATAAATGTCATGTAGAAAATAATTTACAATTAAGCTTCTAGAATTATATAAACACTATATAAATCGCGAGATTCTTTCTTATTCTACTATACCTTGGTCTGGGCTGCAGCAGAACTCGAACTGTGCAGCCTATGTTACTCGCCACTTATATATCGGCATTGTGTGAAGTATAAGTCGTAAATGTAGTAGATGTTACTGTAGTAGACAGCTGAAATAGGCAACTTCTTATTGCGACCGAAAAACACGAGAGCGCAAGTTCCAAGTTCCCGGGAAATCCCTCAGGCTTTATCTTGTCGCTACGATAGCCAGTGACACGCAGTGACCTCGCACACTCTGTTGATGATTCGTTCGACGCGATTTTATTAGTTTAGACTTATGCATTTTTTATACATTTGGGAATTTTCCGTAGAATCTGCAAATTGGATTTCTCTTTTACGCGCATGCACGCGATCTTTGCTGACGGCACCCTGATATTTTTTCTTTTTTTTCACAAAGGCGTTTTTTCGTACAAATACCAACATTATCATGGAACATTGTTTCGATTCTTTTATTCTGTACGCCTACATAATTCTTTCAGTTTTGTGTGTAACAGAACAGTTACTGTATATGCATAAAAAAAACTGTGTATTAAAATTACATGGATATCTGAAAAAGATTTTGCGAAATAAAGCGTTTAGACATGTTGGTAATTAAATATTCCGTGCGGTTTAAAGAAAAACAGGCAGTTCTATTTATTTAAAAAGAGGCTTTTATTTCACAATAAACTGTTGCAGAAAGAGAATTAAATTATAAAGGGAGTTTTAATCGAGCGCCAACGGTGTAAAAAAATTATAAAAACGCCAAAACGCAAAAAACAATTTATATAATGACATAAACAATTAAAGGGATTAAACAAAAATTGCATTATAAGGTATGTGAGAAGAGAAAGCAATGAAAAAAAGATATACGTCTTTATGAAATTTTCAACTAAATACTTCGCCTTGTATGATATGTGTATATCTAGAGAAAGTGTGTATGTTTATATTGATTAAAATTGATTAAAATTAAAATAAAAAGAAAAAAAACTTGTGATATTTACATATCGTCGTCTCTTATCTCAATAAAATTGATACACTTTAATATAAACTCAGGTTGCCAAATCGAAAACGCATTATTAAATTACGCGTGAATACGATTCGATTAACCATAGATAAATACTTATCGTCGAACACCGCGTGTTGAACGAAAATAGCTTTGAACTGCAAAACGATTATCTATTTGCAGAAGCACGTACAGAGCTCGCGTGAAAATTATGGGAGTACTTATCCCCTAAGAATATAGATTATATCTTTTAGTGACAGAGAAGAGTTTTCACACGATCGAAGGTATCGACGCGACCACGCTGGTATGGAACAGAAACTTTTACTCGGACATGAAATATAAGATGGCTGGTTCGAGGTCGTTTACTCGTTGATACGAGAAAGCTAGATAGTATCTCGCGAAGAAGCCAGGGTATTTCCTGAACTTGAGTCCCCGGTCTCTCACACCGACACATTTCCACTATGTCTCACTTCCCTTAGCATACGCTGACAATGAGAAGAAGCGAATAAATATGTTAGAACAGCTAACTATAAACAATCAATCTTACTTATTATTATAGAAACAATTTAATTAAGACATTAATAAAGACGTTGATGGTTTTACATGATGTAAGACTAAAATAATGAACCAAATTTGATTATCATGGAAAGTTGAACACTGAAGACAACATTTGCGTTTCGTTTATTTCGCAGAAGGATCCTTAAAAAGAACCGCTTGATAGATAAAAGCGCATTACACCGCATTCTTATTGCGTATGAAAATCGCATTCTATATTTTTTTATCGCAATTCTATTATAACGACATCGTAACGGCAATGTAACAAGCTTCCCAAGTATAACGGTCAATAATTATCTCTTATATACTAAGTTAGTGTCCATAAGGAGCGACATTTTATAGAGTGGATTGGGGTTATTACCTATACCGAACAGCTATCCCGGGAAATATTTTATAGAGCAGTTCAGTGGTAATGAAGGTGTTTACATGCGGGCAAGAAGGCGTCTCGCCGGGCGGTAGGTAATTAGAACACCCTCGTCTCTACCTACGTACGCGATAGGCATTGCCAGAGAAATGCAACCGGCTCTGTACGTGGAACTGGGCGGTGCACTCGTTATTTCGGAGCTCGTGTAACATATTAGCGTAATTAGCGTTATCAGATCTACAGACAATGAGGAGTTAGTCGTTTATACGATCGCGAAAACATAGGCGATCGCTCGAATTATGGGCGAAAGTCGAAAGTAACGATATTACATGGGATATTCGGCGATACAAGTAACGGGAATACTTTACACTTAAAGTTATGCATGTCGTGTAGAAATTGAAATAACAAAAGTGTCTATTACATTTGTAAAATGCACACTAAAAATTATTAGAAGAATAAAATATCTTTAAAAAATAGTAAAATGTAACATACGATTAATACTAGCGGATGTGTCATTTTATGATATTCGACGTGAATATAAATAAGGAAATTTAATAAAGAGTTAAACAATCTCTGATCTTTTTTCTGGAGACAGATTGGTTCTCAACCACGATTGTCTGACTGGAGATCGGCATGCAAAGACCGCCATCGCTAAGAATAGAGTAAAAAGATGAATGGAAGTAAAATTTTATATTGAATTTCATGTATTTCTAAAAGTAAAATATACATGCAACAATTTAAATAGGGAATTAAATAACAAATAAGGTACAAAAACTTGATGGCTCTAATAGAGATTTAAAATGCTTTTAAAATATACTTTAGAGGCAATATATATTGAAATTATAAATTATGATATAAATTTAATAATTTAATAATAAACAAAAAAATTGTATCAAATTATAAAGTATTTCTAATTTTTTAAATTTATAAAAATATGAATATACTCGACTTACATTTTTCTCATGAATATATTCACGGATGTATATTCAACAGATTATATTCTCTCAAACTTGCAGAGTGGAAAAATGTGATATTATTTTCTTTAAATATCGTTTATACATGTGTACATTCACGAGAATATATGTATATATATATATATACACATCTACACACTTAATTCTGCGCATTTTAATTCTTTGACGGAAAGTACCTAAAACCTTCTACCTATAATTACAGTCACAATGACTGTTCTTTTCATATTTACCAAGTAAGAAATACGTACGTGATAAACATATTTCACTCTTTATAATTAGCATTTTCAACGTATGTGAGAATCTGTCATTGTACGTTGAGAAAAAAATTGAAAGAAACTGAAATTACTGAAACATAAAGGAGAGATGTGGAAATTCTCTCTTCTTAAATATTTATACTTTTGACTTTTATCCTCGTTCTCTCTCATTATGTGCTTTTGCGAAGGGCAAAATGTTAAGATAATGTCAGGAACAGTAATGCTGGTTGAAGAACGATAAAAAGAGATATGATAATCGTGCCATATTTTCTTCATAATTTTCTATTTTTTATATATTTTATTTATTACGTATAATACGTATATTATATTAACAGACATCGCAAACTTTTACTAGTTTGCTACGTATACAAATATAGGAATTTATCCAAATCCCGATAAAATGAAAAAAGATGAAAAAAAATGTTTATTTGCAAAAGTTATTACGCGCCAAACGAACGTATGCATGACATCAGCGCGAGGAAACATCGTTCTTTATTTGATTCTTTTAGCAATCGGCGGATCGAACCGGCTCTGAGAGTGTCTGCAGCGCCTTACCGCTACTCCCATAACCACCCACGTCCCTGTAACCCTCTTTTCCACCTGCACGATTGAACGTGAGCCCAACATCAGAATAAAACTACGACGAATTCTACCTCCATCACGTTAACGTTCCTCCTCCATCTTCTATCGCAGAGACCATTTATTTCGATCGTAACCAATGTCGTTTCGCAGTTCACTTCAAAGTGGAACGGGCTGCTTCTATCGCCATGGTAAAACGCGACGTCATTGACGTTACAAGATGATTCATATAAAAGTAGGTGCCCATTTATTTGCTCGGGAAATGTTCACTATTAAGGAAGAAGCGTGACATGCATTAGATTACACATTGTTATAGTAATTTTTATTTTCATTAGTATTTTAATTTTTTATTGATTAATTCTAAAATTTTAATAATTTGGCAGGAATATATTTCAAGGAGGGAGGGAGGGAGAGAAATATATGTCAGTCAAATAAATTTGTATTAAAGTTGATAAATTTTATTAATACATCTTGAAAATGATGGAAACAATATTCTCAAATGTTGCTTTTCTTAGAAAGTGTGCGCGCGCGGAAGATATATTTTATTTATAATAATAGTATGTGAAAGTAGCTAACGCTACTTTCTGTATGAAATAAAATGCAAAATTGAAATAAGCATAGAAATGGGCCACGGAAATCTCTAAAATATGCTACAGTCTGCTGTTGAAAGGAACTGAGATACCATTGAGAACTCGCTAGTCCTTCAAAGCTTACAAAAATCATCTCCGGTAGTAAATATTCATACCGCACAAGGCGTTGCTTTGACTCCATATGACGAGGCATTTACCTAGTTTTGAAAGTGAGTCGCTTTATCTTCGAACGTATTTTCATGACAGATTCTAAGCGTTTGAATTTACGAGCAGATGTGGAACTTGCTGCTGGACACGATCTCTCTGACTTTATAAACTTTGAGAGAAAGAATATCCATATATCATCATAACTTAACGAATAAGAAAAATAATATGTACACGAAAAAAGATATAACAAACCTTATATAATTTTACTTATTCTATTTCATTAAAAATATAACTGTATACAAAGATAACTATAAATAAACATATAAAATAATAAATATATAATCAAAAATAAATAATCAAATAAATATATAAAATAATATTAATTTAATGAAAAGAGAGGAAAATAATTTAATTTATTATTTTTTTACCGGTTAGAAAGTGTGACACTTATTGTTAGTATAATGCAATTTATATCGATCGTTTAGCAAATCTTCTATTACGATAAACATTACGCTTTAACTTTTTTATCGCGTAATATTATTTTATTATTATAATATTTCTTATTTATAGCAGTAATTGGAACTACTCATTGTCAGCGTAAAATCAAAAACATAAATATTATTTGATATGATGAGTTTATTTACATGAAAACTCATTAGTTACAAAATATTAAAATATGAAGCGCATAATACTACATCATAATACATATAGCATCAAGTTTCATGCTGATAATTTTGCATGTTTACGTCACATGTGAGATAAATTATTGCATAATCTTACAACTGTTCGAAATGTTGGATTCGCATGGAAATGCGGGTGGTCTTGGTCTACGAAGCCGCGTACCTAGCTTTATTTTTTTTTGCTTCCATAGCAATTTTACTGGTACTATGCATGCCGCAGTCGCCAGTATTGACAATAATATGACGATATATAGATTTAATCTCATCTCACATATATAGAGCTCTGAAAAAATAGTTTTTCTCAGGAAATAGATACAAAAATAGAATTTAACTATAAATTATAAATAAACATATAAAATAATAAATATATAATAAAAAATAAATAATCAAATAAATATATAAAATAATATTAATTTAATGTAAAGAGAGGAAAATATAATATATTAATTGCACGCTATTCGAGCCTTTTAACAATAATATTGCAAAATACTACATATAATTTCTTTAATGTAAAGAAGTAAATCATTGCACGAAAGAAACTTATTAGTTAGTCGCGATAATTTTTTTATGTAACGATCGATAAATTAATAACATTGACTTACAGATTTCCAAGTAGCAATGTTGTCCGCCGAATCTTACAAACTGTTATGTTTAGTCAGAACTTTAACTTAATATTACTTGAGAACAAGGATTGATGTCTCACACGAGTGGTCAAAGCTTGACTAGATCAACACTTGACTTGTTCGCAAAGCCTATCCCATTCAATCTTGCAATTCTCCTCCCCCTAATATTATATACATTCTACGCAGCGAGACAAATGCATATTTATTTCACATAAACGTCCCCTCCTATCAGTCAAGTGTTTTAATGGAATATGTTTGCTCAACTTGTCCAATTTGATTCTCGTATACACACTCTTAAGAATGAATAAGGATGAGTCATATTTAAATTGATAATTTAAATATGAATTTTATCCGATTATTCCAAGCAAACAATAATTATATAAATATCAAAATATATATCTGTATTTTTTTATATATGTGCTGTGCATTTTATATATGTATATGTATATATATATTGCTTGATATATTAATTATTATTCTTTGCATCGAATCAAATTGGTGTGTAACTTTGCATGAATTTCTAATCACATAGGAAATCACGAGTGCGCATAATATTATCTGTCAATATTGAACGTCGTAGTGCCGAATAGTTGCGGTAGGCAGATACAATAGTCGAATAGTGAGGGCATAACACATACACACACACCCATATACACATATACATTGCTCTACGGATTTGTTACCGCGAACAAATATGACTGCAGTTTGAATACGATAGAATGTGTGGGCATGCGCGTGTGTGTGTCTTTCTCTTTCTCTCTCTCTCTCTCTCTCTTTCTTTTTAATATGGACATATATATGCAATATGTATTTCAATCAATACAAATCTCTATCGTGAAATAAGTAATAAAAACGCGCGGTTCGATCAATAGAATCTTAGGTATTTGCAGAACCTTCTCGCAGGTGCTCCGACGATCCTGAATTCTCTTCGACATTCGTACATTCATACCTATCTATATCGAAAAACGTGACGAGTATCATGGACTTTGGAAAACACTTTCGTCCAGGCGCACTGCAGTTTCCGAACGACAGCTTCTGCGAAAGCGGTAGCAACCCTACGTTACATCAAGAAGGCGCATTCGGCGCGGGAAAGTCTCCCCGGCCGATAGGAATCGACGGGCAAAAGAGAGAGGGGAAATGCAGAAGGGGGATCGAATGCTGAACCGTGAGAAAGACAGGGAGGTGAAACGACGACGGTCGCTATACGTGGCCTGAAACTGGCAGGCAAAGGGGGTGAGAAAGAAAGAGAGAGAGAGCGGTTCCCTTGGGAGCTTGCTCGGCTCCCGGGCGCGTTACAGCGCACCGTCTCCATGGCGCGATCTATCGCCCCATTGACCGCCACTCCATTATCAAGGATAGTAATGCCGTAGCCCCGTATTCGTAACCCTGCCCTACTCGTGTGTCGCTCTTACCTAGAAATCCACCGCGAGCTCGCCCTTTTGTTGGTTTATCGGAACAACCCTTTGTTACTGCCGTCCGCGAGAATAATCGGAGTAGATTCGGAAAACGCATTGATCATTTTCAACGATATCTATATATACGGAATACGATTTACATGGAAAATACAAATGTCGAGGTTTATCTTTCGCCTTATGATATTAAGCCAATTTTCACAACGAAAGATCCATTTATAAAAGCTACCATCTGGATGAATCTCTACTTGAAACAAGAACGCTTAATACGTTGAACGTTTCCACGTTCGAATTGTAAAGGCAAATATACTGTGCAGCTCTTCATGAATTTTTGATCGAAATACGTGCGTAGTCATGCGCGCATCGTGCACAGTCGCGATAAATATTTAGCGAATTTGCTGCCAGCGGCACGATATTGGGTTTTTTTCGCCTTTCGTTCAATGTCTACGACCGTTTGGTCTTCGTTGAAAAAAAATAATCACGATAAAACGAAGCGTATAAATAATGAAATGTTAAAAACCACATTGACAGGACGTAATTGTATTATATCCAAAATAAGTCTTTGCTTCGCTTTTATATCGTTATTTTCATTTCAATTTTATTAAATTATAAAGCCAAGATTTTTAATCGTTTTCACTGTAACATATAGTCTATGATATTTTAATACATATTAATATTTTAAAAATTTTTCAAGAGTCACAAAATTATTAAAAATAACGATTATTAATTTTTTATTAACGCGTATTATTAAAAACGCAAAAACAAATAATATGTAGAATATTCATATTATGAAAAAAAAGTAATATTTTTCTAAACTTGTGAAAACTTACAGTTAACAAATTACAAGTTGTTCACAAGCGCGCCTTGGTTACGAGGACGCTCGAATTAATTACAGGCCACTTCTGACCTAACAGCAAACTAGAATTCGCTGCAGCTATATAATTAAATTATATATATGATTACTTTAACAAGTACAAAGATAACAGAAACTGCAAATTAAAAAGGAAATCTGAAAAGAAAATTACACTATACAATATAAAAAATGATTTTTATCTTAATGTAATTTTCAAAATTATTCAAGATATATTTTACGATGACAGAAAAAAGATAACTCTAATATATGTATATAGCAAGAGACATTTCACAAATCTAGAAAAATATTTTTTTTATAATATGAATATTGCACATATTTATTTGTATTTGCGCTTTTAATAACATGCGGTAATATAAATGGATAATTATTTTGAATATCTTTAATAACAGATAGGTAAAATAATAATGATGTTATAATGAAGAATGATAATATTATATATATTTATTATTGCTATCAAAATCTTTATTTTTATATTATTTTTAATATTTTTCCCACAAGAATAAACGCATTAAATCTTCCTGATTTGTTAGAGAGCAACGATATATAGCTTTCTTTCGCAATGATAATATAATATTCGAAAATAATTTCCCACACGCGCGAATGGCGTAAAAGGAATCACTTGGATCGGTCGTATCAGCATCGAATGCTCCATACAATTTCGCAAGACGCCCTTCGAAATCGCAATAGCGCGCGCGAACTTGCGTCAGAATATGTCTCGGCGTCCCTCACGGACATCCGCACTCCGATCACGTAGTTGAGGAAATCTCAACAGATAGACGCAAGCCGGAGCATGGACTCGCCCCGAGCAGCTGAAATGGGAATACACCTTCGTTCCCGACGCTAGGGAGAAGACGCCCGACAGTTCGACCCTATCGCAAATGAGGGACCGTGTCAGCGACTTTCGGGATGAGATGCGCGTATCGTATACGAGGCATTCCAATTTTCCTCTTTACGCGATATCGCGCGATAACGACTTTTTTACGACAGATAAAAGATTTCTATTCTATTCTTAGCTTTCTATTATGTTTCCAAAACAATTTTAACCGCCGCTAATTATTCTCTTCAACTTATAGCGGAGAGATTCATAATTGTTTTGACGTTTGACAGAAAAAAACGCGACAATCAATATACTCCCTCGGTGAGTTAGTGGTTATTTAATTTTACTTGATCAAATTTTAAAGAGAAAAATTTGATTGACTTTTATAACCTTTTTTTATTGTCTCTTATGATCTATTTCTAAAAGCCAATATTTCAATCTATATATATTCGATTCGATCGTTATGGAGGCCCTAAAGCCGCATATAATTCGGGATGTTCCTATATATTCGGAAAATCATCGATATTAGCTTATACCCTCATCGCACTTAATATATAGCTGCCTAATGCTCATCTCATGAATATATTGAATACGTTCTCTTCATGTTCAGACTCTCGAAAGAATCGAACCACGTAGAGAAAGGTGCAGCGAACGAATGTTTTTCACAATTGCAAAATTGCCTCCATACATGCGACTTTTATTAGATACATCGTGAACGCTTTATTTTAGCGAATTCGTGCAGAACCATCGCGCTTGCATGTCCAGGTTTATGATTCGCAATTGATTCCTGCTGCGTTCCTTCCTCTCTCATGCGACTGGAATACGTCGGTGAGACATTACTCAAAGCAAAACGTGAGCGAGATACAGCTGCGGCAGCCCGTCGACGATTTATAGCGGGACAAATACAGATGGGAAACTTTTCGAGGCGTAAGACGTCGGAAAAATGCTTTCGGCTTTCGACAGGCTCTCTTTACCGGTCGTCCTACCTCGCGTCCGTCCGCGTATGTAAAGTAATAATGGGAAATCGAGCGAGAATATGTCCGTTCGATTTCTCACGCAACTCACAGCTCACAGATACTGTCGTATCTCGGATCAGAACAAGCTAGCATAAAAATGCCACGACGAATAAGGAAAGGAAGTATATGTTTGCTCAAACGCGACTTCAACTGTCTGATGTATGTGACATTTACGTCAGAACTCAAATGAAAAAAAAAATTTGGCTAATACTTTAACAAACATATACGCGCGCGTGTATATAATATATTTTTTTATATATATATAAATTTTTATATACTAGAACAATACAAGCGCGCTGTGCGTGCGCCATTCTTCGATTTTATGTTAAAAAAATGATATCTTTTAAAAAATAATATAAAGTTTGTTTAAACTCGATTAATATTTTTTCACAGAAATTAGTTGATTAAAACGTTAATTTGCTAATTAAATTTTAAAATAATAATATGTTAAAAAATTAAAATAGTAATATGTTGTAAATAATATGTTATCATATCTTATTCTCGATTAATATTTTTTGACAGAAATCAGCTGATAACTGTCAAAAATATTAATCGAGTTTAAAGTATTATAGCATATTTTATTTAAAACATATTATTATTTTAAAAATTAATTAGCACAAATTAACGTTTTAATCAGGTGGTTTCTGTCAAAAAATATTAATAAAGCGAAAATTTGCTAATTAAATATTCTAGCTTACATATTTATATTTATATTGTGTATGTTATAATTTGCTAATTAAATTTTAAAATAATAATATGGTAAAAGTTATAAAATAGTAATATGTTGTAAATAATATGTTATAATACCTTATTCTCGATTAATATTTTTTTCTTTCTAAAGCTATATCTTTTCGAACGAATCTCCTTCGAGTTTTAATTAATTATTAATATTAAGTCATGTATATAGTATCGCGCGCGCTATTAGAGTGAAGTTGCCGATGTTTGTAGCTTCGGCCATTACCGAAACGCCGCGAGTATCAGGCAGTTGGAGCTGCGTCCCGCTGTGATTAATTAGTAAGCATAATCGTTAGAAACGATTTCTAACCTTTGTATTGTAATATTTATCAATCGCACATCGTAATTTCAACGTTAATATGTAGGCGTAATTGTTCGAAACGCATATTTCGCGAAAAATTTGATGCAAAATCTCTTGCCCACATAACCCAACTTAATCTGTTGTCGCGCGCGCGAATGTGTTGCGATCCGTGGATATATTTATCGTTAATTCTAGTTTACATATTTATATTGTGTATGTTATAATGCGAAATAATAAGATTATTCTAATATGTATGTATTTTATTTGTTACAGGTAGCATTGCGATACACAGTGCGATTCACGCGTCGTGTCGGGAGTGCCGTGTAAAGTTTCGGGCAATCGTAATTATTCGTATTTTCGCGAGTGTCGTGAGTGCTACCATGGACCAAGAGAGGAGGAGGAGGCTCGGGGAGGCATCGGGCGACATCGGGGCAACTGTGAGGTATGTAAAATAAAACATTTTTTCTAAACTGCATTGTTTATGAGATATTCGACACACACATATACATAATTTCAATATTTTGTTTTCAGATCAATGTGCTGTGTACTACAACTCCGCTATTGCACGTGTCGGTGAGTGAAAAATTGTTTATTTTATAATATTTCTATAGCGGTAATAGGGATATATAATATGTTATAATATCTTATTCGCGATTAATATTTTTTGACAAAAATCAGCTGATAATTGTCAAAAATATTAATCGATTTTAAAATATTATAACATCTCTCTTTCTAAAAAAAGGCATGTTAAGTCGATTCTTGCAAATATTGTTGCATCTTTTCCGCGATGCTGATTCACTGTTTCGATTCGCATTGTGCGTTATATTCGTAGCATCGAGAGACTGTCATCACGAGGGTTAGTAGTTTAACAGTTTGTTCAAAATAAAATAAAATAAAATAATATGTTTCAAATAATATGTTATAATACTTTAAATTCGATTAATATTTTTGATAGTTATCAGCTGATTTCTGTCAAAAAATATTAATCGCGGATAAGGTATATTATAACATATTATTTAAAACATATTATTTTATTTAATTTTATTTTGAACAAACTATCAAACTGCTAACTTTCGCGATGACAGCCTCTCGATGTTACAAATATAACGCACAACGCGAATCGAGACAGCCAATCAGCATCGCGGAAAAGCGACACAATAAACTTCGTTATATGCGAGTATCGACTTTACATATCTTTTTTAGAAAAGGACTTTTTTAGAAAAGGATAAATTATTTCTAGCGTATTTTTGTGTTAGATGAGAATATATATGAACGATCTACTCCTTCATTAATATGTAAAAGAGATTTGCGAAGTTAAAATAAAAAGAGAATTTATAAATCAATATCAAACCAGTTATAATTATGCGCAGCTTTGAAAACGGAACATTTTGTTAGGGAAATTAGAGGCGAAAAAGGCGTGACAAAAAAACACCATTAAAAATTTCATATTATATTTCACATTACACACAGCATGAATTAAACAAAATGATCATAAAACGAACTGGAAAATCTAATAATTTTTATAAAAATCTGATAGCTTTTATGTAAATTTTCCATTAAAAATTATGCATTTGACAATGAATAAACGAAGCTTAATGAAATGTTAGCTTGAATATTTTTAATAAGACGAAAGAACATATTTGATTTAAGCTAATTATATAATTGATTTCTATTTTATTGAACTAATACAACGATTGTATCCAATTTTTCCAACACATTATTCAGAGGAGGATATCAATATTATTCTAAAAATATTTTTCTCTACATATTATTATATCGAGTAGACAGCCACTCAAAACAATGTATACTTTATAGACCGCCAAACATACGTATATTTTTATTGAAAATACGAGTGATAGAGAAAATCTTCTTCATATTCCCATATTTCTGATTTGTTACTCCGTAATTTCTCTCTATTTCATTGAAGATATTTGACAGAACTTCCAATCGAATAATGGATAAAAATGCAATGTCATAATTTTCGCAATGTCAAAGATATCGACCGAAATATTTCTTGCGCTGTATTAATAAAGAATTAAAAGAATACAAATGCCTACTGATATACAACTGATGTATGTATATTTATGATTCGTATACAATTCACAATTGACACGACTATATTTTACCGCAATCGATTTCAATTATGCTCCTTAATCAAGCTTTAATTGCTTGGAATTATTTCGAATAGCAACGCATAAAACATTGTGTGAATGTGTGTTTTTAACTAAATCTGCTGTTTAATCAAATCTCTGACTCGGATGCGCGTGAAAAGAATATATGTCATATTAACATCTGAATTACGCAAGTTTCTTTAGTTACTCTGTCATTTGGGGTTCTTTCAACATACGATAATTCCTTGACTTGACAATTTAATTAGCGACAAATTTCTCGAACTATTTCTGTACGTTATACGAAAGCTAATGTGTGGCGTAATTAAACTTACGTGTAATCCATTGTTTAATTCGATGGGCGAGGAATCTTCTTTCCCACCAAATTCGACCCTGTCGAAATTCGATAAAACGTAATTTGTAGCATTAACGGGCCGCGCCCGCGCACAATCGCGCAGACACGCGATTAAATCGTATACGGCTGTAATTTCGCTCGCGCGAAACGAGAGCGGATCACCCTACCCCATCCGTCTCTAGAAAATTGTACAACAAATTGAAATGTGCACACTGTCCACCCCCCGGTCTCTCACTTGTCCGATCCCCTTTTTTCACCCTTATATAATGGCGTATCCGTAGTAATTACTGGAGTGGACTGTAATTCTCCAACGCGAGCGGGAAACGGGGTAAAATAAATGAAATAGCTACGTTTATTCGACAATTCGGTGAGGAAGTTTCTCTTCATCGCGAATTGCAATTGATAATAATTTAGAATGGCGCGCGGTTTCATTCACAGATTGATCGTTTACAATAACTCTTTTATACTTTTAATCTCTCTTGTTAATGGAAAATAACAAAGTGCCATCAAATTCCGTAACTATTCGTATTATATATCGAATACTGTAACTTGCAAAATCTTTTATTTGACCCTACATATATATATTTATGTTGTAAATTCTATGTGTCCATAATTATAAATTATGAATAATTTTTATTTATTATTCAAGAAATTACATTTTACAGTGACGTGAGAAATAGGATTTATTTTAAATGTCTCAAATTGTATGCTATTTCACAATTACTCGGACAAATTTTTCCCATTTTTTTAAAAATTGTTCCATCTTTATACCGCATTTATATTTTCACTGACAATAATTCGCTATTGCATGAAGTAATTCACCCCGGCAGTTATAAAAATGAAAGAATTCCGCATAAAATATTCATAATATTCCATCGACACAAAGTACGACAAACATAATATTTCATTTGGAAATTCTTTACGTAACAGACAGATAGACATTGTCCATCAGAAAATAATGACCTGTTTGCAATGTCAAAAGTAAGCTATATTTCGGAATAAAGTTGTGTGATTATTTCCTTAAATATCACTATATAATTAATCATCAATTTTAATATTGCAATTTAAATATATATATGAACATAAACACAAACACTACTTTTATTTTCATACAGAATCGCATAAATTTCAATATCGAATAAAAATTAGATCAACAAATAACGATTAATAAAATTATTATATCGTCAATTACTATATATTTCTCAATAATATAAAATGCAATTTTTTATTCCGCATGCATTTATAATGCAATTTAATTTCATTATACAGATCAATTCGTTTGCGAAATTATTTAACCGCACCAAATTTTCTACATAAATTATTGATGATCGTCTGTCGACATAATTTTATTTTGCTCCGAACCGATGGCTGATTATTTGTTTAAAATCTCTCTTTTTACATTAACTGATTCTATACGTCTATCGACCGAAGGTACGAATACGTATCCAAGAGTCGATAAAAGACGGAGCTTTAGTTCAGCAGTTGCTGTGTTTTATATAAATAATGTGCTTTAATTAATAATAATGATTACAATTTATTTTCTGCAATTACGTATTTTCGCGCGATAAATTATTCTGAAAAGTTAATATGTTTCCACTTAAATATCTCATTTTGCCGTCAGACGGTAGACATGCACATACGTATTTATTCACAATTTAGTTGGAATAAACATTTATCTACAAATGAGAACTTTCTAATATTAGAATGTGAATTTTTTATTTTACTATGCAATGAATGCAGTATTTTATTACGCAATAAATGTAATATTTATTTATATTCTTCCTGTCTAATCTTATAGAATTAAATTCTCATTTATTCTAACATTTTTACAATATAAATTTCAAAAAGTCGCGTATAATGTATACAAATAAAAAGACGAAATATTTTTTATGTAAATTTCAATATAACATTTATTAGAATTTAGATAAAAGTATATGTTATTAATTTTGTTTTACTAACGCATGAGTTTTATACTCTCTTATACAACGCAATATTGGAATACGTTGCATAATGGCATTATCAAAATTTTTATGCATCGATATGAACATTTCAGTATTTATGACAATAAATTATCATGTAGAAAGACATTTGATATCGCTTAATATGCTTATTAACATAATATAAATATTAATGCCACCGTTCATTCTGCGTTCTTCATATTTATAAGGCTTCAATTATCTCATACATGAAGTTAATTTACGTTATTACCTGCTATCAATAAAAATAATCGCTTTATTAACATGACTAATGATGAGTTTACACTCAAAATATATTCATTGCTGATGTGACGGTCGCATTCTCGCTGCGGGTCCCACCATTTAATTGATCTGATATGCTACAAATTGCAGATAATATACACTCATCCCGGCAAGTTTTATCTGTATAGAAATAATCTCTTATGAAGACTATTTTTGGATAAGAGAAATAGCTTTAAGCCTCTTATGAAATTACAACTGTTTTGTTCGCATAAATATCGCTGGAAATTACATTAATTTATGCTAATGACACCGAACGCAAGAGAGAACTAAAAATATTAAATCATATACGATAATAATACATCAATATTATACAAATATTTTGAATAATAAACGCCACAATCAATTTTTAATCTTAAATCAATCTGTCAAAAGTTAATTTGATTTAATCCATCTAAAAAGACTTGGCATTTGAGGGTATGATTTATCTGCAAATCTTGAAAAATTCAAGAACAGTTAAATCTTTAATCGTTGGTAACTTAATTAGAAAGTGATTATCAGAAAAGTGATTATTCGGACGTATTCCGGAGCACCGGCATATATACATATATGTACGTGCATACGAACAGGTATAGAGATACGCAGTTTGTGTTCGCATTGAATTTAATGATATCGCGTCGAGGTGAGCGCTCGCTTGTTCTCCGCCGTCGCACTTACGCGCCGTGCATCACATAAATTACGGAGGACATCCGTGCCATTTACAAAGCCGAGCCTTGATGAGTCAAATCGCCTGATTACCATATGTTTACCGTGCGCGGAGTTTCATAGCTCCGTGTGTATGTACGATGAGCGGTTCTCTCGCGACGCAGTATAATGTGGGATAAATTATACGCTCGTAAATCATTCCATCGAGAGCGAGCGAGTGGAAAGAAAATCGCCGGCCGGAATTTTTAACTTGCGAAATCGTGTTCGCCTGCGCATAATACGGATCTGCGAAATAATTGTTGCAATAATAGGCGGCAGCGATACTATAGAGTTGTGGAGCTATGAAATGCACCTGAATGCCTGAATTACACACATTCTTTTATTTATCCGGTTTCGTGAGAAAGAGAGAATCGGAGAATTATCAATCTTGTTTATTATAGATTGATGTGCGCTTTATCGATCAGATCCCCATTATCGTATCAACGCAATGCAAATTAATGTAATGTCATAAAGATATGCTGTAGAGATACACGAAAGGTCATCAACTGTTCGCCAATCTGCTTGTGTGAATTTTTTTCCCGTCGCGAAAGTATATATACGGCTAATTAAAGCAACACGCTCGTAATAATAACGGTGACACCGACAGTTAATACCTAACAAATTAAATTTTTTACGCGTCACGTTGTCCTGATCAGTTAGTTAGCTCGAATAATATATGACTGTCATTACGACTGTCTAGCAATATAGTTGCGTGAATAAATATGTGTCAAGGAAAGAAACGGCTATAAAACCCGTGTCTATTTCACGAGAATATCTTTCTACACAAATAAATAGCGTGTAGTACAGAAGCGTGTACGCAAAAAAGAAAAAAAAAGAAAAGAAAAAATAAAATTAATGGGAAAGTATTCGCAATCACACCAGAGTTTCGCGCTTGATTAAAGAAATTGCTAGTCGTCGCGAATGAGATATGTGAAAAATGTGAATAAAAAAAAACGGACGCGATCTCAACTCGCCCGAGAACCGTTAATTAATAGCGAGCATTAATAACAATAACGTTTATCGCAACGGAAACTATTGGGCAGATTTAATTCTTTACGCCGCGCTAAACCCCGTCGTCATCGTTGCCCAGCTGGATAATTTATAAAATCTGCCGCGGGAGACCCCATCGGTCCTCCTTTTCGCGAGGTTGAAACGGCGCCGCCTCGAGTCCCCGAGGGCTTCGGGCTTTATAATTAGGCAACGAAACGAATTGCGCCTGACGTCCGTATCGACTACCTAACTCAAATCTGACTAACGAGCTTTCTACTCATTTCTATATATATATAGGTATACGCGCGCGCACGCACACTCTCGTCGACCGCCTAATAAATCTTCCGACCATATCTTCGTCATTATCGGCAAACGCTTTACGTGAATGGAGCCACGTGATCCCTCCTAGCGCACGTTCGTTAGCGTCAGTTCTAGTGATTTATTTCGCAACGGCTCGCTGAAATCGTACGGCACGATAATACGCACCGATGCATCGCCATTAGAATTATTGAAACATTCCTGTCGCTGCGTAATTATAATAATAATTTATACGTCGCGTTATTTTCGACATGCGTGACTTGCGAAATGAGACGATCAGTTTGTCATGTCCAATGAATATCAGCGAGATATACGCGTATAATTTTGTAAGAGAATATTTTTTTCGTTATATATCTTAAAACGCGTATCTCTTACGCCGTCCGTCGACAGCAGATATTCTCGCCAGCAGGAATCGTCAGCACATAAATGCGATGCCGATCGACTTTAACGATGGAAACGTTCGTTGAAAATGAACGGTCACCGCGGCAAGTTCTCGCATTAAACCGGCAACTTATCGGACACTATAAGTATCCAGGACATAATCGTTAAACCGGCACACCCGTAATCCGCGCGAGCCGCAAGAGCCGATGGCGGTCGCGCCAATCGATGAAATAAATTCTCGATATAACGTTTCATCGATAAATTAATTGACCGGAGGCCTCGGACGTGGTGTGGGGTCGGTCTCTAGCGAGCCGTGCAAGAGTTGGCACACGGGGGAGGGATAGAGACCGAAAAGGGGACCGAAAGGGGATGAAGAGGCAGGAATGGTGGTGGAGGGATGAAAGGGGGGGAGGGACACAAACTGCAGAATTATTATTTGCGAAAGGCGCCCGACGTACCGCCGGCAAAACGCCGCAAAGCAGGGAGAGTTGTTACTGACAGCAAATATGGCCGCCAACCTCGCGGGCCCTCGGGCCAGCTTAATAACTTCTCTCTTACCGGAGCAGCGCAGCACCTTTTTGCGATTCGCCGGAGCGTTATTAATCGCTTGATGTGGATTTCAAACTTATTACCGCGGCTGACGTGATGGACATGGCCTGGGGGGGTAACGTTCTCCCCTTCCTCCAAAGCAACACACAGTCCACCTCTCTACTTCTTCTCCCTCGCCGCCGTGGATATCCATTTGATGTTCGAGCCAGGTGCTTTTCGTCTCTCTTCGGTTGACTTGCTCGCGGTTAATTTCGCCCATCGGCTCCGAAATGCGCAGTCAATTGACAAAGATCGCGTTATTACACCGTATACACCAATCGAACGGAGCAATTAACGCTGGCTTATCATTCGCTTGTCCTCTCTTTTGCCGGACTATTGCTTCGCGGTGAATTATCAAAGTAATCCCGGACACGTTGTTATCTCGTTACTTCTTCCACTTTCTTCACAATCACGTGTTGCTCCACATCGCTTGAAACGTATTGTCAGAAATTTAATATGAAACTACGGGCAATAAATGCAGAAGGTTTTTTTTATATACAATAGAAATTTATATGTTAATAAATGAGGGGAATATGTTTGTTTAAAATTTTAATTGTGCGCGATACAACTGTAACGCATATTTCATTTATATATGTATATTTATACTTTCTTGTGCCCTATAAAAATTATATATAACTCTACTATAATTATCCATAATTATACTATAATATTTAAACATACACAGCTCTAAAATTAAATTTATCGACAACCAAGCGTGTTTCTTATACAATGATACAGATGGCACCACGCTTACATCTGTGAAACTTTCTCAACGATTACACGTGGATCCAGTTTTACTAATTGTAAAAAATGTGATTTAATCTTAATTAACGATTGATTGTTCGCACCAACGTTCAAAAATCTTGAATGTAAAAAAATTAATTAAGAAGGAATGTTTTAATCGAATTTTACTGATTCTATTCAATTAGTTCTTACATTAATTAATATACCACGAAATACTTTTCTTCAATCAATATCTAATAAAAAAAAGAAACAATAGAGAATTCTGAAGTCATAATATTTTAAATATTGCTTTTCTTTTCTCTTTCGCTTTATCTCACATAGAAGACACGCGATAACGCTTATCAAATTGAAGCGCAGACGCAGGATTAATAATGCGAAACCAAGCGTCTTCCCTTTCCTTGAAGGCGAGTCGAAAAGACGAATCAGTAGGCTAAATAAAGCTGCCAGGATAAGGCAGGAGTCAGACAGCTAAACCCCAGGATGTCGGAAAGGGGCATGGTGCGGGGCAAGAAGGACCGTAGTCAGAAGGCAAGGGGATGGAGAGGGAGGGTGGCTCCCAGGAGACGCGTTCGTAGCAAACGCCCACGAACGGTGACAGTCGGCGAAGATTTACGACGCTATAAAATATCATTTGTATTTGATGTCAGAGCGAGGGCTTGATTAATGCACTGCCGGGCGCACAATGAATAACTGACGTGTTGTTATAGTAACATCAATCTGAAAGAAGCACGGGGTGAGAGCCGGTACCCCGTTGATAAATTGTGTAGATTGGAGTCGCCGTTGCTGAGATACGATCAGCGAACCTTCTACGATTCAATCATTAATGCCGTTTCTCTTTCGCCCCCTCCCCGTGTGGCCGGGATCGTTCATAACTCCCGACATATTTGCCATTCGCACGTTATCGGTGTACATCAACAATTTTCTATTTTTAACTATTAAAAATAAATTGAAGTAAATAAATATTACGATTTATTGAACAATAAAATAATTTAATTGTTTTCTAACAATTGAATATAATTCAAAATTGAAAACTAGTTTTTGCACACACACGGTTATGCTCACATCCAACAATAACAGTTGAAAAATTTGTTGGTCGAAAAATTCTGTAAATATTTTTGCTTACACATTTATGCGAAAATTATTCCGACAAAGGTAGACGCTTATAAATAAATCATTCGGCGCGCGGCATTGAAAAAAATTCAAAATCCTTCTCAATCGCATATACATATATTTCGAAATATTAATAAATATGCGGAGAGAAAACGATATGTATATTTGAAAACGGAAGCTTTAATTATCCAAAAAAAATTCAGACTTTACGCATCAATCTTTGTTGGAATAATTTTTATTCGTGTCGCTCCGACATTCAGGCCAGAATAAACGCAACCCTCCCCCCTATTTTCAGGAACGTTATCGGTCACGTGAACAGCACGAAAGTGTCGCGAAGTTTATGGCGAGGAACTGCGCTCGGTCGGTCTCTTATAACACAATCATTAATCACTTACCAACAATGATTTTATTCGCGGCGAGCGGTCCGAGCGTAACGTACCGTGACGCACCCCGAACAGCGGGGACGATACATCACCGCGATACGTAATATCGTCCTCAGCTTCGCGAAGGGAACGGAGCAGAACGAGAACAGCGGAGCGTTCGTCGTTGTTCAATTTCGACGTGTACCCGCGTCGCATTGTTTTCAAGCTGTCATAATATCTCCGGGATGGTAGACGATCGAAGATGTAAAAGACGGGGTCTAAACGAATGATTGATATTCTTTTCCCAACTCTTTGAAAAAAACGTTATTAACGAGAAGACTAATGGTTACTCTTACGATGACGTAAATTGAAAAGAAGGTATAACATATGCAATTACGATTTATTTTGCGCAATTTAATCGCGACATGTGCGAATATCATGCACAACGTATTAGGGGAGACGCAGATTGTACATAGTCAGAGAAAGATTTACGAAATATCGCACGTCCATCGATTTACCCCCCACGTGAATTCGAATAAGCGTGAAAATGATATCGCGCGCAGAGTAAGAAGTATACGCGGATATAACTTCTACAGGGGTGAGAGGCATGGAAGAGGGTAGAGGTTACTTTATTGTATATGGGCTGATTATGCTCGTAAATATTTCACCGGGGGGATGAATCGAGCAGCGGAACGAACGGACTCACGAGAGCAGGCATCGCGATAGGGACAGACCAACGGAAAATGGTGACGCGAGTGGCAGGGAACGAGGGGGGTGGAAAAGGGGGGACAGGGATTTACGCGTGCGAGCCTGAACGCCCTTTATACGTCGTCGACGTTATAATATATGACACCTATAGATCACAATTACGTGTAATGGCGCTCACTCTTGTATTCATGGCGATATTATTTCTGGTTGCCTTCCACGGTCGTCGTCGGCTCTCGCCCCCTCCCTCTCATCGCTCGGTTGTTCCTGGGAGACTTCGGTCCGTATGCTAAGCAGGCGGTAATTCTAGTTTGATTTACTTTCGCCGTTCACCCCCTCTCTCGAAGCTCTGCGGCGGACGCAGACTTCCAACCCCAACCGGGAAAGTGATTACGCTGGATCGGGCGATAAGTCCTTTATGGTTTTTGGCCATGGTGTGTCACGCATTGGCGTAGAACGAGAGCCTCTTGACTATCATTGACATTTACATCCTTTCGTTTATTATTATTATTATTTTCTTTAATTAAAATACATTCAAAATATTTTCTGATATTTTCTAAGGTAATTATTGACTTGACTTCCGAATTGACATAAATTGTGATCGGTTTAAATGCATAGCGCGACCAACATAAAATTACGCATCGTCACTCATGAACAGGCGCGTTAATGCAGAGAAGTGTATTTCTGCCCCGGCATGGAATGTCGATATTCTACTCCGGAGACTTGGAAGAGACTCGGTGCAACGTGACACCTTAAATTAAGGAAACGAGAAGCGTCAAGATTTATACGACTGTCATCTTGCAGCGGCTGTTCCTGGATATATCTTGTACATCAAGCGGGCTCGTTAAGTAATTAGTTCGAGCAGTGTCAGCGGAATCATGGGATATAATCAAAAGTTAGAAACGCGAGCGATTAATTATTACCTTACGCCGGGGCTCTCGAGTCGGAAATGTCAGTTCCTGGCCGCCTCTGGATTCGCCAGAGGCACCTTACTCACACTAACTACGAATGCGTTGTCATAACGAGACGTCATTACCGACTATCCATTACACGTGACGGATGTTCACCGAGCATTATGACACTCAATGAATATTCACGCCCCGTTATACAGCCTTTTATAAATGGTCGCTATACGGCCAGATGGATGACGTAAGCGAAACCACATTTAAGCGTCGATGTGTGATTCGCATCTCGCAAAAATGGATCTCATTTTGATGCAGATTCGCGAAGGTATCGACACAACATCCTTGCAACAATCGCGACGACCTGATCTTTCACGTATATTTTTACATGTGTCTAAAACTCTCTACATTTCACTCAACTTTCACGTTATCATTAAACGTGTTGACAAGTCTAATTCAGATTCAGAGTTGCTACAAACTGTTACAGTTCTTTCTACCTTCGCTCACTTAACCCGATAATTAAAATTAGCGTAGATTCTTTTTGCGAACGAGTTGAACGAGACGCAGAGTGTCTAGACTTTCGAGACTATCTTAAGCCTCGGATCAAAAGAAACAAGCTTTCTCTCTATAAAGTATATACTATAATAAAATAATCCGACAGCGTGCGTGCCACGCCATTCTCACTGCCGACGTCAGCGTCGACACATGTGCACGTGCGAATAATAACGTACACACTTATGCGATGCGGAGAGATAACTATTGTCCCGAACCCGGAGGAGTAATGCCCCATTGTGAAACGGTTACAATGACGTATCGCCTGTCATCAGTGAAACGACGGCAATTTTATTCCATCCCGGTCCGTGCTTAATGACCGTGTCGAAAGAAGCGGGGGGAGGGAAGGGTAAAAAATATTAACGCGTTTCGAACTCGCCGCGAGATTGTTAACGATATTATACCGTACATACGTACGTGCAAACAAGCCTCTTTCGCTTCAGCGCAAAATTGACTCGTTCCATTTAGAAGTCTTCGGGCCGCTCGCACAGACGGATGTCAATTGCAAACAAGCAAGGTATCCGCGTGAATAGCAATTTCCTTTAATTGTCGCGGTGCGCATAATACGTCTGTTTCGCGAACAGCTAGGTTGTCCGTCGAACAAACACGCGGCGTAAAACACCGGGGGCGCGTTTTCGTCCGGTCGCGCGTATATGTATATACATATATTATACCTATGTGTTTTATGCGTTTAGCGACGTACGTGCGGGCGCACAAACGAATCACTCACGTTTCCTGTAAATTGCGGATTCATGGTTTATCGGCGTACGGCCGAAACGTTTTACTGCCCGGCGATGCGCGATAACGCCGCGCTGACAGCGGAATGTCCCCGGTCAAAATGAATCCAACGAGTACACGCGAGACGCATATGCGGGAAACGTATTCTCTCGTGTTTTGTTTTTCGCGGGCGTGCCCGGAATATCGAATCTGTCCAGTGACGTAGGACGAGGACGGGAAGCGTCCTAGTCGATGGCACCGCAAACATTTTCGTCAAGATTTTTAACGCTCCGCGATCAGGTCTAAAAAATCCCGATTTTTTTTCTTTTTTTTAAATATAAATGGAAATACAGAGATTTATTTAAAAAAGTTTACAATCGATCTTAGATAAATGGCTCGCTAAATCACTTTGCACGGTAATAGATAGCGGCGCGAGTAATGTATGTGTTTATATGCCTTGCAAATTATAGAAAGTTATATTCCGGTTGAAAGATGTGACAACTCGTATATTGTGTAATTCACGCCGGCACTGAACAGGACATATATTATGATTTCGCTTTTAAGCGAATTTACTTCATTCCGTTTGATTCGCGCGTAATGCTCGTTAATTTAATTTCCAATTAAGCGTATACTGGTTTCATTAAGGGCGTAACGTGACTCATTAAATGTGATTGCATGGCATTTATCCGCGTAGTATTGACAAATACGTGTTGTATCGGCAAAGCGTTTCGGGAAAACAGTGGATTTAATGCGTATGCATGCGATTCGATAGAGGAGGATAAAGTTTGATAAGTCAGAGATGGAAGCTGGAAACTCTTTTTTTTTCCGTCAAGAATACGCGCAGGTAAAATGAATATTTTGACGAGGCAAATTATCGAGCAAACGCTTATTATTCAAAAAGAATATTTCGTACCGGAAAATTACATCAAGGCTCTACGCGAGTATATATCTAACAGCGCGCGAATCCTCGTTGGAAGATAAATGAGCCAATCTGTTAAACCCGGGCTTGAGATACGCACCGCTCTCGCGTGGCAATTATATACGTTTCCTGAGGTCCAAATTTATTATGTACTAAAACGCCGTTATTGTTGCAAGAAGGCGGCCGTTGAGTAGAAAAAGCTGCCGTTATTAATTCGCATTAGTTTAATAGGTAAAGGTGCGCTCGCGCGCGCGCGAGGAACGAGAGGGAGGAGGAGAAGGTGAGGTGAAGAAGGGAAGGGGTGAGAGGAGGGAATAAGGTCACGCCAGAAAGTGAGTAATGAAGGCGGTTTATCTCCGAGGAGTAACTAGCGGTGTTCGTGTAATGGGGGCATTCATCAACGCGATCTCACATCGCCTTTCCGTTCGCGTTTCAGAGTCTCATGACGATTTGCGCTACGTACGGACGGTGAGAAACGGAGCTGAAACGATTTCTTTCTGCACGCGCTCCTGGAAAACCCTCGTTGCCACTTTGCCGCGCAAGATTAATGCCGGCGAAGTGGTGTTTTCGGCGCCATTAATTTTTCTCTCCCCATTTATCAGTTTTAATTCCGGGAGGCCAGACTCTCTCTTTCTCTTTCTCTCTTTCTCGCGCCCGCTCGCGTTCATATGACGGATGGGATTAGCGCAATTGAAATTATTCCCCGTATATTCGCATAATTTGTCGCGTCGCGTTGATTTCGCTTAAATATTGTTTTGCGGAAAACAAGCGTAAAGATTTGTTTCGAGAATACGATCGTTTCGCGTATAATATGTACATTCGCTATATCCTGTTTTTTATTGCACGCGTTACGCGCGCGCGAGTTCGAGAATAATTTATAATAATTAAGCCTCTGGCCGCGGCGCGTTATATATATTTGCGCGGCCGCTAACGAGAGCCGCAAATGGTCGTCATTTATTCCAATAAGTTGAAACGATTTTTCATTGTCGCCGTTATCTTTACGTAAAATCGAAGATACATTGACGTATCGTTGCCCGCGGCGAAAGCCAAACCCCAGCTAACATTATAGTAGTGTTTCGCGTTCGGAGAACGCGGTCATTACTTTCCTAACGAGGAAAACGATCGTATCCGCAAAAATGCGGCTCCCCTTCCTCGACTTGTACGTCCTACACTCTTCCCCGACGATTGACATTGGCGGCCGCGTTTCTGCGGCGCATCAACGCCACCGCAGGACAAGCGACAGGAACAACAACCGGCACGATATATATCCGCGGAACACGCAACGAGCGCAGCGGGCAGCCATATTATTACCGTCTTTTCGCAGTCCGCGCCTCTGTAATTATGATTTTATTTTTATGGACATAAATTATACGGGCCGCCTAGCTGTGTCATTATATGGCATTTTAATTCAAGGCTGTAGACATAATGGTAACCCGCGCCACACGGAGCTCACACACTGCTCACCTGCCCGTAAGTGAGGGAAGGAACCCGTATAGAAGGGAGGTGGGGACCCCGATAGTAGTAGGGTATACCTGGAGGACTTTGCCTCTTGCGGTTCTTCGGCGCTGATGCGCGTTTTTGCCCGCTTCTTTCGCGCTAACCGACCGCTGTGCATCGGTCGCACACAACACACACACATATACACATCTTTATATTGTTTAATTTTCCGCGTCGCGGTCGTATTGCGAAATAATGGCACGTACGTTGCCATATAGCGATCGAGCGGTTAATAACTGCGAAATTAGAAGAGAGTTGTTAGCGATTCCGCTCGGCCGCCTCGCAACCTGGCAGTTTCCTCGCGATGGTTAAGAAAGTACATACATCGGCGTCGCTCATTTCGTTCGCGTATTCATCGCGTACTCTGCAATTATGTAAGAGTACTCGCAACGATTTCACGAAACGATTACGAAACCCCCGTGTAAAATAAGGAGCACGATTTTAATCTATATTCCCATTAATTCAGTTGCCTTTTTCCTTTATGTAATAATGGCAAAAGCAAAGTGATGCTAAAGAAGACGTAAAGTGTTTTATTCATCCGGTAATTTCATCTTTTACCAGGTTTCTACAGAACTCGCCGTAATGTTTTCCAATAAATTCGAACCGTGAATCTCGAATCCGCTTTAATAAGCCAAATTGACTGTACATATAATTTGTCGTTACAAAGTTATATGTGACAAACGGAATACAATCAACGTGTGCACATGTTATTTAGAGGGAAACAAAGCTATACATATATATTATCGTTAAAAAAGACACGTTTACGCGGCGTGCGTGATATCGCTGCTTAGCTACCTATTACGGACATGTTGCACTATGTTATTTTAGAATGTAATTTCCCTCAACACAACACATCGAGTACTCCCTGTCCTTAAACGACAGCACCTCCGGCTACGCCTCGAGTAACCCTCTCGTCGATAAGCCATGGCCATGTGTATTTAGCACCAGTGCACGTGAGTGATATTCGTCAAACGTTGAATATACGGCTATAATTTAACCGCAATTTCACAAATGCGATACGCCGGGGACCTGACGATTGCGTCAAATAATTACGTAGCGAGCTGTTGTTACGTCGTTACGACCGTCGGAATTACACTTAATTTGTAGTCATAAGCGTACGCCTTACTGCGCGCGCGGTTTGCTTTTGACAATAATTTGTATTTTCTCGGAAACGCCGTCTCCCCTCGCTACTATTCGTAACAAAGACGATGGCGATGAAAAAAAAAAAAAGAAACTACGGTAATTTCAGAGATCGTGACTCGACTATACTCGTCAAAATATTTTCTGCTTCTCTTACCGCTTGGTGTGACGCGTAAATACCTACCTATTATACCATCCAGCATGTGCCAGCTCAAGCTTACGCGTATATCTGGCGCGTATATATGTATAGGCTCCGTATATCGTTTCTCCACGGTTATAAATTCATGGAAAAGCGCGTTAAAAAAAAATCAAGTCCCGATGTGCTCCGAAAGGTAGAGAAACTTCTGGTCCTGCTGACGGGTTATTCTTTTAATTGGAGCAGAACGTAATGGCCATCGCGTTGAAAATGACATCGCGCGGAACCCGTCAGCGACAGCGTGACAAAAGACAGGGCAAAATCGGAAGCTCGCCGGCTTTTTGCCGATGAATGGTATGAGGATCAACACGCACGGTAGCCGGTAATACTTGATGTTACGAACGCACGGCAGAGTGGCAAGCTGTCAGCCCGCCGCCGCGCTGTCAGTCTCCTGTCTGGTTGCTGTCTGTCTGTCATTCACTCACTCAACCCACTCATTTGCCCGTCCCGTCTCTCCCCGACTCTTTTTTCGGTTCTCCGTCTCTCCGTCTCTCTGCCTTTCTCTCCATCTCCCTCTCTCTCTCTCTCTCTCTTTCCCTCGCCCTTTTTTTCAATCTCTCTCTTTTTTTTTTTTCGTGACTGGCGTTCAAACTCGTTGGCCTCGTTACAGCGACGGACGTGCGCATCTGCATGCGAAAATATTTTTTCGGTCCAAAGTACTCGCATTGCTATACCCACCCGCGATGTCTGCCGAAAATTCATGCCAGATGTAATCTCCTCTGCGTGTGATTCGCGCAAAGGAAATCTCTATCAAGCGGATGCTACGATCGGAGAAAAATTAAGATGGATCGGAAAATGAATACGCGTGTTCGAAACGGTCTCATTTTTTTAATGAGAAATCATGAAATTACTTGCGCGTTCAAATGAAAATATTTCAAGTCTACGTTTCACTATACGAAAATAACATCTGCAACAGATGGATTTGCTTCGCTAAGAAAAACGATATAAACATCGAGATAATTTTTAATACTCCGAAATAGCCTGAAATCTCTCTTTAATGGTGTAATTCTTGAAAAATGAAACATCCCGAAATCTCGTAAAACGATGCGTAAGAAGCGACCATTAACGTGCAGCCGACGTAATGTCGGTCGTAAACCGAAGAAGACGTACGGAGAGACGCGAGGACACCGAGGGGACAATGAACGAGCTTATTCGCGTTGCTATAAAATATTCTCTGTGTGCCGTGGTGATGTTCACGCAACCGTGAAACGCGAGCATCCGTTTAATGATAAATTAGAGCCGACGCGACACGCCGGGAACATCGAACGGACGAATATGTCCGAGTGTGTATGTACATGAATCCCGCTCTCTCCTTTCATTTATTTTATTTTATTTTTTTCATCGCGGCAGTACCGAACGATTTAACTCGCAGTTGTTTGCATATCCGGTTTATGTTTCAATCTAGTTCCATCAATATGAATAAACACCGGTACGCGAGGTAGCTCGGCGCGGCATTAATATGTATTGGCAATAAATCGATATCGATAATTAAAATCTGCGCCTGGCTAGCTAGGGGTCCTTGAGAGAGAGAGAGCGCGCGCGAGCACGTTTATATAAAAGTTCAATTTGTTATATGTTACTGCATGAGATGACTATAAATATTGCGTTACCCTTTTTAACCGGGATCGTAAATCCGCGTGATTTATGCCCCAGCCGTCTGAGAGAGCCAAAGGGGTCGAGATGGCATACCGGTGACTGCGCGCGCGACGCCAGGATCTCTCTAGTTCTTTCGCGCGTAACTAAATTCCGCCGTTCCACTTTATCATTATTTCGACCGCCACGGACGATTTTAACCTGATTAAAATGCATATAGAAAATTCCACTTTTCTTCCCCGCGTCTTTTTCACGCATTGGCGAATAGAGCGATATTTGGGTCGACGTGCTTAGGTTCTGCGTACGATTGATTTGTTTGATCTTTATTACACTACGTCTTCGTGTACTTGCTGTACTGATAAACATAATTTTATCAGCAATCTAAATATATGTATATACAAATGTTCGCAAACTTACTATATTAATACAAAATAACAATTTGATTAAAATCTAAATTGAATACACACGCGCAGCAGTGTTAATCTTTTCGTTCTCTGTGATAAACAATTTTAATAAATGTCAGTTAAAGATACGAATAGATATACATATATGAGTGCGATAAAAAATTGTACATTTGACACAACACTGCGTGTAAAGTTAAGTTGAAAGCTCCAAAGAAAGTATATATTATAGTCTGTATATATGCGAAGGTGTGTATCTAAAAGGCACATGTGAGAAATTGCATTGAGAAAGACGTTGTGATAACTGTTGACAAATGCCGCAAAGAAAGGAGGAACAGAAACTCGCGCCGACTAATGACGCCATCCATTTCCTTTTATACGTCGTGTGACGTTACAAAGCATCAGCCATCCTTCCCTTTCTGAACCCTTGACGCGTATTCACGCGTTAAAAGTGTCCACCTTGAGAGACGTCCCTCCTTATTCCCTTTGCTCGTCTCTCTCTCTCTCTCTCTCGTGCGTTTCATACGCGTCCATTGTGTTGGGAGTATGTCCGCGTGCGTATGCGGGAAGACAGTCGATATCAAACGAGCATATCGGACATGGAATCCAAGAGGGTTCCCAAGGGACGAGAAGCTAATGGTCCGCCAGGTTCCCGAACGTTATTATTACTTTGGCTGATGACTTGTGACCCCCCTCGCTTTGAACATTTGCCACCTATTTATCATTGAGAACTCGTAGGGGAGGAAACGCCTCAAATTAGAAGCAAATATATAACTTAATGCCTATCGACGAATATTGAAAGCGGGGATAATAAAGATCCACAAATGCTTCAGACGATAAATATTAACCGCATAATACAAAAAAATTGTATAAATGTTATTAAACAAAGATTCTGTTAGATTCGCATAAAGAAATGCAGCGAGAAAACAAAGAAAGAATAGAAAGAAACAGATATTTTTTTTTGTATTTGTGTTTTAATACACTTGTTGATAAAATTAGATATTAAAAATTTTCACGGTAAGGAAATTCGCAATCTTATATTTTTAAAAATCTATAAAAGAATTATAGTCAACTTTTAATATTTGCTATATGTTTAATAGAATAAGATGAAAAGAAGGATATACGGAAAGAAATCTGATATTAGATAACGTGCTCGAAGGTACTGTAGGACAACATATTTGACAAGTTAAGAGGAAAGGGCGGAAAGTGCGCGCAGAAAACTGCTCATACATTTTAATATTCCACGACTATGCTATTATTTGCCTCGGGCGGATAAAGGAATTATTTACTCTTCGAAAGAGAGAAGGTAAAGTAAAAAGAATTCAAGAGAAATGAAAAAGACAACTTCAATACATGTAGAAGCAACAGACATTTGACAAGGACATCGCTGTATGAATAACTCGAGATAAAATACGTGTATACGTGATGAGAGAGAATATTTACACATTAATGATTCATGCAGAGTATTTGAGAGATCGAATATACGATAATAGAATAAACGCGTGTCTCCGGTATCCAACAAATGATCGGGCAATTTCGGGAAAAGGCCTATCGATTCCTCTGTTCGAAACTCACTGGAGGCCGCTCACTTTCGGTCGCGAGCGAGTAAATCGCGACGTATCATCGTCTCCGCAACAGGGCATGAAAGGGGCTTTACCGAATCTCTGGCAAAATTCCCGGAAAAGTGCCGAGGAAAAAGGCTACCCCGCGGTGGAAGGACGCGAGTCGACGAGTGAAGTGAACGAACCGAGGCAAAAAGGAGGGAAGATGACTGCTCGGTTGAGTAATGGATCAATTTATTTGCTGGGTGTAGGTACCTACCGGGGGTAGTAGATACGTATATAGGCGGCGTATAACAGGGCAGAGAAATGGCTACGCTGGATCCCCCCGGGTGTCGAGTAGAAAGATGTGCTGCGGGATGCGGGCCGCCAAGAGACGATTTCGCTATCCCCCTCTGGCTTACCGTCCTCGCCGTCGTTCTCGCCCTCTCCGACTACCTAACAGAGCTCCCAGTCTCCCTTCTTTCTACTCTTGGGCGACGGTGGCGGTGGCGGCGGCTGCACGATCCTCCGCAGCCTCTTTCGCAGAGAAGATCGTATTTATTTCCACGGTGGTGAGAATGGATGGCGTTCCGGTGATCTATGTCCCGGCGCAGACACATCTCATTTACTCTACGAAGCATAATTCCTTAACACTTTTTCGGGGAAAAGTGCTCGTATATCTTGGTTACGCCAGCAAGTCGCGCGAATTCCACGCTTGGCACGCTCGTATGAGCAATTTACGCCGCGCACGCTTTCTCCCATATTTCACATTCTGTCTTCTCCTTCGGACGGCTATGTTCCGTTTGATTCCGATTCCCGTTAGCGGGAATTTTGGCTCGGTCTAGAACGCGGTCTATTTTCCACGTGAATTTTTCACTTTTCTTCCCTTTGTGTCATTTTTTTCGCTCGCACATATATACTTAAAAGTAGTATGTATATGTAGAACACAGTGCATAATGACGCGATGATGAATAGTCTTTGAATTTTCTTTGTACACGTGATATGATTATTCATCGATCGATTATGCCTGAAGATCCATCAACTACCTCAGAGGCAACTCACAAGAGGGAACGAATTACCAGCGACGTACCGACGATTGGATATCGAATTAGAAGGTTGTGCATTAGTCGCTGCCGCAGGTGGCTATTTATGTAGCGTCCGCGAAGTACCTGTATCACGATCATTAATAAATAACGGCATTATGCAAATGGGCAATTTGTCTCCGGGCACCGCGGAGAGGCCAGCGCACGAGCGCGCTCTGTCGTGGTCATTTTAAATATCAAATGAAAGTACGGACGCGCGATGCACGGCAATTTATTTTCGTGCACACTGTCAGACCGCGGTAAAGCAGCGGCTCGCATTTATAATGAGAAGATTAATGATGCGTCACGGCATGTCCATATGAGGGTGCACGCTTGTATGAGTGCAATGATGGCCGGCCATTAATTTATTGCGCGTCGCGACACGACAGGGCTGGGGCGCGCGTCGACGAGTTTTTCATGTTGATATCATTCTTGCTTTATCTGCACACGCTGTACGGGGGCTTTGTCAGCGGTGTAAATAGAGATGTAAAATCATTCAACAAGCGCGGATTACGCCCGATGACTCCGTAGATCAACAGGATATAGCTGCGCGTTTCCGGTATTCCCCTGTGGTTCACTTCGCTTAATTATTATACGACCCTCTCTCTCTCTTTCTCTCTCTCTTTCCCTCTCTCTCTCTCTGGACATCAATGAATAATATTGCGAAAACTAACGATAGAAATTACCGATAAGGAATATATGTTTTATTGATCGAATTATAAAACACGAAATCGAAAATGGAAATTTAATATCAAATATTGCAATAGATTTTTTTTCCGCGCTTTATCACTATAGATATTAAAATTGAGCAATATGTTATCAATTTACTAGGTTATTATTGCATACAATAGTAAAATTCACAAATTATTTGCAAAAAATTGGCAACGGTAAGAGAAATAAATGGGAATATAAAAAGAGAATTAATTTTTTGCGAATTCAATAGTCAATTTCAATTTTCAAAATAAATTTCTTTTCAATGTACGCGCGCGCGTAATGTCAGTTATTCGTGTATTTGATCATTCAAAAATAAATTTTTGTCGGATTAACCAAGGGCCAATGAATTTGTCAATTTCGATAAACACATTTCTGTGTATGAACAAACAAATATTTACCCAACGCGTGGCACACAGTGTTATTTATGGCAGCGCGTGACACGATAAAAATAGGGCTTGTACGAGCTTTTTGGATTGATGATGTGTAACCTCTATCAGAGATACGAATGGAGATATAAAGTCTTTTACTCAGTCTGTTACACTCAACGATAACACAAATCATTTGCGGTTCATATAATCTTAGACGTAAAACAAATATCTGCCATTTTAAGTAAAAAACTGCATGCACATTTTACAAAATATATTATGTGCTTAGAATTTTTTCAAGAATCTATTTTTAAATTGTTTGCTATTTTTCTTTCTTTCGAAATATCCATAAAAGTACCGTTAAAAGATTTTATGAAAACATTCTATAGTTTAAACAAGAATAAAAAAATAAATTTCCTTTCTCTCTTATATAAAGGGGACTTGGATGTTATTTACATTTGATTGATGAAATAATACACCGCAGCACGCAAGTTTAATTAAAATTATAATATACATCGTGCGATGGAAGTATTCGTCTCATGTTAACTGGAATTTGAGCCTCGATCGAAAGACCACCAACGTTATAATACTTCCTCTGCAATGCTTACATGTTAACGCAACCCACCACTTAAAAATTTTAATACTATAGCCATAATGTACGTTGTATTATATATAAAAAGCAAGGCTCTATATATAAATTAAACTTTTATTAAATATTTTTATCTATTTTTTAAAGAATCATGATTTAATATTAGCATTAAACTGTTAATTATTTTATTGCATACATTCATCTGTTTTAAAAATCATCTAAATTACACGTTATACTATTATTTATTATTTCTTTTTTTTAGATATTAGTCACAAACATATACTTTTCTATTTTAAGAAATTTTTAGATGTGATATGTTCATCATATCTTATTTCTGTATATTATTACCTAAAGTATTAATTATTAAAACTTTTATACAATAATCTTTATTATATATACCTATTAATGCATTACGTTAAATGTACGAGAGGAATGGGAAAATACACAGCTAACAATTTAAATTTTAAAATTAGAAACATTAATTAAGTAAAAAAGAAATTTAATTTAAAAAGAGTTACAAAAGATAAAATTATTGAATCAACTACATATATATAAACTGTCTATATTTGCCTTATTAAATTTTCCGGGAAAAGTAACCGAATACTTTTCTTACAGTTAAAAGAATTTAAGATAGCAAGCAAATAGTATGATGCTATCAGAATATACATAACTGCGCTATTCTCGATAAAAAGAATAATTTAAGAAATTCACGCGCACGCAAAATAAATATTTTATGCCGGAGAGATAATTTGCCTCACTTACAGTGGTTTCCGTGTGCATAACAGCTGCCTTTTAGTTGATTTAATAACACACTTAATTACTGTCTTACGCTTCTGTGCGCGCGGTAACGATATTACGAGAATCACAAATCTGTACATGTTGGTACGAGCATCAATTATGGTTATTTTGATATAATTCGAATATGCCTGTTAACTACATAGACACCATAATCATTATAACGTTATAATTTTGATGTATAATTACAATGTTCTTTTGCTTTAATTGCTGAAATTATGTGAAATAATCTTCGTGTAATTTTGTCCCTATTTTATCCGCATATAGAGTTAAAATTTTCTTGAATAGAAAGCTCAATGTAATATAATAATTCCATTTGTCTCGATATATTTAAGAATTTTAATTGATATCCTTCAAGTAAGCAGTAGCTTTTTATAAGATTTTAATATATACCAAACAAATGTATTTATTACAAATTAAAAACCAAATCTCGAAAGAACACAAAAGAGCAAAAGAAAACATTTGAAAAACATGATATAAAGTCAGTATTGAATAAATACTTGTGCTGATAATATAAATCAAGAGTCTCATCGTATTTCATACTATATATGTATCTATAATTCATATTTTGTCACGTTTTATCACATGGATGATTATTATCTGTCTACGATAAATTTTAATGCGAGACGGATAGAAACTAATCATAAAGTAAACATTGGACAGCGAGAAGCAATAAAACACGTGGAGACTGTCGTAGCGATGCGAACGAATAAGCGAATACCCGGGTATTTATTTCGCATTCGCCGTGCATAGTAATTAATAGCCCCAATCGAAGTGCATTAAGAAACCGCGCTGTCGGGTGCGCTCGTTAGGTATGCACCGGCCGATGTTTCCTTGCAAGGAAACGCGGGTCCTCATATACGGTAACGGTTGTCCGGCGTGCGGAACCGCCTGGTTGCATGTCCACGGAAAGGTTACCGGCAATAAAATACCCGACATCCGGCGGCTATTAATGCCGCGGCGCAAAGCCAAACGTCATTTACATCGGCACTTTATTTCTATCGCGTATCCGCGTCAGTGCTCGCACACAGAGAGAGAAAGAGAGAGAGCTCTTTCACCGTTTGCCGCCTTAGGGCCGATCGCACCAGCACACATCTGAGAGCATCTCTTTTTTATCGTTCAAGCACATAAGACGCGATACTTAGGAGCTTCTAGCTTTTTGCAGACTCTAGGCAAACCCTTGACTCTTGAAAAGCAAATTTTCTAGTTTCAAGAGACACAAATACATAACTCTGCTATATAAAATCGAAATTATAAGCTTTCCCAAAGGGTAATATGTTCAGTTGTGACTAAATTTTTTTCATATATTTATAAATAAATATAAAACACTTTAAATTACAGTTATACGCACAGAATAATATTTTTTGAAAGATGTTGAAACGTATGGTGTAGAAATTCAGATGCTCGGAACACATTAATGTCGCTGATTCTGAAATTTTACGTGCCGTCGTAAAGCGTGCCACAGATTCATAAATCCAAGTGGCTGACTTGTTGGCGGCAGGAAAAACAATTTCCGGTGAAACGCCGAATTAAGTACTTATCTTTACGAGCCGCCGTGCAATTTTCTGAAAGAAGATACGCCGCTAGGTGCGCAAATGCTGGGGGAAAAATTTATCACGGTCTCGATAATACATCTCGAGTGCATAATCCATTTATTAATAAAAGTTACACCCATGTATATAGTAGATTTCGATCGTCGTGATAACGTGGAGAAAGGAGCATTATATCGTCGTAAAGATGTTGATGTGAATCTTCTAAATTCCACTCGTCGATCGAACATCATTAACGCAGAAATGTATTCTAATCCTCGTAACTTGTACTTCGTAATCCTGTTAACTTGTACAACGATTATTTCTCTTATTAAAACAGCAATCGATATCTCCAATGAATTCGCGCGTCTGCGGCAACTCATCAAGTTAATTACAAAATCCGCGATGAAAATCTCAAAGCGTTCGGAGACGACGGCCGGAGAATGCACGTGGTACAAGTTGAGCTTACGAGAGTCAGTTGGCCGGAATAAACTTACTGACCGTTGCTTGGACCGCCGCCAATGCGCCTATCCGCGTTGGTATTCGTCTTTTCATCGCGACACACCTCGACCGTGGCGGATAGATTGATGCGCGACTTAAAAGACGTAGGCGAAGCGATCTGAATTATTCGCGCGCCGCTGATGTGCCGCGAGATTGAAATTTTCAGTGCCCGAAGCACTGCCAGCTATGTACTCGTGACGAACGCTTCTCTCTCGCCGTGTCATCTCGTCGTACAAGCGATCTGCGAGTGTAAAAATACTCACCGTTCGCGACCATGATCGTCGATAAATAATTAAACAGTCAGGGATAAATTCCAGGCGTAAATAATTAATCGTGTAAATAATTCATCATTAAAATTGATTTCTCGTACCGCGCGATAGCCATCGAAGATGGCTCGACCGAAAAATGATTGCCGAGAGGCAATTTTCAAAGAAACGGAGAATGTAGGTTAAGAGTAAACGTCCACGTGCTAACGCGACGGCAACAACGTCGGAATGCCTTCGGACACCCTATAAATTCTAATTTAAAATCACAGTGTCGCAACGGAGAGGTCCTCCAAGAGGCGAGCCATTTCTCAGTGTGTTGCTCGTATAGCTCATTCGTTTTATCGTCCTGAGCAGCACCGTCCGTCAGTCCGGCGTCGTGATAAACAGCCGCTACTGTCGTAAGTCAAGTCAATGTAAAATCTCGAGCGCTATTCCTTCATAACGTTTACTCAAGAGTGACTCGACGAGTACAGTCAACGTTTAATCATCAACTGGGGCTGCGCATGTCACCGTCGTTTATCATTGTTCTTCGCGAGTGAATCAGAGAATCAAACATTCTGGATGTTTGTTAAGTAGCGATCTCTTCTCGCGTCTTTCTTTATCTAAACTTTATTTCACTCGCTAATGACGCAATCGAGTCTTGTTACTCGATAACGAATGTTCGCGCGAGCATTAATCGCAGATATAACGTTCTCGACAGGCTGTTGCTCTTCATGTTGATCAACATCGGCAACGTAATTAGACCTCCCGTGTATCTTTCCACGATTGCGATCGGCAACGGTATATATAAAGCTACTTTGTTGCACGCTCTGTCTCTCGATCATCAAGACATCTTGGTTAGCGGACTTCAAATTCTATCTCGACACTATGCTAGAATGCCGTTTAAGTATATGTCGAGCATTCCGGCGTTAAAGCGTCCGTTTACCGCGACGGCGTGAAATCCTTAAAATGCATAGCTTCAAATAAAATTATAGGCACGAATGTAACCCTGCCTCGACCGAGGTTAATCCGACGGGAGCGTCGCGACGCCCTGGCTAATGGCATGTACGATGTCGCAGTTGCGTGCCAGCATTCTCGAGCACGATTGTCGTCGTCGTCGTCGTCGTGTGTGAACACGAGGAAGAAGAAAGGCTGAGGAAGGGGAAGGAGGGAGCACCGATGCTCGGCTGAGTGATGAAGTGAGTGCGGAGTGAGGTCTATTTTTGTGCTCACCGACAAACAACCTCGTAGATCTCATGACACGTCGTTAGAACGCCACGAAAATACCCTCTGCGTCGCCTCCCCCGAAAGTACCCCCACAGTAGTGACATCCACAGACTACTCTCTTCCCCCCGGCTGTGCCACGTTTATTCCGAGAAGCTACTAAACGCTACGCACCCGTAACGATACGTCGTTTGATCGCGAGGACAAATATCGTCGAGTGGTCGATTATTGCCGCCGGCGACCCGATATCTTCTGCGAAAGTTACGTCTTCTATAAAACGCGGGGAACGTATTAAGCAATGTGCACGGACAGCTGCCTATCAGCGAGTGCGATTTAACTAAGGATTATTATTTTATCGGGATAATAATAAAATAAATAATAAAATAAAGCGGCTAAATATACGAGAGTATTGAAGTATAGACAGAGGATGAAAAAAAAAACATACTAAAAAAATATTATACATGTATTTAAAAGATTTTTCAGAAAATAACCTCGGAGATATGCTGATGGGACGAATGATTAATGATACGAGAAAAGTGAGAATTGTAACGGGATCGGGATTGGGTTTAAAATATCGTATATAATCGTATTTATCTGTCTGCGTTTCGTAACTTTACGTATTTTTGAATTTCGAACGATCGCAAAAAAGGTAACGACACGACCAGAAAGGTTGGTTATTGTACATTATTTAAAGCATAACCATAAAATCAGGATTTGTAGATTAGGATAAATCTGGAGTTATACATTCAAACTTCGAGCAACGATAAATGTAGCGTAGTCAATTGTGATCTGTAGTATTTAAGGAAAATACTAATGGTTATACATTTCGCAATATTACATTAAGTTCTATATAATATTATATTAAGTTCTTGAAAATTTTTATGAATGTGTAAAAACATCATTAAAGAGAGTCAACCTTGTATTAGAATTTATTACAAATTAAAAAAGAAAAATTGAATCACTCTAACTGATTTCTATCAATAGTAGGCAACAATCGTCATGGTAATTATATGCAAAAATAAATTATTAATATGATATTTTAAATGCGTAAATAACAATGATACTAATTTTCTTGGCGTCAATTATCGTGTAAAATATGGATAGAGCGGTTAATAAATGCATTTTGTGTGAATATTTCAGTGTCTATTTAAAACAGTGAATTCTACCTAACTATCGTCTAGTCACGCATCGTTACGTACAACAAGGAAAATTAAACTAACAACGTACTTCGTCATAAATTCTTTGGGTTATTAACTTCGATTGCTCGTAGATTATACCACGGAATTTATTTAGTACCGTTAATATCCTCAAGTCTCGGTGAATGCACGAGTAAAAGAGGGTAAATGAATATTATGCACACTATTCATGAACGGAATGTTTTTGCTACTTTAGATAAGATAACGTATTATGTGAAAATGTAACGCTATATACACATATATATCATATCATCAGAAAAAATTTATGGAAAACCAGACAATGGATAATGAACAACAAACCATCGTTATTAACATTCTATTGTTTTTCTCATTTAATAAAATCTTTTATTACCGAATACTTGATAATTTGATCATTAATCATTGAATTTAATCTGACTTTCGAGTAGCCTCTTACGAGAAAGAGATCGGAAAAATTTCTTATTTTATTAATTTTTTTGTGCGTATCGATATAAAAGCTTTTAGACAAATATAATAATGTCGGCGCAAAAATTGTCTCGGTAATAAAAATGTATTGCTGCAGAAAATTCGGTGGGAGCTTCTAGGAAAGGCGTAATAAAATTCTCGGGGGCTAAACGTAATCGGCGCCCGTTTATGCCGCTGTTTGTAAGAACGAGAGATTTTCAGAACAAATCCAGGCAGGCGTACACCCTATATCAGGCTTTCCGCCAGCTCCCCTTCTGACAGTTATTGCAACGTTTGAAGATACTTATTCGAGGAAGTTACGGCCAACAGCTGTGTGCTTTTTTCGATCGTTTGGTCTTCACCGTGGAAATTATTATGTACTGCACAGAGTTTATACATGCGATGTAGGCATAACCTTCCGGCGTAGGAAGTCTTATATATTTTCCAGAGCTAAGCGGCGGCAAACTAATGATAAACACGGCTCTTCGTGGCTATAAGGGGAAATTAATGTTCTGAACGTAACGGTAAATGGAGTGAAAAGAAGACAAGAAACCGCGAGATAAATGACGTCGGGTTTGCCGAAGAAGAGCATCTTTCGCGGAAAACCGCAGAAACGTGTAGTGAAAAATCTGAAGTTTTATTCGAGGATCATCCCGGACATATCAGACACTGCGAAGTCTTATATATGGACACTGGAAAGTGTTGCGGGGTGCTGGAGAACATTTTAGGAAATAATATAACATTTAACCCGCTATAACACTTTGTGCTATAATTTTTTATACGCCGTGAATAAATATACCGTGAAATTACATGTGTTTCTTTAGTTCGAAACAATTATATACGCGTATTTGAAAAAGTCAACTAGCCATTTATACGCCATTGTTTAATAATTTGATCTTAATTATTTGATCGATTATTCCACATAAAAATAATAAAGTGACAAAAACAATGTGTAAAATAATAATTACTGCGAAGAAAATATTTAAAGACTTTGCTGAACTGCATATCAGTTGCAGATATAGGCTCATAGAGAATTATTCTAGTGATTATCGGTTTATTATATTTTGATTTTATTTTATTTTATGATTGCTCAACGAGGCGATCTGACATAAACTTCCAAATGACATGCACACTTTTATACGGAAATAAAAATTATGCACTATATATTCTCAAGCAAAAGTACATAATCTTCGATAGATCAAATTAGATTACCGCGCATTAAAATCTGAAAAGATGTCTTATTACGATATAATTTATATCACTGAGATTGCGTTTGCGAGAGAATTTTCTCCAATTTCATAAATCACGATGGTAAATTGAAACGAGAACCATCGTCGATTCACTGCAATGAAAATTAACGTCGCCCTTTACGGAAACGTTGAATGAGATTCTGGCGTGTCTGGAGTGCATTAATCGTTTCGTCATTAGGAAGAAGATTCTGGATACGAAACGCGACGGGGTAATGAGTAGCTTCATTAACGCCGCGGCTGTTGTTTCCCAACCGCGCGCGAAAACTTTTGACCGAATTATTAGTAATTTCTTTTTGCTCCAAACAATTAATGACTTTACGTCCGATGTTATTGTTCATGTCAACAAAACAATTGACGATCGCCGATTGTTTCATTAAATGCTAATAGATTACATTATTCGGTTATCACGCAAATTGCTATTAATACTGTCGGCGTGTCAAAGTTAGATAAAATAATTAATATTCTACGCGTGTTTCAATTATTATATCTGTAATATAACAGCCCCACATCAGAAATCCAATATGTTACAGGTGAGTTTTGCAATAGTTGTACATCTGTTACACGCATACATATATTGTGGTTCGCAAAAAGAGTTTGATATAAAAAATTGTAACTGCACTCTATTTTGGCGAGATTAATAGTATCGTGACATTCGCGCGGATGTTCAATTCCTTATCGTACATTCGCAAAAATAGTTATAACGATTCGCCATCTATCTACGTACAGTTGAAATCCATTTTTAATGCGCAAATGCGTGAGCGCGTGAACGTGCTGCTGCGGAACGAAATTTGAATTGATCCGTGCTATGCTCGCCGAGAGTAAATGCGCAAGGAAGTGATTGCGGATGATGGACGATCGATGCAGGGGGATGATAAAGTAGTAGCGTGTGGCGGAGAAATATCGACGGGACGCGCCCCCATCTATCAGGTCCTTCCCCTGCCGTCTCTCTCTCCTCCATCCGCCTAGCCGATAATCACCGGCTGCCAACCAAAGTCAGGGATACAAGTAAGATCTTGTAGGAAGATTTGACTTGCTTTCGATCAATGTAGAGAAATTCAGCGACGCGGTGTCTGTGATGTTCCGTTTTAAAACTGCTTTTCAGAGATATGTGAGAAAAATTTTGGAAAATATTATCTCTATAATTTCACACGAAATTTTATATAATCTTATATATGTACATAATTTCTTCAGATATCAATTATTTTAACAAATATTTTTAAATATAACCAGATTCTTTTCCCGGATTATCGTTTTTTTTTTACGATAACGCGAGGGATTTTAAAAAGAAATATGATCGATTGTAAATTATGAAGTCGGAAGAAAGATTAATCGAGACCTCTCGTGTCTATCTCTCTTTACATATTGTCTCGCTGCGTTAAAAAATCAAAAGTGTCAGTTCTGTGTTCCACGAACATATTAATACGTCGTACGGATGCGCTCTACGCGGCACGCAACCGACTGTCATCCATCACACTCGAAGATGCACGCCGGCGTGCACTCGCACCATATACGATCGTGCCATACCATATGCGAGAGCGAGGTGCGCATCCAGTTAAAGAATGTGAAATCCAAGTGCTTTCAACTCCGCGGCAACTCGCGGCCATAACTCAGTCAGTCGCTCGTCGGTCGGTTAAGAGTTGGAAAAATTTCACGGCTGACGTCATCTCTCTCACACACGTGTACAACGCGCACCCGCGTGCACATTTTCATCCGATGACACGTGTAGCCGACACTATACTCGTTCGAGACTCTAACGAGACGTTAGTCGATTTGTTGTAAAGTTGCATCTCCCGAAACCGAAATTTCTCATGGTATAATTGACTCGACTGCATCTTTCCGCTAATCTTGGAATTACTTTTGCGACACATTAATTATGATGCGGAGGTAGATAAGAATTATATGATATAAAACAGAAATTTTCTCAAGTTTATAATTTATGTCTCATGCTATAAATTTATCCAATATTAGATAGTGCAAATTATACACTTATTGCATGCAGGGATTGACAAAAGTATCAAAATTCTTCTTTAACTGCATTCGTGTGCATATATGCGTGTACGAATACATGCAGCCTAGTCGGAACATAGGAATGGAGATCAGCATACGTCGCGTATTATTTACAATTGGCGGTGATTTATGTCTCTGGGCCGGATGAAGGTAGAAGGCAGGCATGGGGAAAACGGAGAGAGGAGAACCGAGAGCAAAGAGGTGCAAGAGAGGAGAGCGAAAGAGAACGCGGCCGCCTTGCCAGCCAATTCCCGGCGGCCCGCTATATTTACGAGGCCCATAAAGTAGCGAGCACGACCGCGTATATTGCCGCGTAAATATCAGCTTATGGAAATATAGAGCTCAATATCTGCCTGCCTGCCTGCCTGCCTGCCTACCTACCTACCTACCTGCCTACCCAACGCGCTTGGCAGCTTTTCTTCCCTTTCCATTCGCAGGGGCATCCTGGGTATCCAGGGTAGTTCTCGCTTAGCTCGTTCGTAATCGCGCAGTTCCGGGGAAAGAATCAGTTCGGTCGCAAACTCGTGTCGTTCCTCGGCGGCGGATTTATCGCCCGGCTTTAGACGAAAAGCCATTTGACGATGGCAATTAGCGTCATGCGGCGAAGAAACGCATCGGGTCTTAATTATAAGGAGGACTTGGAAGAGAACAGGTTTTTCTTTCTCTCTCTCTCTCTCTCTCTCTCTCTCTCTCTCTCTCTCTCTCTCTCTCTCTCTCTCTCTCTCTCTCTCTCTCTCTCTCTCTCTCTCTCTCTCTCTCTCTCTCTCTCTCTCTCTCTCTCACCCTCTTTAATGCTTGAAACTTAATGTCTCGGTAAGAGTGTCCAGTGTGTTACAATCCGCCTCCTTAACATACAAAATTCATATTTATCGATTATTACGAAGTATCAGACGTCTAATTTATGCTTCTTTTTAATAACATACTTTTAATGTCATATAATCGCACGAGGTATTTTCTATGCGCGCGATGATGACTGATATTAACGAAAGGGCATCGGACCATATGCGGTGCTAAATACGTATTTCACGAAGGAGCTGGTCAGAAGTCTAGAACGCGACGAGGACGCCTGTCGCTGGCTGACACCATTAGCGCGGCCATCAGTCACCATTAACACAGATGTCCGTGTGTTTCCGCGAACATCGCATTAATCACACCTATCCACATAAATTTCCGCCGGTCCGAGCGAAGCAACGAAACCCGAGCTCGTCTTGACACCTTAATGGATGATAAATCAGAAATTCATTAAGAGAGGGGGGGGGAGATTAGGACAGATGCGACGTATTTATCAAATAGAATACGATTTTATACGACCGTACGCAAGCAAATAGCTGGTATTTTAATCTATTCGCACTATTTTAATCTGTCATGCTGATACCATCGATACCAGCGAATTGAAGTGACAATCTCGAGCGCGTATTTCCTGTGATTTGTGTGCGATTACCGTCAAAATATTAACGGGAATACGAGAATACGACGAACCCATTAATTTTATTTTATCTTCTTTCTGTCATTTTAAATATAATCAATAATAAAATTAATGCAACATTCGTGTTTATGTTAAGATAAATGTTAAGCTTGAAATGAAGGATTATTCGCTTTAGGCTTTTCATCTTAATTAATTTCTATGAAATCTTATGAATAGTTTATCATTTGATGAACATTTCGGAATACCGTCTAATGCGGAAATAGAGGAGAGGATACACAACCAGTTTCTGTCTAATAATCCTTAGATAACTGGAACTGAAGAGACTGATATGCCTAATGGAACTATATAATTATAATATCTAAAGTAGTCAATAAAAACTCATCGGAAATTTAAGTTGATATTAAAATGTATCGAGCTTATTAAACATGCGCGGAGCCGTTCTCAAAGTCTTTCGGAGTAAGATCAAGCGCGTTGATAACCTCATAACACTCGTCACACATTTCCGTTGATCGTATTGTATACATTAAGCCAACGACAGATTTAAAATGTAAACGACATGTAAATTTAGAAAAAAAATGGCGCGTACGATATTAGAATTTCAACGATGAACAAACTTATTTATTTTTACTCGAACGGCATCGTCCATCCGTAACATCCTTTACGGATACCACCATACGGGTCTTAAAAGCTGTACGGGAGTCAGCGTTTTTGATCTCCGCTGACGTGTTTACGAGAGCCGTCTGGCAATTAATCGAGATTTATGGCATACTTTTGTAACGCTACATCAGATGAATCCATCTTAAATACCAATGCGCCGAGGGACAAGTTTAGGACCGGGTGGCAATGCTGGCAATTCCACGCACTTTTTATCAGAGACAGCTGCTAAGCGTTCTCCACTGCTCTTTCCCGTCTCGAGGCCCACCGTTCTCATGTGAGAAAAAATTACGAGAGTTACGCGACCGACGATCGCATCTTTTTACTCCGCCGCGCCGTCGAAATTTTATGTTCCGTCGAGTCTTTTCTCTGTCGAGATCCGATATATTTAAATTGCAGATTCTCATGTTTCTTCACGAATGAACATTTATCGCGCCAATGAGCGAAACACGCTCGACAAGAGGTAACGATTAAAATGTAATTTTGAAAAATGAAAGGAACACAATCTTCCTTCGGCGATAATTAGTCTTCCAAGTTTTTGCGAGTTAATATTGCAGGTGGCTGTGTTTAAAGGCCGAAAAGTTCACGAACGCAAAGTTGCTACTCGCATACTTTCAATCTGATTACGAATACGAAGCAACGGAGATCAGGAAAACCTTAGGATTGCGCTCCTGATTGAAACTCCTGCACATATTTCCCTAGCGTGTTGTCGCGCTTTGGCCACCGGTTTGTAGCAGGTGTAACGAGCAACCTCCCGCTGCGGCTATTAAGCTTTAGCCAAAATTAAACCTCACGGAACTTGAAACCCCAGAAGTTATTATCATGCCATTGCTCTTACACGGACTCCCGGCAAATCTTTCTCTATCGGTTTACCTCTGTACTTGGTATGATATTCACCATCTACGTAATTTTCATGCCAGGATAAGAAGGATAACCGTGCAAAAGCATTAAATTTATCGCCAAAATTTTTAATACAGTTTTATTTGTTTTTATTTTTATTTTTATTTTTTTAACTATGAATATATAATCTCACACACATACACAAAGATATTTAATACAGCGCTAATTATCGAATCTATTATAATTAAATCCCAACGAATAATAATCTTTTGATTTTATCAATGATGAAGAAAGAAATATACATTTACGAGAAATGTGACTGAATTATGAGCATAATATTAGAATAGCGGCAAAAGTTGGAAACGACAAATTTGCTGCTTAATAGCTTTCGAGAAAAGGTTACACTAACGATGTCCACGCCCCCTCTTGAAAATGTTACGCCTGCCCCTTTTCTTTCTCAAGTGCGCCCGTTTCTTCGAAGGTCGCCAATTGCGTCGACACTCCGCCCGATAATTACGATAGTCCCTTAATGAACCACCCCTCCGGAATCAACGAGTTCACTCAATTAGAAAACGCCCATTTAAAAAAAGTCACGTCATTAATCCCGATAAAAATGACAGTGTCGCATGCGCGAATAATTTCGCGATTCATTATCATGCTATTGTATTTTACGATAAAGAAATTTCAAGGGAGCCGACACACCGCAAACTGTCTACAAAAAATAATTCAATCCCCAGTCGGGCGGGCGGTGGACTTTTATGGACCCCGAGTTACAAAAGGATACACATTACCAATTACCTTTCGTACCGCGCCAGCATTCGCATACATCATCCCGTGGACACAAATGAATATATACCCGACTCGCGCATAAATACGTTCGTGGCGCGTAGGTGCCGACTGATTATAAAGGTTTAATATCGCTCCTTGAGCATTTGCGGTGAAGTAATGTAAGCCGCCGGCCGAGATGTACGAGCAGCCAGCGGCGCGACGGCGAGAACAAGAGGAAACGGAGAGAAAGAGGAAGAAGGCGACAGAAGCTGCGAGTGTGTAAGAGCGGGACGAGAGAAGAGAACCACGACCAGGTGAGGCGGACAACCGGTGGTAATGGAGCCGAGAGCCGACTGTAAATAATGCGGCTTATTGTTAAATCGCCGCGGTCCCAGCATCATTAACTCTATCGCAGATCTCGCTGGCGCAGCGGGTGTCGCGGTAACTCTTACCTCGAGTGGGTATGCGTGTTGCGAGCACAATGCCGGCTAATGATGCCTCGAAGGCGGTATATGGAGCGAGCGCCTCGTTGAGAGAAGATGGCGGATATACGGCTACAAAAAGAGATAGAGAGAGAGAGAGAGAGAAGAATGACGGACGAAGGCAGGCGTATGAGAACATGTAGATCGTGGTGAAAGTGAACGAGAGTTGAATGCAGACACGATGAAAACGGAACCCAAATGTTGAACACTTGGAAGCTTCCCAGCCAATAAATTCGGAACAACGATAAGGAACAAGATAAAAAGTAATAAAGATTTAGTCGTACAAACTGCTTATTCTAATCTCTTTTTTTCACATTTATATTAGTTACGTTATTAAAACTACACGCGTATTATATCTATGTTGAGGCAATTAAAAAAAATTGTTTTTTCTTCATTTATTAAAATCTTTCTTTGGAAAATTGAATCTTCTCCGACTCGCTTGATTACTTTTATGATCGGACAAATTTCCATACACGAGATACTATAAACGCGATATGTCAATTGGAATCAAATACATAGGGAAAAAATGAGAAGACAGAGAGATGGGATAAAAGCGCGAATGAATGAAAAAAATATCGAACCTGCCGAATGCGCAGCCAGTTTTACCGAGGCATCGAAAGGGAGTATGAAGGGAGCACATGATGCGGTCGTAGCAGTGGTGTGCGCATCATCCGGAGCCGTGCCACACGTCACGGGTGCTGCAAAGGCCGCCGCAGGGGATGACCCTTCATCACCCATCAATGGTGGTCCCCGTCCCCCGTCCTTCTCCTCGTGACCACACGTAACGCCGCCGTACCTAGCCAGCGACTCACGCTGCGAGCGTACCCGTCGCTAATGAACGTCTCAATATTCATGCTGAGCGTTTCCATCTCTGGTACCACGCGACGAGCATCGATCCGGTTTACTGTTGCGTAACATGCAACCAATTTTCCTCTTTTTCTCCACCATCGTGGACCACCGGATTATATTCTTTTTCTCTTCAACCAGAACGGTACGTTTCAACCCGAATGACACAAAGTTGTCATACTAAAACGTTAATTTTAATTATGTCGAGCGTGAATAAACGAGAAAGCTGTTTCGAGCGTACTCAAAATGTAGCGTGTTTTATAGGTGTGGAACGGTCTTTTGACAAATTCTGAAAAATTCTTCGCAGGCACACATTCATATAATGTAAAAAAAAAGTTTAAAATTAATCGAATACTAATTCGAAAACACATAGCTTTACATAGGTTTTTAAAAAATTGATACGATCAATATTCTGTATATTGCATGCTTGTTGAACAAAAAGAAATATTTTCTTAAAAACATTTGATGATAATTGTAATACTATCATCTTTATACGATATTGCATCTCAAGGGTACAATTATATTGTCACGCGATATCTTGCGACGTATATAACGTTTATTGATCGAGTTTGTAACGATAGCTCCTCCGAGGATTGAAAGTTTTTCGATTTCGTTCGCGTACAATCATGAATGATATGGCTTCCTGGTCTAGTTCTCTATCGTAGAACGAAATATATATTTGGCGTTTTTCGAAGATAGGTTAACTATATGGGGGATTTGAAAGGAAGAAGTTTGAAAGCTGAGGGGCGACGATTGTAAAATTTACTGTTGTAAGCTTATGAGATTTCTCAAAAAGTTTCACATTTCAGTATTACGATATTTATAAGTGTATGTGTGTGCGTAATGTGTCAAATAATATTACGTCGTGCTGTTTTACAAATCGATAACATAATATTTTCATATAAAGGATAAAATAAATATAACATTACCATTATTTATAAAAATTTATATTTCTATTATAATTAATTGCGGTGTAAAACTTGTAACCTTTCATGTACAATTTTTGGAAATAATAAACTATATTAATGATGAATTCTTTGAAATGGCTAACAATGATCTATGTATATACATCATTACAGTCATAATTGTTTTCACAAATGACAAATGATCTGCAATTTGAAAGATGCGTATATCTCAACAATGCAAACCAAAGTCAGAGTCGGCGCACCATGGTTATAAATAGAGGTTCGATGATGTTTCGTATAACGACTACGGAGCTACAGGACGAGTAATTAATTTTAGTTAGACAGCTCTCGTGGCGTAGAGTGAAAGGCGATAGATATTGACTTGCGTCTCCCACAACGACGGTGGCACGGTGGAATTCACGGCGGGAGATGAATTCGTATTGTTGTACAGCCGTAACGATGTTGGCACATAAGACTATTTGCAACTGTGTGTGTGAGAGAGAGAGAGAGAGAGAGAGAGAGAGAGAGAGAGAGAGAGAGAGAGAGAGAGAGAGAGAGAGAGAGAGAGAGAGAGAGAGAAATCGTATATTTATTTAGGCGCCCTGGGATATAATCCCCTCAAGCGCATACAAAAAGAACCTGGTTCAAGAGAATTTACATATTGTTAATAGTTTAGTTACAAGTATGAATTGAGTACATTATTAGACATAAAATACATATTTACAAGATTTGAAAACATTAAAAGTATAGATTTAAAGAAAAGAAACATTGAATAAACAGAATATATAATAATGTAAAAATGATTGATTTTAGAGTAGAAGTAACACAATAATACAAAAATACAAAAATGCAAAAATAATATATAGTATATAATATAACAATAAATTGATGATATACAGAGACAGAAATACAGAGCTCACTTTAACACGTCCAAATCATACTCACAAGGAACAAAGAGAGAGAGAGAGAGAAATTGCACAGAATCTCAGGATTATTGCAAATAAGGCTGTCAATTCTTCATTAGTCTCCAGAATAGTCAAAAAGAAGCAAAGGGAAATACCATCTTTGCTGATGGTGTATGGTCCTGCAAGCGGGCAAAACCCAATTTCTACACTGAGAGAAAAATCCATGATTTTTCCGATTAAAAATGATCGGATAATCCGATCAAAAGATAACAAACGGATATTACCGATCTTATTAATCGGAAAAGAAAACCGATCAAAGTTAAAATGACCGATCAAATATATCCGATTAGAAAATTCCGATTAGCAAACATCCGATCAGAAATATCCGATTAAAAAACATCTAATCGGAAAGATCCGTTTGTTACTTTTTCAACGGATAATCCGATCACATCATATCCGATTAATAGATCTTTTAGTCCTGATCGGAAATTTCCTATTATATATATATATATATATATATATATATATATATATATATATATAAAATATGCATTCATTTTACATTGGACAATTTTCATATGCGGAAACACGACGTTTCGACGCTGCTCGCGAACTAGGAGTCGCAAAATCACATAACAGTCGCCGCGTATATAATATATATATATATCCGATAATTGTCCGATGTAAAATGAATGCATATATATATATATATATTTTTTTTTTTTTTTAATCCGGCGTTTATCCCATCACTCCACTGCTTATTTTATTAATATATATTTATCAATGTACTGCAAAAAGGAAAAAAACTTCACTCGCACAAGCACAGAGCTTAATATAGAAATTATACGGAATTATATTCGTAACACGACGCAATTGTTGCAGATCGCAAGATGTCGCAGGCAATGACTCGGCGATTAATGCCAGAAACGGGTCTCTACGGCTCTGCGCAATACGTTCTGCGCCGGTAATATTTGATCGGATATTATTATATTTGATCGGTTATTATATTTCATCGGTTATTATATTTCATCGGATTTATTTTTGATCGGATATAACATATTAGATCGGATATTGAACTTGATCGGATAAAATACTTTAATTTTATCCGATCAAGTGCAATGTCCGATCAAGTTGTATATTAATCCGATCATATTTGAACGGATAAATAAATGACGGCTCATTTTCCGTTCACATTTCACCGAAAATAACCTTTCATCGGATATCATCTTATCGGATAGGTTTAGATCCGATCGAAAAGTACTGAAAATCGATCGGATACAGTGCTGAACGGTTTTTTCCGATTAAAATTGCTGGACAATTTTCTCAGTGTACAAATTTCTTTTAACGTATAATAAATCATAAGCGAGGCTTTCTGAACGATCCAAAGAACTGCGTTAGCTGCAATAACCATTTTGTGTATTAGGATCAAAATAACGTTACTAACATTTCATCCGAGGAAATATTTGCCAAGTCGTCTCGAAGAAGCTAAACGAAACTGCATCATTTGGTAAAAGTTGTGTCATTACGTTTGGGCGCGACATACATAACATTGTCCACCCGATATTACACCGATCCTGCTCGCTTTTTCTCTTTCGTTCTCTCCCCGCTCTTTCCCTTTTTCTCTTAGCGCCAACTGACGCTCTCCTTTCTCTGCCATATACTATGACACCCTCGAAGAAAAGTGCTCTCTCGCGCTCGGCTTCTCTTCAGAAGAACGACGGCGATCGCAGACGATGTAAAGAGGGCACGGACACGAGTAGAAAGAGCAACCACAATTTCGCCGCACAATCGCACCGCTGCGGAAAGGGCGACGCGCGGAGCGGAAGCGGCAAGACCGAGGGTGGCGGCGGAGTTTTTGCTACGGTCGGAGCTGACCGCAGCGCTGGACACAGCAATACCGAGTTCCCGGTTTGGCATTTTACGGAGCCATTCGAGCAAGATGGTGCGTGATAATGGCGCCTTATAGGGGAAAAGCAATTTCTGTCCCGCAGACCAGAGAGCCGCGCCAGCCTCGCCCTCGGCTCTCTTCGTGCTGCGACGGTTACGACATACCGCGGACACGTAGATTCTCGCCTCTTAATGTGGCGTCTAGTATCGTGCTCGTGACATCGCGTGTTCTCTCATTCGGGGCCTCCGTTGTGTCCTAAATTAGATGTACCGTGGATAATACCATTTGTCCGACGGGTATATCTTTAACTACGGGCTTCAAAAGCTGTCATGTTGCATATAATGAGCAGATACCGGTTTACGCACGAATATATACGATACTCTTTGGTGCTACTATTGTAATTAAGGCGCAAACGTAATATATGTTTCCCACGCTCGTCAAAGTTTGTAAGAGTGTATTCGAAAATTGTTTACCGCAATATCTGTTGATATAATATTAAAGCGTGATTTATAAAATCTAATTCGAGACGTATATTTGCATGGAAATAAGGCCGAAATCGAAACATAAAATAGATTTAAGATTCCCGTATGCGCACACAAAAATACACGGAACGCAGGCAAGGACGACGACGAAGGCTTTTAGTACGAGTCTAGTTTATGAGTGTCGGGCATAGACATTTGTTACGCGACAGCTCTCGGCCGTCGTCGCCGCGGAAAGAGCAATGTGTAATATTTCTCCAGCGCGACGCCTACGCTTCAGCCCGATCCGTAAATCCGTGGTTTATAACTTGCGGATAATGTGTTTATCTTTTATCGGCAACATAAATATTCGGAAACGCGCAGATTACATCACGGTCGCTACGAGTAATAGAATCCCTCCTCAGTTTTAACTTGAGACGTTACGAATCTCCGTCTACGCAAATAACGAACAGGCGATTTAAATGTTAATTTTCAAACTATACTCGATCATAGTTTCGTGATACTGATAGCTCATATAAATCTTGCATTTTTTTCTTGGCATAAATCAAGACGCCGATTAAATCGTCGTCGAGTTTACAAGCTCGCCAACTTAATCTTCAGGATGAAAAAAGAGTGTTATAATTTAACGTCGCCATCTCTCGGTCCCAAATTACTCGAGCGACTAAATGGACTGACTGATGTCTGGAGAATCCCGGTATATATTTGATCGAGGCCGTGTAACCGAGTGGGTAACGTCGTCGGTTGGCCACGAGCACGTGACCGCCACTTCATATTCGATCGTATAAAGCGAAGCGCAACGCGAGCGAGCGAGCCAACCTCGCATCTCCACCCCGTGTCCTCGCCAAACTTCGCCCGACCCTCCGCGGCAAGTTGGCCGCACGTTTATAACCGTTCTGCACGGTATGTCTAGAAGTCTCCAGCTCCAGCCCCGATCTCTCTCTACGACTCGCACTCCGGTTCGCCGAAGGGAACGAAGGTGGGCGGACAGGGAGGGAGGGAGGGTGAGAGAGAGGCTACCAGATATAAATTTCCTGATATTCGACCGTTCGTGTCGTTTGAAATGGGGCAGTTTTCTCGGGACCTAATGGTTATTGCCTTTCTCGGCGGACATATTGCGTTCCATCCAGTGCAATGTGTGCGGCCGATATATCAGAGCTCTTCGCTCTCTCGGCTCTCGGGCTCTCTCGGATAAGGGTGGCTGTCGGGGGAGGCGTGGATGTAGCGACGAGAAGAGAGGGTGAGGAAGGGACAGAGAATATATGTGTACGTGTGGGTCGCTTTACAGCGAGAGAGAGAGAGAGAGAGAGAGAAACGATTCAGCACACACACACACAGAGAGCGACATGACAGGGGGAGGTAGCCGCGAAGAGAGGAGGAGAAATGTCGACCGCGCAGCTACCGGAAATCCCTCCGCAGCGGAGCACAGCAGTCCGCTCGGTGGTCGTGCCCTGCCAGACTGCAGACGGGAAGTGGCCGAGGTGTGGCCGCGGAGTTGAATTATTACAAGCTGCCCCGCCATTCATACAGGATGCATGCCCCGGCCGGTGTCCGTAAATCTTCAACGCTACGTCAGCCCTCGACTTCGCGCGCCGCCTGCTAGCGGCTGATGTTATTATCGTTGGCTTAAGCGCGAATTGAATAACGCGCGTTCGGGTGGCGCACTGACGAGGGGTTAAGTGATTTTCACCCCATTAGTCGCGACACGTTGCCCGGACGGAGCTGCCGGACGGAGCCGAAGCTCCGTCTTCGCCGCGCTTATCCATCTAGTTTAGCAGTGTCTATGAAGGATAAGATTGATTCGCGTCGTAAGAAACTTTCATAAACAAGTCGTTACTCGGAAGATGGATGATTAGTTTCGTCGATTAATTTAACGACGTTACACGTAATCGATTTTTACGCCAAACGTATAATTTTCATTTGTACAAATGATAATTCAACAAGAGAAATTATTAAACAGAGAATAATTTCATACGTAATATTCATCTTATTGATTCAAAGCTAATCGTCGAAACTAAATGCTTGTCATCAAAATTGCATGGACAGTTGTAGAATTGGTTTACATTACGATTGCACTTTACAATCCAGTAACGAGCCTTTATAACCAGAACGTTAATGGATGATTATGAAATTGTCGATTAGCTACGCCGACTGGTCGCAATCGGCTCTAATATAGAATTGTTTCCGTCTTGGCACGGAATAACACCTAGCACTTTGGCAAGTTCATGCAGCCAACATGCACATGTGCGCAACGATATTTAAAATAGAACTTTGTTTTCCTTTGTGATCGCGCGTAGGTAGCGTATAAAATAACGTATGAACAGATGTTGCTATGATTAAAAGTATGTTACTTGAATTGAATCACAGATTGCCCCCGCGTTCGATAACGCGTGTTTGAATCGATGAAAGGATCCTAATTTACACTCGGTTGATTCCTTTCAGTTTATACTTCAAAGAGAGACCATGTAACTCGTGCAGCGCACAAAATATAAATAGTAACTCTACTGAAACACGAGTTAAACAAGATGAAACATGAATTGCGATTTTACACGATATAATTTCTACGCGCGCCTAATAAAAGCTTTAAGTAAATGAATTATATTATAAAATAACGTAATATGATCCATTTTTTAGTTATTTTTATATTGCAAATTACATCAAATTACAATTTATTTTTTTAAATGCTTGTTATAATATTTGCCGGTGTCTCTTATATGTATAAATTAAATGAATTATATTCATCGTAATAAAATTAATATACGAGCGCGCGCTGCGTGTAAAGATTTTTAAAAAATCATAACGTATCATGTAAAAACATAAATGTTAATTTAATTTTCAGGATACTATCAATCGTCGGACACCACTCTGCGATCGATTCGGTCCCGGAGATATCAATAAATGTGCAAATATCGATAAACGGTAAGAGCCCCGAGAATACCATTTTGAAAGGAGCGGCTGGAGGAACGAATCGACTTAGGCAGATTCCAACAATCGAACAAGAAATACCATACAATCTCGAGTTCTGCCGAAGGTAGGCGGGAGAAACGTACTCGGATGCCGAGCACGTATTGACAACCTGGTCACCGACGCGCTCAATGGCAACCCCAAATAGAAAGAAAGGTGAAAGACGTTTTCTTCCTCCGGTCTCCTCTATCCCGTTCAATCCTCTTGCCAACGCCTGGGGTCTTGCACACAGGAACATTTTTACAACGGTCAGCGCTCTCTGATGTTCGAGCAAATCTCCGCCGACGACTCCTCGCATGCAGTCCAATTTAACTAAATCCTTTCCGCTTTTCCTCGCCGATGGAGAGGCCCCCGGACGAGGGTTGGTTGGGGGTGGGAGGGAGGGGGTATCCATACGTGAAGATAAGATTGGAAAAGTTGTATGAGGGGCAACTTTAACGGCTATATAACCATTACAGTGCCGATAAAGTGGAATCTAGTGTCTTAACGGTCCGGAACGAAATTCCGGATATAGCGTCGTATATTCCAATGGAGTTAAACACGTTCAGATACTGGTCGTCTGCCCGCCGTTGTGAGAAGTGTACGCGCTAGTTTATTGATCGATCGATCCAAGAGAAATGGTCAGGGTAACTTCCAACTATCTATCCTACTTTACACGCGCTTATGAATCCGTCCATAAACAGGGATAACGGACTTTGGGTTCTCTATTGGATAAGAAAATTTTACAGGTACGATTGCATTTTACATCTCTCGTGGACAAAGATTGTAAACCCGTAAACTTGTTACGTTTGTGCACATTTATTTATGCACAAAATGGTATAATGTTATATAATAAATATTATACACCTTTCTCTTTTTTCGACAACAAATTTTATAATTAATTTTTAATCAGGGCATCTCGAATGTGTATTATATTACAATTTCACATTATGAAACTAAATTTATGTACGATAAATGGAGTTCCTTACGGCAATATATATGTGCGGAAAACAGATTGATAACATATGTTATACCAGAGACAAGAAGCAGTAATTTTAAATTACAACGCGAATGTTGTTGATGTAAATATAAGGATCGCTGGTAGACGATAATACATATTTGTGCTGCAGGCTACGTTTGCCATAACTCACCCACGGGACTGACAGCTTGCATAATACCCGCGAAATTGGTTTTATAAGACGACGCCAAGCACTGCTTCACAACAATGCCATAAACGCTCCGGGTAAATTACGACTCAGTGGCGTAACAACGTCGGCGGAAAGAATATCGAAAAAAATAGCGATGCGAAAATCCAAAATATATTTTTTCAAAGGATTTTTTCATTATTATTAAAGCGAGAAGAGATGTATGTTTTATATTTTAATGTTAAAAATATATTAATGTCAAATATTTGTATATATTTTGAAAAATAAATTTTTATTGAAATATACATACACAATAGGTTAACCATTTTTATGTTATGTAAATAAAACAGACGCGTGAAATATTTCACATAAAAAAAAAATATGTCGAAGTTTACGAAATATAGGAATACGTTTCGAGAGCTTTGTTGAATGTATAGTTGATCGATATAACGTTGCATACGACACAGGAAATTGAATATCCTTCATATGGACACCCATCATTTATGGATGTATGAACCTTACATTGATACCTATGAAATGATTGATGCTTTATATTTAATGTTAACTTCACATACACACGCATATTTCTTTTTTTTCTGATATAGAAATATATTTATAAATATATTATTATAATACTTTTAAAACATTGATATAACAGTCTAAAAATAGAAATAAAACATTCAATATCTTATCAGAGATTCCTAAAATAGTATATTCAACAAAATATGATATTAAATATTAAACTGTTAAATTATAGAATTTATCGAGAATACTTTTTCTGCAATATTTTTTTAAACATCAGGAGGGGATTGTAAAAGTTATTGATACTCGTTAAAAAATTGATTGTGTTTTGTCGAATCAACATATATGTATACAGCGGAGGAGAAAAGCGTAGGCGCCAAACATCTCTGACAAATGGAGGTACCATAACTCTACACGAATGAAAATGTGAGAGAATGTCTCATACACAAGGAACTTCAGCATTCGCTGAGTTATAATCTCTCATATCATTGTTTTATGGCAGGACCATAAACAATTCAGATGCACAGGACTGTGTTTCGCCCGTGAGAGTAAGCAGGCTGCGCCGCGCAGTGATTTACCGAAAGCCGTAAATTTTTTAACTTACTGCGGATTAGATAGCACCATCTGAATGTAAATTCATCGTGACAAAACTGTGTCAGATACAGTCGACGACAAAAACTCCCGGCGAGCTCTCGTTCGAAACGTAGACCTCGGACAATTCGCGATATTACGCCACTGCCGCGCGATTTGCATAAGATAAATACCTACGGAGCGAATACACCATCCATCTCGGTGCCCGCGGCCTAATTTTATTCCTCTACCGCGTATCTCTTTTTATGCGCTTCGATTCATAATTTCTTGTTTCTTCATACAAAACGAGGATATAAATTTTCATAATTTTACATGTTGCATACACAAGTTGCATGCACAACCGGACAGCACACGTGTAACGATAAACACACTGAACGAGATGACTTCGCTTAAATGACTTTGCTTTGTAAATGACACTCTCTATATATTATAAAAACGAGAGAGGAAAATTTCAATACACACGCGAAATATTTCGGCGCATAAGTATCGCGCGACGTGCGAAATAATAAACTCCCTATGTGATCGATCCTTCTCTCCCATCAGAATAAAATTACGTTTACGTATCACTTATATAAAATGGACCCATAACATCATTCGCCCCTCGATCATATTTCAATCCTGACGGTTCACCGAGCGGTAGCGTTCGATCTCGTTTCTGTGCCATTTGCCGCGCGCAAACGATCGTCATAAAGCACCCCGCGAGAGAGAGTCGGTGCGTCGAGAGAAAAAAAAGTACGTCCACTTTCACGGTACACGAAAATGGACACATCTCTCGCTCTTTCTCTCCCTCTTCCTGTCTTTTTTCCTTTTCTCCCTTTCCCTCTCGTGTTTCTTCGAAGATCGCCACGGCACGGTAAGTAGCGGCCATAATCTTAGTGTATGCACGCGGGCATCGCTGTAAGTCCGCCTGTAAACGGCCAAATTATTCAAATGTTCGCACCCGACTAGTACGGAACGTTAGCGTATAGCGACGACAAGCGATTCGCGAGCAGCCAGCTCACCCAACCGGCGACCGCGTAACTCCTGTTCCGCGTTCCACGACGATAAATTGGCGTCGATATTGCGGCCAATTTCCAGAATGCGTTTAAGATGTAGCCGTGTTAGCGCTCGTGTAAGGCTCGAACTGCTGGGGGAGTTCCACGAGAAAGGGAAGGGAAAGGAGCGCGATTCGTATACCGTATACGTGAATAGCGCGATTATCTTATGCGAATGGCAATCGTTTCTTTCGAATTTCGATACGGAGAGAAAATCAATTCCTCCGCGTGTTTTCCGTATTTTTCCCGAGAAACAAAAAAATTAAGTTTCGTAAAAAAAAAATTCCTCAAATAAAAAAACAAGCGTAAACTTGGGAAATATAGCGCTCGCAGTCTTGTTGAGCAATCGTTGAGCAATCAACAGTACGATAATTAATGAATTTACGCCAACGACGATCGCGATTCGAATATAAGCGATCGAAAAGAGAAACGAGACTGCTCGTGGAAATGGAGGAGCAAGAGGCGAAGGTAAAAAGGGTAGTTGAGTTGCGCGAAGCGGAAGGCTAGTGGTGATTTACTGCGGCACGTCGTGCGCCAGATTACCCCCGCAACCCTTACAACGCAAGCCACCTAACTCCTCGACTGAAAGTTGACGGAGAAACCAGCGCCCGCGGCCACCCACGTCGCAATAAACGAGCCAATTAATATTGCTTCCCTCTTGCGCTCGCTACTGCCCTTGACGGTTCGCTGGATCATCCCTGTGCGTGGGTGAATAATTGCATGAACGTCGCCTAGACGAAGGATCGTGGTTACCCGCCATTACCGAGCGTGAAAATTCTGCGGTCAAACCGCGCAGATTAGTGGGATAGAATAAATAGAGGAAAGGTCTCTCTCCCTCTCGCGTACTTAGTCTTTGTGTCTTTTAATTTATCTATAAATAAGAACGCGTCGACTGTTTGTAAATTTTTCATCGATTATTCTCGAGTAACTGGAATAAAGTGTGACGGACTCAAAAATATATATATAAAGAGAAAAAGCTTGTAAATATTTCTTCGAAGATTATATTATCGTCACATTGTCAAGTATCGCATCAAGTTCGTTAACGCGCGGTTTTGATACGCGCTCGTAAAAGCTTTCCGGTGTGTTTTACATGCAAGAGATCTTTGTTCGGGCGTGCCTTCGTAAGTCTCGCCCTGAAATATAAAGGAAATGATTAACGAGCGAGCCCACCCTCCTTCATTTTCACGCCGTTTGTTCTCTCCCTCGATATTTACGAACTCTTGCCATAATATATGGCTATACGCCATATACGTGCGTAGACTTATGGCCAGTCATGTAACGCTACATGGAGAGTTTTAATGTAACGATAAATGATTGTTCAAATTTTTCTAGAAAAAAGAAACGTGCAACAATTTTTTCAAGATTTTGGAAAGAATTGTATTTTGCAACGCGAAATCGTAATCTTTAGGATATATATGATAAATGTAAAATGTATCATTTGAAAAAAGAGCTGATATATTAAAAATATACAAAATTACCTAGCATTTGAATTATTCTACCATTTCTAATCCTCTTCAATATACGTGCTTGTGCATTAACGTCGTGCATTTCATACATATTTCGTACGCGGAGCCTTCATACATTTCAAAACGTAAAATGATGGATTGTCGTGATGTTAATCAACGTGGATAAGTATAGAGCTGGTCTAAACCCATCGGAGAGGGAAAAAAAGGAGGAACGTCCAACTTCATTTACCTTCTCACGAAGCTCATAACGATACCGACATTTGTCAAAAAGTGCGATTACGCGGCGGCGAAACTGGCAGCCGCGACGGTGTTAGCAACCGCCATCAGTCGCGCGGCGTTGTTTTAATGCCCGCGTGATTCTGCGCCGGGGCTGCGTGATGAGGCCTCCTAATAACCAGTCGCTCACACGTCTGGCTGCCACCCTTTCCGCCCGTTCCGACGGCACCAACCTCACCCCCACGGCACCCCGGCTACACCAAGCCAACACCCGACCCTCTCTCCCCTTTAGCAGCGAGCTGCGAAACTGTGGCATGTCGGCTTCGCATCAATCTTGTTAAATTACCCGCCCGGCCAGGAGTCGTTCTCTCGCTCGTGGATTGATAAATTGCCCGGTCCCGTCTTCCGCAGACACGTAACGCGCTCGACGTCGCGACCTCGAGGGTAGGGCGAGGAACGAGACGAGAGGGACGCCACGTTACCAAAATGCGTCGAGGAAAATCAAATTAACGTGCGCGGCGCTTCGCCTCGCTTTCTGACAACGTGGATCCACTCGGCGCGCCGTGCTTCTCTACCCAACCTGTCCCCTGTCCCTCAACGGTTTGGACGCCGCGGCAAGCGTGAGTGATAGAGGAACGGCATAGGGGCGCAGTGACAGTTGTGGCTTTCAAGATGACTTTTTGCTGTCGATGAGTGAAGCGAATCCAATTTTCATTCGCCGCGTTTTTCAGCCGATTCATTGTTTGCGCGAATGAAACGCTATTTATAATAATGACTAATTTAATTGCATACTTTTAGATCTAGCAATTTATGGTTTTAATTATAATAAAAATGCTTACCTCGAAGCAATATTCATATTTTATGATTCGAGAATGCTAGTATTTGCGGCAAAATTAATTTCTTAGACATCGAGAGGTTGAAATTTATATAACGCGGTAATTTTATTCAAGTTAACATTATGGCAATTCATACAAGAATTCTGCACATATAAACGTCCAATATCAGCCGTAATCTCTTACCAAGTACCGTCTTACCTTGGCAGGTACTATTCCTTCTCTACCTATTGCTAGTATTCCACTTGCCCCATTCGGAGCTGTGCTATCGCCTTCAGCCCTGCGATGAAGATAACTATCGGCTCGTTACACCTACCGAGCATCGTAGCGAACGTGTTGTAACCAGGACCAAGTACCACCTAGTCGGATCACGGAATGAGATAGAAAGAAGGCCAACTAAGCCATCGCTGATAGCGTCTCTAAGCTTGTGGACCTGGCTACCCAGGCGAACGCCAGTGGCTAATGGTAGGTCCGCGGCTTTAGCGCGGCAACGCGACCATGTTGAGTCGGACCAAAGTAATCCTTACATATGGCCGAGAGATTCCACGGGATTAAGAAGGCGCGAAGGCCATTGTGCTTGTTTTCTCTCGCCACGTTGAGTGTCCTTCTAATATCTGCCGCGATTCGACTGCCTGCGAATCCACTTGGTCGCGATTCGGCGAATATTCACTTATCGCAGCGAATGAACGTTGAAACTCACCCGCTTCGTTTATACCCGATCTTGAATGCTAAGACGTTTCATTTATGTTTTACGTAAGATTCTTAATCGTGTGCTTCTGACATGTAAACGCTGATTATTTATTGGCATGATCGTCACTGCTTGTACTCGTCAAAGAAATACTCGTGAAAATCAAGATGGATAAGATGGTCAGATAATGTTAATCCGGTCTCTTGTTTCGTGTGAAGATTCGTGAGAAAATCTTTTAGCGAGTAAGCGAGACACGATGAGGCAACTCAAGTTTCGCAATATCAATGTGCTATTTAACAAATAAGACAAGATGATTCATCCTATTTGTATATATTTTTTGAAACGATATGTACAAAGTGTTAAATATATATATGTCGATAATTTTTACATAATTTTCTCTGCATGCTCTACTCCCGAACGTTACAAGTATATAATGTCAATTTTATTTCATTAATATATTTATATATATTTATATTTATTTTATATCAATTTGAATGAAAATCTGCATCGCGTATAAAATTGAAAAACACATGGCGAAAACATCTTGAACCTCGTGAAAAGACGATTCGAGGAAAGGAAGACTGCGAAGGACATAAATTTCGCATGGAAGAATCAAGTGGTAGGTAGGTAGGTACAATGTATCGCGGCAGGACTATACTCCACTGGGTTTTGAATGATAAATGGCCTTCAGTGGACTGGCTAATGAGTCGGCTAGACTGACTTATACGACTCTGCTCCGTTGGATTTTCCAGCGAAGGACTCGTGCGCTACCGGAAGGTGACGCTCGCGGGAGTAGCCGTCGTATCATCGTTACGGGCGCTCATTATTCAAACTTACCGCGTTCCATCTATCTCAGTTTTACATCGCGGGAGAGGATGTGAGCTGCGTGACGATGTCGGCGGCTCGAAATCCCCCGGCATGCATTATTCACAGTTTCATATTGAAATTGCACGAGGGGCACACCGCTGCCTGCGCGAGGAAATGGAAACGCATTTTATCTCTCGCCTCGGCGACAGCCCGTCAAAGCCGCGCCACGTGACAGACAGCCTTGTTTCCACCTACAAATCTACCTGACGTTTCGCCGGTCGCTACCGAAAAGCCTCGGTGAGAGGAACGAACACAGAATTTGACTCGCGTAGAATCAAATACAAATCATCATAACTCAATGGATTGCGTCATAGATATATTTATTTTGTCATTCTTGTACATTTTACATAGAGTACGCGTAATATACGCGGCAAACGGAAACTTGAAACAGATAACGCCATTTTATTAGCGCAACGCTTAAACGCTCTTCAACTACTACGATATACAAGACGGCTATTTAGAGCTATTTATAATAAACCTGTCGTGTGAGAAATTAAACGATATTCTTCGTCGCTTCGATAATAAGATGTACACAAAGATCGTGACGATAAATAGGTTCGCCAGTTTCATATACGATTGCGCAATATCATCGGTCATTCCTTAGTCCTACGGTGACATAGTGTCCCTCTAGTGACGTAATGCCAAGGTGCGTCCCCATACCTGTTTCGAATAATGCACGCTGCGAACAATGACGTGCGGTGATGTATGTGGGTTACGGGTCGAGCAGCTGTTGCTCTCGACAACTGGTTCCTCACACTCCCGTGGGCGCTCACAATGTCACAATGACGTGTGAGCACTTGTGACAGCATCGTGTGGGTACTACATACTACATTGGAGTTTGTATTACAAGCGCTTGGCTGCACGCAAGGGTGGTGCGACTCTTGACGCTCACTATACAACATACGCCGCGCGCGTATTTCCAAAATATATCCGAAGCCGGCGCAAATGTGATTAGCTATTTTTAATCCAATCGACACGTATATTTTTCTTCGGAATACAGTTACATAGATACAAGACTGAAAAAATTGTCGAACGATACGTCGCATAATTAGCATTAATTATTAGTACAGCAGCGCGATATACTTGTAAAAACGTACATCTACCCCTATTTAAATATTTTTACAATTTTTTTTTAATTTAGTAGAAAACATAGTTGTTTGAAAAACTGAAAAATGTAACAATAAAGGGTTAATATTGTCAGAGTATACGTTCGAAACTTGCCTTTAGCCATCATCGAGACGTATATTAATCTCACCATCATACACATAATGCGATACCAAGCGATAAGTAGTCCAATTTGGCAAGATACGTCACGTGAACCCATCCATGTCGAACTTAGCGTGCTACGCTTTGTAAAGCCTCAGCAGCTTCGCCCTTCTCGACACCGTGCGCAGGCTATGCAACGGGCTCGTATTCGCTGGCTATCGAGTCTGGATCACGTCACGTCGCGTCGGATCGCGTTACGCTCTCGACACTGATCGAAGATTAGCGCCGCCAAACCCCTGCCACGATGCTCTCTCTCGTTCTCTCCCTTCAATCCGCACCTCGTCCCTACTCTCGCTACCTATCCACCCTACACCATCCCTCGGATTGCATTCAAATCACGCACAAAGAGCTCAACTTGAGAGCTTCTCTCGTAACCGCACTAGTGCCGCGCCTATCTGACAGCCGCATCTAACGGATTTTTAACGACCTTTTGTTGGCCGAAAAAAGAATGCGTATAAGCTTCCGATAGTTGGTCGGTCCTGTGAACGAGACAACGCACGGAAACGATGATCAGATAGCGCCGGGCATGAGGTACCTTTTGATAAATCCATGCGTCGCGCAGCATGATGTAAGAGAAAGGTACATATTTTATAAATTATCCTCGCCGATGCTAATTTGAAATTACAGCTACCGTGAAATCGGGATTGTGATTTATTAGCGAAAGAATAAACATAATTTATTTTTTTTTTCTCGTCGAAATATCCGTGCCTATAAAGCTAATGAACATTGTGTGGACACAACCGCATAACAAATACGCGCCACAACTAATTATCCTAATTTAACTAATAGATCGTGTAAATTACAATCAGCAGTCGTTGAAATTACCAGCAGTCTAATCGTAAATTATCGCATGAAACACCTTTGTTTACACGGCTCTCCATGACGAGGGAATCCTGAAATTCAATTGTTGTCGACAGGTACGTACCTTAAGTACGGCAAGTGATAAATGACTTCTACCGCGCACCTCGTCGTTACCGTCTCGTTTCGAACTTCCTTGCTCGTGGCATAGTTCGTTTAACGTCACGTCGGATCTTCAAGATGGCGGTGAGCACAAGGGGGAACGATTTTGCGAGAGTCGTTAGCACGGCACCGAACCACGCCTCCTGCGAGGTCGCCTCCGTACGAACGCGTCGTGTTCCACAAAGAACGGCTGAAAGGCACTCGAGGCGAGACTAGAATTGCTGGAAAGACTCGTGAAACAAGAAATAATCACCCTATTATCAAGAGTTTAACGAGGCTTCGCTTATTATCGAACCTCGTCTATCTCTCCAGAGCTCCTCCGACGAAATGCCGGAGAACTGGGCTATCCAACCGAGGAAATATGAATTTCGCTTCCTATATTTCACCGACACCTCGCGACATTAAACTCACGTCTTATGAAAATATATATATATATGATATGCAAGGTGCGCGAGATACGAGGTAACGATGAGACATTGTTAATTGAATGTCTCTCACATTTATCTCTTCACGTGTCTTCGAATGTTTTGCTAAAGCAGTTTTGTACGCAACACGGTTTAGATATTTAAAATAATGTATATTTCCAGAGCGATGTGTATCGCGAATAATGCGATAGCGTGTTTTTAAAAAGCAATGTTTATTTATAACCAAGAGTCCCACTTTCAACGAAAGCCGCATCCGTTCGCGTGAGAAATGAAAAAAAAGAAAAAAAAATAGTTGCTTGTCATACATTGCGCGTTATACTACTTAATGTTGTGTGTCGCCTTGTTAATTTCTGCACTTTAAGTTATAATTAATGCGCGCTGAAATGTAAGACTTGCGTGAATGTTTATCGTTTTTCTGCTATAAAAACCCGTGGTTTCCGTTCCACCTCTCTGTTACCTTCCATAAAAATGTAAGTTCCGCAGTAATAAATCACTTTTAATCAACTTCCGTTTTGATACAAGAGCTCGTTAAGCGAACGCCGACGAATGTGCTGGAATTAATAATGCGATAATCCTCGGTAACGTATTGAATCAGTCAAGAGTGACGTTTCAAAATCATACGCTCGAATGCAGACGCGGGACGCTGTCTGTTATATTCATAATTTAGGACGATCTTGATATCGAATTGATAGCGTCAGGATATACAGTATAAAGACAGACGCGTATCAATATGCAAAATCAATTTTGTTCGATAAGTCGTCGACGAGACTGGTGAAGAAATCGTGCACAATTCGTACCATTCGTTATTGCAAGTAATGAAAAATGGTCCCGAGCTTAGATAGAAGCAGGTCGCGTCGGAAGAGATATAGATAGGTAGGCAACTACGGGAGGATGATAGAGTGGGCCTATGCATTCGTCCGGTAAATAGCGTGATTGATCGATATTATATTCATAACAGGCAACGACTTGTCATCAATCATATCCCGTCGCGCATAACTGCGGGTCTCTGTAATATACCTGCCCGGCCGGTATAATACATTACGCCTCCAGTTCGTATTCAGTACACCGGGTGATCTAGAAACATTCTCCTTGTGCCTCCCGCGGAAAGCGCGCACGCTAGAAAATTAATGGCCTCGACAACGGAATGACGCATTGTAAATACATTACACGTGTGTCTCATTTATTTTCTTTTTTTTTCTTTTTTTTTTCTTGAAACGCAAATCGAGAACACGGATCACTGTCAACAAAATGTATACGACGCGCATATATGTAGAGTAATTGTAAAAATATATTCCACAATCGAAATATTATATTTTTATTATATGTATAAAGCTAGTAATCTCTCTCCCTCTCTCACATATGTAGATAGACGGACGCACGCAGTCACGCGCTTGCGTTCTGGACGCGCGATGGGTTGATGTGCGTGACAATGGGGTCCGGTGCTGACACGGTAGCCTTCCCCCGCTGCCACTCAAAGCCTCTCAGGTAACGCGATCCCGGCAGCCTAAATAAACAAGCTAGAATAAATAAAAGCTATTCTAAACGTCAGCTCGATGTTTGCCTAGCTGTCACGGAAGTGGAGGGCACTCTCAGTCTCAAATGGATATCGAATCGGCCGTTTACAGTCCTCTTCTTTCGACGCGCGATAGGCCACCGTTCTCTTCACTGATGGCGTTTGAACGATATTTTTATCATCGTTAAATTGGCAACGCCAGATCTAGACTCGGAATACAATGTACACATAGTTCAAGTTTAAAGTAAAGATATAAAATAGAATAAAGCCTCTCTCTCTCTCTCTCTCTCTGTAAATCTCTGCATTAATATTTAAGGCACCGTCAGATATCAGCATATCAGTGGATGTGGATATAAAATACGAATGATTAAGGTAAAAGGAAAAGAGAGAGAAGGATGACGAGAGCATCGCTTTCCAGAATGATTACAAAGTTGGATAGATATCGAAATAAAATTCCCAATTAATGCGTTCTTCGTAAAGAACGGGAAGCGTCGATTCCACGTTTCCTCAACGAGATCGGGAGCAATCGCGAAAGACGTCCGAGATAAGTAGACAGGCGGGCACACGGTTGTGGAAGAAGCAAATGAAATTGACAGTCGACGTTTGTCTGCGCTCTCCTCTCTCGCTCGTAGTCTCTCTGTAGTCTGTCTGTCAGCATGACACCGAGCGACGCCTTCTTTATTATACATTCAATTATTAGGCGCTGCGCATGACAAGCGCTATTGCATATTTATATCTGCCAGCCGAGGCGAGCTCAGCCGGATAAGGGGGTTCCTGACAGCCCGTCACGAGCATACGTTAACATTCTTAATAACGTACCCGGTTTGTATACGTCCGACATGTACACATACGTGTAGGTAAACGCACACAAGCTACGTAGCTACGCGTACATGCACGACGCATGAAATGCACGTGCATATCCACACATCCATTCGTCGGGACACGAACGTGTAAAAGCCGCACGGCAGTGGTGTAATTTCAATACACGAGGAAGCTATCAACCTTTATAACCTGTTTATTACGATAATACCGTAAATTTGCATCGCGTGTTCCCCGTAATCGCTCGCCGCGGCGGATGTCATATTACGTTAACTACAGTAGTAGTTAAATAGGCATCCGGGGAATAGGCCCAAACCGGCGTACCCTGAAATTTGCGCCACTCCTGGTGTCTACATGGATATCGGTTTCAGGACGGTTTAATGAATTCCGCTTTGAATTTTACGTGGCAGCTTGTTTAACACTCGACCGATGAAATATATCTGACCGATAAATCAGCGTTGATTACATATGTATATATATTATATATATACGCGTGTACCCTGTATACATGAATATATATGTAATAATTTATTCGATTATGATTATATACACTTGAAATTCAATCTGGGAGTTATCTAGAAGAGCAGAACGTTGTACAGTGGCTGTGTGTGATGTTTAAAGACTGAAATAGAAGTTTCTGTATGCGTTCGGTTAGATCGGGCGTTCACCTGCAGCATGTTATTACAAGCACGGACATGCTCGAGGTGTTGCAAATTTCATAATGAATTCAATACTACGGTACTCTGGATATAAAGTTTTACCGCACTACAAACATTTTGTTATTCATATACGTGTTACGATACATATTATTGAAGATGTTCCCGTCTACACGGAGATAAAATGCATGCAGTAGCTTTTTCGTCAACAAAATGCTGAACACCGATCGTATATCAGACACCGCCCACGGCGACCTTCATAAAAAGAACAAAAACTTTCTTATTTTCCCTGTCCATGGCCGCCTGCTTTGATATACGATACGTTTGTACCGTGTCGGTCGGAGCCTTCGAAAGCCGACCATCTACCGTAACAGCATTTTTATGCTAAACTGGTCGATGCAACTGACAAGAATTGACAGAATTCGGAAAACAGCTGACAGCCCGCCACGCAGCCACTCCTCTGTCCGTCGACGGTAAATTTCAAACCGCCTCTCCCCACTTTTTCTCCGGCTACAAAACGAATGCCGGTCCATTTCTCTACCATGTTTGCAGTCTCGTCCAGAAAACCTCGAAAATTATGATTTAAATAAAAAAAAAAAAAAAAAAAAAGAAAAAAAGAAAACTATAAAACGTAAACTGTATAATGTAAGGAACAAAAAAAGATATGTAAAACTGCATATCTGTATATCAGAGGTATGTTTTCGTGCACTAATAATAAAACTAAAAGAACGAGGCTTTGAAGTTGCAAATAAATTTTTCAAATTAATTAAGTATAGTATAGTTGTTATATTTTATGCATAATCATATAAGAGCAGTATTTATGAGAGATCTTTCATTTGACATATTATTTATTCATATATTGCGTGCGCAAGTCACGTGTAACAGATGTCGTAAATATTGTCATGTTATAATAGAGTTAAGCTTGCAATTTATACTCAACTCGATGATCCTGTTGTGTATAACACCCGTGATCGGTAAAACAAAAACTTAATTCGACTTAATCGTTACGCTATTACACGTCGGCGTACAATTTGCCACGCCTAAAGGTATATAAGATGCAAGACAGATGTAACCATGACACCAACTTGGAGAGATACGCGCGTAACACAGTTGAAATAGAATTATATCTCTCGGAGAAGCTATTATACGTCGTGCATTCTATTAGCAGTCGTGTATAACATCATCTCGTCTGTAATTTGCTTGATTTATAAACGATAAAAAAGAAACCTCACGTAATTTCATCGTCATATATAATATCGCCATTTTATGCGCGTAGAATATATCTTTGTCTGTCCGCGTAATGAATCGTCCGCTCAATATTTACCATCCAATACTTACCATTAATTGTGTTTAATCGACGGAACTGATGATTCACGACGTGCACGCTTATTAACGCTCGTGTGTTTGCCGACATCGTCTCCACCTCCATTCACATGAGAAAGGCTGTACTATTAAAACTGGTACAACGCCCCGCGTTGTATATCGATAGGACAAAAGAAAGACATTACGAGAGAGCGCCTTATGATGGATACGTGTCTATATATCGGGTTATATCAGCGGCGTCTCAGCATCAGACTATGGCATCGTTATGGCCACGACGTTGACGGACGGCTCTCTTACGCACGGTTGACGGGAAACACAAATTGTGGGCGCAGCTGCGCCGATAGTAATCAAGAAACACGGTAGGTAGTTGAGTAGAGTAGCCAGCTAATAATTCTCCCCTCTTCTTCCCCTACCTATCGTCCCTCTCATCAGCCTCTCTTCCTCTCTCTGTCTTTCTCTCTCCCTGCCTCTGTCTCTCTATTTATCTTTATCTCTTTCTCTTTCTCTCCTATAAGCTTATACGCATATACCCTAGGCCATAGACTAGAAGAGACGCACGGACAGATATATAGAAGAAGGGAGCGGGATAGAGCTAATGGCACTTCACAGGAAAATAATGTTGATCTAGGTCGATACCTGTCATCCGCTGGCCGATCCACCGCCGAGATTGCCCCTAGCTCCGGATACTCCTCGCTTTACATTGATATTCGTGTGTCCCCTACCTGCTTTGTATATCCGCGCTCGATGAGGACCAACTGTGCAACTCTACCACGATCAATGGTGTAGATGCGCTCAGATACAAACCTATTAGTTACGCGATCTGTTATCAAAAGTGATGGAAACAAAGGGAGAAGGAAAAAGCTGAGTGAAAACTCATAAAGTAAATCGATTACTGCACAAAGAACATTTATTTTCATTTATTTTTATTCTAAAGATCAATAATGGTATACACATGTGATACGTACATAACGCAATGCCTTTGAATAAATTCGATATATAATTGTAGGAAAGATTTAAATATAATTGTGTGAATAAAATTTAGATGTATAAATATTGCTATCATCTTTGTTCTACGATTGTAGAAGTGGCATAAATTCGCAATTCGCTTTGAAAAGGAAATAGATTTAAATGCTTAAAAGAATCGAGTTAAATTTCGACCTCTTTTAAATGGCATGAATAACTTGAACGAGATAATTACCGAGATGATATAACATGGGATGACAGTTCGCGCGAACATATCGCAAACTCTGCCACCGTCAATCTACTTCTGCTTGCTCTAAATTGTTATCTTCTAACGGCGCGTCGAGCCAAATGGTTAATCCGCCGAACCATGGCTAATTCAATCTGACACCGTCTTTCATTTGATAGTTCGCTCTCGCTCTTTCTCTCCATCTATTTGTCTTCTTTCATATAACATCTTGTCAACATGCAAATATTCTGTGAAAGCACACACACACACACACACACAACGCATAAATTTTTTTATTTTACGCAGTCATTCGAAGCTAGTTTTTCATTTCCAATCTCACATTTAAATCATATCTTTCAAATAATTGGTTACATATATGTAGGTGAAATGTAATAATAATTTTATGTAAATATTCTAAAGATTATTTCTCGAACATTATTATAGAAAAATGGATGTGTAACGTATACTTTGACGTTTCAGAATAGATAGTATAAAAAATACCATTGACAGAGAGACGTAATAGAGAGAACTCGAAGATAGGGCGGAAACGTGTACGGATTAGAATGTAAATTAGCTCCGAGTGCCGTCACAATGCGACCTAATCTCGTTATGTTTAGGAAATATGATGCTGATGGAGTGCTTGTCAGTCACTTTCGGTGATAGGAGGCGTTGCTCATTGGTTGGGGAGCGACGGTTTGAATACGGACCAGGGGAGATATCATTATTTATGCTGTGTCTTCGCAGGACTCTCCTTTTGGCTAACACAAAAGGCAAGTTGTATGAATCATGGTGGATTCGTCCCGGAAACAGAATATTAATGAAATACGCCCGTAAAAATTCAATCTCGACACAATCTTTGTGAAAAAAAATTGACAAATTCTACACCTTTGATGATCGATTAAATTTTCGCGTATTATAAAACTTGAAAGTGAAGAGATTAAAACTTTTCATTATAAATAAATTTCAGCTATACCACTGCTTTGAATAATAAATGAAACAGATTTCATCGGGATATAATAAGTTATCAAGCGCTTTACGTATAGCCACCAGCAACGCAACGTCGTTTCGCTTAAAACGTTCGCGATAGAAAAATCCAATTTGCCCAGGTCACGATGGACGTACGTTATATACAAGTATAAAACATACCTGTCAGTGGCGCGGAAAGCGGCTCCCACAAGAGTCGGTAATGCACGTGTCACGTGAGTGGCATAAAAGACAGGAGTGATGGAAGGCTAAATAGCAACAGTGTCGTGACATGCAACGGTGACCGAGCGGCAGACTGTCCCTGTCCGCGTGTGGAGTCACTGCGGCGCGACAAGCTGACATGTTTGCACGAAGGCCGCACGCTGATCGCGCACGAGCATTAACAAATACTCTGTTGCCCGCAGGGGTAACAGGATACATTCTACACGTGTACAGGATGCGCCGAAGGGAACTTCATCGCGGACAGGTGGCCAGGAATCGTGCGGCAACGTGTCGACGAGCGACTTGATTTCCGCCGCGTTTGTTACCACGCCAATTAGAACAGAGTAGAGAAAGATCATATAAGTTCGATAAGAACGAACCGCTAGGCGCGATACAATGTTTCTTTCTTTTTTTTTTTTTAATTCTTTTTCATTAGAAACAGTTACACACCGTATCATATTACAGTTAATATATACATACATGCACGCTTTACAATTCATGTACCTTATTTATATTTCAAAGTTGGCTCGCACGAAATTAGCCGAGACAATTAGTGGCCGACGAAACAATTTAACGAAAAGAGTGGCGGACAAGGCGTTCGCGTAAACGTTGTCTTCGGGCGTTATACGTGGCGGTTCTCTCTACGTTAGCTCTTTACGAGCCCCTGCAGCAACTCGCCGCCACGTATTTTTGCTCTTCCGTAATGTCTCCGCGTGGGTCTTTTGTTCCCCTCGATGCGGTAGTTTCGTAACCGTAACGTATAAAGTTTGTGTTTTCTTGCGTGGCGTATAGTTGGCTGTTCTCGCTGGCATAAAGCCGGAGAGGTCGCCGTAGAAGCTAGAGGCCGGTTTAGGACAACGTACGACCGGCTCTCCCATTTTACTGAAAACGCTTAGAGTGAAACCCGAATCGAATATCTGGGTCGAAATATAAATACTTGTTTGCTACAAATATAGTTATCGATATGCGAGATATTTCAAGTATTAATATAAGAGCCATTCTTTCTCTTTAATGACGGAAGTATAACGAAATAAAAAATCTCTTATTATTTAAAAACCCGCATTAAAAAAAAGAAACGTGTATCGCGTGTAGTTGGCGATAATTTTGCAAATGTGATAAAAAAATAATTGATGCACGCTCCATTATTCGTAAGTAATGTCCTCCTATGAACAAGGTAATTGTCGTTCCGCGACAATAACGAATGACTTACGATTATGTTTTCCTCGGTTCCAAGTCCCCCGGAAAAAAAAGGAGGGGGCAGAATGGGTCGGCGCAAAGTAAAGTAGTACAATCTGCGAGAACGCCGCTTGGCCGTAACAGATACGGCCGGGAAATAAATGTCTGTATAAAGGAGTTGGCAAGTTCGCCGGATGATATCAAGATGCCGCCGGCTAATACTGCTCGCCAGTTTAGTCCGAGGCGAGGGTGAGACGGCGAGCTCTCACCGAGGGAACGTACCCCTTTGTCCCGCGCCTATCTCCCTTTGCTCCGATATCAAAAGAATTTTGGCTTTATTTCCTCGCTTTTATCCGCCCGGGAAAACGACGCGCTGTGTATCTAATAAAGAGAAATTATATCTCCCGGGTCGGACTTTTACCCAGAACAGCCCCAGCATCGTCTTTCATCGCGGCCGATGCTCGTGCCATGTCTTTGGTAACAATGCGAGCTCGAGTTTCGCGTACTTTGTAATAAGTAACGGTCAAGCGATCACAAGACGGCTAAGTACTAAAGTAAGTACTTCGCATGTATCCGATATATCACTCGTCAAGTTTTAATTTAAGTCGCGGTACAATTTTCCGTTTTATCGTTGATTTAGAAACTGTCAGAATTCGTCTTCCAACGCATTAGCGACGAGGAGGAAACACATAAATTACCGAGTAAGACGGGCGAATACCGCGCCGGGATATCACGCGTCAACTGGCTAAAGCGCTCGTTTCGGAAGCGAGGAGACAGCGAGCTGTCGCGTGGCCAGATGCTCGGCCGGTTGTGCGTCTTGTTCCATTCCGGCCGAGAGGCAGAAATGTGTCAACGTGTCCGGCATGAAAGACGAATGTCCAACGGAGGTTCTCATTAGCAGACCGCACCCGGGGGACGTCCTAATGTCCCTTCGCGCTTTTCCGTCCCGTCTCTCCCCCTCTTACCTTTCTCGTTTCCGCGTAATTCCACCGGCGGAGAGCCTCCAGGTGCTCGTGAACGTCGAGGGATCTCTCTCGGTTGCCCGCCCACGCTAACGCCTACCAGTTAATCTTTGCATTCATTCGTATATAAAGGTCATGACTAATGATCCCGGTATATAAGCGCATAATGAAATTTAATTCCTAATGTCGGACGTTTGGCTTTCCTGCAGCAATCATGTTAATATCTTGATGAGCTTCGTCGCCGGTTAAAAAAAAAAAAAAAATACGCAGAGAAATTTGCTTTGAGAAATCCGAAAATTCCAAGAATAGATAATTACTGTGATGATGAAAAGAAAGATGGTATAATTCGGAGATTACATATTTTTCATCATTACATTATACAAAGTTATCTCTTGAAGAAGAATACGATATAACGAGTTTTATATTACACCATGTACATTTTTTGCAAAGATTAAGATACATCTATATGCGATTTACACTGCGCAAGAAACTGAAATGACTTTTGTACACAAGAACTGAACGTATCTCGTGATGCGATCGATATATCGGAGTCGTGTAAGGGGCGAATGAAATAGTGCGGTATAGTTCAACATATGTAGTACCATTTTATATCATTCATCGTACTTGGCCTTTGCGATAATGTAACGGCATGTGAACGGACAGAGAGAGTAACGAAGCAATAATGAATGTATCATAAGATCGTATCGTAAAACACACAACAACGAAATCATGAGTGACGCTATTTTTTTCTTTCTTTTTTGCCTCCATGACTGTAACACTTTTCATTTTTAATTTATCATCGTAAAATCTCGTTGAAACTTTCACCGAAAAGCACCGAGAGCAATAAAGTGTAATATTTGTAGAGACAAGCATGCATCTTTTGCGAGAAAACGAGCGGAGAAACCCGAGGCTGCATTACTATTGCTATTTCGCTCGTCGGATATATTGTAGAATATTGTAATGATACGAGTCTACGTATGAAACCGAAAACTGTCTGCCTGACAGATGGAATGGCAGACATCTCTTGCAACGGCAGGATGTACACAGAGAGCGAAAACGATCGCCCGAACTCATCTCGAGAGAAATATGTTTGCGCGCTGGCTTTCGTTCGCCTAGGGTGCTCGAATGGAAACACGGTCATAAAGTGCGCCTGCCACACACGTCTTATCCCTTTCACCACCGTACGTTCCGAGAGCGCCGGCCATATATTCTCGCCCATGATGATGGTCCCGGAAAAATTTAGAAAACTGCAATTTCACGACGATTGATCGTGACACGTATTTCACCTTTCTAAACCGACCCTAAAACTCGAGGCTAACGTATGGTTATCGTCGCGATAACTGTAGCGAGCACGTCGTAGATGTATCACGACCGATTAGAGGGTACACGACTTTGATAATGCACTATTCCTCGCATTCCTGAATAAAATGCAATCTTGTGTCTCTCGCGACACTGCAATCCGATGATTAATCCCGACGTGGACTATTTCTTCTTTTTCAACGCAATACAAGACGATAAGGCAACGCTCGAAAATAAGGAGATGCGATTCGTGCGCGCGGGCGTGATCGTGCTCCGTAAAAGACGATCGGTCGGAATAGATCGCGGTTCGTTCACGTTTCACGACGATCGATCGATCGATCAGACGACTGACGTGCGGTGGCCTTAATCGGCAGCCCTGTACACGGATCGGTACACGCGTCAGAACGCGACGACGTAGTTAACGGCTTCCAGGAATGGTCTCTCACTCTCCTCCCAACCAGCCAGCAGCGGACAAACGCGCTCGCTGGGCTCCATATCGAGGCTCCATCTGCGGCTACCGTGCCACGCCGACAGACGTTTCGCCGATCGGCAATCTCTGTCGGATTATTATGCCTGTCCACCGCGGCTATGATCACCGCGGACACGCCGGTATGCCGGCCTCATTAGCTGTTCGGTGCCCGGCTTAAGCCAATGAGTAATGGGCGGCTGCGCGCGGTGCCGCCGCGCCGTGACTGCTCATATCTTTCCCGACAGATTTACCGTCCCTCCCTCCCCTCACTCTTCACCCCTTTATTCGGTGCGCGCTCCAGACGCTGATCTTTCGAGCCGCGTATACGGAAGATTGACGAGTATGCGCTTTGTACGCGTACGAAACCTGTAATTTCGCGCGCGTGAATGCCATATTCGCACACACGACGTACTCGATCATTATTATCGTTCTACTCGTCTAGCTGCGCAAACAAGTGAAAAAGAAAAAATGCAAACAAAAGTAAATTTATATAATATGCTATTAATTTCTCGGCATAATTACGTCGTTATTTCCGTACATCTAAATTTATATCCTCAATCTATCAAGAGTATCAGTTTCTTTCTAGCTTAGAAATTTTACTACTTCGAAGAAGCAGAGGGGAATTTTTATACGCCGCGACACCTCAGTCACGAATGCTTTATAAACATCGTGTAATCATGATATATTCGAGCGATTGTCGCGCGCAAAGGGACTATGATCGTCTCAGACTCGCCGGGTATGCTAAACTCATTAACTGTTTGGAGCTTGGGCTTAAACCAAATGAGTAATGGTAGTTCCTCTCATCGCAACGGCTGCTCGTTTTTTTTTTTTTTTTTTTTTTATAGCGACTCGCCGACGCTGTGACCGCGTACAAGCTGCGATTATTTATAATGCCAGTTCAAGACCGGCTCTCGTACCGTCTGTCGGAATAGGAATAGGGAACAGGAACAGAGGCGATATGCGTAATGGTCTTTGCATTACGGAAGATCGCGATATAATGCATCGAACAACAAACAGCTGCATCAGAATGCGCCGTCAATGTGACGATTGTTTATCGTTCAACTATTACCTAATCGCAAGTCGACTACCTACCTACGCTAGCTGCGATTCCCAGGAAACACACACAGACACACCGTGTTCCAAGTCGATTACTGAAAATTATTATTCCAATAAAACGCTCCGCTACGTGCGAAATAGTACCTTGGCGCGTTTTAAATATCCATGCATTCGTTTATTTGTCCTTACGGAATAGTATCGAACGAGATGGTTATACCATTTTTATTCTAGCTCGAATGGAGCGATAATCCCTAAGGATGAATATACATGCATGATATAACAGAGCCGATAGAAACTGCTCGCTACACGTACGTGTAAAGTGTCTTTGCCGCCTTTTCACCATTATCAAGGCAACCTGTATTTCTTTCGAGATGTTACGTAACGCAATGTATATTTTTTTTTCTCCCCCCGTACTTATCAATGTCCACATATAAAGGTTCGATAAATTCAGCGATAAATTCAGCGATAAATTTATCTCTCCGCGCGAAATCCTAAGAGCCGCGAATAATATGAGAAATATCTTATCATTCTTCGGCTCGGTAGAAGGAGAACCGACAGTGCCGAGGAATTACTTCTTTCACATTTCATTTCGTGCTCGTTCCTCTGAGTGATGCCCAAGATACCGCCCACGCTTCACGTCTATAAGAGCCGACTGATATATCGCCTCGTTAATGTTTCGCTTCATCAGATGTTATGACTGAACATCCTTTACCCTGCCACTGGGTGGTCATTTCTGGCTGCTCTTGTTGCGGAACCCCGGCGTTATAAATTATAGCGGACGTCGCCACGCGCTCGTAAGTCGCACGTTTCGTCTTTCGGGATTATATCCACACTAAGCGCCCGTCTCATCTCTCCACGATACCATAATATGATCGAATATATTTATCCAGTAATATTTAAGATAATGTTATATATCGATATGCGCGCCTATATTATAAATTCAGCCTAAAATTAAAGATGCGAATAAATTGTTTCGAGAAAAGATTGAAATTGACAAAAACCTTGTCGGTAACTGTACCGTGTGTATATAAATTTGCTATTTAATGTTTAAAGCCCGTCGTGTGACTTTCGGGCTTGGAGAATTTAATCATGGTTTATAAATAATCTCGCTCAGGGCCCCGCATCGGGTTACGCGGAAAAACATTCGCGCTCCACAAAGGCACGCCGGGTAATAAATTTCCCGCAATACTTGTCGCAGTAAAATTAATGATAGACTGAAACTATCCATGCCACTGAAACAACAAATCTTCGTATGTGAATCTCTAAAACCATTAAAGTCACTTGATATATGAAGATTGAGAAATGCGTGTCTTTAGATCTCCACTTTGATCAAACCCGATCGGCGATTAATTTCATGAGAATAGAATTGCCCGCGGCAAAATTTCTAACTATATACAATCCGTCGTCTCTAATTTAATCGGCATAATTATTATTTATCGCGCTATGCGATAAAAATAAATCGTTAAATTAATCGCAAAGGGCGCACATTTTTAAAAATGCTAAAATATATTTCTCGCCAGTTATGGATAAAATCTCGTAAAAATATGATCGACATAAAAAAATAAATTTGGTGCGAAAAAAATGGAAACATTACACGATAAAGATTATCTCTCGCGTCTCGCTCTATCGCGTTCCTCCCATCCAATTTCTTATTCATTCCCTGAACTTGACAGTCAATCTATGCGTATTACGAAGGGATCGTCGTAGACGACGTATTCGAGGGTGAATGCCTTTCCGCGCTGCACACGCACACACGCACGTACGTACATATATCCGCACGCTCTCTCACGCAAAGGGTCGTACACACGTAAGCGCTCAAAGAATAGCGTGGGCCACGATCTCTGTAAAGGCGTCGCCGTTTAGATAATAACGCGCATTTTATCTCCCTCATAAAACCTAATTTATAGCCACATCCAAGTCCATAGGCGTGTACGTACGACCGTTGTGAATAGGAAGGAGTCTGACAACGGCAGTGCCGTAATTTCGGGGAAAGTGCCCGTTTGGGATCCAAGTTGTTTCATAAATTTCTTTCTAAAATGATAAAGCGTATCGCTTTTCGAGATTATGTTGTACATAAAACTGCATAAAAGTCATTATCAAACGTCGTTATTCGTTGAAATATTTTCGTAATACACACGATTTAACAATAAATTATCATATTTTTGGAAAAATAAAGTTAAACCAATATGTAAACAATTTCAATCTTATATATAGATTGCGTCTTTCTCCAAAAGTAGTCGGATGAAGGAAGGTGACTAAATTTGAAATAATAGAGATCACTAATTCAGCACCGAATCGATCAACGCGAAAGTAGTTTATACAAATATCAGGATCGCAATGATTAAAATGTAAAATGATAGATCATGGTACAACTACGCCACTGAACAGCGGCGCATACGCACAGAGAGAGAAAGAGAGGACAAGTTTGCATCAGGAAAGGTCGCCGAGAGTGAATAGGACAGTAATATTATATCGGTGTTGAAACTTCCCCCTTCGGCATTTAGGTGACGAAAAATATGGACCGTCACGTGCGCGCGCGCGCGAGCGGGTTCACGATGGCTCGGCGCAGTTGCCGACGATAAACCGCGTACGTGTTTACCGTATAATCTCCGTCGGTCCGCGATAAATCCGTGATTTACTCTCATTACCGTGCCTCTGAATGTTACGACTCGTGCTTACGATATATATATATATATATATATATATATATATATATATATATATATATACACGGCCGACGGTATAGTTTAATTTATTCATATTGGCATATCATTTTCCATCCGCGTGTCCCACTTATCGCCGATCGAAATAAGGACCGCGACAACGCGCGTGCGACAATAATGAGCCCCATCGCGTTTATGTTATTCGACTCTCGAGAAATAATATTCCTCAATTGAATATAAATTTACATATTCTCCTGGGTATCTCTTTCTCTCCCTCTCTTTCTCTGACACATACATATTCCACACTCTTAAACGCGCGCGGAAGTTGAAAAACTGACAGTCTCCGCTTTCTCTTGATCGTGGCGATTCAATTATCGAGATCCCATCGATGATGTCACAATATTTATTAAGCGCGATTGAAAAAACGAAACGAAAATGCGGGGAAAAAATTTTAATTTCGCGGTGGATTCCGCACAACGCGAATTTTCCCTGTACCTCCGGGTACCGCATTCTCGTGCGTTCTCGTCGTCGCGGCTTCAAAACGAGAAAAATTCATGCCGGACGGGAGGAACGCTTTGTCAGCGAAATGCAACGAATTTCGCGCCGGCACGTATCGAGAATAACGAGAGCAGCACATATGGACATGTTACGCGAGAGCGTGGACGGGATCGGACGGAAAGGAAGACAGACTCTCTATATACACAGGAGGGAAGAGGGTATAAGATAGCATACATCACGTTTCCAGTTTATGGTCCGATACGCTCCTAGGAATTGGCACCCGCGCCGAGCTTTCCCGCAAATGCAAGGAATGCAGGGAAGAGGGGGCGATACGAGGCGTTATGGCTCTTCCTGGCTCGTAACCTCTGGTCATAAAGCTACTGCAGGCTAAAATATTGTCCGCCGCCTACGCGCCTAGCCGTCGATCTATCTTAATGCTATTACCGTAATTTATTAGCGTCGTTCCCGGCCGATAAATCGATCCTCCGTGTCTGCCGACCGAAAACGATTCCGGCTCGGTATAAAGATCGTCCGTAATACCATTATGAATTATAATGTGCCAGGCGAAAGTTAACAAAAGCTCGCACAGTTCAAGCGAATAGAATATTCGTCAAATACAAGTGGAAATGGTGAAAATTATTGCAGAAACGATGAATGAATGGAGATGGATTTTCTATTAAACAATCACTCGCTTACTGACTTTCCCTGATTGCACCTGTGCTAAGTGTATACGATAAACTTTTTAATTGTAACTCGATTTGTTCTTTTCCAAAAATATGTGTAATCTCGATTCACAGTTTTTCAATCTTTTACGTGACGGGGTAAAATGACCACGTCGTGCCTCGGTTAATTACTCATAGTCAATTCGAAGAAGTCGAGTTCGAAGCACACATCACAGAGAACCGAGACGTGTAGCGAGAGTGACACTCGATATTCCAGAACGGATCGAAATAATTCAGCACACGCGAATCCATTTCGGGGGATCGCGCGTAAATTTTCACGCCCCCGAAGATTCCTCTCGTTCTGTTACAGAAGCGGGCGGCTGATCGCGACCGATGACAGGCGCGACCGGACAAAGTGTTTTCCCGAGCGTCGTAAAAACAAAGCCCGGACAGTTACGACTTTGCAGCTCTCTTGAAAAATATAATCGCAATAACAAGCCCTCCCTACGTATATAGATACAATGCGCGAGGCATTAAGGCGCGACTATATTTAACGACGTGCGTCGCGCGGTGCTTCGAGATCTTGCGCGCGCGCGCGCAATATTATTATCTCGTGATTCATAGCGCGCATTCATAAATGTTCCCGGGCCGTATAACGGAGCGGTATACACGGCGGCGTGTATCGATTAACGTCGCTTTCCGACGGGATTTACAGCCGGCGACTAAATTATTTAAAGTCTTCATTTGTAGCGCGACGGATGGACGGACACGAGCTGGCGACCACGTAGCCGGTTCTTCTTCGGCCGACGGTGTAAGCTCCTCGTACAGTCGACCAAGAAAGTTTGACCACCGTCACCGAATAAAGCCGTGTTCACACCTGTCTCTTTCCGGTCTCTTTCAAACGCTGGAAGTGTCAGCGGTGTGTGAAGCGATCACCGTTTTCGTTTAAATTCAACATTACGTTGTACAATAATATCTTTACTTAAATATAATATATGTGATACTGCATTTCTAGAACTGATAGCTAAATTTATATCGACACGAAGAGATCTATGTAGCGAAAGTTTGTAAATTCGATACGTTATTTAACATTAAACGCGAAGAATAGACAAACGCGTTGCCCAACGTGGCTATATAGTTTAATCGAAAGATTGAAACGTCCGTGAAACAACACCCTGTTACATTCACACATGTATAACCGAGGTTTATAAAACTTTTACAGACGAGTGTATACACGACAGAGATCGTCGGAGATTGTGTTGGCTGCCACCGTCCACACCACGAACGTCCAACAAACGCTCCGCGTTAAAGCGTGCGCGAAAGAGAGCGAGAAAAGATGAGAGAGAAAAACGTGGGGGAAGGAAAGACGGAAGGGCCGCAGGAAGAGCGAGAAGAAGGACCTCTGAAGGAAGAAGAAGCGCGTGTTCCGGGCGTTCTGTAGAGTCTTCGTGGCCGGGACTCGTGTGTGTTCCGTGTTCCGAATGTACGGAACAAGCGCTGCTTGTCCGCGGCCACCTGAGTTATGATCGCTCTGTGCCCACCCTGCCTGTGCTCGCCTGCCTGCCTCCTGCCTGCCTCCTGCCTATCTACCTATCTACCTACCTACCTACCTATCTACCTACCTACCTACCTACCTACCTCTTTGGCTCGACTGACTGCCCTCTTCTTCTTCACCCTTCTACTTTCACAGCGGCCATCTTGCCTCTGGCCGAACCGGTTGGCTTCTTAGCTTAAGGTAGGTACACACTATATCCTCAGCCACCAGGATCGCGCGGGTTTATATATTCGAGTCATCCCGCATTGTGTTTGCCGACAATGCTGAATATGAATGAATGATTCTTCGTTTCCAAGTGCATCCAAACAAATGAAAATAACGTTAGGCATCGTTCACCGTGTCTCGTACAATCTAATTGTGAATTTCAAGCGGCAAACACGCTTTTATAGAAACGATCCGTTCGCTGTAATATACGAAGAATTATATTGCCGCTAGGTAAATTCGTACGGGAGTAAGGGAAGAGAGAGAGAGGGCAACGGCAGCTGTACAGCTGCTAAAACATCCGCTCGTACGTAATAAACTTTTCCCGCGGCAAAACTCGCGCTTTAAACCAACCTGCCGTTATCTAACCCGACACCCGGAGAAACGGGCATATAAAAAGTGTAGCGAAACTGGCGGACAAAAAGCGCGTTTCGCATACATTCGCCAGAGAGAACATTGTCCCACGCGTATACACAACGAGAGAGGATACCATGCATCTCTCGCCTAGTAATATACAGCTCTTGCGAGCGTGCGCACATGCGCGCGCGCGTCTCAATGGCGCGCAAGATTTATCTTTCATTAGTACGTCGTTTGCATTGAATAGACACGTTACGGGTTAACGGGCCGGGCCGGCTCGTTAATTGTTTGTTCTCGTCCTCTCGCGCTAGACGGTACCGGCGCGGCGCCGTGACGCTTTGACAAGGTACGACCCGGCGGGGATATTATTACGGAGAGCCACGCGGCACATACGTACATATATGTATGTATATCGGTCCCTACGGTATGCGAAAAGGTGTATAAGGGAGAGAAGCACACGGACCCGCGGCCCCGCGGCAGCGGCCGAGGCGTGGTCGTCGCAATTACCTCGATAGAGTTACAAGACTCGTTTTATGCCTTTCGCACGAATTTATTAGCCCCATTCGCGTCAGTTTAATTACGAACACGACCCGCCGTGATTCCCTCCTCTCTCTCTCACCCTTTTGCATCCTCTTTGCCGACCTCGCCGCTGTCCACCGGGCTCCTTTCTTCCGGCAAAAAAGCGAACCGCCATGCACTATCGAGCCGCCGAGGAAGAAAAAGAAAACGCGTCGAGCGCGGAAGAAGAGCGGAATAAGAAATATACGAGCGTGGAGAGAGTATCAATTGTATCCGCTTTGCGCCGAGCGTATATCCTTGAAACTCAAGCGGTAATTAGTTCTACCACTAAACGCTTAACGGAATCCAAGAGGCTGCTAACTGCTTCGCGCCTACGCAGCTCGGTCTGTCCTTTTCCTCTCCCTATCCCTCTCTATCCCCTTTCCTTCCCCCTTTTCCTCGTCTCTCTGTTTACTCCTTCCGGAAACGTTTGTCTCTCTCTCTCTCTCATACCGTCTCTCCTGCTCTTTCTCCACGCCGCAGCCAGACCGCCGTTTTCTAGCTAATTGTGAGCAATTAAGCGAGGCAAAGTCAAGGAATATTATGAAATTAATTACATCGCGAGATTGAAGTCGAGGGGAAACCGGTGTGCAAGGTGTAGATAAGTATTTAAATTAACGCGTTTTTTATACGCTCCGTCGAACATGCTTTGCCCGCATATTACACTTTGATTTCATTCCGCGAGCTTATTATTGATTTCGAGTTAAACGAACGTCGTTTTCTTCCAATTAATTTTAATACCCGCATCTCTCTTTCTCTGTACGGTGATATACAATGTAAATCAGACGTTCCTCTTATCTATGGAATATTCACGATGCGTAAAAAAAGTATCTTCTGTCGCGGCAATATACGCGGCTTGTTTACAGAATACCTTATGAGGGACTCGTTTCATCGGCAGATTATGTACCTGGGATAAAACGGAATGAAATAGTATACTATTTATCTCGTATCGTCGGAACGTATCTTTTCTCGGAAAATACACCTTCGTATATCCCGTATCCCGCGCGCTTATCTTAAATAAATATTCGCCGGTGCATCTATCGGAGAAATATGATGGCGCGTTTCATGCATTTTCACATGCAATGCACGTTAATACGCATTTTGTAATTAATAATGTGACTTAAGAAGGGAATAAATTTTTAGAGACAAATATCTATTCGGTGGCATCACTCAATTATTTACATATATACGGAAATGAAAAAACAACGACTTTGCGCGTTCGATAGAAATTTCCTTTTTCACGCGTCGCTCTTATAATCGTGGCGGCATTTAGGTGCCAAAAGGGCGGAAAGCAACAGCCGTGAACGTTTGCGAGCGTGATGCTCGACATCGAACCGCGATCCCTCCGCAAACCTGGAAGACAAATCGGCCCCGGTGGGTGCAAACGTCGTAATTATCGGAGGCGGTAATCTCTCGACACGGGAGAAAAGGAGGAGACGGTGGAGGAAGCAGAAGAGACGCTCAGTGAAAACTGCGTGACAGAGTGGCTCGGCCTGTTCACCCTTGGCGTCCTCCGGGCTGGTTTGCCCCCCTTTTGCCCGGAATGTCGGCCATACATTACCGCCGTTAGAACCCGCCAGCACTATATTATTCCCTAGCGCAGAGCGGTAAAACGAGACGGCGGTAGAACCGAAGAGGGAAAGAGAAGAACGAAGAGAGGTCGAGGAGAGAAGTGAAAGGGGCGTCGAACGCGAGCGAGAAGAAGAGAGGTAGAAAGAAAGAGAGAGAGAGAGAAGGATGGTTGTGTGTGAGAAACGGGGAGTCAAGTGGATGAAAGGAGAGAGAAACGCGACTCACTCGGCTGCTGATAAACTACCCTACCGTGCTCACTCCGCAGGTATAATAAAATGATATCTGGCCGGCTGTATCGCGGGGATTCTGGCTGCGAGCGGCTGTACCGGCACAAAGTTGCCGCCTGCACGCCCGCGGCGGTCGTGATAAATAATGTTGCGCGGCCCGAGCAGCGGCGGGCGGGCCGCGTGTTTTGTGGACCGCATCGCGCCACATCGAGCGCACGATGTGGGTATCGCGAATCTCGCGCACGGACCCCGATCGCATCCGGGGGTTCCCCCCTTGCTCTTGACTCGTATATACAAACACCTCCGCAACGTCGCGAGCGCTCGCGGGTCTCTACGTCCGTCTCTGTCCGAAACGCGCGCTCCGATAAAACGGGGGGGATGTTCCGTGCGCTCCTCTCCGTTTCACCCGCTCGTAAATCCCGAGACTTATGAAGACGCGCCGCACCGCACCGCGCGGCGCAGCGAGTTTGAAATACTTATGCCGATATGTCGTGTGAGCGAGTCGACGAGCTGGAAAACGACGTCCCCGGCAATATCACGTCGCGGCGAGAACGCTCGTTCCAGTTCGCACGAAACGTCCTGCATGGCGACGTGAATACGACGTTGCGTGACAGCCCGCTCGTACGCTTTGCTCCGTCGACTTTATCGTAATATCGGGCCCAGAGCGCGTTACGACGGTATCATCCATCGCTGTGCTTAAAGCCGTCAGGTTGACTCAAGATCCGAGCATATTTTTACGGTGATCTCTCAAGGTTTATTGATGATTAAAGACTGCCTCTTGAGATCTTGAGATTCTCCAAAGAGATTTCTTTGCTAATCGAATGATTTTATTTAAAATTCAATATTAACATGATATATGCATCGAATAAATTTAAAACACTAATCGATTCAGACATTGCACTAAGATTTATTTTAAGATTTATTTCGTGATATTTTCTGCAATTTATTTCACGCAGTGAGTTATAAAATCATTTAAATATATTATTCGAGAGATTACGTATATAATATATACGTATATAATATATATTCATGTATTAGAAAAATATTTTTATCATATTTGACGATCGCAGATCCCATGTGTGCAATAAAGAGAGTCAATACAAATCTGACAGCTCAATCGGCGAATGAAATCTCCATGAGAAAAATATCAATGCGTATATTAAAATCAATCGCTCGCCTAACTTACTATAGATATGTATACGCCGCTCTTTTTGTGTGCGTGCGTTATAAAGATGCTGCATCATTTCGACTCTTGGGAAAGTGTCAACGGAATCAGTTGAGCCATCAAAAGATTTTTGTCGGCCGATAGCGGGTGAGGTCGAAAAGGATTCGAGAAATCGGTCGTCAATCACAGACGCGGGGAAGATCGTTGAAGATCCATTACCGAACAATGTCCGGTGATTAGCAAATGCCAGTGATGCTAACGACAAGCAAACAAATCGTGGCTTATCCTGGATTACGTCTCCCCAAGGGGTACTTAGGTGCCACGACAAACCAGGGTCTATACCCCGGAGCCTAGTTTCGAATATTATACACACCGCCTGTCATTTCCTTCCGCTCTATAGCTTATGCCACCCCAACTCCTCCTTTAACCTGTCAGGTGAGAGACGCCGTACCAGTTATATCCGATGGAGAGAAGCCTTGACGAACGCCATCCACAAGACCGCTCTTGTTCGATCGCCACAAAAGAGAAACGCTTGCCTCTGTATCCGTCGACGTTACCTTTACGAGGTATCGAGTTTGGCAAAAGGATAATCGACGGTGTAAGCTGATGGTTTACATCGCGAAAGGCGTCGTAACGCCACTATGGGCCCAACATGTGAAATTGATGTACACAAGCTTTATGCTCGTGCACTATACTATCGTAAGTGATCGCTTTTATAATACACTGGCGAAAATTCATTCGTCGCGAATTTTTCTAATGCTCAACATTTTATCATATTCTTTGGAGCAAAAATATATATACTTAATAACGCACAACATTTTAATTCAATAGTCATTTACTTAAGTTTGTTATTTCGTATATGTATTATAAGCCGAATATTAAATGTCTTTTTTTTGGTCGATTAAAATTTAAAGCTAAACTTCAATTTACCATTTCTTCAAAATTATGCGGGCACACCGGCTAGTTTAAATGATAAATTTCTCGCACTTAAAGTTTAGGAAAAAACGGACAGTTTGCTAAACATTTTGATTAATTAAATATTTTATTTATTTTTATCTCTCAAATATTTTAATACACATGATTGAGTTAAAAATCTTCTGGAAGACAGACGTTTGAAATCGGTAACGTTATAGATACACGTGTGTCTGTAACATTGTTGGCATAATTTAAATAATTTCAATAAGATGAGGACGATGTGTCTGCGTAAGATTAACACAGTCGTCTCAGATACGACTGCTTTGTCAAATACGCCAAGGTAAAGTGGCAAGCTAAACGAGAGTCGCGTGAATGCAATATGTATTATGCGTATGGAGATAATATAGAGCCCCGGGGAGGCGGTGGCTGGCTGAGTTTATTTCGAAAGACAACAATAGAATGCATCGGTAGAACGTATTGTATGCAGGAGGGCGCGGTATGGCTCACAATGCCTGCTGCATTATGTATCGCATGCTGGTGGTTATCTCTATGTGTTGTAATCCTAAACAACCGTCCATACACGCATCTCCATGCTGCCAATGGCGTAGCTACGTCTGCGTCATAACATAGTGTCCGAGTCGACGAAACTTATTATGCAACACATGTCTTCTCTCTCCCCGAAAGTATACTCTATTATGGTATCTTATCAGAAATGTTATTCTCTCTTCTTCCGTTTGATCTTACTAACCTATCTTACTAATCTCAATTTTTCATTGCGTAAATCACAAAAACTTTTACGACGACAAAGTCTTTGATCTCCGTTTGTTGATATGAGAAAAAAAAGAGTATATATTTTTTTATATGGAAAATCTTAATAGTAATTAATATTATTTTGAGTTGATATGACGTTGAGTTGAAGTGTGTCGAGACAAAATAAATATTAATAAAAAATGGAATGAAAAAAAAGACATAGTTGGATTTCACGCTATTTTTTGTAATGAGATACTTGAGCTCTGACATTTTAAATAGCAGAGCAGCCGCTTGTTATTCGAACTTGAGAACTGAATTGAAGTGAATGATGGGTTCTACTGTGTCGGTGTCACTCCGTTTCTCGAACAAACGCGAAATGGCCTCCGTTTGAAATCCCTCTGCCCATTTTCGTGTAGCTCTTTCGGATATCTTTAAAGACGGACCATCCCTGCACGTGCTACCGCGATCGAACAATGTCACCCGACGATTGGCCACAGGGGACCGACAATTTTGACCTCGGCAAATCCCTTTCTGAAGGTGTAGAAACGATCCAATCAACGCCATTGCTTTCTACGATCTTTCGTCCCGACGCGGTCGCGGCCTTTTCTTGCTATCCAATAGAGAACTCGCACAATTTGTATCTCCGTTGGGAGTCCATTGTTTGAGCTTTAGATTTTTGACGAAAAAAAAAATAAACGAAGATGTGAAAAAAAATACATATATTTATCAAACGCACAAAAGCGCAAATAAAAAAAGTACATAATAGAAAAATACTTGCTGATAATCTTGGAAATTTTGCGTATATAAAACATGTCATAAATATCTGTACATAAAAAATATTTTCTTTTAAAACGCAATAATATAGTATTACTGAGTTTCGTTATACAAATAAAAGCAAGAAAGATGTTTTATCAATGTTAGCAAATGAAAAAAAAAGAGCGCGCGCGAAACAAGAAGGGAAGTAAGGACAATATTTTGAGCACCAGCATCAGAAAGAAAGAAAATGGACAGAAATCTGAATGCTCGAGAACATCATCCGCCAGCTGGTTTCCGTCACTCATGCGGCCTCTTTGATCTCTCTCGCATGTCCATCGTGCACTTAAGCGCGTTTTCTCAACCTGATTTCGACCCGCACGAAGCACACTCTAGAGTCTCGACCGTAACCGCGCTTCGTTTCCGCCGCGCAAGAAATGTTTGACCCGGATGCAGAGAGAACGTGTGTGGATTTAACTGATTTCGCAAAATCTGTAAATGTGTAAAAGAATTTTTTAAACTTACTTCTTACCCGAAATTTGCATGTAAATAATTTAATAATTGTTTAAATAACAGAGGGCTGATAAAAAAATATAAATGTACGTATAAGAAACTGCTATCACAACACAAATAATTTTTTATTAGATATACTTAATCGATATATTCGCGCATAGTAAATTTAGAATAATATAAATAGCATTCTGGTCATTATAAGTGTCAAGAGTAAGACAATGACATTTCTACCAAATTTATAAATAACAAAAATTGCAGGAAAAACGATACATGTTGCATTTCTTGTCATGATACACGCATTAAAAGACAAATGACAAGAGGAGACTCAGTTAATGGACACGTTACAAAATCAAAGGCGCGCAATGCCGACACTCTCATGTTCACTAATTAAGTCTCTTATTTCTCAGTCCTTAAATATGGAATGTCTCCTGGCAGCTACGAGAAACGTTCTGCAATGTCGCTAACGTCCGAGAAGACACAAAACAAGCCGGACGCAGGCACGCCATTTATCATTCCCGCAATTAAGGTCGAATTTGTGACAACCACTTAACGGAATAATGCATCTAGCTCTGGGACTAGTTTTTGGCTTCTCTTAATAGTTCAAAGACGCTGTGTAGAATATAAATGCATCGGTTCTTCGGGGTCGGATAAAACAGGTTTCGAGTCTCACGTTTTACAGGAGCCGCTGCGTGATTGATACGATTTAAAGATGTAAAGAATGCCTCGTAGTTAGAGCGATATAATTGTTGCGCACATCTGCGCGCAAATAAAGTCGTTTTGCAGCCCGGTTGAAAGATATTTACGGATGAGATCAGTTTTATCATGAATATTCGAGATAATGAAAGATAAATTATTGAAATGTCTCCCAAGTCGTAACGGACAATTAATCAACTTGATGACGCACTATTACGAGCAAGATACCAACGCAGAGCGCGACTCGTCAGGATGCACGGTTTGAAATATAAACCGAGAACACCGGGAATACGCCAACAAAACACAGTCCATTAACATAATACATGTGTCTGCTGCAGAAACTTCACGCGAATAGCAACGGAAGTGGAGTAACGCTTTCCAACATCACAATTCATATAAATAAGTTTTAGTTTTGCCGAAATCTATATTCTTTTTAAAAAAATCACAATATTGTGGTGTCATGAGACGACAACAAATTCACACTTCGTTTAACAGCTCAACAGGCTCAATCGATGGAAAACACAGCACGCAGATAAAATTGCATCATTTATTTTCAAGTTTTATCCAGCTACGTGTCCAATGGCATTAAATAGGATCGTACGATAAAATTCACACGCGCATCGTACAATCGAATAAACAATAGGTACATAACAAAATCCCGAAATTGTTGTTTCTACCTGAGTTTTTTTCTGATACCCCTGATTCGAATCTTCACAAAATAATATATTTTTAATTACGGCAAACAGGTGTTAAACATATAAGTAGAGCGTATCAAGATGTTTCAAATAATGTATAAAAACAAAAATAAACTCATTACATCATTAAGATCCATTTGCAAATAATTTTCAAAATTCTTTAGCGCTACAGAAATTTTTCCACGTAAAAGGACTGTTTCTAATTCATGATATCAACTAGGGTGACAATTAATCAATTATTCGTTAACGCAACTAGACGCAACGTATTCATCAGTGTTGCAATTGCCAGTATCCGATTCGATAGCCAAGTAATTTGAAAATGCAGTAACAGTTGCGGTAGATCGGGCCTTTAACGGGATAAGGGGGACAAAAAGGGTAAACGCGTTGGGAGTGCACCGACGGAAATTCATGATGTCGCGTCGGATCGAAGCGCCGCTGCGCCGCGCGATGGCTAAGCATCGTAAGTCCTCTCGTTCCCTTCGCCTTCGTATATCTCGCCACGCCGTCGTGGCACGTCGTAACGAGGTACGAAGGAAGGCAGTCAAGCAGAGTCAGACCAGGCACCGGGCGTCACGCCCGCCAGTCATCGAGCTCGTCAGTCGCCCACGAACGCTTATAAAGATTCTCGCGAGCAGAATGTAGATACGAGCTGTCAGCTCGACATGAAGCATGCCGCCGACAGCGCACGGACAGGCGGGACAGACGGCGGAACAGGCGAATCTATCTTCTCTTTCTCTCTCTCTCTTTCTATCTTTTTCTCGCTCCGTCTCTCTCTGTCAGGTCTGCCTTCTTTCTCGCTCAACTCTGCCAGCTGATTCTGTTCTCCATTCGTGTTCTTTCCTATCTCCTCCTCGCTCTAACTCGATTAAGTCACGCGTTTCCGTCTTTTTGTCATCCCACTTGTACCTTCGTCTTGCGATCCTCTATCTTCCTCTGCTCGCACTCACTTAGAGATTTCTTGGGATATATATATATATATATATATATATATATATATATATATATATATATACTGAACTTTTATTTCCTTTTTTTTTATCCTCTCTGTTTTAACTGCATTAAACTTGGTCCGTTTTTCCTTCCCCTACGCGGTTCCCATTACGCTGTTTCCTTATTCTTTTCTCCAATAAGTGTTTACCTCGCTTAGCGCATTCTTTTACTATTGTAATCCATTTGGAGTTCTCTTTCTTCCATCTCGTATCACCGCACTTTCCGTTCTTACTTTATGTTATCCCGGTTTCTTATATTCTCTAATAATATGTTGTCTCCAATATGACATCCCTTGTTTAAATCGAAACTTTATCTTTTGATGTCTTTTCCGTACTTCTCCATTATTATGTTTACAACTAATGTACGCATACATTGATTTCTGTTAATCATTATGCTATAACGAAATACTCTTTTTGATTTTTTATTTGCTCATTGTAAAAGAAAACTATAAAACTATGGTTTCATTGCTTGACAGATTTTTTTCTTTTATTACAGTTTTGGCGACCATCAAACTTGATTTGTTAGCATTAAACTGCTCTATCGCAAAATTGAGATACTATTCGAGGGTTGAAAATTAAACTTTCGGTGAATGATCTTTATTTTGTATCCATTTCAACGCTTATAAACAATTTATTGAAAAAATTTAACTAAACCTCAGTTTTTAAGAAGATATAATGCAATAACTTTTCCCTAAATAAATATACAACTAATGACAATAACAATATTAAAAAAAATCGCTTATATATGTAAATTTGTCATATGGCGCATCGGATGAGAAAGAACACATTGCACTTTCAGTTTGTCTGGAGGATATGAGATAAGCCAGACGCATTTCCATAAACAGAATGTCGCCTCCGCATTTTTCTACTTACGGGCAATGCCGCGTTTACGTCGTGACTTCCGCTCCAGGTGTTGAGCAGCGCATTGCCACTGCGAAAATGGAGTTATTTTATGCGGATCGCTCGAGAAAGGATCCCGCGGAATAGCAACTATCTATGTACCGTTCGATCTGCGATTTGCCCGCATTATCCTCTTTCTCGTTCCCAATACTTTTCGATATCGAGATTGTCGTGACATGTGCAATACAATAAATGGTAATTGATTTTTATCCCGACTCAGTCATCGGTATATAATACTGATATAATGTCAAAGATGTTACGGAGAAACAACGATTTAAATTTAATATTGATGAATATAAATGGAAATATATAATTTAGCCTGACTTAAAATTATATTTTCTTTAGGAATAATATTGACAGCCCAGAAGTTATATTTTTTTTTCAACTCACACATGTTACTGAAATAAATGCAGAACTTGAAATCTACAATAGCGTTTCAATACAATATTCTTATCTGCGATTCACATCTAAAAAAGTCTTTCTCATTTCGTCAAAAAAGTATAATTTTTAAGATTTTTTTTCAAAACTGCTACATTTTTTTTATAAAGATAATAATCAAGAGATTGAGAAAAGATTTTCGTTTTCAATAAAGAAAAAGACGTCTTATATAGTTGCATAATCCGACGTTTATAACCATGTAGTTTAACTTCAGATTCTGTTATATTATCTTTCACACATCGATAAGAATCTCGAAGATTTCTTATGGTTCTTTTCATAGTCAAATATTTCATTTATTATACTTGTTTTCCATTTCAACATTTTAACAAGGCTCCTAACAATGTTATTTGATTTGTAATTTAAATTGGAAACGATAATTGTGTATTACAACATTCACGGTGTATTATTAATACGTTCTATTTTCATTAATACATGACTATATTTTCTGAACCATGCATTAATTATAGCGATTTTTGAGAGAAAACGGTTTCAAGAATATATTAAACGGGAATGTTGCGAATTTGAAACGTTACATTGTTGATTGTCAACGGAAGTTTATTCGTTCTGTCAATTTGAATTACGAGTAGAAAGCTTCGATAAGGCAAATCGTGCAGGCGGCACTAAAATAGCTGAGTATATTTATGATATTCATTACAACTTTATCTAATCGACTCGAGCACCATTAATTATTACTAGCTCCGAACAATTACGCTTCGTGCATGTCTTCCTGAAACTTTCTATAAAACATAAGCAGTCGTCTATGCGTCACACTAGTGGCTTTACAACTTAGTTATGAAAGCATATGGTTTTTTTTAATTGATACTTATTTCATTATCAATTCCGTATTCGCTTTACTCTCGCACAATTCACATTACATATATAGGGACTTGAGAAAGTTTTGTGAGATTTTTCGAGATTTTCAAAAACTTTTCTATGTGATTCTACACATTATTTTTTTTTTTCAGTGTCATATTTCTTTTTGACGAGTCAAAAAATGTATATCCTTACAGTCAATAGTTATTTCTATGCGTGGGATGAGAAAGAAAACAATATGTCACAAAAAAACAAAAAATTTGGTTCTTAAAAATATGAAAAATATTTCTTAATTTCTAATACTTTTACTGAATAATCTGCATTTTACTGAAAGTCTGCATTTTTAAATCAAGCACACGTTATATATAATGACGCTAATAATCAATCATATCTAGAAAAAGCTATTTTTGGAGAAATGTTCTTGTGTTTTGATTGTTATATAAGAAGATAATCTAAATTAACCACACACACACACATATATTTTTACAAGGATGGAATGACAAGATAAGAGAAGCAATTAAGCAATAATACTATAAGATTACGAGCAAATCCGGATGAGCAATTCGCGTATCATATCGCTTCATATCATTTCATATTGCTTTCTATGTCACTCTGTGCCATCTCATTTCGCGTTACACGTTAGGTCGTTTCGTATCACTGCCACGTCACTTCGCGTCACTGGCACGCCAGTTCATACCACTCTTATGTCACTTCCTATCATTTTCCCGTCATTTCGTATCCATCGCTATATTACGCGATATCTGTGTGGGGTAGAGGAGAGACAAAGGCAAGGAGAAAGTATAAATGACAGGAAGGCGCGCCCAAAGGAAATCTTTTATCCAATATTTAATTTTAACGAAAAACGCTTCTCTTTATAAATATCCAATCTGCAAGAACATCGTATGAATTTCATATCTAAGAAAAGACTAGCAGTGACGATATTTGTGAAAGAAACTTTTGTGATATTTGAAATAAAATTATTAGCTCTCTCTTTCTCCCTTCTTCTCCATCAGTTATGGAGGTCCTGAAATTTTCCGTCAACGGGATAAAATATGAAACGCGAGCGAAAAGCCATTCGAAATATTTACTTAGGATAGCAAACTTTCGCAAAAGTAACGAAGGAAGGAAGGAAGGGATTAGCCTACACAACTGACACTGACGTATGTATATGTATCGTATATCCTATTGCTTGCTTTTACATCTCGCGAAAAATGCGTTTGCACGATAACAGATTTCACGTGCGCTTGCAATAATTGATATAAAAGTGTGCATGTATAATTTCGAGCATTATAGTATACCCGCAATAATAACATCATTCAGGAAAACGCTCTGTCGATTCCAATCGCGATGAGAAGGGGAGGAGAGAAGGGGGAAAAAATCAGTTAACGTCAACCGCAGAGATCGCGCGCGGTATTCTCTTTTACATCGAAATATACAGCGGCTAACAACGGGGGAGAAAATTTGATGCCCGATTAACTGCGTGGGCAATCGATCATTCCCACGTCGATCAAATCAGTCTGCGAACGATTCACGAACGATCCATCGCCCGGCGAATTGTAGCCAATCGATTATCGCGATAACACGCGATGGTACAAATGTTATTCCGGAGGGAGGAGGAAGCGGAAAATTAATCTCCATGTTAATTAGTCGACAATCTCTCTCTCGTTCGTCGACGACGATCCGCGTGTTCCGAGAAAATATTCTTCATCATCGCATTATTACTTCATTATCATCATTGTTGTACTCGGATCCATTACTCACGAAGCGCATACGTATATTGTCACAATAATAATAATAATAATAATAATAATCTTGATTATCCCCGGCCACCGTCGACTCACGCAACTTTGTGTCACTAGGTTCAATTACAGTGGAGCCAAGGGGGTGCTGTTGGTGACGGTAGACGACGATGTTGCTGGCACCGCCTTCGTCTCGCCGTCGCCTTTGGAGATGCCGAGCGGCGCAATTGCAAGCTAATCAAGTCAAGTGAACGCAGTTTGCGAGCCTTCGAACGTTCCTCTTTCCAATAGGGCTCGGCTCGAACGAGACCTGGACGAGATCTCGCGCGAGAAATAAATATTTTACGAGAATACGCCCGAGTGCAATTGCCACCGTACGTGTATATCCTGGTTCCCCGTTAACAGTTGGTCCCCCCATATTTCTCGACTTTGATAAGAATTTATGTTCTCACAGTATGATTGTCGGTGGAAAGTTAATTTCACGCGGATCGATAAAATTATTTGCCTGTAACCGACGGCGCGCCGAAGGCAGATATCGAAAAGTTGTTAAACATATTAATTACGATAACCCGTTATTTATGACCGACGATTGTGGACTTATATATGCGTGGTTAACGAAACTAGTTTTCCAGCTATGAAACCAGTGATTATACGTATCGTATACCTTCGGAAATTTATATACAAGTTGTATTAGTCCAATAACATAACAGGTACCACGCCCAGTCTCGTCGTTTGTAAAAAAGAGGGAGAATTTGCCACCGTATCAACCGTATCTCAAACATCAAGATACAACACTGTCATCGTAAAAGTGGCGACATGAGATGTTCGTTCGTCAAATTTAAGATACGAGCAAGATGCGATCGACAAACCACTACTGTTCTCGAATCGAGAAACGATATCTGCTGCGTTCGCTGTACGCGTTCATAAAATACAGCCATTACGTCAAAGAGCCGTCGCGGTACGCTGCCGTTGCGCGAATGCGGTACTGACAACTGGCACATAGAAGCGGCGAAAGGGGGCGACGTACGCCAGGGGAAACGGGGGTAGGCGGGGGTAGGCATAGAGCGAATAAATAAAGCTATCTCGACTTGCGTTTATCATTCGCTATCCGAGCGGTCCTCGTAAATCTGCCCACCATCCAGCCAGCCGACCTTCCTACCAGCCCGCCTGTCTGCCCCCAGTCGATAAGAGTCGGCTACGGGCAATATGTTGCATCTCACCCTCAGACTGCGCTTCATAGCACGAGCGCAATTATGCTACAACAGGGGGAAAGAGAGAAAGCGGAGGTTTTAACCTCCGCGGCCTGTTTCTCTTTCTCTCTCTCTCTCTCTCGTACTGCTTACCTTATCTTAGGGTCGCCAGCTTCACAGCCCGATAAATATATAGTTAACAAAAGTTACAAATGTCGACAGACTCTACGCAGTTGGTAAAAGACTACACCGCGATGATCAGATTCAATACGTTCTTTCAAAAAAAAAAAAAAAAACTTTATTATACCATCTTATTTATAAAAAAATGTTATTGTCATTTATCATAAAATAGAAAAAAATTATCTATGTTTATTCATATCGGATTAATAGCTGCTTATCTGTGTATAAATTGACGTCGAAAACATAAGGAAAAAGCATGAGCATTTGCATAAAAAAAGGATACTTATGCAGATTGCAAATAACGATATCGGAAACATGCAATATAAAAATCCAATGTGAATAATAAAATTACTATGGAAGGTCAAATTAATTTTTTTTGTCAATTGTTGATAAGATAATGAATACATGTAGCGCACGCGGGGTATAATTGCATGCGCGTTCATCAAAATTAATGAAACCACATGTTGCACAATACAATAATTAGATCAGTCGTAACATGATCTTCGCGAGTCTTGTCTCTTCGTCATCGAGATGTAGAATTACGCGAATGTAAAATTACAATTGCAAATATACTCATATTTCCCGCGAATAATCGCGCAAAACATCGGGAATTTTTTTCTCATTTGCTATGTACGCGATATCGCTAATTGTTTAAAGTCCTTGACTCACATTAAATGCGTCTGAGAATTTATGCCTTAAGCGAGTGTTGACTTATCAGATGCGATAATCAGATATATACAGGATATGTAATTACTTTTCCAATGTCATTATTCGTTAATTTGACTGCGTGAGTTTTTATGTCACATGCAAAGCTAGATAGAATGCGCCTTCGATACATAAATATATCTCAACTTTAAATTAGCATATTTTAACATAAATTAGCAAGAAAGATTGTAAAATACCAAGTTAATGTCAATGCTATCAAGAGTTAAATTTTTTCTTTTTATATATAATTTGACTTCTCCGTCATTAAAATATCGTCAGATCATCGTTATCGATATCCTTATCCACCGTGTATCTTTCGAACGTTGATTTAAAATATCGCATCCGAGCATAAGTGTCCTGCACCTGCGACACATAAAACCGACTCCGCATCGAGCGTGAACGCATAAAAAGCGGTTGCAAAGCGAACGAGCGAGCGAGCGAGCGAGCGGAAAAGGAGGCTGTAGACGAAATCGTGCATTTCGTCGTCAAAGACACGCGATGACTCACTCGACAAACCATCGATGTGTCGTATATACATATATATATAAATATACCTAAAGCTAACAGTGTCGCCGTGTCATCGTCGCCGGGGACAAATCGCGGACCGCCCGAGACCGCCAAACGTGGAGGGAAGTGTAAAACGCAAAGCGCGGTGAGAGAAAGAGACGAGGGCGAGCCGACAAACCTTTCAACGTTTATTTTTGTTCGCTCCTATAGAGTCGACGTGTGACTCGCGCGTACAGTCCTCCACCTCTTCTTCTTCCTCCTTCTCTCTTTCTCTCGCGGCCCTCCGCTCTGCCAGCTTTTCAACCTCCGGTCGAAAGTCCCACCAACGATGCGCCGCGTATATACGATCCAGTAAATTCTTTTTACAGCGCGGTTAAATCAGCGTGAGATGAAAGGCAGGCCAGAACACGACCGGGATGATCGTCGGGCTTTAATGCGAATGCCGCATTAGACGCGAGTCCGCGCGTCTACAGGCTTCTTCTAACCCTCTTCCTCCTCCTTCCTCCCGCCCCGGACGAAGAAAAGAGAGGGAGAGAGATCTCTTTGATCCGCTTAGGGCCGGGCTGCGCCGTCAAAGTAATCCGACAGTAGATTACTTTCAATATATGTATACGCGCAGACGAGGGGAAGAGTGACAGGGGAAGAGAAGAACGGTGGCCAAGAGAGGGATGAGGCGAGACGAGGCGGGTTTCGCCCAAAACCCGCGTTGGTCGAATACGCGACCAACGGCCGTATCTACCGTCGATTTATGCGGCCGGCATCGCGATATCTCGTTCAAAGCGACTCGTCGGCCATCCGGTCCACCTCCCCCTTTCGCGGTCGATGTACGAAAATAGCGACCGGTATGCAGAAAACACCAGCTAGCGAGCTACCCAACCGTGCGCGCATCACCCGAATTTCTCGGTGATTCCGAGCGAAACCGCCAAGAGATTTACATTCAGGCCGGCAGAGTAACGTCCGTATTACGAGTGACGTCCGGCGAATACGTAATGAGACTAACGAGCGTCTAGATGCGTAATGAACGCGCTTCTAACACGCGCGGCATGCACGTTATGCCTCTCGCGGCCTGAACACGGGATGAAATACAATACGCGTGGTGCTTGTGTAACAGCCTTATTTATTCGTGCAACGGAACTTTTATGACCATAGAGCGAATCGTCTAAATTTTATCTTAATGGAACGTTTGTTGAGAGAATTACTCGAAGAATCCGTAGAGGAATGCTTTAAGGCTTTAAAATCATACCTAACTTTGACTATTTATTGCAGGTAGATAAATTGCTTTATGAAAAATCTGTTTAGAGGACTTTATTATACATGTACTGAAGAGTACAAAATTTTTTTTTAAATACACATAATTAAATTCTCTAAAGAGATTTTGTTCAAAGTTAGGTGTGATTTTAGAACCTCAGGGATGGCCTAATTCGTGAAGTTGGCACCCCTATGTTATGCTATCATAGTTCTGTTAAGAGTTCTGAGTTATTTAGAACCATAGGAAGAGTTCTTGATAATTTTTAGAAATAGTTCCGGTCATTACGATAACGAAAATCAGTTTCAAAAAATAGGGGTGCCAACTTCACATTTTTTTACACATCGAGTTCCAATAGTTTTGAGCAGAGTTTTAAGGTTCTTTTAAATAGTTACATAGTTCCTGATTATTTTTTGAAAGAGTTCTGCAATTTTTAGATAAAAATACGTACCTTTAATATCGAGGATATTTCTAAAATATCAAGTTTTCGTGAAAAACGTTAGAGTTCGTGATTTTCTAAATGTCGTAAAAGTGTATTAATTTTAAAAAATCAATCTCTTCGAAACTGTAATAGATAGAGCCATGCGGTTTTCACGTTTTTTCTTGTCTTATCGAGTACGATTCAGAACTCTAACGTCTTTCCCCAGAACTTGATATTTTAAAAATATCTTCGATATTGAAAGTATGTTTTTTATCTCTATAAAAATTGCAAAACTCTTTCAAAAAATAATCAGGAACCATAAAACTATAAAACTATTAAACAATTTAAATTTACTCACCTCACGGTTGCTCCTTTGTTGCCCGATGCCTCCACAAGCCTCCTCCTCGTAGAAGTTTCGAAACACTTGCATTCGCGTTATTTTTTTTCGTTCGGGACGCGCGGCGACACCCGGGTTTCAGCTATCACAATCTTCGACGCGTTTCGGTAAAACGCGAGACTCGCGAGAGCTTGTTCGCGCGCGAATAAAACCGAAGCTCCATTTTCGCGTCGCCGCTTTTTCCAAGACCCATTTTTCGCAGGGGCTTATCGAACGAAGATGATCAAGTTGAGCGACTTCGCCACGACTAGGGTTGCCATCCGTCCTCTTTTCCCCGGACACCGTCCTCTTTTTTAAGGCGTCCGGGGACGTCCGGAGGGATATTTCGAATGTATCCGGGGTAATTATGAATGTCCGGGATTGGTCCGGGGTTTAAAGTTTTTCATTTTCCTTTAAGTATACTAATAAAAATGAGATGTAAAATAATTATTTATTTATTGTTATAATTAATTTGCTAACCAGTTTGCATTTTTGTATGTGTCCGGGGCTGCAAGCGAAATGTCCGGGGTTTTTAACCTATAAGTTCTAGGTTTGAAAATTTTATTATGGTAACCCTAGCCACGACACACTCAAGTCGCCGAAGGACGCAAGCGATATTCGCAAACGAATATTGAGCGAGATTCACGGCCGACAAGATCAATCTCGCGCGTGCGATCGCGATTACGATATTGGTACGTGCGAGGCGATCGGATTTATACGATAATTAACCACCAAAGACGCTAATTAATACACTCGTCCTTTCGCGGACCGGCAAGAAGCGCGCGACCGTTGATCACGAAGAATCGAAGAAGAGCACTGGAGGTGGAGCTAGACTGGCACTGCCAGGTTCGGAACGCGCAACGATACGTCGCACCGAGTCGTAGTGGTGGGGCACTGTAAGAGTTACGACGTGATTCGCCGAGCTCCCACGTCGCGAGCCCTACAATGCCCCACCACTACGACTCGGCGCGACGTATCGTTGCGCGTTCCGAACCTGGCAGTGTCAGTCTAGCTCCACCTCCAGTGCTTTTCTTCGGTTGTTCGTGATCAATGGTCGCGCGCTTCTTGTCGGTCCGCGAAAGGACTAGTGTATTAATTAGCGTCTTTGGTTAATTATCGTATAAATCCGATCGCACGCGCGAGATTGATCTCGTCGGCCGTGAATCTCGCTCAATATTCGTCTCGCTTGCGTCCTTCGGCGACTTCAGTGCGTCGCGGCCAAGTCGCTCTCTTGATCATCTTCGTTCGATAAGCCCCTGCGATAGTGGGTCTTGGAAAAAGCGGCGACGCGAAAATGGAGCTTCGGTTTTATTCGCGCGCGAACAAGCTCTCGCGAGTCTCGCGCTTTACCGAAACGCGTCGAAGATTGTGATAGCTGAAACCCGGGCGTCGCCGCGCGTCGCGAACGAAAAAAAATAACGCGAATGCAAGTGTTTCGAAACTTCTACGAGAAGGAGGCCCGGGGAGGCATCGGATAACAAAGAAATTTTGCGACGTATGTGAAGGTACGTTTTTTTATCTAAAAATTGCAGAACTCTTTCAAAAAATAATCAGGAACTATATAACTATTTAAAAAAGAACCTTAAAACTCTGCTCAAAACTATTAGAACTCGATGTGTAAAAAAATGTGAAGTTGGCACCCCTATTTTTTGAAACTGATTTTTGTTATCGTAATGACCGGAACTATTTCTAAAAATTATCAAGAACTCTTCCTATGGTTCTAAATAACTCAGAACTCTTAACAGAACTATGATAGCATAACATAGGGATGCCAACTTCACACACCCGCCTAATTCTCTTAAAAAAAAAAAAAAAACTTATATTATTATAACAGATATATTATTTCTCCGAGATATTCGAATAAAAGTTGACGAAAGGTGTAAAAGATATTTTCTGGGATTATATTTACGACCCCACTTGCTCGCTGTGCAATAATTTAAATGGATTATACGACAGATTCAGCGGACATAAATTCGTCGGGAGACACGTCATTTCAAGTTCAATCACGGCAGCCAGCGTAACAAGCCGCGGATTAATTATGGTGTCGAGGTGAAAGACCGAAAGTACGTTCCCGAAGGCGACATCGGTTCCGTCGGTGACTTTCACATCTTAAGACTGCAACTGGCAACCCGTCAATTAGTGCCATCGTCGGCTCTGCCCTTAAGGCTCTCTCGCCGGGTCCCGCTCTTTTCACTATTATCGCGAAGAATTACGACGCGTATACCTTTCAGACGGTAAGTCTCGTTTCTGCTAAGCTCAGTCGCGTCTATCGCGGCGCTCGATTAACGGTCGATTTTGCCTGTTGGGCAGCCATTAAACGGAGATACAAGAGGAAACCAAAGATATGAAATACGAGACGCTTTACGCGCCGAGATGGCATGCGGTGTACAGCAAATATCTCTCAGGTCTTGTAAAGATATCGCGTATTACATAAACGTCTTCGGGGTATTCTTAATGGCACGCATATTCTGTAGAGAAGATGCCGCGCGTTCTATTGAAATAAAAAAGGAAATCTCGAAAGATCACGTTAGCGCATGCATTTTCCTCTCGCCTCTCGTTCCTTTATAATTTCACGTACCGTTCGATTGAACAAGTTTACATGTATCATCGTATAAACTTGATTGCATCAATTTTGAACATCCTGCATATATATACTACTTTGTAGAACTCTACACGAATACGGATGTCTGATATTAGATGCAAGATGCGTAATGTCCGCTTATTAAGTTGCGAGTCCCGTTTTCTGACGACGGCTATTTACCTGTTGCACGCCCGATCAATTATCGATTAGACTTGTCAGGCGAATCGTTAAAGAGTTATGGGAAAGAATCGTCATAGAAGCGTGAAGTGTGCAAAACTATTTTATGGAAATTCTTCGGTAGAGAAAAACAAAAATGTCAGACATATTTGACGCGCGAGCATACAATTCTTCAAATGTTTTACCAGATGAGAGAGAAAAAAAATCTAAGAATATGAAGATTATATGTGTGCGGCCTTTTTTATTTGACGTATATATATAAAATAAAAAATCTAACTAACGGGAAATGAGCTATTATTTTATTATACGATATAGGAGATAAAAGAGATTGCGCAGACATTTAATTTTTCGAAGCTATCAACGGCACGAGATTATCTCTCGGATAGGGACAGAAGAGTGCTACACATTGAAGTGGCCGCGCCGAACGTTTTAAGAATATTTTATATATGCGGCACACATAAAGTACACCTGTCAAGTCGTACGTTTCGTTCGTGCTAAGGCTACTTGGCCGCGTTGTCGGTTCGATTAACGGTCGATTAGGCCTGTCGGCCAGCCGTTAATGCGATACGAGAAGGAGCTGAAGATATGAAATGCGAGATACTTTATGATTCAAGATAACGTTATGAATGGTAACGAGCTCAGCCCGCCTTCCACCAAGCGTATACGTGTATATCACTTTGCGCCCCTGTCTCGCTTTAATCGAACGGAAACTAATGAAGCCAATATTGCGCCGTAATAAATTTGTCCAACCGCTCGTGTGTCTATCGGGTACGCGGGATACGATTCCGCACGAAAATATATTATTCACGTGTAGAAATATCTCTTGCACATGCAAAGTTTTATATCGCGTGGCATTTCGACTCTACAAAAATGCTCAAGAGGGGAAAAAAACTACCGTGACAAAGTTTGATATCTCGTTTCGAAGACTCTCACACATTATATATTCTTTCATTTTGTATATTTTCCTGAAAATATTTTCGAAATTTTTTACAACGTGTCTAAAAATAAATAATTAGCAGCAAAAGTAATTATCGATATTTCACTCTATTTTCGCGAGCGCATAAAATAATTCTACATCTGCGTTAAAAATATATGTCAATGACATCGACTACATCACAATCGTTAGTTTGGATTGCGGTATCCGTTATGAAAATATATAGCAGTGATTTCGAGACACCCTATATGTACCTCGCATACATGTGCAATATGTAAACCGATAATAGTCGTTCGAAATAACCAGCCTCCCAGTCCGAATGACGAAGTGTTTGAAATCAATAAACAAATGTTCGTTGACACAAATTATTATTGCTTAATAACTCTTCGGCGCGACGTTACATAAATCGAATTTATAATATATATATATAAATGCAGAACCTAGTAGGAATAATATTAATACTAGGAACAATTCCATGATGTCATTTTGTATTGATCTGCTCGTTATTCAATTATAGGCGAATTATCGTAATTATCGCGATGGCCTAAGTAACCATTTTAGTAACTAAAAATATATAGGTACACGTTTATAGTAATAAATCGAATCATTATGTGAAATTATGTCTATTTTTCTTATCTGTCATAATACGTCTATTATATATTGTGTAAATTGCACTTACAATTAGTTACATAATTATTGAAACTTCTTGATGCGAATTTAGATCGATACGTCAAATATATGTATTTTTAATCTTTCATATTAGCGTTAAATTTCTATTTTATGCAGCGAGATTGTAACATAAATAATAAAATTCAACAAAGCTGTAAATATTGAAAATATTTATTACGATGCGTTCATTATCTGCAAATTGTTTCCATAATCTTTATAAATGATATACGAAGAGTAATATTGTATTTAGATTATTATCGAAATTATAGATAGTATTTAATCTGATTATGTATTTAAATTTATTTAATTAAACATACGCGAAGCATAATAGCTGGAAAATGCCTGATCCAGAGAGTACTTTTGAAACACTATTTTACCCCGTGTTGGAATTAATTTCCTGATTATGTGATATACACCTACATGAAACACGCTATGCATATGAAAGAGCAGCTTAAGCGGAGTACAATAGTTGAGGCACTTTCCAGCCGTGATAATGCTTTTGGCTGAGTTATTCCGTAATTTTCACGAAATTGTCCCGGAACATGATTTGTAGAGTTATTAAGATTTAGTGAGATTAGAGAGAACCGCCCGCGCGTTTTAGGAATATACCGCCGTTATAAAGGTAGACTAAATACGACGGCGAATTTCCAGCAACTTACCGCAGAGAGGGAGAAAAGGTACCCACCCCGACATTATATTTCAGACGCTTAGAACAGTAAGATAGATATTGAATATATACCAAAGCACCAGTCTCTAAATCTTCTCAAACCAGAGTTTCGATATAAGTGTCCGACAAAATTACGTACAGAGCACATCGGTATTATTATAATAGGAGTATTGCACGCTGTGCTTTCTACGAATATATTTAACCCTCCGTCAGCAAAGTGGGTCTTTTAAGTTCACTCCATATTATTATGATCTATAGACTCTTTCAAAAAATACCCCAAAAATCTGGATTATTTGTTAATATCTCTATAACAATTATCCAATAGATTTTAAAGCCAAATATTAAACCCAATTCAAGATTGCTGACGGAGAGTTAATCATCGAGCGTGATGAAAAGTCGCTGTTTAAGCGCGAGACTAGTCACTATCGCGAAAGAAATTCCGTAATCGAGGAAAATACATGGGGTGCCGCGTTGTCGCGACACGCTACTGCGCTACCATCCGACATGAAGCTCGTATACCACGCAACGCCGTATCTTGTTCTTTGTTTAACTCCTTTCTCACCTCCTCACGCCGAGCGGAACGAACGTATTAGGTTATGGACCTCGCTTTTCCAGGCGCGCAAGTTATAAATGGCCGTTGCACGCCGAGCTGAAACGTATATACGTCGGGAGAGTGCACCTCGTGCTATCCTCCATCTCTCGCGGCGCGTTAACGCGGGCGCGAGCGGGACGAGGACGGAGCGAGAGAACTGGAAGAGCGGCGGGACCAGCCGACGTAGTCGATGGAGGCGCGCGGGCCAGCGGACTCGGATTTATGAGACCGTCATATTTCGCAAGTTGCGAGCCGGTAATTCCTGGCCGTGCCGGCGATTTATGGCCGCGGTGTGTCCCGCCTGCGCCATTAATCCTTCCCTTTCGCCCCGAATCGAACTTCCACCTATCCTCCACCGGCTTTCCCCCTATCCCTCCACATCCCCAGAACCCGTCGCTTCTCTCCGCTACCTAATCCCGTCGTCGTACACGCTATTTCGTGTACATATGACCGGGCGACAACGGGAACTAATCAGTTCTTTTCGTCGCCTCGTATGTACGTACTTGAGCTGACTTTAGCTCGCTTTCTCGTTTCAATTTTTTTTTTCTTCGACTTTGTAACGCAGAGAGATTGTAAGTCGATTGAATGACAATCGGATTTATGAAACGATTTATAATATAAAATATATTCTTTTTCTTATTTCAACACTGACTATCGAAATTACATAATCTGGAGAGATTATTCCATATTCTGTTTAATTGCGTTACTAATTTTCATTTTAACATGTCGCAAATAAAAAAAAAGCAGTACGGTTGAGGCGATTCGTCTTTACGTTTTCGTCTTTTTAGCAGTCGAGAAGTAGTCAGCGATAAGCGCGGATAGAGGAGAGAAATTCAGCGGTGGATTATCAAAGACTCCTATCATCACGCGGATCATTAAGGTAACGTATCGCCGTGGGCGATTTTCAACGAGCGAAATGAAGATTATAGGCTGCGCGAGAACCACTAAAAACGTCCGAGACGTGCAAGATCGCGGAACACTTCGTGACGTGTTAATTACGCGTTATATCGTCGTGCCTCGACGGCCGGCTACGCTTCAGGTGTATCGTCTTAGTTTACCTCCTCATCGCGTATTCATTGTCGCCCCGTAATCGATGCAGAAATTGATCCACTTCGCTTGGCAGATTCATTAACGAGGAATAAAATTGACGCGGAAGCAACTTTATCTACTATAATTATAATGACTGACGTTTCTCGTTTGGCATTCGATAAGATGTGAAGACGGATAAATTGTGCGTATATGTATGTGTGTGCATTTCTTATATATTAAGCGTGTTTCGTACAGTATTTAAAAACAGAAGAAAATTATACTTAAATAAAATATATTTGTTCTACTCTAGTTATAAATTAATATACGAGTTGATTAAAAAATACTATATTTAATCATGCGAAAAATTTAATTCACCTCTCGCGATTTTATACCGTCACGAGAAATACTTTTTAAGCCTTTCCATCATTGGAACAAGCTGTCATGTCCGTTTTATTTCATTGGTTAATTGCTCGTAAATGCTAATGTCATAGTACAGTTTATCACTATACATTTCACAAGGATAATTTATGCCTGCAAAAGTTTCATAATTAATTAGGACTGTCAGATCGATTCATTAGTTACGCAACTACAATCTATTCGATCGCACCGCCGCGAAACGAATCAAGGCTTTTCGTTATCTTCTCTCCAATTAAAAAAAGATTCCTTATGAAATTATAAAATATAAAATTCTCTTCTCACAAATAATCATGCTATGTATGAATAAATTGACGACGAAGGTTTCTAACGAGAATTTAAAATCTACCCCGCGTAGGTCTCTCTCGCGAGCCAGCTGATCCAGACGCAGCCTCCGGCAAGAGAGCCTCGACTCTCATAAAATTGATAGAAATTCGAGAAATATCCTCTCGAGAGACGCACGTAATTAGGAGACGCGGTTACGCGGTGATTACGTTAGGATGATATCGGCGCGCGAGACGAGTGTTGTCGACCAACGAAATAATTAATCTCGATCGGGAGTTGTCGGCACCCCTCGCGCGCAGAAACGAAGAGACCAAAGAGGAGCCCGGTTGCACGTCAAGTATGCGCGGAATGAAAACTGTCAGTGGCCTGACACGACGGACTGGTTGGGGGCGACAGCTCGCTAAATGCACAACCGCCCCGCCTGACTCTATCCCAACGTCTGCATACCATCCCGCAGCCAGCCGCCGCGCCGCGTCGTTGCTGGAAAGTGCGCGGCGATATTGTAGTCCGCGCGTCAGAAATGCCCCCGCGCAGAGAAAAGGGAGAGAGAACGCGGAATAAATAAATAAATAAAAAAAAAGTGATTCGTGCGAATGCGTGGTATTGACATTTCGCGACCAGCAGTCCATTAACCCCCTTCTCTCCCCTTTCCCTTCCCCGCCGATGACGGAAAGGCAACGGCGAACCGCCGAAAAATCACTTCGACTCTACTTACTCTGAAAATGCAACGCTCGACTTCTTATTGATTTCGATTAACTTTCTTATGCGACTGTTTCGAGCTTTCGATAAATATCGTATACACGCAATATCGCGATTAAAACAATGAAATCAAATATATTTTAAGAAATTTTGAAAAATTTGAAGGCGTTTTCTTTGCATGTATCTATTTTCAAAAATTAAAAAAAGCTGATTTCAAAATAAGAAATTCCATTAAGACAAAATGTAGAATATTAGAGAAGTCATAGTACATAAGGGTATATCTTTTACAATTGTCTATCAAAGGAATTTTAAAGCTGCCTTGATGACATCGATCTTCTTTTCGCTACATTTCTATATCTAATAGCACAGCGTTTACTGCAGTTTTATGCGATGATTTTTCACCGTCAAACACATTTTATAGCGAGAAGATCTAATTGTAAGCGAAGGAATCGAACCCAGGATCTTTGACTTATCAACCCATCGATCTATCTACTCGTACTAATACTCTACGCAATAATGTTTTCCTGTTTGCGTATTTAAGAGCTATGTTTACAATTGATATGTCAAGTCAAGTATACTCAAAACTTTAGACATATGTTGTAGACGAAGGAAAAAGGGAATACAAAACGAAAACATGCTCGGGCACGTTTGTTATCAAGGAATAGCATTTGTTTCGTGTTGTACAGCTCCACGTAGTGATTGACTTATTTATAATAACAGCTTCGCGATACTTAATTCGTTATCACGAGATATCGGAAAAAAGGAAGAAAAAGAGAGAGAGAGGAGGAGAGAGAAAGTATAATTATATAATTTTTAAACAAATAAACAATTTTTCCTTAAAAATCTCTGGATGGTCGAGATGTAGCACGGACGTTGTGATAATTTATTTATATCGACTATATGCTAGTTTTCACTTAACCTTGCGTACGGTGGTGACGTGGTAGATATTAGTACAACGTCAAACTTATAATTGGCGTGTCCCGATCGATATTTTAATTTATCTAAGGGGAGTGCTTCAGTGATGCTGTCAGTGCACTTAACGAGTAAAGACAGCCTGCCTAACAGGCGAGCAGAAAATTGAAAACGTGACGCCAGCCATTCAGACGTCATGTACCCACGTCGTAAGGGCTGTCAGGAAGTAATAAGTAAAAATAGGTCTTTCTCCCTTTTTTTCAACTCGTCGATTACTTCGACAATTATCTGCAGATCAGGCTAAGATTTAAAATTTCTCTGAGATTTCCGCCGGATGTCATCAAATGGGAAATTTAAAAGTAAGAAATCGTCGTAATTATAATATATACTATATAGATTTACGTGTATAAGATATATTTTAAAAAGAAACATATATATCAATAATTTTAAAGCACTTGAAAAAGAATTTTTCGTGAAAAGAGAATCGAATGAAAAACAAAATTATATTCTTCACTAATTTCAAACAGAATTTAATGAAATTTTGATTTGAAGTTTAATTACAGTGTACAATGATGCAAAAAATTACAAAGTTGAAATAAATGATGATTTGCTTTGTTATTATCGCTAAGAAAAAATCGATAATTTTTAACTAACTGATAAATCTCCATTAAGAAAATATTCGGTAGAATATCCTGATACACACATTCAGACAAGTTCTTCTTCATACAGATTATTAGAATAATAATTTTTTAAAAATTTGATTTGCATGAGATATATTATATACTTTTATGTCTCCTGTTATTTTAAGATTATAAATTAAAGAGAAATATTTAAAATATTTAATGTTATTCACTTTCACTCTTTTTACTACAAGCTGAGAGTTTTTGTTTAAAAGGATATTGCCGAAAACGTTTGATTCAAGCCGCGTACGCTGTTGCGTGATTAAAAGAACAAAGAGGAAGCAGAGTAGCCGTTCTGAGAACGGGATATAAATGTCGGTCCGGCCTCAGAAAAAAGGAAAGAGGGCGGTTGATGCAGAGCCGACAAGACACGATCGAGTCATGCTGGCCCATTGTTCCGCGGTAGATTGGCTGATTTCGTCGGGACGTTTGACGAAGCCGCAGCCGATGCTACGTTCGAGATTGATTGGCAGTGATAGGGACGATCGACGAATACGACCGAAACCGGCACGGAAGCCAATAAAGGTAATTAATGGCTCAGTCAGCCTATAGATGTTCCGAGGGAGAAAGAGAAACGGTGCAATAAGAGAGAGAGAGAGAGACGCAAAGAGAATGTTATATCACGCATCTAACTTTTGACGGATTCTTGCAAAATGCTCCCCGCTCGTTTATATCGTTTGCTTTTTGCACTTTGTATTTCAATAGACAAGACAGTAAAATTCGCGCTATCTGTTCAATAAAATCTCAGTATAGACTTTTTCATTTTCGCTTTAACAAATCTTGGAAAGTGTCGGTTGTATAAATAAGACTCGCGATGAAGAATCTCACAAAATGCGGAAGATTACTTCTCAAAGTCAATTGAAGGAATCAGTTTCAAGACATTTCATTACTAGGTTAAAAATGTAAGGCTGTTTCAGCGGAGAGATTGCGTGCGCAAACTAATAGGCACAGTGTATATATGTATAAAGACACAGAGCGTCTACGTTCGCCTCGTTACTCCCGGGACAGCGTCGCTTACAGGCTTTTCAATCACTGTCTCCGTCTGCCACCTTCGTTTATAGTCGAACTTTTCTCCTATTCGCGGCTTCCCGATGTTGTAGCGTCTCATGCATAGTCAGCGCGCTAATCATCAGACTGCCCGAAGCGATGCTGAGTTGCACACTTGTCAGTGAAAGGTGAAATAAAGCGGCGAACAAGTTACGCGCCATTCTCGTGAATCCGATTTATGCATGTATATCCAAAACGCGGTCCATCAACCCTCATCTTTCTTTCCTCGTTGAGCCTTGCGTAACCGATCGACTCAAAGTACCTTTCATACATGTTTTATGCAGCAATAACATTTTTTTTTTTCGTAATTATCAACTTGCAATTACCGTGTATCGAAGAAGCATTATCGATTGAGATGTAACGATAAATAGAAATGAAAGTTTTAAACCGTTCATGTAATATTATTAAATTAATATTTTCAGTAATTATCGCAAAATACAATTTTTGTCCGATAATGTCCGCGACTGAAATCAAAATTAATTAAAAGATAAAAATACTTACATAATTCTCCGACAAAATATTATTTCTCTCGCGGATTATATATCTATTATATAGTATATCTATAGTAGAAGCAATCATTGATTGACCTTTTCGACGTGAGCATTTCAATCGAAGAGACGTCAACTTTTTTATTTATCCAGACAAAATATAGATGGATGAAACTGAGTACACTTAAAGTCACAAGAAATGAATAGACACCGCTTCAATCGTATTAGATATTACCAATGAATGAGGCATGGACACGGTGCGGCGCGGCGGAATTAAATGTCCGTGAGGTGTTTAATACATACATTCAGACGGCTTCGCATTATTGCATGACATTTCCATCGGCGTCTCGTCGAGGATGAGTATAATAAATCAAATCGGCAATTGAATCTGTTTGGCCGTAGATTTAAAAGTCAAAGCCATGTGTGGGATCCGGTTATGATTCATGTATTCGGCCGAAGATCGGAGATATCGCGATCCCAGCGCCTCGTCGGAAAGCGCGAGACGGGACAATGCAGTTGGCGTTTCTACATGACATCTACAGAATTCCTGAGGGTTCGCCCCTCACGTGGACATAACCCAGTTACAAGTAATCTAATGTGTCGCGGAGCGCGTTCTACGAGTCAATGACATTTACGACCCAACAAGTAGCATTAATTTGCGTGTGCATTGTTCGGAGAGTGAACGATGTGTGAACCCATTGTGTGTGGTATCTGCGGCGAGTTACGTCACGAGGATACTCGCTTAGAAGAGGAAAAGGAAATCGGTGACAACTATATTTAGCGTCAATTTCTGAAAACTTCGTTCTACGAATATATTAACGCACAAGTTGAATCCTTTCTGATATTCTTGATATATACAGCTCGTATCGTCTGCGTCATCGAAGGTAACAAGGATGATCGCGTGAGAAGGGACGTATTACCGCGTTCCCTGTCATTCTCCTCCCTTATATTTCCTCCCTTTAACGGGCGTAGAGTCCAGTTTCGTTGGCCGACGTGCCATTTGTTTCAATCTATGGACAGAGCTAATTACGAACACACCATCGAGTAACGGCACTCTCGGAGTCTTGCTCTCTCGGCGCGAAACGCAGCGACGCGCGGCTAGCTTGGCAGCTCGGGGTTGGCTGGTTGACGTTACTTCGGTCAGGACAGTTCCTGTCAGGCTACATGGAGACAAACGAGCGACCGGCAATCAACCGCTGTTAGCCCCGTCCGACCTCTCGCCAACCGCTATCTGACCGTTCCTTTTTGCCCTCGGAGCCGTTTCATCATAATTTATTGTGATACCGTCACGTTAATAACTCAATTTATTTCACTGGAGACCCTATTATTTTTACGGTTAGCCTCGGCCTGTCGTCGCGAGGCGCTACGAGTGTTGCGACCGCAGACCGCGCAGAGCCGGTCACGCAGCTCCATCCGGTCTCGCGTGACTCTCTTCCGGCGACTAGTAGATTCCGACTCTGCTTACGTGGAAAGGAAATCCCTTGCCCTGGTTATACACGATTGAGTAAAAGCGAGCATTTAATTCTTCGCGGTTAAAAACTTTGTTTCTCGGAGATAGACTGTGCGGAAAGAATTAATGCGATTTGTATTTCGCGTTGATTTACGATGAGAGAATAATTATCTGATCATCGCGCATTCGCGTCGTCGTAATAAAATAAAAGAAAAATACGGCATAACTTACGAATGTTTGTGATAGCTATTTGGAAATGTCTCGGATTGCGTCACTTTAGACTGCTTATTTATGAGGACATAAAATTTCTTTGAAACTAATCCAGCGTGTTTGCTTCAACATTCATATCAACTGACTGCTTGTTTGTATAATTCAAAAACCCGAAGATCCAACGATAAGTCTACGTCGCGCCAAACAAATGACTAGAGAATGGATACTGAAACTTATTATGATCCAAAAAAACTCTCTCGATATATTTTTAGATTTTATTGATTTAATCAATCAATTGTATCTACGCTAATAAACATCCGACGTAACATATGACGATACGACGAGAATTCGACAAAGAATTAATGTCATAATTTTGTCAACGATGTCTCATATAGCTTCCATTTACACGCCGGGACTACCGTAACTAAATTAAATTAAGTATACCAAATTTTTAGTTCTCGATGACGCAACTCATGATTCATTCATGGTTGTCAGCAGGTTGATATGTTATCTCTTGGCAATATTACTACGGAATCGAATAAATTAGCGGGAACAAGTCGTCCCGCAATTCATTTCACTGATAAAGTATCGTCGGTTTGCAAAAAAAAAAACGAGAAGGAGAGAAAGGAAGGAAAAAGTAAAAGATCGATCTTTTATTCGCGGATGGACGTTTATTTGAAATTCAACGGGCGAATCCCTGACGGGCCTACGTCGCTCGTTCGCGTGTTCGTGCACCATAGTGAGAGAAAGTCGGCGAATTGCTGCTATAATTCACGGAGAATAATGAGAGCTTAATTAGCCACGTAACGCAGACGCGGTGGAAACGAACCGAAAGACACATCGCGCCGGCCATAAACTAGCAATTCTTAAGGATTAATACGGACAACATTGTATATATCTGTGTTGTATCTGGTGTGCCGTATTTATGAAGTGATTAGCCCGCAGAAACGGAGAACCGCCTATTAAAGTGCGGAATTAATGAGTGTTCCTTCTTTTTTTTTAATGCTCGAAAGTTAGTATCCGCGCACGCGGGCGTGCAGGATATTCGTCCGCGTGTTTCTCATAGAGGGATTGATCAATATTAACAACAGGGGAATTTTCATTAACCGCTCGAGTATTTATTGCATAAACGCGAGTCTTGCTGCGTGAAGAATCTCGCACGCGCGCGCCGCTCGTTAAATTTCTACTTTGTAACGTATGACGGATTCGTCCATAAATATTGATTAAATAACGTATACGAGATTATAAATTCTAAGCGCGTATAATTTTTTTTATAAAAAAAATAGAGACTTTAGAAATAGAATATAATAAGCACAACTTGTCATTGATACGTCTAGAACGAATTAGTGACGCGATGCGTTATATATGTATTCTTTGCATCGATGATGCAAAATGATGCATCCTCGCAGAGATATCATTTTCGCATTCCGCAGCGTGCGCTTCCACGTCGTGCTTTTCCTACCAGGAATTCGTTTGAGCGACAATTGAATCGCTGTACTCGAAATCACTTAAGCCGCATACACACCTCCGCAGTGGCGGTGTCGCTACGCTACGACTTGTATAATTCTATTTGACGCTAATGAAATAAGTGTCACCGACACTCAGTGGTGATACGAGCCCAATTATGAGAATGGAGACGACAGGACGAGATGACGGGATCGGTAGCTTGATTAAAATGCAACGCGGCTGCCTCCTGTTGGATACAAATGAACGCTTTGCTTTCAATTTGTTTCGGAGTTGAGAGAGAGAGAGAGAGAGAAACGTAGCCTTAATATTACGGAGAAGGAGGGAGGCGAAGAGGAAGAATTATATACATTAATTATTTATAATAATAATTTTAGTAACTTGCGTAAAAAAAACTTTAGCACAGATATTAATTTTAATATTATTTTGTACCAAAATTGAGATTATTTATCGTAAAATAAAACTGAATGAAAACAGAATTCAAGCAATGTTATATAATTTTGAGACTAAAATCTTTGTATTCAATCTAAATACCGCGCAAATGACTCCAAATGAGGAGAAAGGATGTGAATTTCATTAAAAAAAAAAAAACAGAATATCAGCAAATATTCACACACGGATATCGAGGGATAAATATACTTTTCTTGTTGTTGTCGAGGGCTAAAAGTAGCGCAGACTACATCGCGGTTCATTAAGACGGTGTTGCGGCTGATCCTTCCTGATTCCTTGCATTTAGATTGTAAAACGGTGCGATAAGGACCGTAGAACCGCCTCCCTGCCCAAAGGTATATCTACCCTCGACTACACCGGATATATACGGGCTTGCAGGATAACGCGAGGCAAGAGATAGCTCGGGTTTAACCCCTCGGCAAGCACCGCTATACCTCCTCTTACTTAGGAACTCCTTCGCTCCTTATCACCAACCTGGGCTATAACCAACCGAAGTTTCCTCATCAATGTCCCATCCAACGTGGCGTCTGCGACTTCCTGCCTCCTCTCGAGTGCCTCGTTATATGGCTTTTGTCGCTAGCATTTTACTTGGAAATTACGACCCCGTAGCTTATACGAAACAAAGATGCGACAGCCGCAGGTCGGTAGGGCACGCACGGATCGGATACATAAATTTATTACGTGGAAATTTAATAATGCGGAAAATGTGGATGTAATAAACGTTCTATAATTAGCGAAATAAGTACTAAAAATAAGCGTATGTATATACGCAAAACAAGTATCGAATTATCCTTAAATGTTGCGTTGAAAATATGTGAGTAAATCAATGTAAGTTACTCTCTAGTAATTACAGCCTTACATATTAACTAAATTTATAGTTTGATTAATTGAGAGACATGAGACATGTCATATATTAAATTATATATTAATTTAATAGCAACATGTCCAGCAGGCATACATGTCACCAGAATACTTTTATCGATCGATATTTACGGAATTCCAATACTTTTACAAGCGACATTAAGTTACGGAACCAGTTTCGCTAACATAGGTCAAAACATGTTTGTAAAAAAGAGTACACGAGACAAATTGATCTCAACTTTTATCCTTCAAGTATGTTCCACTACTGTGTATTGCAAAACGTTCTATGAACCGGTTATTATACGCCTGTATTTATGCGTGATTAATCACTTTAATCGATTTGAAATCAATGCGCGTGCTTCAAAATTTAGATTTAAAAAGTTTATGATTCCCTTTCTAAAAAAGGCATGTTAAGTCAATTCTCACAAGTAATAATATGATAAAATAATAATATGATAAAAAATTAAAATAGTAATATGTTGTAAATATATTGTTATAATGTCTTATGCGCGATTAATATTTTTTTACAGAAATCAGCTGATAACTATCAAAAATATTAATTGAGTTTAAGTATATTATAACATATTATTTAAAACATATTATTTAATTTTATTTTATTTTGAACAAACTAAAAACTACTAACTCTCGCGATGACAGCCTCTCGATGCTACGATATAACGTACAATGCGAATCGGTTAATCAGTATCGGAAAAGATGCAACAATACGTGCAAGAATCGACTTAACGTGCCTTTTTTAAAAAAGGATGTTATAATATGTTAAATTCGATTAATATTTTTGACAATTATCAGAGCTGATTTTTGTCAAAAAATATTAATCGCGTATAAGATATTATAACACATATTCTTTAAAACGTGTTACTATTTTAATATTTTCAACATATATGTATACACCCCATTACTGCTATAGAAAGGTTATACAATAAACAATTTTTCACTCACCGATACGTAGCGGAGTTGTAGTACACAGCATACACGATGATCTGAAAACAAAATATTCAAATTATGTATGTGTGCGTCGAATATCTCAAACAATGCAATTTAGAAAAAATGTTTTATTTTGCATACCTCATAGTTGCCCCGATGTCGCCCGATGCCTCCCCGAGCCTCCTCCTCCTCTCTGGTCCATGGTAGCACTCACGACACTCGCGAAAATACGAATAATTACGATCGCCCGAAACTTTACACGGCACTCCCGACACGACGCGTGAATCGCACTGTGTATCGCAATGCTACCTGTAACAAATAAAATACATACATTAGAATAATCTTATTATTTCGCATTATAACATAGACAATATAAATATGTAAGCTAGAACTAACGATAGATATATCCACGGATCGCAACACATTCGCGCGCGCGAGATTAAGTTGGGTTATGTTGGCAAGAGATTTTGCATCGAATTTTTCGCCAAATATGCGTTTCGAACAATTACGACTACATATTAATGTTGAAATTATGATATGCGATTGATAAATATTACAATACAAAGGTTGGAAATCGTTTCTAACGATTATGCTTACTAATTAATCACAGCGGGACGCAGCTCCAACTGCCTGATACTCGCGGCGTTTCGGTAATGGCCGCTATTCGCTACGAATATCGGCAACTTCATTCTAATAGCGCGCGCGCGATACTATATACACATGATATAAAATATTAATAATTAATTAAAACTCGAAGGAGATTCGTTCGAGAAGATACAGCTTTAGATTTAACAGCAATATTTAATTAGCAAATTTTATTAATATTTTTTGACAAACATCAGCTGATTAAAGCGTTAATTTACTAATTAATTTTTAAAATAATGTTATAAAAATTAAAATAATATATGTATTAAATAATATGTTATATATATAATACTTTAAACTCGATTAATATTTTTGACAGTTGTCAGCTGATTTCTGTCCAAAAAATATTAATCGAGAATAAGATATTATAACATATTATTTACAACATATTACTATTTTAATTTTTTAACATATTATTATTTTAAAATTTAATTAGCAAATTAACGCTCTAATCAGCTAATTTCTGTGAAAAAAATTAATCGAGTTTAAACAAACTTTATATTATTTTTTTTTAAATATCATTTTTTTAATAAAACCGAAGAATGGCGCGCAAAATCAAGTTAATGATTGCTCAACAATAATCGTCGTACTCCTAGCAAGATAAAAACACAAACACATTTATGTATGTATAGTATATGTATGTACATTTATAAATATGCGCATAAAGAATTAGCAAAGTTTTCCTCTTACATGGTTTGTGTGTGTCGGCTCTTTTGTATAATCATTTATATATTCATATAAATTGAAATATAATCTCCACCTTCGTACTTAATCCAATAATTTAACGCAATTATCATCACGGGGCATGTATTGGTAGATAGACGGCAGGAGGTGGATTAAGTCAAGCGTGTACTCGAATTACCGGTACACGGGACACGGTATTATAAAAATTGTCAGAATGAAACACTCAACGTATAATTTACGTTACGCGCGAACGGTTTATGCATGAAAGATGGCCTGGCTGAGGGAAGTGCACACCTCTGACCCCGCAGCATTCAACATCTCTTGCAATCATCAAAGCCGTAAAACGACGTGCCGATTGGAAAACGCCGCGCGTTAGTGTAATAATGTATTATTAGGTGCGCGCACACAATTATTCGTCAGCTAATCATAGAAAAAGAGTCACGCGTGAAAGTGTACTTATATAGTCGATCGCGCAGCAGGGAGAGAATAAAAAAAAAAAAAAAGCTTAATGCTCGATCATTAAAGAAGACCGCGATATACGATCTGTACAACATTATCAGGCATTCTCGGCCCTGCCGAGGAGAGACAGCTGATCGCTACGCCGTTGTCGTGTTATGTAAATTCCTGACATCGGCTGACCTCGCAATTAGTTATCCTCGTAACGCACGTATTTGCAGATGCCCGCGTCTTCCCTATGGAATTCTCGGCGATCGCGTATCGACGGGCTCCAAAGATGTAGGAGCGATTCGAAACAGAGAAACGAGAATTTTAATGTTGGTCGATGGCCAGGATGACGGATACCGACCTTGAATAACGTCGAGTTTGTAACGACTCGCTATTTACATTAATTGTAATTAACAATTAATAAATATCTACTGGATATCGTAATTCTTTTTCACATAAGACCTCGAGTTTAAAAGATTAAATCATGTGTTTTTTTTCCTTCAAATTCTTATAAAAAGCAGATGTTATAGTTCGAATGTGTGTGTATGTGTGTGACAGTCTCGCGCTGACTGTAGAGTTAACATGGAAATATCTATAGACTATATAATATACTTGTATGTCGCGATGTAAAATACCAGATGTTGTAATATCAAGCTATATAGAAGAAACTTTTATACCGCATTGCACTGTATCGTTCAATACGAAGAAACGTATCATTCAATCTTGCGCTATAAACACATACGCAATTGATCCCTTTGACCATTTTCGTCAGGTCGACTGACATTTCGGAAGATGGACGTACGTAGCTGATACGAAGTCAACATCCAGGAATGTATGGACGTGCGTTGCTCGCGGCGTGGAGCGAGACGGGAAAACCAACGACGGGAAAGAGAAAGAGAGAGTGAGAGAAAGAGACAGAGAGAGAGAGAGAGAGAGCAAGAGAGAAGTGAGGTCGAATAACAGGGTGCGCTCCGATCAACATTAATCACTATCCGAAGCGAGTAGATAGCCGTCGAATGCTCGCTTTCTAAAGCAAGGTGAAGGGGTGGCTGATAGATGGAGGTGATGAATGGCTCCGTGACGCGAAGCGATCCATCATCTCGGGCCCGACATCACGGGAGCTGCCTACCGCGAGAGCTAGCGGAGAGATTTCGCGCGAGAGGTCATCTCGGCTAATTCATCATCCGGTCCGCCGCGCTTGGCTCTCTACCTCTCTCTCTTCCCCCCCCCCCCTCTCTCTCTCTCTCTCTCTTCTCTCTTCGCATCTCTTGTTCCCGTGCTGAACTCTTTCCGCCATCTTTTACCTCGTTCTCTCCGTTCACAGATTCGCTAGCTGCCTCGACTATTTTCCGAGTTTCAGGCGTCAGGCCACCTCCGCGACTGTTTGCGTCCCGTGACAGTCGCGGTAAGGAAAAGAGGAGAGGAAGGGGAACTCTCTATCAGCCACTTTGAAGAGATGTCCAAGAGGCCGTCGGCGACGACGTTGTCGCCTTGACACTGCATGATCGATGGAAATAATGTGGTAGACGTCTAAAGTTTCTTTCGAGGATGGTGGGTCGGCAAACGAGCCGTCGAGTGACAGCCGTTATAGAGGGAAAAGAGGGGAAATCTTGGGATGAATCCGTTTATGTCACAACAGTTGTGTTCATGGTACAAACAAACCCTGAGACGGATGATCACTCTTTTCATCTAGTTGCGAATCGTCTGGAAACTGATTTCCGCGACGTATCTTCGTAATGTCCATTACTTTTCTCCGACTGCTAAATTATGACAAATTAAATCTCCTCTCAAAGTTTCTTAATGTCAACAATCTTAATAGTTCTTTCGGCAATATTATAATTGAAAAGGGAAGACTGTGAGAAGCGAAAACAATCTGAAAACTCAAAGTTATTACTTTGACACCGTGCGATCAATATAAATGTGACGACAAACGTTTACTCATTCGTTTTACAGACGTTGTATTAAATTAATTCTCAATTGATAGGCGCAATAAAAAGAGAAATCATTAAACGTAGCCGTTTGCGTTATAACTCTTCCATAGAACATACATAAATTGCTCAACAATTAATTTTTCCTTTGATATTTTTTTTTCATGACATCGTAAGATATATTGAAATTGTCTATACATTTATGCATAATTGAATAATAAATAATAAAGACTTTGTCGCTTATAAATCTTTATGAAATTTAATGCTCGTCGAATTATATTTACCGCGCGATTGCATGAAAATGATTGGTAATAACGACGGAAAATATCCATGGTTCTGCTAGCAAAAAGAAAGAAATATTTTCGTGGTACGTAGGTTCGCACCGATACTTCTTCGTCACGAGACATCGTATACTCGACTCGACGTGATCGATGGAAATAACGTAGTAGCTGTCTAACGTTTCCTCCGAAATGGGTAACCCTAAGAAAAATGGTCGGGTGGATGTCTGAGAGCTTCACGCTGCGATAATATCTATCCAAAGTACCGATATATATAAAGGAAAAAATATATTTCAGCGATATTTTATTTGAATCATTACGCCCTCAAAATATAAGTCCTACACGTATAAAGAAAGATATCCTCGCTATCCGAGCTTAAGCGTTTATTGAGTGATCGATTCCTATACGTGATATCCCTGATGTATATATACGTTATGCATCTGCTCGATTTTCCGCATCAACGGGATAATTTATCGAAGCGATAAGAAGAAAACAGACGCGTGTCTTGGTGAGTGTCCGGAATTGATTCGCTACACGCGGCACGATTTTCTCAAAAGGCATCATCCCAAGCCTGATCGTATACCGTTGAAATTAAACGCTCTCGCATGTATATTGTAAACAGTGATCTCACGCGCGGAACCGATGGAGCGAAAGCTGCATCACGGCCATGAGTTTTTTTTTTTTATAAAATTGTATATGCTATTTATATCATAATGTTCATCAATAAATGAAATAAATAAAAATAATTATAATAATATTTGACGAATAAAGTTTGCTGTATAGAAATCGCTCTCTTAAAAAAGCTTTCCAAGTTCTCTATCGATATCCAAAATTAAAAAAATGAATTTTGTACGAAATGTGAGATTAGCAGAAACTGAATTTTACGCGCATGACGTAAACGCCGTCAGCAACGTTTGACCTATCGATTTCATCTTCCACCATATTTCTGCTGGGAGGGATCGGCTGTAGCTTATAGATGAATTATAGTTGCTCTTTGCTGTCGCGCATTCAACGGTGATGTATGACTCGGCGGGAGACGGTAGGTAGGTAGAAAACATCCACGATGTACGGCCTGTTAATAACAGCAAGAATGAACGAACGACTGCGCACAGCGCGGTACACAGATGCCGCTGGCGGCTAGACCCCCTTTGTGTTTTATTACAAACGATACGTCAACCACGATGTATGGGCTGCTTTTATCTGCGGCCTGTTATTGATGTGCTAAATTGTCCGCGCTGACTCGTAAGACTGGCCAGAACACGCCTGATAGACGTCGCTCAGGGACGCACTAATCGCGCTAGCCGGCTCTTCTCGCTGACAAAGAAATCTCTTTCTCTCTCTTTCTTTCTCTCTCTCTCTCTCACAGGTAGCAAGATCGAGTCAACGCATCATTCGTCGGGACTTTAACGAAACGACGATCCTTACATCAGAATTTGAGATATATAATCGCTAAGAAATACATCTTGGTTCCGAAAATAAGCCGCGTGTGCGACTTCTTAAAATAATCAAGTGTGCTGCTATATTCATTGAAATGTTTATTTTTTCATTGAACAACAGTTGTACACGTCAGCGTTTGTGATATAAAACATTATTTGTAAATATATTTTTAGCCGTATCGTTGGATTCCGATAATAAAGATTATTGCATGTAATCTTTTTTTTTTATTTTTTATTATAGACACGAACATTTTCAATGAAAACAAGAGATGACTTAATTGGAAATTCCGATATTCCTACGGCAAAAAAAAAAAGATAACTAATACTACTGCGGAAATTGTACATAATATATATAGTGAGTCATCTGCTGCTTTTATTTACAGTTTATTATCGACAATCTGACATTTGCCACACGATATTATACCGAACGGCTAAAATATTATATTTCAATGTAACCTGTCATTAATAAGCTTGACACTAATAACTAATCAAAAAATCTGTTAAGCAAGCGCAAAATACAAAATTCAGTATTCAATCTGTAAAAAAAATGTTTCAAAAGTCAATTCTATTTATCGACACTCATATTAAAACACATACACACATGCGTCTATTAAAGATGCATTTATCATTTTCAGCTTATATGACAATCTAGTAACAAAAGTATGAAATATAAAATGACTCAAGATATACTGTTTTGATGGCGTGAATATCTTTTCAATGTCAAATGTAAAAAAATTAAATGTTAGTAATATGACAACCAACGTTTTACCTCGCCGTAATGAAAACAGACATCACGATTTGCAACGCGATAATATGAATGGCTACTAACCAAGAAAAACAAAATTTCCAAAAATAGCGACAGGTCGTCTACTCATCGCGATTATTCGTCGCGACTGTTATCTTCTATTTCTCGATCCTATTTTTTGACCAATAGAGTAAATTAATCAGGATATCGGAAAAAAATGTTACAAAAGAACAATGTCATATATATATATATATATTTCTTCAGCAACATTTGGAAGAAAGATAAAAATGATTAAGAATCTATTTTTAAGGATAGAAATGCGTAGGCCAATGAGACGATGAAAAGATTAAGGTCTATTAATGCTAGCTAATGTGTGTGCGTTGCTATTTAAATGCACAAATTTTCTCTCCTTGATTCGCAATGATTAGGGCCTCTTGTGAGGAGACAGCTAAGACGCACCATAACTCTGACGTTCTGATCGTGACACATGTCCGTCGCAGAAAAGACGCGCCGAACATGCTGCCAAACGCGCCAGCCGTTGATTTTCCACAAAACGTCTGAACAGATTGATTGACATGTTTATTCGTAATGTAATCTCGCGAAATCGCGTTAAATCACGTTAACGTCAACGCGGCGCGTTTGACTTTGAAGGTTTTAATTAATATAGGACGAGAAATGCGACCTGTTCAGTTATTTTGAATACAAAATATAGCGTTTCTTCTTTTCTATTTTCACAAACTTGGACGTTATCGCAATATACAGGTATACGAGATGTGTTCCTTAAATAAAAACAATAAAATAGTGTTAAGTATAAAAGACAATGTTAAAATAATAAAAAAGCGATACACTTGTAAGAAATGAAGTAACGTATGTAAAAAAAGATTAGAATTCCGCTAAAATATATGATGATATTAAATATGAAATATGTCAGAAAATTCTAATTCGGAAGATGGATTGTATGCGACATATTTCCTCTAATTGCGTCAGCACAAATCTCGGAATTGATAGACTCCATTGATTTATAACATAATAAATTATGGGACATGACACGAACATTAAAGATCTACTAAATGCAAGCGATACGTCATTTGCTGCCTTTATTCACGCTTGTTATTTGAACTTTCACAACGACAAAACATTTCGCTGTAATATACGATATTTTTAGCTGACGGGATAACGCGTTGGATTTGCTCGACGTGAAAATACGATCGATGCTAGATGACGGTCTTGTGTGTGTGTGTGTGTGTTAGTAAAAAGCGTCTATATATATATATATATATATATATATATATAACATTTAATTTATATTATTAATTTGAATATTTATAAAATTTGAGCATTCTTATTCGACAATTTGGGACTTTTTAAATTAGTAATAAAAACTAAGACAATAAAAAAAAAATACTCATTTATTTTTACATTAATATTTTATAAACACTTTTATCATTTTAATTTTTAAAAATTTGTATAATAATATTTTTTTATAAATTCTCTTTGTGCATAATTATTTACATTCAATGTGAAATGTTATATAATTATTAAAATGTGCGATTTATATATATATGGAATAAAAAGTATGAAATATTCGGATATACGAATAATCGGAAAATGTGTATGTGCGATCTTATGAAATAAATAAAATATCAGAAGTAAAAGCTCTTTCCTGCTTCTTAATTATTTACAAATTTAAAAATTATTACACCCTATCTATCTTTGTCAAGTATGCTTGACACGTGTATGCTTTATATCATAAGCTTCACGAAACAATAATATCATTAATTAAATAATAAAATAAGTAATGTGACAGATACATAATAGTCGGTAATCAAAAAGCATTTTGAGATAGTCCTGAAAGGCCTGCATTATTTAAATTTATTGTAACGACATATAGTGACCAGCGTAGAGCGCAAATTCGCACATAATTCGATAAGTAAGTCCTCGATGCGCAAAACGAAACAAATTTAAATAAGGGAACATTTTTTTTCAACCGCTCATTATTCAGTACAGCGACTAGTTAAGGCGAGCACAGTCTCGACATATACCTACATAAAGACTCGCTGTTACGTCCGACAAGTTACTAATTGAGATTCAGCGACACGCATAATCGTCCCGAAATAACATGGATTCCAATCGGCGGAGGGCGTCGTGAAAGGCGAAATACGGACGGGACCATTCATCCCGACGGTTAAAATCACCGAATATTTCACTTTGCTGAGCCAGCTGAGCCTGCCACCGCCTGTCGCGGCACCCCGGCGATGGAAACGAAACGACGGAGGGATGAAGCAGAGACCTTCTCCACGGCTCGCTCCCACCTTCCCCATCCTCTTTCCCCTGTCCCTCCCCTTCACTACGGGAGAGAGCCGGCGGCTCTAGAAACCTACGGTTTGCCACCCCCGCATCCCTCTCTGTCTCTTCACCGTGCTACCCCCTTTCCCGCCTTCACGCTAGTCTGCAGATTTATGCGCCCCGCCTTGCAGCGCTGATATCCGAGAGCTCACGACCCGCTCCGTCCGTAATGAAAGAAATAAATTTACTCTTCTGGGGGTGCCCCAGGGATTGAGACTCGCCGTTTGTGTGCGCACACGGACGCGGCGCTCCGCATTTTGACGATGTTAGGCAGCCAGTGAGAATCGCCAATTTAGAGATTTTGTCACTAAATTTCGTGTCTTTGAGTCACCGCTCGGTAATAGTACGTAGTAGTAGTTTAATTTTACTCTGCAACGTGTCCGTAATAAGACGTAAAAATAAAGAAGAGGAAAGAGTAAAAGTATTATGTATAGGCGAGAGAGAAAGGAGAAAATGAGAAAAGAAAAAAAAAGGACTTGAAGCAAAAGAGAAAATTACTATTATATACGTAAACGTTGTAATAAACATTACATTTTTCATGCATATCTCTCATGGTTTCTCATTTTTCAAATTTTATCCCTTGTTTTATATATATTTTTGTAAAAGAGACAGTTATTTATGTTCTTATGTTCTTATAAAAGTCTTATTCGATAGACATGTCTCTTTATAATGTTAATTTAAAAAAAAATTGAATTCATGTTGCTGTTTTTTCAAAGACAAACGTGATAAATGAACAAACCATTATGTCGCATAAAGAATAGATATGAAAATACACGTGTGTTTGAATATTGACTTTTTAAGATGTATAGTTAAGATATATAATAATAAATAGATTATAATCAGCGTAGCTATTGACAGTGATTGACAGCATGATGAGATGTAATTGATAATGATAAGTGTTTAACTAGAACGCTACAAAATTATTTAATTTATGATAAAGATATGAACTTTGTAAAGATTATCTCCAACAATAAGAGATAAAAAAGTTTTCGAAATAGATAGCTTGAAGTCTAACCGATTCGTCACTAATCATTATCTTCATCTCGATTCTTTCGATTTGTTTAATAGAATTATCATTTTAGACGTGATAAATATATGAAATATTGTTGTGTTATTTCTTAAATTGTTCTACAAGGTTTCAATGTAAGCGAATAATAAAGAACATACAAGAAATACGCCTCCGTTGCCAATGAATGACAGATTGTGAAGTGCGTTTGATAAATTATCCGTCAAGTATGACTGACGAGCAGAAATCGTAACGGGTCAGTGAAATCAGGCAGACTGATTTTTTTATATCTCGTATAGCGCAATAAAAAAACCGCGATGCAAGTACGCGAATCAAAATTATATATATCGTATAATAATTTATCAATATACAACGTATGGGTACGTATACGTTGAATAAACAAGTTTTCTTTTTTTTAATCGTGTGATACATAAACAATTGCACATTTTAATAATCGAAATATGTATATGTAGGATATTAATTCTACTTATAAAAAACTGTATTGCAAAGTTATATGAAAAAGAAATTAATAATTACGAAACGTATTAAAAGCGGAGAAAAGGAAGGAATCCGGATATAATTGAACGACATGGCTAAATGATAAAATATACAAAGAATTAGATGATTCTACAAACATTGTTTTTTTTTTTATTAAAGCGGTATGGAAACTCAACGATATATTTACAAGAGATATTTACAATGCGAATAATACGTATCGTACATCATGTGCTTCCTTTATCAGATCTTTTCTATTCGACAATGCGTAAAACGATGGTGATGTTAGATAGAGACAATGCGATTCGATACGCTCGCTATACCTGACGGAATATTCCTTGTGCGATTATCAAATTTTTGCGTAAAGAAAGAAAAAAAAACAGATAAAAACATATAATCAGAAATAATTTTATTTTCGTGCAACGATAACTATTTATTTGCTTCCTGACAAATGACGACGATATTAATAAATTACAACGTTATATTTCATTTCTGGAGAAAGATATCTTGAATTATTTTCATTAATAATATTTTTTTCTCCATATGGATATATATTCTTTTTTTCTCGAAAAAGTAGCGTAATATCACAGTTATATCATGGACATAGAATACGCGCGATCCGGTGCCGCGCTATATCGAACGCGTTCAAGATGAAAGAGGCTTCCGTTTGCGGAGCGTCGGAAAATATACAGTGTTCGTAATAATACGCACTTTACAATCCTTTTCACAGACACATATGCGTCCGGTACATCGCCGAATAACCATAATTAATGTCGTTTGTAACGCGAGGATGATGTACAACGAGATGAGGACCTACTGTGTAAAAAAAAAAAAAAAAAAAAAAGCCAAAAAGATCAACACGTGACGTCTGATCGCCGAGAATGCGTTTGGAAGTGCGATTAGAAATTTCTCCCTCGTAACCCTTGCACGTGAAAGCGAGGGAGGCCTTGTTCGCCCAACAATTCATGACAATATCAACTTACACAGCTGGCAGCATAGTATAGACCCCTTTCCCAACCTGGTAACCGGATTTTAATAGAGATGCGTATTACTGCGTGTATCAGACTTCTCTGATAGTTCCGCAAGAGAGTGGATCTCGCGATGCAACGTTATACACTGCCAAGTTGTTTCATAAACTTTAATTATAATCTTCAATGTACACATATATTTATATGTATATATACATATATAGAATTCTTTTAAATAAATTTGTATTTTACACAATGGCTATTTACACAACAGTCTCTCTTAGACGGCAATGTCGTCCGCTATCTTTGCACATTTTTCAACTGTACACTGATGAAAAAAAAGAGACAGAAAAAAAGAGAGGGGGGAGAATGAGAAAAGATAAAGAAAACAGTTTCTCTCCGCGAAATAATTCTATTCCCGTCGCGTCCCCCCTCGGGACGTATGTATATCCGTCTTAAGGATGTACTGCAGCGCCGATTCGTTGCCCGTAAACCGCGTACGGCGAGTAATAGGGTCCCAAGGCGTTGAAAGCGCTGTACGGCGAGGCCGCGAGCGACGCCGGAAGCGGGCCCGTCGGCGGTTTACCGTAAGGATGGTATCTGGCACTGAGGGGACTCAGCGACGGCGCGGGATAAGTGCCGCCGCTGGCCCGATGGAGCGTCGTCGAGGGCGACAGCAGCGGATGCTGATGAGGATTTGCGCCGAGGAACGCCGCCGCGGAGACCGCGTGATCGCTGCCGCTCGTATGGCTACGTAGATGCTGCAGAAGTTCCTCCGACGTGGCGAATCGCTTGCCGCAGTAAGACTCGCCGGCGATCCAATTGCAGACGTAAGGCCGTCCGCTGGCCAACGTGGACGGATAGGACAACGACGGGGGCGGCATCGGGCCCAACGACGATAACGCCATAGCCAGGCCGTACTTTTGGTGATCGCACTGAGTGCAACCGCTCGGACAGCTGCCCGCGCCCATCATGATCTGGGCGCTGTGCATGCTGTACTGGCAACCGGTGCAATAGGGATCCTTGCAGACGGGCACCAGGGCTTCGCCGCCGGCCGGAGTTTTGACGCGGGCGTAGGTCAAGTACGGATTGCCGCCGGTCGGACTGGCCGACGGATAACCGAGCAGCGCTGCCGCGGCGTGATGATGCGAGAAGGGCGACGCGCCCGCGAAGGGTGGCCTGAAGGCGGGATTCTCGGCCAGGCCGGGTGGACAACACAGCGGATTGCTGGAGAATCCTGGAAGACCCGGTTTGTAAGCCGCCAGATTCGCGTCCTTTGTTGTATGCGCGCCGGTAAGGATCTCCATTCCGGATCTGATGATCGGACTGGCACCGTTGTTGTTGTTATTGTTGCTGCTGCTTGATCGCGGCGAACCGTCGGTCTTCTCGCGATCAGCAGGGGTCTTTCGGTCGACCGACGGCGTGTTGCTGGTGACCGTCGCCGTCGCTTGGTCACTCGGTGACGCGGACTTTCGGCCCACTGGCGTACGATTACCGGACGATTTCTTGTCGAAATGCGTGTTATCACAAACACTGACACTATCCTGACCACTGACACTGTGTACACTGGCCTTGGACGTGGGTCTGCCCTCGTCCGAGGTCTTCTTCGTCACGACATTGGCCTCGTACGGTTTAAACGCCAGCGACTTGCCGTCCGTCGGACTGCTGCGCGTGTTGCGCTCCAGTTTCGCGGCCGGCGGCGATTTCGCGTTCGTGGCGATGTTTATTCCTTTCGAATTCTTCTCCAAGGGCGATATTAGCGGTTTCGTAGGCGAATCTGCTCCGATTTGACTGCATGTCTGCGCCAATAATGCCAGCGGACTCTTCTTCGCGTCCAACTGCGAGAGAAAGTAAAATGAAGAGCTTTTACCTTTTAGATATTTGCAAACAATGTAGCGTCTCGATTAAAATTAATAATGCGACCTTCTGCTCCGTTTCATCGAAAATTAATAAAAAATTTAACAAATCTTGACTGTACAGTTTTCATACATTTTCTTGAAGATTTTCACACTACATTCTTTGCCGATAAAGTTACAACATAATCGAGCATAAAGCGCGTAAAATAAAAATCAATATACAATACTAACCGTAGTTGGAAGCGGAGAAAGGTAATCCGGTGGTAAATATTGATTGTGTCCAGTAGTCAACATACCGCCTTCCTCAAGCACAACCATTTGGTTACCCACTAATATAAATCTCACTGCACTTTAAACCAACAGGTAATATTTACACACAGAACCGAAGTGCGAAATTGGTTCGCGCGCGTCGACAGGCCCGACCGGCAGGACCGCCGTGAAAGAGAGATCCGGTCAAAGGCTGCGTCTCTCCGTCGGGAGGAATCGATCACCGCCTCGGCAGCGGCAGCGTTAAACGACGACGCGTACTCCACGAAATCCAGGAAAATAGTGATGGCTCGCGCGAACGAGTCGCTCTACACTGCGAGAGTTGCCTGCGCCGTCTGGTGTCTGACGGCACAAAACGCAATCTCCTCGCCTTTCCCTCTCTCCTTTCCTCTCTTTGCCCCTCATCTTGCCGCCATCCTCAACGACCCGGGGTGTATAACCTGTCCTCTCCTGTCATCCCCACCACCCTCGCTCTACACAGAGAATAGAGGGAGAGATGGCATTATGGTGGGAGAATTGCGGTGGGGTTCGGTGCTGTGTAGGGTGTGGGAAGGCATTCTAATTCAACACGCCACCCATGATGTTGGCCCGACGATGACAGCTCCCATCCCGGCTTTGATATTTCACCGCTTTTACAGCCGTCCATCCCCCTCCCCGCAACCGACGAGCCCCTCTCTTCCCATCCCTTCTCGTCGTTCCTCTATCGCTCTCTCTCTCTCCAGTTGCTTCCCCTGCTACCACCCTTCTCCCCGCGCTAGCGCTACCACAGCCGCCACGACACGGAACCGTCGTTCCTGCCACCACGGCAACCCGATATTTTATACCGTGAAACCTGTCTGTCTCTCCAGCCGGCCCCGCTTAATAAGCAGCTTTCAAAATAGAAATGTAATGGGCTGCCAGGGGTAGGGGAGAGGGTCGGGTGATTGATTGCTCGCTCAGCGACTTACCGACTTGCCGCGGCCCCACAGGGTAACGAATGACAGCCACTTAAGCGCTGTTTGCCTACAGTTTTGTAAAAGCGTTTTAATTATCGCCCCGACTCCGACCCCGGCCACGGTACGCACTGAGTCATCCGGTACTTAACGCCTCGCGGTTATACCAATCTCTCGGTGTTTGCGTGCCATTCTTTATGTCGCGTTGTTGATCGCGCACCTCCTCGAACTCGTCGGTGGCCGATATAATCGCTGCCGAAATGACGGATATTGATCTTTGCTGGCTGAGCAGTCTTCAAGTACACACACACACACATTCTTATAATAGTATCGGAATATATGTATATATTTCATGTATATATATATGCGAAAATGTTCTCGTAGCTTCTAGCTAGCCAAGTCGCTAAGGGACGTGAATAGCAATTTCTGCAATTCCGACGTATAATTTTGTACGAAATAACGAAATAGCGGCTCTATTCATCGATATACCGAAGGTCGAGTATGTTTATATTGCGCGGAATGTGAAATGCGCAGAATACGTATTTGGTGAAATTTGACGGCGCACTCACGCGTGTAACGCATTTACGCGCGCGCCAGATCAGGCTCACGCATCGTACGAGTCCGCTTGACGAGCGATACGGCCATTAAAGAGCTCGATTATTAGACCTCGTTCGAACTGAAACGCTCCGTGGTTAGGCGATTATGGCCATTCCGCTAAGTACAGCTTAAGCAAGATAAAGCGATCGATGAAGTAACTATGTTACAAGGTAATTACGACGAATTATGACGATATCCACACGCCCGCTTCGTAGACCGCATACCCGCGGTAAACAATAATTACCCTGGGGAGCACTTCGCGCAGGAATGCAACCAAACAGTATCTGAGAAATGCATATAGGTATGTCGACTGTAATTTACACTGGAATTCATTATAACATTCTCGGTATCATTAACTATTATAATATAAGTCGTGAATATAGAAATCCACAATGTATGACGTTACTTTTGCTCCGCTTTGAGAAATTATTTTCGCTGCAATTTTGGTTTTGCCACGTGTGTGTCGCAAAAAGCTTTTCTATCTCGATAATAATCGAAAAAATAAAAAAAATCCCATCTATCTGTCATACTAAAAAAGCACTCTTTATCTTTTTCACATTATAAAACATTTAACGTAGATACCGTTGACACATTTGACGTTTGAAAAGCAGCATATAGATAGATACATTAAAAAAATATTATACATCAAGAATTATAATAAATCTTTTCTACCTTTGCAATCGTAAAAAAAATGTCGTCTATTAATTTTTTTAAAAAGCATCTATTTTTCTTCTTTATATCTTTATATCTTTGCGTAATAAAATATTTAACGTACTTATTGTTACATTTCAACGGACTATTTGAGAAACGGTGTAAAAAAAATAATTTATTACGTGTCAAAAGTTATATAATAAACCTATTTTGAAAATGAATAGCGATTAATATAGGTTCTACATAGAGAGATTCGTATTACGGTTTTGCACGTACAAACGTCTCTTTCTGTTTTTATAATTATATTAATCACTATAGGATTGCACATATTTCCGTTTCATTCAATATTAATACCGTAGTAGCTCTCTTTGTACTTTGCTCAGTTTTTTCAAAAGAAATAAAGGTAGTTGGCAGTTTACGCTTCCGCGTAAATTGTCGGCTGTTATGGCGTCACTAATATCCCGAAGGCGATTCTTTGACGTCTTGACACTGACAGATGAGTTTACGGCTAATATAGTTCTCTTTCATCAGGTCGGGTTCTCGCTCCTTGCTTCGAACATTTAGAGCCGACGGTCGTCTCGATAACAGATTCGATCCGATTATCGTTATGTGTGTTTGTATGGGATATTTTGTGTGCTGCTATTATAATCAATATTTATCGAATAAATTCCGACATTAAGTACATTCGTAATGATTACAACGTTGACAGTTGCATTGAATGCGCGGTGGTTGTATTTTAATAGCGCTATAAATTATGTTGACAAGATCTTTTTGCGCGATCGAATCATTGTTATACGCCGAGCTATGTTTTATCAGTGGCTGCAGTATATCAAAGTTATTATTATTTAAAACAAGGTTAATTGTTCTTACATAAACGAGATATTTTTTTTTTCGCGATATACCTATTTGGCCCGTAATTCATTTGGTTATGCAATGAGCAATAAATGTTACTCGTTACTCGCAATATCTAAGGCTGACGTATTCTTCGAATTTTTTATTGACTCACGGTAAAACTGTCTACTGGATTTTTTCAACCTTTTATAACAGAAAATATTTCTCCTCACAGCATGCACTTGTTATTTTCAAATAGATGATGCACTAAAAAGATGTGTCTAGAAACAACTGCACAGCATTAGGTACACAGATACCTGACTTCTTTAGAATACATATTGCTAGCTAGGATACAGACCCCCCATAATTTATTGTGACAAAGTGATGTTTGGTGCCTTTGTCAATAAGGTGTGAAAACATTCCAGATATTTACCAGGAAGATGGAAGAGAGCGAAAATACTATAAAAACATCAGTATACCCATAGTAGAAAAATATAAGCCCAATAAAATGATAGACAACGGAAAAATTGTTAGATATATCGTCGTGAAATGTACTTTGGCAACCAACAATAAATAAACCGGGACTAATTATATTGTACTTTATTGAAGTGCTGTCACTCCATTAAGTTGCCGTGCGAAATGTGAGAAAAGATATATTTCTGCGAGAACTTTCTCCTACCATTGTAACTTCTAAGAAATCACTTTCATGTTCAAGTCGTTCGTTTTAGGTTTATATAGAAAATAACCCCCCTTTTCATTTTCCGCTTTCAAATTTGAAATCTGGATTAAAAATTTAGGTAAGAAAGATTTAGGGAATGACACAATCGTTAAAATGTCAAAATAAAGTACCATAAGGAAACGAAAGGTATTAGAGGACGAGAAAATTGAAAGTGATTTTCCACATCATTTTATAGAAAATGTTTTATGAACAAAGTATTTGTTTTTTTTTTCATCAGCAAGTTATAAAATGTTTCTCTTTGAGAGATATTCGTATTAACAGCTACCTGAGAACAAATATGAACCTCGTTACTCGGTCGATTCGGCGCATTGAATATCGCGGCCGTTCTAAGCTACAGTACACTGTCAAATGACAAGAGAACCGACGACACCGTGACAATGATCCGCATGTTGAAGTCCTTCAAGACCGTATTGTGACCGTACGAATTCGCCGCGGGAACAATAGAGAGCCGGGAGAGCTTCGGATAAAAGTGTAAAAATGCTGACAAGCGGATAATAAAGGAGGCAGTCAGTCACTTTGAGAGATGGCGCGGAACAAAGAGGGCGAGAGCGAAGGGAGAGACGATCCGACGAGAGAAGCAAGCGCGGAACGGGACGGGATGGGACGGAACGGGACGGGACGAGACGAAGGGAGGAGGGTTGCTCGGTGAGCCGTGAAAGGGAAAAAGATGGATGAACGCGAACGCAGTTGGCGTGCACGGAGGAGAAACAGAATTTGCGGGGGATAATAAATCATAGCGGTCTTTCTTCCGCCGTTCTTCCCTCCACCCCTCTTCGCTCCCAACTTCTTATACACCCGGCCCCGCCGCGCCCGGAATGACAGGGGTGCGCGCCACGCGGTTATATACGTATCTCGTCGAGGACGGATACAACCTATTTTGTATCAAGTTTCGCATGAAAAGTGAACCACGCGTTCGCGGTGCGGGCTTTATATTCGAATCTGCATGCTTTCTCGATGAAGATTTATCGCCATTCGCACGCGCGCGCGCATCTAAGTAAGTCACTTATATCGCATGATTTAAAATGTTAAGTCGTCGAAAAGTCATCGATAGTTTTTCTTTTGTTCGAGTATACAAACGAGTAACGAACACGCGTATGTCGATTTCCTCGATTCTATGAATCGATCTACCCTTTATTGAATATAGTAAATCCGAAACTTCACCTTTCACGCGAAACTCGGAATTGACTGGATCCAAAAACGTCGAAAAAGAGTACAATGTATAGATGCGTGTCACGCATCCTACGACGGCTACATGTGGTACGAGGGCTCATAATTATTTCTGACAACCCGTTTCACTACGCCGATGATCAAAGAGGTCACGTTACCCGGCTTCCGACAGGCGATGCCAGTCGATGGATCGAGCGGGAAAGAGGAAGTGGCGAGTAGGAAAAAAAAAGAGAGAGAAAAAAGAAAAGTGCACGCTCGGCAATAATAATAACAGGGGACGGAGACACGAACAGAAATACGGAGCTGCCGGCGCAGAGAGCGGGCAACTCGGCAAGAGGGCCTCGTTGCCTCATGTTTAAATCAGCGATAACGAGAAGCTTCGGTGACATATGTCACTGTCGCTGTCAGCCGGCTACACAATCAATATAGTTACCCACCCGCCCGCTCGCCCGTCCGTCCGTTCGTTCGTTCGTCCTCTTCACTCTCCTAGCGTCGCCGGCTCGAGCTGCGCTTGCTTTTCAACCTTCATGCATGCATAGACCGTATACCCGTCCGATAATGTATTCGGTACGTGACTTCGTATTCGACAAATACAAGAGCACACGGTCCGGCCCGGCGCACAGCGCAACCCGTCGCCCTGTCGAACGAACGCCTTTCGCGAGATTCGAAAGACGTGCGGCATCGCGCTATATCCTGAGACGAGATGCAACGCACCAAAGTCTCCTTTTAATGTTTGCAAATTTTCACCAATTTTATTTTTGTTATTTCAAAACTGTATCTCCGTTTTATTCATTTTATTTACCACAAACGAAAAGATCCTATCACATCGCAGCGTTTAAAATATGTATATGATTAAGAGTTTAATACACGCGATGAAAAAGACGTGAACGATAACGCGTCGAAATCTATAATGGTATGATAAATCGATTCAACTTGATAGGATACCTTTTGTTGCGCGAATGGAAACCTCGCAACCAAACAGAGCGGCGAAATTAACGCGGACATGTGTAAACAGCTTTGGATAATAAATATGATGCGTTCGACTGACTCGGATTACCACTTAATTTAGACGATGGACGAGGCGACAGTTTGTCAATCGTCTGCGAATCCCGGTTTGTCGTGCATACACACCGGCCCAAATGGCTTTATCGCGCTGTCAATCAATAACGGCTTACTGATTAAACGACTTGCTTAATATTCACGCAACACAGGCTGGATGTTAATCCCGAGCAAAAACCGAGCACCCGGCTAAACGTCAATGTCTATCACCGGGAGCGCTTTTCGTTGACGTGCAGTTGACGAAAGAGAAAAATAATCTAACACAAGACGGTAATTGTAATATCAAGTCTAGAAGATGTAAAGGATTCAAGATTACTATTCCAGATAATTTATTCTTTAGTTGCAACATTTTTCAAAAATTGTATAAATAAAATTTATTTGGGCAAACTCGCTTGAATACTGTTCCTTTTTTTTCGTCATCTAATATTATTTTACAACATTTATTAATTATATATAATTTGATTTGTCACTAAATTTATATATTAAATATATATTTCTCAAATCGTCTCGTACAAAACATCATAAATCATTCATTAATATGGACAAAGTAGAAAGTAAAGCTGTAAATCGATTTACATTATTATATATCACATTTATATTATATATATATTTTATTTTGTAATATAATAAAATTATTTTAACATAAATCATTTATGATTTATATGGCAATTGACTAAGTTATTTCAGCGCCGCGACGAGTAATCAAGATAATCGAATCTTGCTGGAAACATATTTCACTACCTTGTGCATTTGCATTCAAGTAAAGTTATAAACAGTGAAATATTCTGTTATATAAATTTTGTATGTTTTATCTATATTGATAAATCACCTTCGAACATCAGTTATAACAAATAATTAATATATATAATAATTATTATTATCTTTGATATGTAATATACAAATGATTATCGAGCACACTGTGCATAAAATTTTATATACCCTAAATTATTTTAACATCATAATAAATAGCTTTTCCAATTGATTTTATCATTCTCGTCTGTATATATAGAAATAGTTCTCAGAATTGACAAAAAAAGACAATAGGCGCTTTAATAGTACTTCAATGGTAAAACTCTTACATAAATCACATTTACAAAGTTTTCTTTTAGAAATCAGTAAATCAATCTCCATTGCTTTACACGAGTGACGAAAAAAAGATCTCAGGAGGTAGCCCCAGGTATAAACCAAAATTTACCATATAGGCAGTAGACGCCGTATCTTTTCCCTTTGCCGCTCACCCCCGACCCGCCGCGGCTATACTCGAGAGATCATATATTTTACGTTTTAATCTCTCCATTGTTCCAGGTATAACGGAGTTTAGAAGGAAAAATAATGCCTACTGCGGAACACACAAAGCTGTCGGCCATAAAACACGCCGATGTCGGGCCAGGCAAACAGCGCGCAAGCGCGCACGACCTGCATTTTTATGTCCACGATCAGATCCGCGTGTCTGTATGTGTGTGTGTGTGTGTGTGTGTGTGTGTGTGTGTGTGTGCGCGCGCGCGCACACAGATTTATTTTTTCTTTCAAATATAGTGAGCGAGAGCGGGCCCACGATGCCGGACGTGCGACATTGCGCGGTTACTGGCGAGCGTTGCAACCTGTAACCGGCAATATCGCGATGGACGGCTCCAAACCACAGAAAACCATCCTGGCAAATAAAAATCCCTCTCGTACAAAATACGATCCTATATTTTTGTCACAAATTTACCGAGACATTTATTTAGAATCGTCATGCTAATTTATTCGGACTAGAAAGCATTGCTACCATTTGTTATGCCACGTGCTCCGTTGTGTCACGATGATTTATCGATTGACAAACAAGAAAACTGCTAAAATCGATAAATTGAAATGTAACCTAAGGTGCGTAATGAACTTTGATGAAAACATTCGAGCGAAAAATATTCAGCGCTTAATAAGAAACTTGCAACTCGTATTTTTCTGGACGCCGCTCGCAGTTCATGAAACGTCAGTTCGCACATCTTCATGAAAGAGAGAACCCGGCGAATTCCTCGAACGCTCTCGCTTAATAAAACGTCATCGCGGACGCGCGTAATACCGCTGCCATTAACATAACTTCAAGATGGTAAACTCGGGGCGAAACATGCACGCTCGAAGCGATATCCCCCCAGAGTGTCCGATTTATGGAACATCCGTCCATAATCGGACATATCTCGAGTCCTTCCGAACGGCGGCCATTCTGGAATACGATAATAGCGCCTCTGCCTTTGATAAATCAGCCCGCGTTAGGTGGCATTAAGGACCCGGACTTTGGGTTCTCTCTTTCTCTCTCTCTCCCTCACCGCAATCTCCTGATTTTATTTCCCGAAGACCGGCGCGAGGTGCCCTCTACTTATCTGGCGCCTCGGCTCGTTACCGGGGTTAGCATGAGAAGCGCCTTCGTCAGGGTCGCCATAGAGGCATAGAGCCTAATTCCCTCGTCTTGCGTCCTGCGCACCGTATTAGTCCCTCGTGTTCGCGGCACGTCCTCCCCGCGGTCGAAATTATCGAGGACGGCACCCTGCCATTACCGTTATGCCCCGACCCTTCGTGCTGAGACAACTACCGGGACCGCTAATTATTTCGGACGAAATGACCCCCGGACGGCCGCGTAATGACAACGTCGAGGGGAAGTCGGACAGCCCTCTAAAATCGTATTATTAAAATAGGATGGCTGATGATATATGTTTTGGATCGGAGTCTGCCCGCCTGGCAATGCCATCGGCTTCGAGCTTCGACAGTTAGCTCGCATTTATGTCAGCCGCGTACAAAACTTTCAGGAATGAATACGCATTTTCATTGTCATTCCAATTAACGCAAACTTCATTCACAAACTCTATAATTTTAATTCGGTAGGAGAAAAAATATAGTACATCTTTTCACTCACCCGTGATGAGCTTTTCATGTAGACTCGTGTACAACCTGCAAAAGAGAACAAATGATTGAGTCGATTGAAATTATAAAAGCTCACTCAAGATAAAAAATAAAAAATTTAATCGATATTAAAAATGTTCTACAGATTTATACGCTATAAATTCTTCCAAGGCAATATAGAAAATTAAATTATAAATTGTTTATGAAATTTTAATGCTGCCCATCGCAAACAATTTAAGGCAGCGTGTGTGTGTGTGTGTGTGTGTGTGTGTGGCTGTGTGTGTATGTATGTGTGGTGTGGTGTGTATCTGGTTTCCTTTCGGAAAGCGACGCGAAACAGTTAGGATCGACTGTCACGATTGGTTTTCATGTTCGGATGACTTCGCGGGTGTAGAAGGTCGACATATTGGCCGAGAGTGCGGGAGGCGACGTCTGGCGTCGAATGAGAGACGGGCGTCGTGTTGAAAGCAGACGGCCGAGTGACGAGACGCCAGAACGACTTCTCTCTCGGTACCGGAGACGGGACGTCGTCTCCGATTACAACAGAGTCCTCCGAAATTCTCCGAGAGAGAAATCACGTCGCGGAGAGTACACCGCTCCGACGACCGACGTCGTCCTCTCGGATGTATAATGGTATTAGTATCGCGCGATGAAGATATTTTCAATGTTTGCGCGGAGAAGTATAGTACCCATATCTATTTCAATCAATCTTAATCTTAAATAGATAAAAGCGACGTAATACAAAAATTCGATTACAAAAGATTGAATAAAATACATTTTTGAGCGTATTCTTGTATCGATAAAATGTAACGAGTAATCTGATACAGAGAGGCTACAAAAATTTATAATGTCGATCCTTTAATTCGCACTTGATATAGAAAGAAAAAAAAAACAAAAAAAAAAACGCAATCTTTGCCAAAGTTTCGAGTTTATCAGGACAGAGCGAGATTCGGCTCAAATAAGCGGGAGAGCATTTTTATTATTTCACGTGAAGTAACATCGAATCACACGAACAAAAAAAAAACTGTGCGATGCCTGTGTTTTCACATTCTCTGCGACACATGTGCACAATATACATCATGCTTCCACCATTTCGCCGCGCGATCTCGCATCGCGCGACGCAGCTAACGAAATATTCTCGGCGAACAGACATTAACAGCTGTTTTTTTGGCGGGACGGGAGGGGCCGGCGGTGGAGGTTTTTTTACACGACGGGCCTTTAAAGTCGGCGCGGCGCAACGCTGAAATTACCGTCGACGCAGCCGCAGGGGCCGAAGGGGGACGACAACGGCCAACGGAGTGAGGCGGTAGAGGTTTTTGAAATATGACAAACGCACGTTGTCCATGGATAAATTTTGTTTATACGGTGAGTTGTGCGCGAATATATTCTCGACGCGTCGACACAACGTCGGTCTTTGATGAGGAGAGACGAGCCGTGGCAAGAGAAGCGCCCACCGCGCTGCGTAATATCTGTACGTATATATATGTATACACACACATATATATATATATATATATATATATATTTATATATATGCGATGCAAGAAGCGATGGAGCGTACATGGAACACGCGGATCCAAATCGCGCACGCGGCCGTACATGACGTACGATTAACTTGACAATAATGCACCGTGTCATCGGGATGTCTGTACTTTAATGAGAAGTTGGCACCCGTATAAACCGACAGTTTCTAAATTTATATTCGCGTCGTATGTCGCATATTAAGAATCGTTCCAAGAATCGTTCAATTAAAAATTCATAAAGATTGCTCCTTGTTCCGCGAAACACGAGGAATTATTTTCTCTCGAGATAAATCTCTAGAAATCTTTTAAAATTAACTCTCCGATATTCTGAATTTTTTAAATATTCAGATTTGGATGGCGCGCGAAAAGAATTTAAGCACAAACATTGCAAACATGCGTCGCATATAGATAACAGACACACGGCAGCGCGAAAGCGTTTCAAAGGTGTTACGTGCGTTTAGGCAAAGCAATAGTTATGCGCGTACAACATACTCGTATAACGGCGCGATGTGACGAGCGAGGGACATGTAACGCGTTCCAACGCGGAAATAATACATATATATACGCATAGTCGACGTATACCACGTTTGAGAGGGAGAGCCGGAGCCCGAGTTCCACCCCATTGCAAATCCCGAGAATTACGTTCGTCGAAGCGTAAAACGCGCGCGGGTACCGCGTGAGATCCCACATAATTTGCTCGCCGGGACGCGCGTGTAAAAGCGGATTCCGCGCGGTAGACGCGACATTTCCGTTCCGCGACGACGCGGAACGCGTTCTCGACTTGATGTACGACACCTGGCGTATGACAGCGGTGATTCATCAGCTACCGAAAAGCCAAAAGCGAATCTCTCTATATCGTCAAGCCGACTAAAATTGAAGAGAGAAACATCATCGTTACAACTAATTCAACCATTATTCAAATATATTTCCATTTCAAATGCATGCGGCGCGTAAAATATTCATTGTTTTAATTTTAAGTTATTTTCTCACATTTACACACGTGTATTCCAATGTTAAAATTTAAAAAATACAGATATTATTCACGTCGCATATACGAATGCACTTACGGAAACCGAGTCTGGTTAAGTAAACCAATTCGTCTCTTCCTACATTAGCGTAACGATTAGATAAGGGCCGCGGCGCGAACGCCTACTCTGTATCGGGACAATCTCCGGCTTACTATAATTTGTAAGCCTTCAGCCGTCGCGCGGATAAGAAAGATACATCTCTCCTCTGCCTTGTAATTACAGGTTTCCATTTAAACGGCCGCGCCGCGGGTTAGAGAACGCCCATTTGTCTTTAACTGGCGTCTAACAGACCACGTGTACAAGTATATCGAGGTTTCCACACGCGCGGCCGAAAGCCGGGATAAATTCCGCGCGCAACTTTCCACGGTCTTACACGTGGTAAACATCCATCTACGAAGGTGTCTGCGACGCATTTACCTGCCGATAAAGATTTCGTCGCCTCTTGTTTTTTCTTGTCGCCATAATCGTAAATTTGCTTACAATGATAAATCACCTTACATCGCCGATTTCTCTTCTTTTTTAAAGTCCGTCTTCGTCAAGACACAAGACGCCTCTTCTTTTCATAAATGGACAATGAAAAGAGAGCGGAAACGCGTCCATGTCGTAATATTATAATTAGTAGTCATCATCGCTTCATGAACGGAAAAGTCAAGGAACCAGACTTCCTCCCGGTTGTCTGCGCTACGGCAGAATCTCGAGTAACGCGTGTTTATCACGACACCTACACCTCATCCAATACGCTACCTACCTACGTCGACAACCAATGTTGCTCGCCAGGCGATTCTTATCTCGAGCTCTCTCGAGTCGCTTCTCCACCTTGTTCCTATCTTTCATCGCGAGAAGACAATAACTCGCGCCAACGCTTTTCACTTTTTAGCTCGTGACTACATACATATGTCGCTCTACTATATATTTATCCACGATTATATTTACGATCTCACACGCGATCTATATAATTAATACAATATATGGTTTTCCAACTTCCCGGTTGGATGTCCAACTTGATGTTTTCTGAATATATACGGCTTCTCGCCAGGCGGCACGAATTCGAACCCGACACTTGACTCAAATCCATAAAGACAAATTTAATGCGTACAAGATCGTGCGCGAGGATCTTAAATGAGCAAGAAGTACGACAGATATAAAGGGATAGATAGAGAGTAAGAGGAAAGGCAAGAGAGAGTGACGGGCAAACGTAGTGAGAATGACACACTCGTTTCCATTTGAGCAATTTCAGTGCGACACAAGGCCGAGACGAGACGAGACGAAGCCGAGCCATGCCACGGTTGTCTTGCCGTCATGGGGAAGAAAGCCGACGAAACGCCAGGAACAAAAGAGATGAGACAGGGCCTGTGGGGTGCGCGAGCTGTCACCTGCATTGTGTGTCGCCGGCATGTCTTCTCTCCCTCCCCTCTCCCACCCCCTTTTCCTCTCCCTTCCAGGGGCTCACCACCATTCCACGTGCGTCATCCGCACCACCGTCGTCGCCGCCGGCTATCCTCGTCTCCTTCTCGCCCGCTTCCGCAAGGACGACCGTCCTTCTTCAGCGCCTGGTTCTCGCTCTCTTCCTCTACGAGGGGAAGGGGGTACAATAGCCGTCGGCGGCGTCCGTGTGCGCCACAGCACGCCTAATCACTCTTGGGCGGGCGCGTCTGCTATTGAGATGTTTAATTAACTCCATTGTGATCCTCTTTCGGGCTGCGACGCCGCAACGGCCCGATTATCGTCGGGCTCGAGGACAAGGGTTTACCGGCGCAATCTCGGACATTTTTGTGTAGCGCTCGTCGAGTTAAATCCAACAGCGCAGTCGATTATATCAATGAAAATAAGCGCGTTCGCGAAACAACGAGTGGATCTCATTGTCTGCTAATATATAAACGAAAGATAGAGCTTATATAAGATTTTAGAAAATAAATTTCTCCTCTCTATATTAAATAACATTTTTTTGTCACGTCGTGTATTATTTTTACGATATTATTTATTTAGTCTATTACAAGGTTTTTTTTACCTCATTGTAGATAATAATGTCACATAATAATATCAAAATTTTAGGACCATTCGAAATATTGCATTACTGAAAAGAACAAGCAGATTGTGCTAGTTGTGCGCAACTACATGCACATTGCCACGAGCAGTCGAGCGACGAGGATTTTTATAATTCCGTACGTGATGCTCCAGCTTTTTCTGTGAGTCGACCGATAAAACTCTGGAGACGACAGAGTGATGCGGCGATTGCTGCTGCTGCTGGTGTACAACTGGTCTAATTGGTTGGCTACTGTAAATGTTGGATACGATCGAATGTTCTTTGCGAACAATTGGCACCGCAGCCTGTTGCTTGTAAACGTTCTGCACAGCGAGTTCGGTCTTGTAAATATTCGACGCTACTGAATGCGCCCCGAAAACAGCCGATTATTCGTTGCGAATCTTCTAATAGACATGCGGTGCCACGGTCGTTTTCTTGTAAGCCGTCGTTGTTGGCTCTTTTTTAATCGGCTTGTTCTTGTGAACGATTGATACCGTTGAAGCTCGAACGACATTAGAAGGAGTCGATACGTCACCGTGAAAGACATTAGTGCCGAATTCCCATTTGATGCCGTTTTCGTAAGAGGATGGCAATCGATAATATATTACTAGCCCAACGCTCAATGCGACGATGAAAAGAACGGTCAAAACAATCGATACACTTCATTTCGTCAACAAAATTTCTCTTGCCGTAGAATGCTCAGAAACCGTACGAGCGACAGTTGAAGACTGTTCTGCGATTTTCGGATCGACGATGCTGTTTAAATAGGACTCCGAGGAATGCGATATGGTGAATTACAGAGCCGGATCTATATATTTTGTCACCTGAGGCAACATTAGTAATTGGCGCCCCTCCCCCTCCTCTACACACACACAAAACACAAGCATTATATGTTAAACAGACTTTGAATGCAATAGTACATTAGTATTATTTTCGAATTTTTCTAAAAAAATTTTTTTTTTTAATTGTTCAATTTATTAATTATTTTTGCGCCCCCTCACGTCTTTCGCCCGAGACGAGTGCCTCGCTCGCCACACCCAAGATCCGGTTCTGGTAAATTATTTTTTTTTCAATCATTCAATAAGAATGAAAAAAATGAGCAGAATTATTTTAATCGTTCTTTTTCGTATCCTAATCGCAGTATAAACGCAGACGAAAGATAGGAAAATAGAATGATATATTTGCAATGGCGTAGAATTAGCTATACAGTCCGTTTGATTTTAATCAAAAGTAAAAATATATATTATTTTCTTAAATTTTTTTTTACGTAATGTTTCCTTGAAACTGAAAATTATGAAATATCAAAAAGATTGTTCAATAATTTTTTTCATATATTTATCGTACACATAAAATAATAATTAGACTTTATATTCTAAGTTGGCGCCATAAGAAACAAATGTAAGTAAATGTCAAATTCGCGACAAACATGAGCCGACGAGAATGTTGATAAATCGTGCAATCAAATCTACACGAAATATCTTGTCTATATCCTTCGCGTAATATTAACATCGCGCCATTGGACGAGGCAGAGAGCGCTATGTTGTAAATTTCTCGCAGGCCAGGTCTTGTCGCGGCTAGCTTATTCGGCCGCGATCCAACAACGACCGACCAGCAGACTGCCGGTCCGTATATTTTAAGAGTCGATGCTGCTGGTAGACGTATTATTTCTCGTGCATTTCGAATGCACGACCCGAATACTCTGCCCGAGTGCGGGCGCGTCGAAAATCGGATACTGGTTTTCAAGGCGAGTCGCGGGCATCGTTTAGATACGAATGTCATTTTGTATTCAAAGACCGGAATATACACTCTCTCTTTCCCCCTTCCTCTCTCTTTCGGCTTTCTTGGTCATATTTATTTTCGTATTATTTCGCTTTATCTTTATTCGCGTGTTTAGGTGTGCTAAAACGACCGCCGATACGTTCCTCGATGCCAAATCGCAAAAGAGTCGGATATCACGACGTTTTCATCGCTCGCATATCCCGCGAAAAGATACGAAGATGTAAACTACGTTGGCGCAAAGTAATCCTTGAGTTATATTACGCCGATATCAGACGATAAAAAGATATATTTTTGATCTCTATTTTATTACTAACAATAAGATAAATATTGAATCATCATCGACTGTAATAAAGTTTTTATATTTGTTATTTGCACGATAAATATTCTAACGATTCTCGCAATTGAGCGAACAGTCATATTTCGAAAAAAAATGTTTATTTATCGGAATCTCGAGAAGAAAATTACGCTAGTTCCGCGATCGTAAATTTGAGCGACGCGACGATCATTCATTTATGATTTATACAACGGCGGTTGAATTAGAAAAACCTCTTAACTTAGGTATTGCCACATACCTGAATATGTAATTACGACGTGACGGAGTTATTAATCGCGTTAAGACAGGCTGGAGTGAGAAGTAGAAAGAGAGAGAGAGAGAAGAAGAATTATTAAGGATCGAAGATAATGGCGTGGTGTGCTTGTAGTCTCGTGTTTTTTTTTTTTTTTTTTTTTTTTTTAATGCGGCTTATCCGTGTCGTTTATCAATGATAGATTTGATAAATGTCGATGCACGTGGCAAAAATAAAATATAGATAAGCAAACACATGCAAGCATATATTAGTATTTTATACCTCAAATTACGAAAGCATATTCACATCTAGTCAATACTTAAGAGAATACATGTAAGAAATTAACAAGAAGAATATTAATAGTTTTCTGTATTTGAGATAATGATTGATAGAGATGTGCGGAATTTATTTAGTTACTAAATTCGGTATTAACCATATGCGAATAATACAACTAGAAAGTTTCTTTTTCGTTTCTCTCACTCATTTCGCGACATTTACATTACCACAATGTAACGAATTTCATAAATGTTTTTCCTCGGACGTAAAATGTAAATGTAAGTAGTCTCATAATTTCGCGAAATTATGCAATAATACATATGTTGAGAACTTTTAATACAATTTTATGCTAAATCGTGCATTTATTTGAAAAAATCTTAATCTTTTTATAATTGTCTTTTCTTATTATAATTGTCTGTTAACATGTAGATTCTAGAATTAACTTTAGAATTTTTACTAAACATATTTTTGGAACTTTTAAAATTGCACATTTAAAAATATAGTCAAAATGAATAGAGAAACAAAGTTTTAAAGACCTGAAGACCTATTTCAGTCAGGTTCTTTCGTCAATAAAATATTTAATGACTTCAACTCTATTAACATGATAAATATATCTGCGAACATTCTTGAATTATAATACTATATGCTTGCTTACATGTGATAAATAATTCGTACAAAACTAATACAATATACGAGACGTAAAATGTGATATACACATAAATATGTTATTTGCATACTGAATGGAGAAATACTATACATAAAAGGCAATAATAAAAAAAAAACTGCATGTATGATATAAAAGTTACATAATATTTTACGCAGACAAATACATATGTATATGCGGATGTAGATCTCAGTTATTAATCATTATTATTCACTAGATATCCGTTACTTATATTCAATTTTCGAACGATGCGCCATTATTCTGGCCTTCGTCTACGCCTTCGTCCTCTCTCTTTCTTCCAGCAATATTGTTCCCAGTAACGTTCACATATTGCGATACGTATAGCAAGCGTAACTGTCGGTATTTCGCGATCGTTAAGCGAGTAAATGTGTACACGTTACGTATATAGGACCCTCTCTCCCAACGTATATGTATATACGTATGCGAAGCATCCAGCTGCCTCGTAAAAAGTCAAACGTATTACGCGTCCGCGCCGCGGCTCCGGCCACGTTGACATTTTGTGTATAAGCACGCAATATAATTAGCAGCCATAACCATAAATAAGATAATTTGCATGTATTTTGTATAATAAAGCTATTTTACGCCGAGGCACGAATCTCGTGCTTTATGGCACGCCGGTGCTGTGTGTGTGTGTGTGTCGAGAAAAAATATTCCCTCTCTCTCTCTTTTTAGATATACCGCGTGCTGGCTGCGGCTGCGGCTGCGGCCAAGTGAAAACGAGAACGCGGCTCCGCGTTTTCGGTTCGCCGCCGGCCACCTTCAAGATTTATAAACTACGATTAGCTGGAAACAATTTCTTGTGCGTTTTCCGAGCGTCGATTTCCTTTTATCCGTGAAATATCAGCTGATTGTAAAGTTTATTCGAAACGATAGATTATACGTGTAGAGGCAATTTCTTTATCCTTTCAATTTTCCAGATAATAATTTTGAATGTTAGACACCCACACATTTTTTTTTTTTATTGCCAATAAATCGCAATAGACTTGAAACATTTTGAAGACGATGCCGTTTGAACAAAGACGTCAAGTCTTAAGAAAGTTGAAGATAACATAGTCCTGACGCCAGGAACTTAACAGGACGCAATGATAGAACTATGGTGATCATAATATAATTGAGATGTAACTCGAATATAACGAATCTCGACCCAGGGGGAAAGAAAGATTATAAGACGTCACCCGACAAGTAACTTTGAACGTCCCTCAGCGGTATCCGATCTCGTCGCTGCAGCGGAATAACTGTAATGCATCGTACATACACAGACGAGGGATACATAAATTTTCGTTGAACGGACGGAGTTGTTGAGTACGCGTAGCTACGCCATTGCGGGACAAGAGAGCCAAGCATTCGAGCAGCAAGACTGGCTTCGGTGTGCGGCCAGAAACAGTTCCTCGCCTAGCATACAAATGAAGAGTATAAACATGTCGTCATTATCTGCCGGATTTATAACATGGATACACCCAGGCTTGACGCACAGGTGGCTCGACAGTGGTTGCCATTTCGAATCCCGACGTCCGGCATCTCGCGAGCGTCGATTTTAAGACTATCGAGATCGCGATTTTAAGGCAAATTAATATTCCGTTGATCGTTAGCCTTCTAGAGAAAAAAGATTCTCTATTTTCTCGTTCAGACACGCGAGCTATAAGCTCCAAGTCGTAAAAATTGACCATCTAAGGATATTTTATAACAGTAATTCCGTTTTAAGAGGATATATTAGTAGTATTGCCAAGCAATATTACAAATTTTTTTACATATAAGAGTAGATATTTATCATCGCAGTCTCTCTTATATATATAGAACTAATGTCATGTATTAATAATAACTTGCCAATAATAGCTCTCTCTTGGAGAGTTAAAACTGCGAAATAAATTCTACATTGAGATAGGTCCCATAAAATCTTAGAGCAGTTTCTGTTGAAATAAAAGAGAAACGTGTATGCAAACGTGAGGGAAGAACGGTATTATACTGCCATATATTGATCGCACGGTGAAATGCCTGAAAACTGAAATACATCTACGTTCAAGAGGGATATTGCGTAATTTGCAGTGCGGGCTCGCGGTGATAAAAAAAGTGGCACTTGATATTTGCAATTGAAATCGACAACATCGACAAAATGGAAGCCGCGGTAACTATTTGCCGGGGCTGTTGAAACGGAGAGCCCGGCGGGCGTGCAAAATTTTTAATGTAATTTACTTTCGCGCCATGACGTAAGCATCCTACTGGTATCGACATTTCCACGAGTGGGCGAAAGAGAAATTTGTGTGAGTGTCGAATGCAGTATTATATGGCCGTGGCAATTTACTGCGCGCCGTTACATACTATTTACCGCGCAATTTACTACGCGCGTTACAGAGTGCAACGTTACAAGAAAGCAACATATGTACGTCGTTATATTTTCTCGTCCAATAATTTATATCGCATCGCGCGCGAAACTTTATTTAAACACTTCTTTCGGTATATATGTATACATACACTTTCTGTCTCTCCGCGTACTTTGCGACTTTCCCCCTCCCCCCTCCCCCCTCCCATCTCCACCTAAGGTAATTTATAGAAACGTTAATGAGTCGCAGGCTGGCGTGAGAAAGAGTCCCGCGTCGCGCTTCAAGTCACGCTAAAGTTTTAATCTTTCCTCGACGTCTTTCAATTACGGGCGCACATACACATCTTTTTCGTTTCTTTTCGTTTTCGTAATAAATATATAAGCAGATAGTTTTTCTCAAAATCGTTCGTTCTTTGATCTCACGATACGCGGTGTCAGATATGTATCGGGCCGTAATCATAACTCGAAATGCCGAGACATCGTGTTTCTGTGCCTGACGCGCAAGGCAAAGCGGCAATTAGCCCAACGACGTCTCCATCAGCACTCGGCCCGATACGTGTTGCTTCATTAGGAGATAATGAAGCAACCGCTCGAGTTAATAATTTCCTGTAAAGATCCATAATTACGACTCGATACAGTGAGTGAAATGCGGGAGGTGGCGAAATAACGATCCGAATATTAATTAGGGCCGCGATAAATAAGCACTTTCGTCGCCATTGCTATCGGCATCATCGAAGAGCCAAGTCATATTTCGACTCGTCTTATATCGGCTTAAGAGTAGTTAGACGTATAGAGATATATCGCGACGATAGAGAACGACGCGTAAATCATTTAAAATCCATCAAACTTTATATCGATAAATATATCACACTTTCGTTCGTTCTTTAATAAAAAAAATTATTAAAACGCAAAGTGTGAAATTTTTCTCATACACCCTGTACTGCTGAGAAAACTAAAATTCCAAACACGCGGCGAGGGTACTAAAAGGAGGATGCGAGAGAGAATAGTCCAAGTATGAAAACCAGATTCATAGAATCTTCCGCACATAGTCTGACGAGCGTTAAGCACACACATTAAGATCTCATAACCATTAATGCGGCTGTACGGCCGCATTTTTATCGGTCCCGCCGTAACAGAAATTCGAAATAGGCTGAATCACCGTCATGACCGTTCGTCGCCCCGCGTGTTTGCCGTGGTATTATGAAAAGGGGAAAGAGGCGAGAAAAAATATATGGGGGGTGGAAAAATAAGAGTCAGCCCGCGCGCGCGCGGAAGCCTTCCTCCGCAGATTTTTCGTGACAAGATAAGCCACGTCCTGTTTACTCTGGACTGCCGTGGCGTACGAAGATGCTCGTTAAGCCTTTTAGTGGCGGCGTATCGCGCGAGCGCCCACAAAGTCGTATATCACCCGGGGGTACCTCGGTTTGTACCTTAACTCGTTGCACACACACGGAAACACTCGCACAGGAGACAACGAGTCTGCGTCGGGCACTGATAGATCTCTCTTACAACCCTCATTTCTCATCGGCTATATAGAAAATATATCGCCCGTTGTTTACATGTGGACGTTGAAGGAAATCTCACTAAACGTTTCCAAATTGCACGCGCTATATCTTATATTTATTTATTGTTTTTTTTTTAACTAAACAAACCAATCACACATACATGTATATAATTTTTTCTCAAATAAATTATACATAACATCTTGTAATAATTTCTTAAACAGTCAACATATAAATAAACGTTTTATGTCATCCTTATTTAAAAAAAAAATCTTTTCGTAGCTGTACAAATTTTATACCCATCATATAGTTTTAATTATGAAAATGTCACATGAAGAATAAATTGCGAGAAGAGGAAGAAAGCGCACAGTATAAAGAGAATTATTGGAGTCATCACGAATCCGCGCAGACGTATATTGCCTAGATAAATATGTATGATGCATCAAAAGGGGACGGTTGGCCCATTACGGATGGAGATTTCGCGATCAACGCTGTATTACGAGTCGTCATTAATACGAGGGGAGAGCGCAAAAGATGGAGGGATACGGGCTGTATATTCCTTGCGAACCGCAAGATCCAGGATCCGATATACTCGACTTGAGGTGAGGTACGAAGCAATAACTGGTCATGTCGCCCAGTAATTCAGTAGCCAATTAGTTAGACGGCGGCGGGAGAGTTGGCGAAGATGTCTATCTGGTCTCGTACAGGAACAAGGAGGGGGAAGGGGGGGCCATCGTGTGTTGCAGCTTCCTGCATGTAGGTTCACTTACACCAGCGCGCGCGCCTTTTCATCCATTCGTACAAGCACATCCCCGCGTGTAGAAATACGACCTGGAACATCGCGGTGAGAGACCCCTCACGAAAGACACGCGTGTATCTGTTGGAAATCGATCCAACGATCGTTGCTCTTTCTCTAAGCGAAGCTGATCTATCGACCCGTGCCTGAACGCAAATCTGTCGTTTCTCTGAATAAGATCGACCCGATACATCCTAGCGCGGCGCTCGTTAAGATTATCGGATTTACGACGAGCGCAGGATTTTACAACATAAATCCATAAAATTCAATTTGTAAAAAATTTGTAATTATTCAACTTTGTAGCCGTCTCCGTAATTTCCTTCGTTATAAAGACGAAAGAGTTTTACACCGAATCGAAATTGATTTTCTCATCATACGTCGGCTTTGAACCTTCCGCTACCGAACAACGATATATATATATATCGTCTCGCGCGAAGAGAGTAATAAGTTAACTCGTCGGATCCGATTCGACAACGCGACACGGCGGTTTTTCCCGAATTTAAGAACGTGGATTTCAATTAGCCGAGAGAGAGAGAGAGAGAGAGAGAGAGAGAGAGAGAGAGAGAGAGAGAGAGAGAGAGAGAGAGAGAGAGAGAGAAGACATTCTAGAGGCAAGCGGCTGGCACCCGATAAAATAACGAGGAGCCAAGCCCTCACACGAGCAGGTCCAAGAGAAGTAAACCCACACTTTCTTGGCTCCGGGTGAATTATGCTCTCCCCGGACCATAACTTACCCACACGGAGTTAATGCGTGCTTGTGCAATCCCGCCTGCCACGGTCCGGCCTACCTGGGCTAATGAGTAGGTGTTTGTTGGACATTCTGACACGTTTTACGACTCACCAGATTACTTCTCCCCTATGCCGATAGATAGAGCCAACGACTGCGGGCAGCCAGCAGCCGTTGGCTGTTGCCAGCACCGCGAACAAAGATTGGAATAGGACAGTTGATTTACTACGGACAGCCGGCGCGATTTCATTCGAGGGATACGCCTGGTATCGCCTCGTTCGTTACTCTCGCAGCCTCGTCGATCTTCCGAGCGATTTAACTCTAGCCAAAGTCGCCCAACGAACCGATGAAAAAATATTCGCCCATAGCAGAAAACCAACAATCGTTTTTTTCAATCGAGCTACTTATATACGGAGAAAAATATTTTGCATATTTATCTATACTAGAAAAAAACAAAAATTATACAGCATGTCAGATGATGCTTTCACGATCGATCGTAATATATGTCACTTGTAAAAATTCATACATCATATATTAGAAACTCTATAGAGTAAGATAAAGTCATCTGTTGAATAGAAGAGAATTGATTCTGTCTTAATTGAAAAAAATTTCTCAAGTGATCGATCGTAATCGCGGGATACGTGCCTTGAGGCGATCAACAGCCGTCAATCGTTATCGTTGCCGCAAACAAAAGATTAGAACGGTATAGTTGATTTACTACAGACACAAGCAACGCACTTTCATACCGGAGGATACCGTCTCGCTCGTTACTCTTTTGGGCCTTGTCGAATGATATCGGCTCGTCGATCTGCCGAAGGATTAAAAATTACGATTGATGCTGATTTACTGCCGCGTTACCTCGTACCTCGCGATTCGCGAAAATCCCTCGTATATATCCCCGTCCGACAATGCCGTCGCATTGATCTTCCTTTATGCATGCTCCGAGGCTCGCAGAACGATGCATCTTATTTATCCGCGACGTATTTCGTCAAGTCACGAAATGTACGACTTCCACTAACTTTTATCTGGCAACGTTATACACAAAAATACACTCTTAGAGGCGAGTCAATTAGAAGAACATTGCGTGTTGTTAATAAAAAAAAATATATACGATAAATGCAATACGTAAAATAAAACTTCAAGTAATTTCATGTCATTTATATCGATTGTATTAATTCTTTAGTTTCTTGTGTAGTATTAAATTGAAAATCTTTATTGCAGAATCTCTCGCGTTTCCTTTCCGGAATAGTATTATTTCATCTGTTATGTGTATGTGTATATGTGTGTTGGAAATTACAGATAATCGTCACAGATACCGTAATAAATTCTGTGTAACATCAATTTTCGCGAAATTGTAAACATCTCCGGTTTGGACTTTAAAAGCTTACAATCGCCTTTATCGGTCGGTTATCTGATTTTCGGAACTCATCTAAATAATTGTAAATAGACCCTTCGCGGGTTCTTTTTTAGTATTTTCTTCTTATCGAGATGCTTACGGCAGTTCGACGAAGGAAGGTAGGCGCGTTAACGTTGGATGCGCTATTTCGGTTCGCGCCATATCCGCTCGTAAAAGTCGCCCAAGGCGTGGGCATCCATCCTAATTAACAACCATGGAACCAGGTACGGGACCATCTGATACCAGGCCGAAAGTATAATCCGCTCGTTACCAACACGAAGCCCACACGGACAAGCACTCTTTACCACCGTAAAGCGCCTCTTCGGATCCTCTTCCAGTTCGAACGCGATAGGCATGGCGCCTTTGGACGGTAATGGAAGAGGAGGACCGACGAAGATTCGACACTCATCTCGACATCCCGGAGCATTCTTTTTCTCTCCGTCCATAATAAACGTATTTTTTTACGAACGTATGATAAAAGTAAATGAGCAGTTTCCATTATAATCTCTTTTATCTAATTGCAGAGAGAGAAGTATATATATATATATTTTTTCGAACAATATAGTATATATACACTTCAATACATATAAGAAAACATATATTATATATCGTAATATATATGCTACATTGTTGGAAAAATATGAGATATGCTAGCCAATTTCGATGCTAAATATGATCGCTGTACACATTGCATTTAATATAATTAATCTTGGCAATGAACGTATGATTTATAATGCAGGATGTAATTTTCATATTTTTATGGCGCGATGTCTGAGTAATTTTGCAACACGGTGCGCATTCTCACATGTACTTTCGCACGTAACGCGTCGTGATGTGTAGAAAACACTGACATTATATTGTGAATGAATAGCGGTATAAGTTTCAAGTATAATTATGCAGTTCTTTTCTCACGCGTTTAGATGTTATCTGCGTTCGTCGCTGCCGCAGATTGCAGAACGAACGTAACTTTTTAATATATGTTACTGAATACGCAACTTTATAAATACATTGCGTGTATACAATCGGTGATACAAATATACGTACGTACGTACATTCGCACACGGACGAGTAAACAAGATTGAGAAGATATATATACCGATGCAGCCTACGCAGTTAGACTAACCACATTGTAATAAATTCCTCTGGCATGTATCTCGTAGTCTTGATTTACGCGAGCGATTTGATGGAAATGACGCGAAGCATAGTGTTGCTAAGATCGTTTTTCCCGGCTCGATTTATCGCACGATACGCATACCACGCAAATCAACCACGAATGACACTGTAGCGTTTTTCTTTCGACACGATCAAAGATATCTTCGACGATAGATGACAACTCGACAGTCGCCACAGCATTCAGCACGCGATGGAGAGTATAAATTATTGTGCGCGGCGTCAGAGTGATACAACAAATGTACGATTCAAACGTTTTCCATTAGCATTAAGATTAGCATGAATATTTATCACGTCGTGTCATCATTTATCCAAATTAATGTAGAAATCTGGACGAATCGAAGCAACATGACGCAAGCGATCATTTAATGATCGAAAACAAGGTAGGGACGATGCCACGTCATATCGATGCACGATCCACTTGTCTCATCGTAATAAAAACTGCTCTCTCTCTCGCTCTCTCTCTCTCTCTCATCGCTACCGTACCGGACTTACTTGATCGAGCGTACCGAAATAAAGTGAAACACGGCGCACGCGGCTCTGTGAGGCGCAGTTATAAACAAAGATACAAACTACCGAGAGGCTCGCGGGACCGCGGTGGCTCCACGCATGGCTGCCGGCGATAGAAGCAGCCAGTTCCGCTTTATGATCCCATAAATATCTCAATAGGATCTTAAATTACCCCACCACCCGAAGAGTCTGCCTGCGACTCCCTCAACCGCTGGCTGCTGTTCCGCCGCTGCCGTTGGCTGCTGCTGGCTCTGGATATACATTTACCCGGCCGAGTTTTCGGTGGAGACGTTACTGTTATTTATGGGCTCGTTTATCAAGGTGGCACCCCTTTCCCCTATCGTTGCTTCGATGCAGACTATCCGCCACTGCGAAGCCAATCCCGAGATATATCGTTTCGATACCAATCCGGGTTCTCCTTCTCTCTTTCTCTCTCCATCTTTCCCTCTACCTCCCTCGCGATGCCGCTCTCAAAAAGGGGAAAGAAAGAGAGAGAAAGACGAAGAAATCCCGAGGAGGTAGCGAGCTTCGTCTTCCAGATCCCTTCTTTCAACTTTTCGCCTGGAGGCACACCCCAAAACTTCCTTCGGTGATAAATGCTCGTGAAGAATCGCACCCGTGCGATAGCGGCAATTAGTGGGGCCTCGTTTGTCTCCTTGTCTGCCCTCGAGGTTGATGAGCCTGCGGTTCCGGCTTGACGCTTCGGATTCATTGCGGAACAATGAAACTGTCGAATTTCGATCCACGTGTTGCAAAATGACTAAGCCGCGAAATAAAAGTACAAAAAACCGAGGCATGTCCATCAAAGTCTTTCGATTCGAACACAAATATGCAATGTACAAATTCGCGTTGCATTTCTTTCTATTAAAAAATACTCAAAGTTTTAAAATATATTTAAATTTTTCATTATATATATACACATATTGTATTAAAAATGATATAGAGTTATATATATAATTTTAAAAAATGTATATTGTATATATATATATATTTGTGAAAGCATTGAGACACTAACCGAAATTAGTCCACGTAATAATAGTAATGGCTCGTGACATAAAGTACGCGATCGAGTTTCCAGGAAAGCGTATACAAATTGGTCGACGTCGTCTTGGAAATATCCCGAGAGCGTGCATTCGGTCCTACAGTATGCGCGATCGTGTGCCATATCCACATTAACCTTTCATAGTGTTCATGTAGCGCCGAAAAAGGATCGTAGTTTTAGGTTTCCTTGTCGGAAGACAAATAGCAGCAGTCGACAGGGAGCGCAGCCCACTTTGTCCCCGACAGCGTGGCGAATAAACGCCCGATCACTTTACGAGGTAGACGGGGTAAGAGTGGAGCGGATAGCGCGAAAGAGAAGGAGACAGGACGCGAGGGAGCAGGAAGGAGAAACCCGCCCCTTCTCAATTCGTACGTAGCCATCTACACCCCCGAGGCCAACAATCCATTCTAACCCCGCCAACACGATCCAACCCCCCGATCCAAAGCGAGAGGGAAAGGGGGAGAAAGGGGATGATAGTGTATGGTAGGAGGACTTCGGGATCTCTCTCCCTCTTGGCCTTCTCGACCAAGCAAAACCGCGGCGTTGATGTGAAAGCTGATAATACCGGGTTTCACCACTCCACCTGATTAATTTCCGTTTCTTCCGCGACGCGATTTATGGTTATTAGCGCATTTTGCTAGTTTCCCGCGCGCCACCGTATTTCTCTATCTACAAGATAATCGTCGCACGAGCGACGCGTGAAATCCAACCCCGAGTTGGAGTAAACAGGATCTGAATAGAGAAATTGCGGGACGATCCTCTCAAGAAGAATAAGCTTTCGTAAATACACTGGGGGGGAAAAAAAAAAAAACTCAATCTCTTTTCTGCACGCTCTTTTCTGTCGCTTACGCCGTAATATCCTTGCACTTGGTCAAAACACAGCTACGCTTACAGCGGTAAACAAGATTTTATACACGACGGCTGTGTATTTGCGCCGAGAATTTAGAGTCGCGTGCGTATAAACGCGATACGCATGAGAAACCAGCGTAAGATAGTGGTATATCCTCCACACACGGACAGTGATGACAGCAAGTCAGAACCGGAACCTCAAAGCGCAAGTCTGTCTCGGTGCCAACGTAAACTGTCCTAGAGGAATAATGAGGGGGGAGGGAGGGAGGGAAAACAGCCGGAGAAAAGAGCCGTAGAGAGGCGAACGCGTTGCCGGCGGCCGGGCAGACAAAGATAAATAAACGAAGGAAACGGTGTTCGCGTACAAAGGGAAGCAATATCCCTGTCTTTAACCCGGGTCTCGCTTGCTGGACGGAGAGCTAATAGCAGCGGTGGTAAACAAGCCGCTTCTGCCGCGGAAACATCGCGCGCTTCGCAGACTTTCCTCTTAATCCGCCCCGACCCCTCTACGTCTTTTTCTTCTTCTTCTTCTCTTTCTTTTCTTCTTCTTCTTCTTCTTCTTCTTCTTCTTCTTCTTCTTCTTCTTCTTCTTCTTCTACCCTTCATGGCATTTCCGCCACCATACTCTATCTTCCGTTTACTCCCATTCAAGTCTTCCACTCACCCCGACTCCCGAGTCTCTGTACGTACATACACCTCTGCCTCAACCGAAGTCGTCTCTTTCCCTTCCCCCCGCGGCTACCACACGGCCATTTCCGTTTTCCTACCGCCTTCTCGCGCCTCTATCCGTTTTCTCTCGCTCGCGAGGATGTGTCTAGTTTACTACTCGAGCATCCTCTGCCGCGACGAAACCGCGCGCGATTCGCCCGATAGTTTATAGCTCGTCGCCCCCATCGGAAAGTTATCTCGATCCGTCCAAGTTTCAAACACGCACGCGCTCTTTTTAAAAGACGACAATCAACACGCGGATATGTGTACTCTGTATGTGTATTGTCGCATTTATATTATCGCTCGTTATCTCTATATTTGCCTCTCATTATCCGTTGCTGTCGATGACGTTAATAAACGATAAATGAAGTGTCGTCGTTCGTATAAATATTCTGTCATTAATAACGAAGTTCCCTAGAAAAGAGCTCAATGTTTTATAATTTTACACGCCTAATTAGGTATGTATCGAAGCAAGCTTCCCGCGCGTGGAGGCGCACCGTGAAGCATAACAAGATGATATAAAGGCACAGTAAAACATGTCTTTGTAAAATTATGCACACTCATTAGCACGTAATAAATATGCTAACACGTTTTATACTATCTGACGCTGGTCATTTTTCTTCGTTCAACGCTTAATATATGCGGACTCATTATCGATGGTTGCTGCTTGTAGCAACGCGGTGGAATAGTCGCCGCAGACCCGACAAGATTGCGAAATCGTATATATACGATTCTAACAATAAGACAAATACTTTCAAGTTGAAAGACACTTGTGAAATGAATAAATAATGACTGTAACTGTTATTGATATACGCGTTCTAATAAGCAATCGAGATGGTGTAAAGAAAAACGAGTATATATGAAAATGAATATAAAATTATGAAATATATATATATATCTTTCGCGATTTCGCGAAATTTATATAAGAAATTTATTTCACCGTAAACGAATGACTCTTCTCGACCAATTCTGATATCCTATCGAGATTCGAAAAATAGCTCTCGTATTTTAAAGAGTATCGAACTTTTACGATCCCTTACGTGAAATCAAACGTGAGAGCGAGTCGGAGGAAAAGCAATCTCTCAGGAAAGTCTGAAAGTCTACGCCATGTCCGAGTATTCAGACATTATCGTGATTGAGCGTGCCAACGGTAGGGTTCGCCGGGTTGGAGGGCGAGAACTGAGTGATTTAGTGGGGTGGCTACTCGACGACTGACCGAGATAACCTGCCTGTCCACGGAACAACCCCATTTGTCCAATGTCTTCCGCTACAAAACTGCCCCGGTGCCCGCGTCCTTTTGAATAATGACGACGCTTTGTCAACTAACGGTCTGCCGATAATGCGTTAGACGCGTACGAAAGAGAGTAAACTAAATAAATTTTACACATTTTCGCGGAATATTATCGCATATCGATATTTTCATCGGGCGAAAATAAAGGAACGCATAAATTAATTACGTATAAAATCGTAAATTTGTTATTATTCCAATTGCGCGGTAAATAAGAATATTGTTATAGTAATAATATTAAGATGCTTCATGGTTGAAATTTTGTATATAGATGTTGACTAATGCACAATTACATTGTTATAATATAACAATATTTTTTTAATAAACTTATCAAGTATATACCTACGTACACATATATACCAGAGTCCACACAACATTCTACCGTACAAATGCAATTCTGAATCCATTTACATCGATCGACTTGACGCCACTGCGTCTTTACTCTATTCTTTACGCCACCTGCGGTATCAATGACACCGGCTCTTCCATAAGATTCCGGTTACATAGCCCGTCTTGATGCTTCTTACGTCTAGAAAAGAAGCGTTTCGCTCCTTTTTTTTCTTTGTTTTCTTTCCAATTGATTTATTGCTATTGACTCATATACTTTTCAGCCACCATATATTTTATCTTACGCGGACAAATACGTTTATACTGTCGTAATAGAGATATAGAAGAATATGAACCCAACATATGTATATAAGAAACAGTGATAAAAGATAATTCTTTACTTTATAGCTTGCCTTAGCATTTATTCTCTTCTAATGTTATTCTACATTATCTTTGTTTTAATATTAAAATGTTTTATATTATTTCCTGTTGAAAAGAATTTTTATGTGAATCGGAACATGTTACTTTCTCCTTTCATATCTCCGATGCGAATAAAAAATATTACAACTTCATTAGATTGAAAATTCCCTCGCGACAAAATGTTAGATAGCGTTGTGTTGAAAATCAAAGAACGAAATCCAGAACCAGACAAGAGACGAGTTGCCAGCTACAGGCGAGGAAGCAAAGATCGAAAGAAAGAGATTGAAGAAGAAGGCACGAGGGCAGGAGAACGCGAAGAGAGGATTTTAAACATGGAAGAAGATGGAAAGAGCGAAAGCCGAGCGGACGAGCGAGGTGGGCCGTGAATTTATATCCCGGTCAGCCACTTGGAGCCATCAGCGGCTCGTTTGAAGTTCCACCTTGGCCGGGCAGACGTTATAAAGACAAACTATGCCTACGGCACCGTCATGCCCCACCACTTTATACCATAATTCTTCAAGCCGATCCACGAAACGGCCACTCGATCTCGGTCGACGAGAGGAGAGACGTGCCGCGCTCTCCTTCTCGGTCTCTTTCTCTCCGCACGATTCGTGCACGGGAATCCACGGCTTGTCTCTCTCCCTCCTATCAGACAGTCTTCAGCTCGCTTCCTTTACGGTTAGTGCCCGAGGGTAATAAAGATGGTTCTGCTTATGTACAACCGGCAACCGGAGGCGGAGCCAGGCTGCCCTCTGTGGGCAGGACTAACGCAAATGACTCTTCCATGCAAGATGGCGTAGGCATACAACCGCGCGGTGCGGTGGTGTGGTGTGGTGTGGTGCCCGCGAGGTGCTTTTATATTTAGCATGCGACGTGCAGAGAGAGAGGAAGAGAGACCGGGCGCTGAATGCACCGCACCGCGTGCAACAGTCGACCGCCTAGCGTCAGCGTCGATCGCCTGGTTTACACGCTCGACCATGTCCGCGATCTTGACGATTGCTCCAATGTCCCTCTTCCGCTTACCGACCACAAATTCCGACGAGTGACGACACTCTGTGAGACGTTCGATTTACGGTGCACGCGCGGCAGTCTCTTCTCTTTTCGGAAGAGAGAGAGAGAGAGAGAGAGAGAGAGAGAGAGAGAGAGAGAGTGGAACGGAACGACTAGTGATGCGATATACAAGGAATAATATCTCTGTCACGATTCTGACAGTAGAGAGTGAATAGAACCGTGTTTATATCGATATCTCTTCTGCTTTGAGAGTTATCAGTATGATACATCTCTTTGGTATAATATAATACCGCAGAGATATTTCCTAATAATATGCCCGTTGTATTATATTGTATTCATAGAGTCATCACTCATTTCTCCTTTTATCGGAAATCCGCTATCATTTGATGATCCGATTCAATAATATATATCTCGTTACACCTGGCAATGATGAAAATCCGTTAATGTGATTATTAGCTGTCGTGAATATCGCTGATGTATCGGATACATCATTGACATAAAGTTCGAATAAATACTTCTCATTACTCTTACGTCACTTTCGAGGAAGCTGAAGCTAAATATCGAAATTATAAGATTTGGCCGACTTTTGCGATTTGCGGTGATGTACAATTCGTCTGAATTATGAATAACAGCTGTAGCCCCCACCCGCTCCCCTCCTCTCTTTCTTCACGTAAAATCCGTATTACGAGCCAAATGTTCTCCGAGAGATGCAAATTACCGAAAAATCTTATAGGATGGATTTATGACATTCATCTGCATGGTCGTCCGATAAACAAATGCAAATGAAGCGTAAGATTCGTGCAAATCTCATTATGCATTTTGCCAAATAACGCAATTTTAATGAAATTTATTACACGCCACCAGAACCGTAGTATATATTTTTCACTCGTAAACATAAATTATCAATCTCTTGGCAACGATATATTTTTTGTCTAATAAATATTTTTTTGGCGGATTTATTTATGCATCTTATATATTATTTTTTGACATTTAAAAAATAAACATATACAAGAACCAAACGTACATAAATTGATAGAAAAGGAATATTACCAGTTTTCCAGACAGCAATGTCAGCGTTATCTCTATTTTATAGCACATCGTTGAATCTCAATTAATTAATATCTGAATTAAATTGCTCTTTAAATCAATGATACTTGGCTAGATCTCATCTTTTAGTCGACACAGACCGGACACACTACCAACGAGATTTACGAGACGTTCGACCACAGAGATGAGTGTCTCTTAATATCATTAGCGGTTAAAACCTTTTTTTCCAGCACCTCTTTCTCAGCTCTTGAACGCTTCGATCGACACGGCCTTCTTTCCACCAACAAGGAATCACGACGAGTGATTCGAGACACGCTTGTCTCGCACTTGGAATGCAGGTTCCTGGCTTGTTCGTCTATCGGACAACAGTTAGAAAAACTCTACAGCCGGTTCCCCAGTGGCGTGGAATGCATCTTTAGGGACGAGCGATCGATGCTCATACACAAATATTTAATATGCACCGCTTGCAATTTTTACGTAGAGACACAAGTAATTAAACCTGTCCAATAATTAATAAGTGATAGTCGACGTCATTAAATAGCATTCATAATCACCTAAGCAATCTGTCTATCTGTTTTGGCATAATATTCGCATACAGACAACAATAATATATATTTACTGAAGAAGATTCATTAAAATTGCGAAATAAAACGAGTCCCAAGAGCGAATTATATCCGTCCTAAGCAGGTTTCCCTAGCGACTACATCGCAACAGCAAAGTCAGATATTCCGATAGATAAAAGACTTGGCATCGAATCTTGAGTATGGCGGACGGCAACAATCGCTCGATTACCGGCCGTCGAAACAGAGATTTCGAGATATTCCATAAATGTAAGATGTTCGATGACTCGGGAATCGGCTCGGCGGGCCGTTTGTGGACGCGGGGGGGCCAGAAGGAGAGAAGAAGATACGTCGGGCACGTAGCGCGGGGGCCATCAATCCTCTCGAGACGTAGACGAACAGCCGTGGGCCACGGCAAAGCGAACCGACATCAGTTCTCCTTCTCCTCCTTCTCGTCGTCGTCGTCGTCGTCTTCTGCAATGCGAAAAGACGAAGAGCGCTCGGAAGCCGAGAACGCGTAGACGCGCCGGTAGAAGCCACTACTTAGCAAGCAGGCATGTGTCTTAAACCAGGTCTGATCTCTTCGTCCCCTTCCCTCTCCCCCGCATCTACTTCATCGGACCTTTCGGAGTCCCCTCGAACTCTCCGCGACAATATCAAAGGACCGCGCCTCCTTTGGAATTCTCTAGTTGTTAACATTTAACAGTGATGCATCCCATGCAATTTTTGTCGCGCATGCCCCTCGAGTTTTCTCTGTCGCGGCAGACTCTCCCTCCCCCTTCTCGCGATTTCTAATGAAACGATTTAAATTAGAGAGAGAGAGAGAGACAGCACGCCCTGAACTTTTTATAGCGTGATTTTAACGAAGGCGAGACGATTGTATATGCTGTCATTCGGATATAAATCCGCGATTTTTTAGTCCACCAGACGTCGATAAAATTCCATCGTTTAACCTACAACACTTTAAAGAGATTCTATATCCTCGAATCGTATATTCGGTCTCAATCATAATCGTGTATCAAATATGATCTCTCGAGGCATTTCAATATTTTACATTTAAATGCTTTCAAGTGAATCAAAATGAAAACCGTAATCAAAAATTCTAGTTAATAATGAAGATGTTGAAATTTATTATCTCACTCACTCGAATCAAATTTCACCTAAACACATTTCTGCACACATCGTAAATATTTCCTTAGGCTTTTATACTGCAACCTAGCTGCGAACACATCTCATCACGCACGCGCTATTTTATCGTACGTTTCTAGAGACGGCTACCTAGCTATTCTTAGTTTCCGTCGAGCGCATTGTATCAACGTTACACACCGGAGTCTGAAGTCCACGGAGCAAGGATGAGAAGGGGGAGGGAAGGAGAGAGCGACGGGAAGGCGCACTCACTATAGGAAGACCAGGACAGTTTTATAGAGACGAATTCTCGTCGTAAAGACGTCAGGACCACCTCCGCAGCTCCCGCCTGTCTTCGCGAAAACGTTACGAGTACCGGAGGATTCACAAGTTACCCCGTTACCTTTCCTCCTCGCCGTCGTCTTACCGTCGGAGACAGACGAGTCTTCCCGGTCTCCTCTTCGTCCCGAAACGGACGAAACGGTTCGTAATTTCGGCTACGCTAAATCTCCACGCCCGACGACGATCGATTCTCGCGTACGAGTGTTTTGGTATGCGAATAGGGGAAAAATCGCGTTGTCGTTTTTTTTTTTCGCGCCTCTTTCTCTCGCGCAAATAGGGAAAACTTTGCGCCAACTAGGTATCGATACATTCTCGTGCGCGAAAAATTAACCGTAAATCTTTGTCCGCACACACACACATATACATATATATTTCCTTTGCCCTTTCTGACATATAACTCCACCCACTACTCGTCGTGCCTACCTCGACGCCATGTAATAGAGAGCGCGGGAGAATTCCCGATGTTGCGTCTGACAAGCTTTTTCTGGTACAATAAAAGTCAGAAAGGGGCAATCTATTACCTTCCCCCTACGGCCTATTCCAGAGAGGAGGCCCCGACTGCATCGCCGTTTCGAGCTGGTCGGCGCTCTTTGATCCGCTGCCTTCGAGTCCTGTGCTACTGGAATTTTCTATCTGCTACTATAAGACCGCTACTTATTGCCGCTTCTCGTCTTTCGTTAATTTATATATATATATATATATATATACCTACATAGTAAACTCTTCATCCCGCCCTTCATCGTACACTCTTTCCTTATTTCGTTCCTTGCACTCTGGAGAAGAGTGCAAGCAACGTTCGTACGGGGTACGTCAAACTTTTGTTGCCAATGTTGAAGAGAAACAAGCGACACTACTTGACGCAGTTGTCTAATGATTTCATTGTACCCTATACGCTGAGATTTCATTAAATCTTGAAAATCGCAATATTATCTATATTAACATTCTTACACTCTATAAGAGAACTGCAGATTAAACCCATTTCTCGATTTAATTTTCTAATATTAGCTATATTATAAAATATATATTTGTGTTTAATCTACAATGTTCTTTTGGAGTGAAAGAATGTTAATAATAAATATTATTGCAATTTTATATATATTAATTAAAGTTATTGCACGTGCATCACAAAATATCAATGTTTAAAAGCCTACAGTGATAAATTGTTTGAAATAAATATATAATATCAAAAATATATCTCGTGTCAAGTGTTACGCGCTAGCAAATGTCGATATCTTTAGAATGAAATAGAATGATAAAATGATGGAACTGTCCAACATTATTTTAATATATATATTGTATACTTCTCGCCCTAGATAAAATTTTCCGTCATTTGTTTTAACTACGTCTGCAGCGCGCTGAAACGGAAAGAGAGCCACCGCGCGAAACCTAAAAGAATTCGACGCGCTCGGTAAAACGAGGTCGTAGATCTCGCGGCGCCGTTAGATGTGACACGTTTCGTCTCCCGCTCTCCCCTCGCTAACCCTTTCTTCTCCGCCTGACTTGGTCGCTGCCGACTTGGCGGCTTCGATACCCGTCCGTCACGAGCCGTCATTAAGCTCCGGCCAGATTCCTATCTGAACGGACAGCTGAGCCTCGATCTGGATGTCGGAAAGAGCATCGGCTTCTGCGAGCCACGAGCATTAAAGCTGCCGACGGCAAGAGCCAGGGTCAAGGCTTCGACAACCTCTCAACTGTCCGTCAGTTACCTATCGATCAGCAGGCCTCGATGCTCGTAGCATCGGACTATAGCTTGACGATTACGGAAAAGAGCAATAGATGCATGTTACAGTCACAAGATTCAATAATACAGTAATGAATACACTTGCTTTTATTATTATTTCTTTTATTTTTATACCATGTTTTTGTATTAATCATTTGTCAAATATCTCTCATTAGGTAATATTTATTTTGCTCTGTAAAATGCATTTGTAATTGCAAGGGGAATTGCGAAATATAATATATATTCAAATTTGAATTCAATCTTTAATTATTTAAATATATTTAAAATAATTCCAATAAAGTTTAATTCGATCGTAGAAACTGTGTGTTTGTTTTATATAAATGTTTCTTGCTTTGTTTGATATTTATCGATCAAATAATAATCATTAGAAATTAAAAATTATGATATATGAAAGAGTTTGAAAAATATATACATAATACATAATATACATTTCGAGGCAAGAAAAAACTTATTGATTTGATGACTTTTGTAAAAATCCGCAAAATTTTATCGCGCGATCGATCGTTTCTCGCATCAGATATTTAAGTAATGCTTTCCTGAAAAGAGCGATAAAAAAAAAGTGATCACCGAAGATAAGAATAACCATATGTGGTGTTTTGAGGAAATGCTCATTGTGCAATTTCACTGCTCCGACCGAGGAGGAGATAAACGTGAGAGTCCATTTTGACGTGTCAGCTAATCTCGTCGTGACATATCACGGTGGCTCGATCGATCACCAGGCCATTACATTGTCTGATCCGCCACCGCAGCCGCCACTGCGATAAATTATTACTACCGATAAATCGGTAAAGAGTAAACGCCACCGCGGCGGATAGTAACAGGTCCAGACGCGAGTGACTCGCGCAGATAACTCGCAACACGTTGCTCTCTCGACAAGGTGTCAGGACTAATGCCAGTTTCCCTTACTGATTCAGCAGTCGGTTCGCCACACTAATTTGCACTCCAAACCTCCCTCCCTCCCTCCCTCTCTCTCTCTCTCTCTCTCTCTCTCGCGGGTTATCTTCCCATTCTGGGAATTAGCTATTGATGCGCTAATGCAATACCGCGTAGATGAAGATTAAAACGTTAAATTGAAAAATACTCGCGATTCCATATTTTAAAATAGCACGACACTTTTACGAAACGTGCATACGTGATAAAGTAATTTTTAACGTGACGCGATTTTACTAGAATTTTTTTTTCCCTATTCGTATTATATATAATTGTATTCGATAAAAAATATTGTTTAGCAAAGACTTTTCTTAAGGTACAATACAAATTGTCCACTAATTTCATTCGCGTCGTTTCTGTGAGCCGATTGAATTATTTGCCAGTACGATAAACGCAAGGCAACACACGTCGAGCTAGAACTAAAAACGAAGTTTTCGAAGCCGCTAACGATCGGTACGGTAGTCTGAAACGGCCTGCTAATGACAAGGCGTTAATTTAGCCGTGCGAGGAGGAAATATCTGCGGCACAGTCATGGCCGTCTCGTCGGTCGTTGTCGAGCATTATGGAAGCCTATGCATCAGAATGATGAACGATGTCCCGCGACCGCTCTACGTGGTAGAATGAACCGCAGTAAATGAAAAGAGGCTGGTAAGGGTACAGAAACACGAAGAGAGAAAGAGATTTCGTGGGCATCTGCACGTATGGATCAGATCGATCCTTCACGGTAGTGAAAAAAGTTCTCCTTCATTTTCAGATTTTACCTACTCTGCGCGTATTCTTGTCTTTGCTTAAAATTCTTCAATACGCCCCCTCTGAGATTAAATGTTTTATACGATCGAAAGTTTAAAATATATACAGCAATCTAAAATAATATCAATGATAAAGTATATTTATTGAACCGCAATCACGAAATATAAATTTATTTATTAAGCTGTTAAGCTGATATTTACTATATTAGTATCGCGATAGTGTTTCTTCGATTATCAACGATAAATGTGTAACATCTTTATATGCAATATATAAAATTTTGTTTTTTTATATTTAATTATCGATTAATCTTATCTTTTTAAAGATAAGAAGAATCATAGGTATAGCAAAGTTTATAGTATTCGATTATACAATGATATATGATTAATTTTTATTGCCATTTTTTTATTGATTTTTTTATAGATATCTAGATGTCAGATTCGACATGTTATCAGATATAATCGAGTAAGTCATACAAGTTGCAATAGAAAAAAATCATTTATATTTGATCTTTAATTAGATGAGAGAGAGAGAAAGAATCGATAAGATTAGTTGTTGCTCCTATATAAAATTATATTATCGAAATTATATGGAACAATGTTCTGCGTTATCTCAGACGTTGAAATATATATCTCGACGCGAAATAAGAAGAGAATTATTATCTATCGAAATGTGTTATCTTCGATATTATTTCTCGTTCAATTCTATTTCTTGAAAACTTATTTTTGAAATCAGTTTGTGATTACTGTTAATAAATCTTTCCCTCCGATTAAAGAATTATGAAATAGACTTATAGACAGCAATTGATCTCGCTTAAAATTGACCTCGTTATTAATATGTATTATTATTAGAGCAATAGCAATATACATATGTAGCAATGTATGTGTGTGTAAATTTATCTAATACATCAAGCCGTCCTTAATATTTCTATTCTCTCGAATTGAATCGGATCGAGGAGTGTCTGCGGAATTCCATAAACCATTGACGTCATTGCAATCCCATTTATTTCTGTCTTTTCGTAAGGAATTAAAAGAGAGATCCAACGATAATGGCAGCGAGCGCACTTATGCGTACGCGGAATTGCAAAATGGCGAGCGTACAGGCAGTAAATCAAGATACACGAAGCTCATCGGGTAGCCGTATATTGCGACAGTTATACGAGCCATCCATCATCATTTAGAGGCAGCATCTATCAGCGTCACCACTCGCGAGAGCGATAATGACGATTCAACGGCTTAGCGGCTCGCTTTGACCCGCGGCAGCCTCTACAATCGTTAATTTACAGGCCCTTCCTCCGGCTCGACGGTATCTCGCGTGTACTCTTCCGATAAAGTCGACTGCTGTCGTGTGTAATCGCCTCTGTCAGTGATTCTTTCCATACAAGCCTCACTCAAAAGCGAGTCTCCCGATAATGACTTGGTATACCTCGTGCAACCATCGCATCGTCGCGCACGCAACGTGAGCACGTCACATGCTCATGCTGCATCCTTTCACGTGTTTAATTATCGCGCCAGGTCCGTATCGCGTCAAGTCCGATAATACCGGGTCACCGGGTAGAAGGGCGAGAGAAATACAAAAAGAGCAATTATATGTGTTAGAGACGTTGTGCCTTCGGATATCAGTCATGTTCTCTTGTCGAAGATTTCTCGCCGGAGAAGTCTAGGTGCGTTAGAAAAGCTTGTTCCGTCGAGTAATCGGCGGCGAAGGAGGAAAATAAAGAATGGGGCGGACCGGGCTGAAGCATTGTGCGCTGATAGATGTGTCAAATCCGGTATCGTATTGTGCTCGCGGAGATAAATGGAGCCCGAGTGAGGAAGCAAAACACGCGCCTTTGTTGCCGATCTACTCATCGAAGGTAATTTGGGGCGTTTCTCCTTAATGATATCCGTAACGTAGCAGTAGTAGTCGCGGCGTAACACATTTCGCCTTGATTTAACCACGACGAATGCTAACGATCAATCTATCATTACAATAAGCATTTTGCATATCGAATCGACAACTGCAGTCGCATTCTCTTTCAATTATGATTTATCGATCAACGTGATCTATGTGATCTTACAAACATGTTTAATGATTAAATCTTCTTAAAGCGAATATAAAAAATATACGCAAACAGTTTTTATATCAGTTAAGAAAATTATATTCATAATTCATAATACAATTTTTCAGCCGACTAGATGCAAAAAATAATTGATTGCAAAATAAAATACATCGATAGTCATCTATCTTATGTATAATGTAAGCGAGTTGTTGGATTTCTTTTTGCGGAAACTTGACAACTTTAAGGATCGTACCGATTTTTCGTTGGATTCGTTTCTGACAAATTGCACGAATCCGCATGTCATTCATTCGAAACATAACTCAGTCTGCTCGTGGTCGTTCTATGATTAGCCTGCCTCCCGCGGAAACGTTCGGCAAAGGATCGGAGAAGAAAAGAAAAAAAAAAAGGAAAAAGAACGATAGATGGCCGGTAGTTGCATGTCATCTGAGAAAGATGCATCGCGACCCTCGCGCCGCAGAAAGGCCCCCGGAGGAAGAAGAGAAGGCAACGGCACACTCCGCCACCCTGGCGACACGGCTGGGTGCGGAGCTGAAAGCGAGAATTCTCCCGCGGCGCGGTGCCGCGGCACCCGCTCCGCATAAATCATCCCGCTTCTGCTTGGAACAGGGAGGCGAAAATAGATGGAGCTCTCTCTTTCTCGCTCCGTCTCCCTCGAAGCTTCATAGACGAAGAGCACCCTGTACCCAGTTGCAAGATGCACGAGAATCTGCTCCTTTTTCTCGGCCTTTCTACGTGTGATTCCCTCCCCTTTCAACGATGAATAAAGACCTCCCACACATTTTCGTATCCCAGGTATTCCGTCCCGAGCGCGCGACGAAAGATTCCGCGAAAGGTTGCGAAAACCGACGTGACCAAGAGCAAGTTCAACATGTAAAATCACGAAAAAAAAAGAAGTATTGAAATAATCATCTTTACGAATTATGCGAAAAATATCGCATACAAGGTTTCCTTTCAAAAAAATGTTTTCTTTTTAAAGAAAGGCTGCGAACAAATTTTTATAGAAAAACTTCCCCCTTTTTTCACCAATAACGTTCAAACTTTTTTTACAACTAATAAAACTAACGTAGAAATTTTATTTCTTTTTTTGTAATTTTAAGTGTCGCCATTTGTTGCTCGCCTCGACATAATATTTTTTAGAATTAATCTACTAGTCATAAACTTTTTACTCAAACTATTATTTGGCTCAATTAAAGTTAGTGAAAAAAAGAGAAAAATTTGATCGCACTTTTTAAGCCAAAAACGCAAAGAAAAATAGTTCAAGTTTCAACCTTAGATTCTTTGAGCGCTACATTATAGAGACTTGAATGTGAATAAATAGAAAAACAGCGAAGCTTCTTCGTTTCATTTCTTCCCGCAGAGGATTAAAATGGTGCTTTCGCGCTTGATAGATGACGCGCGGGGCGGAGATCGGCAAAAATCAATTCGTACCTGTTGGTCGCCTTAGATACACCGGGGTTCCCCCCGGTGCTCGTTTTGCAGCATCACTTCCGTTAGCGCTTCGAAGTCCTTGGCGGACTTGGCGTTCCCATTATACGACTCTAGCTCGCAGTATGCTATCCAGCATCATGCTGAGCGAAGCGTGGTGCGCCATAAATCTTCGCCCTGTTTTTACGTGTTTGACCCGAGCGACTGCGCCATTATTAGATACTGCTTTCAGCCTTAACCCACTAAGAATTTCACGAAACCGCACCATGACCGAGGTCTCCTTTCTCCGTTTTCTGACATTTATTAACCGACCGCTCGCGGCTTGCTTACCCTCTCACCCCGCTTTCTCTCGAAACTGCATCGAATTTATCGCCTCGTGTCAACGGCTCTCATGTTTGCCGTCAGCTACCGTCTTGCCCTATCTGATTTCACGCTTGTTTCTCGGAATCACAAGAGCTCGAGATGTCGAGAGCGACGAGAAAATCAATATATACAAATTGTTATATTTGAAAAAAAAAACTGTGTAATTGCGTCGAAAAGTGTTACAATTTCAATAATTGAAAATCTTCCTACACATATGAACGATCGATGCTATTGTGAAAAGAGATCAAAGTTATGCTCTATTTTTTTCTAAATTAAATAGCATTACGATATAGTCTGTAATTATATCCTCGTGAATAATTAAAACCGTGTTGCGCCGCAAATAGCGTCGGCTTCTTCTCCTCGATCTAATTCACTTTGATAACGACTTCTTTCTATCCGACCGTGTCAGCACTCGAGTGTAAAGCCGGGGCCGACAAATCACGGCCGGCTCGGGTCAGAGGGCGAGCGACATGAAAAATTACCGACGCTTCCATGGAAAACTAATAACGCCCCGCCACATCAAACGCAATTCCGGGAAATGATTACGCGGCCGCAACCGCCGCGGCTTATACGACGGCGCAACGTTTAAGGTGTAGGTGATGCGGTGCCCTACGTCCTGGCCCTATGGTCGTGTGAGTAACGTCCCGAGTAATATTACGATGACAGTAATTGCCGCTTTGATCAATGCGGACCTGGCCGCGAGTAGGCGGCCCGTCACGCCACCGGGATTCAACGCGATCCTTTCCGGCCGTTCTCCTGCTCCCTCGGACGTGTTGCATGTATGCGCTTATTGCGAGGGGAATGATACGAGCTATCGATCGTGCGGCACATTCTGCGTTTGAACTCGGCGAGAATAAAGGCCGCAAATGTCAAAGAGACCGTTTGATATTTCCTCCCGGTACATCTCTATTTGTTTTGCAAGTTGAAATGTCGCGGGGCTTGATATTTCATAGCTAACTAAGTGATTCTTTTGTACGAAAAGATATTTTTAATCCGTTTCTCTCGAAGAAACGTGAGTAAAAAAATTTATGTTATATTATATTTCTCACTCACCGGTCCGTGCAATAGCGGAATTGTAGTACACAGCACCCATTGATCTGAAAACAAAATATTCAAATTATGAGGGGGTATATGTGTGTGTACAGGTGTTAAAGTCTGGAAACGGTCGAGTATCTCTATGTAGTTTAGAAATAAATGTTTTTAGGTTTTACCTCACAGTTGTCCCGTTGATGCCCGATGCCTCCCCGGGCCTCCTCCTCCTCTCTTGGTCCATGGTAGCACTCAGACACTCGCGAAAACACGAATAATTAATACTTTACACGGCACTCCCGACGCGACGCGTGAGACACACGCGTATTTCGCGTACATTGCACTTGCAATGAGAAAAAACGATGCGAAAACTATAATCGCACGAATCAACGTCCGTTCGAAACTCGCGCGCAGCTTATCAGCAATGCTACCTGTAACAAATAAAATAAAACATTTTACTATTTGAGATATATGATATAAATTTAAATAGTAAATTTTTATAACATATTATTTTAAAATTTAATTAGCAAATTTAACACTTAATCAGCTGATTTCTATGAAAAAATATTTTAATTGAGTTTAAACAAACTATATTATTTTTTTTAAATATCATTCTTTTTAATATAAAATTGAAGAATGGCGCGCGCGTAGCGCGCGCTTGTGTTCTAAAAATCTAAATCTCGACGAGACAATAAAATTTACATTTATTTTATATCACGTATTTTTGCCAGACAAATTAACACTCGCGCTCAAAGTAATGAAAAGTGCAAATACCGTGTCGGCAATTCGGTGTCGATTAAAAATTACGATTACTCGAAAATCGCCGGACCTATTAGGAGTCGACGAATGACGTTGGCACGACGCAACGCGGCGACGAAGAAAAAGAAAGACACCAACCGCGAACGACCGCTCTCTCTCTCTCTTTCTCTCTTTTTCTCGAGGGTTTTATTTGCGGCGGAATAAATAAAAATTTACGAGCAATTTACAGAGGGTCCTCAGCCGCCAGGTCAGGGGGATCCATCAATTTACTCCGAAGTGCTCGTTTGGCGCGCGGGCTACAAAATCGTCGACGAAGTTCTCTTTATGAAGCTAGAATAGATTAATGCTCTCGTTTGTTCGGTAATGGCCCCGATAAATTATCTTAATAGCTTGAGACGGCTATAAATATATTCTGCCGCGGCTCTTACGCTTGTTTTCCAGCTATACCGCGATCTCTCGCGCGACGACGACGCGACTGTCGAACTATCACATTTTCCGTGTCACTAAATCGGAGAGAAAATGCGTATTGTGCCAGTATCTAGAACGAAAGGATTCATCGCCCGTCATCGCGGCGACGCAAATTATCGGAGATCTGTGCGGAGAATGCTGTTTCGCAGAATCCAAAGAGAATGGTTCTTGATTTTTTTCCAAGCGAGTAAAATCTTTTAAAGCCCTAACGATCTCGAAAGAGACGTTATAGCTTGTCTAAGACCTAATAATTCTTGTAGTCGTAGTCGAGTTAACTGAAAAATTAGCAGATAAATTACATACACGCACATTTGCTATAAATAAACTGTGTCTTCATTGCGCCACGTTATAGCGATTCACGTTATGTGCTGTTAATGGCGGTTACGCTCGAAAAGTCGGAGGGAAAGGAGGCGAGAGGGAGATGCCGAGAAAAAGAAGTGCGCGGCGAAACGCGATGAAATGCGTCCCTGACGCATGGCCCGACCGAAAATAATCGGTTGCCATTAGCCGTGCTACACTCCACCGGAAGATCAAACGGATCCTCCATCCGTCAACGGCGCGCTAATGCACACGTTTCACTGCGCGCCGACTGCGCGTCGGTATTTGGCAGAAATTAGGTTGGTAATGCGTCAGCGGCCGTTGCCGGGGCGAGCACTTAACGCCGTAAAGTTGTTTGATGGCACCGCTATCACCCCTAACAGTTCCTAACAGTCCAACCTCGCGCTGCGCCCCGAGACTCTGACACTGCAACCGTGAGTTATTCACTTAATGCGGCCATTACGCGCTCCTCGATGGCGCTTCATCCTGATTTACTCGACAAGCATTTATTGCTTCTATCTCGGCCGGCGATATTAAACCCTCTGCTCGCATTTCCTACGTGCGTACGTTGTACCTACCTACCCATCTATGCGATTCGCTCGGCGGCAGCATTGAAATTGATTTTGAGACGCGGGCAGCGTTGGCATAAACAAAATTTGGACGGTTGCCACGAGCTCGTCGAGGATAAACGAACAATGATTGTGAATAATGCTTCTCAAATAAAATATAATAAACTTATCTAACAAGACTACACGCGTCTTATGTTTCTGTGAGAATTTTAGAAATTTCGAGCTCTTATATTTTCTATTAAGAACGACGAATTAAAAGTTTTTCATATATATAGATGTCAATAAATGTAAAAGTATTACAATGATTATTCAAAAAGCTCGCTAAAAATAAAACAGTTATTTCAACAGACGACACGATCCGCGTTTATTACAGTTTATATAGATATTGCAAGCTTCATATGAGGAACGACTCTTAAACGTCGAGATGAAATTAACAGAATAATTATCGGGGATTCTCTCGCGGTTCTTATAAAATAGAGTCTCGCGTAGACCTGGATCGTCGGTGGTTGGCATCCTTTGCGGTGCACAACCCACAACTTCCTCTCCTCTCCCTTTCTCTCTCTCTCTCTTTTTCTCCATCTCGTAGCGCCCCGCTTGAAACCTCGTAAACCTGGGAACGACCAATTAAACGAAACGAGCAGCGCACTGATGCACTCTCCTCTCTGGCTGGTTGCCTGCCTGCCTGCCGGCATTATCTACAGGTTATACGACTCGCGGAATTACCCTCAAATTACACAGTTCGTACCGATGTGTGCACTTTCCCCCCTCTCGCTCTATACAGTGGCACGATTCTGTATACTTACAGACGGATAACAACCGGGGGCTGCTGCTAGCGACGCCACAATTCTCTACGAAAGAGAGAGACAGAGAGATGGATGGAGAGAGAAAGAAAATGCTCTCGCGCAACCCTCGTTCTCTAGCGAACTCGGACGAAGAGATATCGCGAAACTGCAGCCAGAGGTATACTTGACGTGGAGCAATAGACACTGATGATCGGCATGTGAAGAAAGTGACGGTTATGAGGGGTGTTCACACGCGCGCCTGATTTGACTTAACCCCCGCTCTCGCAATTCCAAGAATTTATAAACTCGGTAGTTGCCCGCTCGTCCCGTTTTCTTGCCTCTGCGTAAAAACGTTCCTGCGTGAGTTACACACACCTCTTCATGAACGCGGCAGTTGAGGCTAATTCTTCCGCAACCAAGAAATAATTCGATAAATAAAGCGATTCGATTAATTAAGCAATTTTATGTAATATCATTTATCGTCTAATTGACGATTTATTTCACAAATATTTTGAGATAGAAACTATATGTTCTGCTCGACAAATCTCTTTCGTATCGGCAATAGAGTCGTTAGATTACATCACAATTCCCTCTAGACAGAGTTATTAAGGGGCCAAGGTGCTCCCTGTCAAATTATCTGAATACTCTCCTCCTACTGTAAGCCGTGTCGACGCCTATCACCCTAACACGCTCGGAGGGACCAGGTGCGAGCAAATAAAAAGCTTGACAACATAATTAAGCATTTAAACCGTTACGCTTACTTAAGTCGTAATTTTATTTTTATAAAACTCAGTGATAAGAAAATTTAGACGGACGCGAATAGAAAAAATTTATCTAAAGTCATGATTGACTGTATTCGCTCGCTACTATTTAATATATGAAAAAATAATTTATATCTCAATTCTTTATATTCGTCGATACAAGATCCTTCGCTAACGAGCGACTCAACGAAAAGGAGGAACGCTATCAAATCCTCGCTTGTTCAGCTCTCTCTTTTTTTTTCTCACTCTCTCTTTCTCGATTGTGTAACAAGTAGCCTTCGTCGCCGCCGCGACTTTTTTTTTGTCTATACGAATTTTCGATTCCGCGAAGTGCCGCGCCGAAAACCGATCCGCACGATCGTCGCCGTCGAATACATTAGTGATTCCTAACGGGCGACGCGCCGTAATGAATGTTTCCGGTGACAGCCGACAGCGGGGAATGCCTCCCGCGACAAACAATGCGGCTCTGTTCATCGGAACCGCTTTCAACCCCCGTGTCTCTGTGTGCGTATCGGTAACATTTCGCCGCCGCCGCTATTGAGAGAGAGACAAAGATAGAGATAGAGAGAGAGAGAGAGAGAGAGAGAGAGAGAGAAGCCCGTCACCACCCCGCTTGCTGGAAATTCATTCCTGCCGTGCTCGATCCGGCCGATCGCTTTCTTCGTTCTTCGAGGAATGCCGCTCGTTCGATCGTATACGCGAGTCTGGCGGATTATAGCTCGTCAGATTCTGGTTCTACGGTTTTGCGTCGCGAGACTTTCGGAAACTAGATATACGTTCCTCGCGTAGCACTCGAGCAATTTGCAGATATGGACATTACGCGTTTAATCCTGGGACACCGACCATTACCGATTGACATTTACATTTCCGCTTTACATTGATATAGCTATCGAAGGCAAGTAAAGAAAATAATTGATCGATCCTTAATAATTTGTAATTAATATTATACGTGATAATTGTAAAAAAAAAAAAAAAAAAAAAACATTTCCAACTAATATATACCAAATTGTCTGTCTAGAATTAAATATTATGGATTGTGATATTAATTATAAATAATATACTTTGAAATGAGAAAGAACAAACCTCAACTTTTGAAATAAAAAGTGCGCCTGACACTAATTTTTTATTGATTGATATATATTTATGAAGAAAAAATAAATGTATATTAAGTGTAGTCAATTTTTAATCGGTCTTGCTATCTGTACAATTTGTTGCTTCCGCCATCGAATAAAAAAAATGTAACTTTCAACGGACGTCGCGCACCAAAAGACCCTCTAGGGCGTCATCATATCCCGTAGATGCAGAGTAACCAAAGTGGCTGTTACATTGTGGGAGGTCTTAACATATTCAAGTCGAAAATTGGCCGATCTGTTAGCGATGCGGTATGCATGCGTCCAAGTAGCGGGGCGCGAAACTACACCCGTGGTCTTCGTTCCGCATTGCATGTGTGCTGCGCTCACATTTCGAGCACCACCGGCGGATTCGATGTCGGAATGCGAGGCCACTTATAGGGGCCACCCAATGCCCGCGGAGTCCATTTCCATTGTTGGCGGCTGTATCGGTAACCGGCCCGCGAGAATTCCAAAGCTTCGTACGGAGATACGATTCGTTCGTGTCCCGCGGCAAACTATACCGCATCGCTCGCATTATTTATACAGCGATGTCCATAATATCGGTGGCGAAGGAGGTATCCCGAAGTGGGATTATGCGCGAATCGACCGATCTTTATGCCTGATGTCCCAAAAATTTATAGCGATAAAATACAAAAAGAGTGATAAACTTTAATCCATCAATCACGCGAGCGATAATATTTAATACCTTTCTCAACGTTTAAATCTTGTAATACATTCTGAAAGATGTATCAGTAAACTCATTATTAATGCTATTGATAAATAGTATGAGTGTAATATAAAAGAAATATTTTAGAGTGCATAATGTCTATTATATAGCTCAATTTGTTATAAACAGTATATAATTAGAATTCATTACATACATTTTTGAAAAATGTAAGTTATTTTTTTTTAGTAATTTATGCTTTGATATAAATTATTTAAATTCTTGTAAAAATTTTAAAGAGCACTTCATGTTCGATACGATCAACGTAAACGCAAAAGAGAGCACAATTTAACGCGGCGCATTTATAGACGAGACCGCGGGCCTAGTAGTTGATTTCCATTGTTGGCGGCTAACCAGCCCGCAAGAATTCCAAATCCTTGTACGGAGATTGAATTTGCGCCACAGCGTTCCGCGTGATTCCTACTGTTTGCATTGCCCGCATTATTTGTACAGCGGACCGTAACCACACCATCGTTACAGTAAAGACATCCTGTATCGTTCATTAGATCTTCGAGGGTTTGCGTTTTAGACCACACAATGCGGGTTCGCGTTCTTGCATCTGGGATTTAATGGATATACCATGTGCGAAATAGCCGTTACGTTGAAAAGAACTTGCTTTAGGGAGGGACTAACAATAAGCTAAAACATTATTGGATCTCTCTTTTGTGTTATCGCGAAATATCGGATACTTCGGAACTGGCTTAAAGCTTCGAAATTTAATAAGAATTGGTGAGTATATTATCGCGAGAAAACGGAAATTTTTTTTTAGAAACGAGAAAACATAGCAAACACACACAGTGACATGAATTTAATAGCGGAGAAATGTAAAGAGCAAAGTTCTTTCGACGGAAATGTCGTAAATTTTCCAGATTCGAGCAGAACGATATATAAAACGTCAACTCGTATTTACGATCGTAAATAAATGTCGCGCGCTATTAAATCTATTCTATATCTGGACTGCGTTATGACGCGACCTCGAGAAAACATTCATTCGAGGCGAACGAAAGCGATCAAACACACGTGTACGTCCGATTTTAATCGCCATCCGATCGCACCGTGGAGAAATTTTGCGAAAATCGCAACATATAATTTCGTCTCTCGCGCGACGTTACGTTATGTTATATTACGCGCGTAATTTTCTGGCGGACAAACATGTTAACAAGCATGTATATGCAAGTCTGACAATAAATTTTTTTGTTGTCCCATAAGCGTTATTTAATTTACATATATTATTGTAAGCATTGCCAAGGGCGGATGTAGTTTGAACTCTGGTAAATTTTTTGACACAATAGAAAAATTAATTCAGATTAATCAGAATAATTAAATGCAGCGTATTGTTTTGCGTATGGCAGAATGTAAGATAGCTTGAAATGGAGAATACAAAAAATATCAATGATTTTCTAAATTAGTCTCCCCCTCTATTGCGTCTATTATTGATTTTTCTATAAGTACAGTTTAGAATTTCTAAGAATTCTAAGCATTTCTAAGATTTCTAAAATTTCTAAGCATTTCTAAGCATTCTAAACTTGCAGGTATCAATTCTGTATATTCGTATCGTATATTCGAGAATTTCAGGAATACGAATTGCATGAATAAAATTATGTGGGTAACAACGCATACGCGACTTGAGATACTCTCTTTATTAGAGACAAGAGATATACTCTCTTTATTTGAGCTATATGAAGGCGTTTCGAACAACACTTGGTGAGCCGTGTATCCGTTCGCGCCTGGTAGGTAGATACAGCGACGAGGCGCGACGTCACGCTGCCATGAATGGCCCAAGATTCATGCCGACCCCGCGCTTGGATCATGTAGCATGGGGCCTTTATAGAGAGCATCGGAGTGGTCGTTGATCAGAGGCGAGGTTATCTCTTGTCTCTGCGAGAGGCGGCCGAATGAAAGGTACCGACAACATATCCAGCAGCGGGCCATACATCAACTCGCGGCCTGAGTAAATAAGCGGTGCCATGAGCGACCCTCCCAACCTTTTTCCCCTCCCTCTCTCTCTCTCCCACCCGTCATCCGTCTCGCTCTTCTTCTCGGCATAAGTCTCTCGTACATGATACCGCAATGATAAGTATTCTATGAAAAATTCGATCATCCCGCATATTTTTTTTTTTTTATCATTTTTTATTATTCAAATATCTCGCAAACAGCTGGCTCGATGTCGAATGAATACTAATCGAATATACAATACAAAATTATACGCCGTATACTTTATTTATACATCTTAATCGACGTTCGATATTCAGTTCGCGTTCACGTGCTATCCTATAATCATGCAAACACTTGCCGCGATAGCGAATTATCGCCGTGAAAGGCATATCTGCCTGTTACATTAAGAGTGAAATGAAAGTCGACTTCCTTTTTAAAGACACGCACGATTATTTATCTTGTTTAACCGGCAAGATTTATATTTTTCTATTAACAAGATTATTTTAATGATGACTTTAATCACTCTCTTCTTCGTCATTCTGAACGTTATCGCAATACTCATTGCAGAAATCACAATACTCATCGATCGTCTTATTAGCGATCAACAATTGCGCAAGAAATTCTTGCAACTTGATGGAATTTAAAAAAACGCATATGTTGCGTAAATAACTCACGATGAGATAATCAATTCAACACATTTGTCATTGCTTCTTGCGAAATTAATTATAGACTTGACTGGCGACAGAGATTGATATATAGCATGATAAGTTAATTTTTATTTTACGCGTTGCGCGTTTTTAACAATCGAGTTTAAATACCGATTTGCATAAAGAATATTTTTTCATATTAACCCGAAAATTTATTATACACCCTACTGGAAGTTTTTACCTTATGAATTTTTATTAATCCATTTTGATATATTACATTTATCTGGATTGATTATATCGGGGATCTATTATTCAAGATAAATGGGGTGGTAAGAGTTTTTAATGCTGGCTATCTCCGAGTCGTTCTAATTTCTGATACATTCATATTGTATCTGACATTCTTTGTCCTTTGAACTCATTTCCATTTATCAAAAGGCGTTGATCCCGGGATCCACGGGTGACTTTGAAGCGAGATGATGGATATTGAATTGCTTAGTTTATTCAATTTTGTGGATATATCGCCGAGAGAAACATCCCACGAGAGTACACCTCCCGAAGACCTAATAACAGCAACGGCAAAGTCACGGCCTTTGAGCAATCGTGCCATCTCAGATTACAGTCTACTTCTTCAAATGTAGTAAAAAGATCTTTAATATATAATGTTTATCAAATTTTCTCCGTTGCTTGTAACAAGCTGAATACTTGGTAAAATTTTTAATTCTTCTGTGCAAATAAGTGTTTGCGAAAATCGTATTAACGTGTTGCATCACTATATAATTGCTACAATTCTCTTCGAGAAAAAAAAATTATATGTAAATAGATGACACAATTTTTCGCAATGATATTTATGCAATCAAGTATATCGTCGTGTCAGTAAATGTTAAATACTAGGGCAACTTGTCTGTGCATCGGCGCTCTTTCTCTGTCGCAATACACGTACATATACACATATTTCAAATATATACCGACGCGCGATAAACATTCCTAAAATAAAATAGCTATCCGGTTGGCAGTTAAACCGGTAATATGTTTCAAGAGTAAATGGCCGGATTCTGATAAACACAAGTTATGCGCTTACGCGCAATGTCTTTTCGGCCATCCAATAAATTATAGCTTCCTCTTTCCCCTTTGGCGTCAGAGCATCCGGCCGCGTCGTTCGGTATGAAAACGTTAGTATGATTATAATTTATTCTTGATTAGCATTAATCCTCGCGCTCTCACTCGATCCCTCCTTCCCTTCCCAACCCCTTTCATCCTTATTCACAATTTCTCCCCGCGCCACTTCTCTTTACCTCTCTTTCAGCATTAGCTTCAGCCGTAGCTTTTATTGGACCATTGGTCCGGCCGTAACTTACACTTATGATTATTAATGCCGACAGATTTATCGGGGATTGGCACGAAAATCTGAAACGTGAAATAAAATGGTACATAAATTCAATTAAGGCCGGATACCGCGCGCGTGAAAGTATCATAGCCTATCGTGCGGCATGCTTTTCTAAGTGACTGGGCTATTGTTGGATATATACCGTAGATATCGATAACTGGAGTATTTAATTCGATTATAAGTCGGGAATGATACAACGTTCTCTCCTCCGAACGTGAATCAGAGCCGCGATACGTTTATTCCGCATAACGGAGTGAACGAATGAAGATATCGACTATGCAACGCTCGGATTAAGTACTATATCAAATAACTTAATTCAAGTGGCTGATTCAAAATTATTACAATTGCTAGATCTTAATGTTTATCGCTATATCAATCGTTACGTCTTATCTAACTCGTTAATTACGCTTATCGCATAATATTGCTTTAAAAAATCTAGTAAAAGAGAGATTTATTCATACGCGGTATGTGTCGTTCGAGAGGAGTAATTAAGGTCAAGGAGAAAAAAAATTGATGAACTCTCTAATATGCTAATTATAAAAAAATCTTGAACGTCATTATAAGTCGTTAATCACTTGCAGTCTTTTAAATGCTTCGCGACCTCACTCAATTAGCTGTTAACTCAGCGCGATTGCTTCTTTCCCTCGCTTTTTTTATACAAGGGATATTTTTCTCGAGATCCTGTAACGTACCGGGTAATTATAAATATCAGGATGGGCGATCAATATCGGCGCATCGCGTTAGTCCGAGTGACGTTATCAATTCAAAACTGGTATTAACTACGGTAAGAAAAAGCATCAATAACCGAACGCGTCAAGATGTCACCACACTTGATTAATGGAGTGACTGTTGGGTGGATAATGATGGATGAGGAGCATGTCGTTTCTGGGTATGGATGACTAATCAGTCCACATTCGTTCCATCGAAAATTTTACTATTAAATTTATGTAAGCGTTCTCTCTCTCTTCTAATTTCGATAGTAATATTTATAATAATATTTATAACATTATTCATGCGCGTTTGTATTATCTATGAATGCATATTACATGAAACTTGTTATCTCGAAGAAACGGAAGCTTTCGATAATGTATAAAAAAAAAATATGTTTAAAGTATCAAATTAGCGCGAATGGCTATTAAAAGATATGCAAAAATGCATTTGCAAGCACACAAAATACTTTACATATATTCCGATGCCTTTTAAATAGTCCCGTAAATATTCGACATGTTAATACAGGATATGTGTACAAGACACCAGATAAAGAGCACACTATCTCTACGAGACACATTATTTATCGACGGACGCGGAAATGATGCACGATATCCCAATCCGTATCGCGACGAAATACGATATTTTACGTATCCCGCAATCTATAATTCTTAATCTGCGTTTGTATTCGCCATCGCCGATCCCCCGAGACTCGAGAGCGACATTAGCCACTCTTATCCATTCAAACAAAATGTCAAAGTGCCAGATGATAATGCGCGGAAGATAAATCAAGCATGCTGAAAAGATGACGGTGATAAATGTAAACACGTCTGCCAGGCGGCCCCGGAGATAGTTACCGAGATACACGACAGGTCGTGACTGATGGCGATGTCGTGAGATGTGGTATCATAATAATTCATAAAGGCCGAGGCCAGAGGCTTAATCGCTGATTAATGAAAGAGCAGACTTGTCTCGATCTCCGTTCCTTCCTTTTCTCATTACATCTCGCTCCTTCTTGAACCGATCCTCTCTGACGCACTTCCCGCTTCTTCCTCTTCTTCTCTTTTATGCCCTCTTTCTCCTTCTTATGCTTCTTCTTCTGTTTCTTGGCACAACGATGCTGCCGCCTGACGTATGTATATGTACCACCAGAGTGGGACGAGTAATCCGACATGTGTTCGTTTGGGCGATAGACCCAATTAATGTTGTGGCGGCCACGCTGCCCTGTCGAGTCCATAATTCACCGGGGATGGCCCCTTCCATGCGCGAGATTCTTCGAAGCAGGGACGGATATACGGAGATGCAACGAATGCTCACGTTTTAACTCTCGTGCTTAATAACAATTGGCGTGAATCTTGCTTTGTGAAATTTATCGCCTCGACCTATATTACGACTGATATGTATTTCATTAAATTTTGATAGATAATTAGGCGCAATAAATCCGTGAATAATGCCTTAATTCCTTCAGAGAGCCACATTTTGTTTTAAAATCACTTCTATCTGTTGTTTAAATGTCGATAGCAAATAAAAATATCAAAGTGATAAAATTTTGCAATTAAATACGATTTGCATATAATAAATAAAAAAAACTGTACGGAAACTTTCTCCTTCTCGCCATTGACATTTTTTTAAAAATCGTTTATCTGGAACTTGTTGTCGAATTGCGCATTTCATTTGGGACAGTCACTTTCAGTCTTAAAATGTTTTCGTTACTTTTCCCCTTTTATATTCGTTCAGCCTTGTATAAAAGGCTTAATTTTATGCACCTTGAAGATTTAATAGATTAGTTAGATGTGCGCAACGAGATAACGGAAGATAATGCTTTTATCGGCAGTGGACCTGATCATGTATTTACCGCCATCTAAAGTTATCTCTCATCAACTTTGCAATCTGTTCAACCTCAAATCGCTTTAATTTCAAATTGCATTTCAAAAAAGCTGTACCATCATCCTCGGGCGGATGTTAACTTAACAGCCAATTAACACGAGATGCTATTTTGAAGGGTACGTACACGATATTACGTGACAAGTCGTGCTAGCTTTCAGATCGATTATAACTCACGTTGAATATTTATATCTGGGAGAAATGAATATTCATATCGGAAGACATATAACATCTCGTTTACAGCGCATACACGTCCATATATACTTAAAAGAATTGTCAGTTGATGATTATAACGTAAACTGATGATGTAAAACGCTATTAAAGTAATTTGAAACTTTATTCTCCATAAATACATCATTGTAATCACCAAGAACCGCTCTCGGATCAACACACAAGCGGAAGAAAATTTATTACTTACATTGCCCGTTGTAATTTCTATATTTAGACATTACACGTACCGCAATAACGTTATTCGAGAAATAGAGATTTTTTTTATCGCTGGTACACACGGTGTACGGCCAATAAACAATAACGAGCTCAATAATATTTCACGCAACGCGATAATCTTGTTTCTTAATTAAATACACGCTCGTGATTGCAATTGATCGAGTTATTGAAGTGGACGTAACGGTACGGCATTCCTGTTTCAAAGAAACAGCCGCCCAAGTAGTTACTCGCAAATATATACGCAATGCACATACGAATACTTTCTTACGCTTGCCATTTAAATGGCTGTTTCAAATTCCTAAATCTGTTATTCGAGACGTTGGATTATTTGCTGCCAGCTTGGCGAATGCGGACTGATTTAATCATTATCACATTTCGTTTATCGAAGCTCGTATATTATAATATCGCGCCCATCTTTATGAGACAGTCCCGATATCGCAAAATAATTAAGAAAGATTATCTCCCCTATACTAAAAAAAGAAAAAAATATCAAAAAAAACCAGATATATAATTTCCTGGCAACTTTATACGGATATCAAAACAGACGATCGGAATATGAATTATATACGAATTTCGAAAGAATTACGTATTATAGATATGAAAAATTCAAATCGTCGTCTCGGAACTCTACGACCTACGACCATTGTTTCTCTCTGAAAATAACTCATCATGTCTACAACAAATTATGTAACCGTGCTTTCGCGACGCTTTTCTTCGCTGTTGTACATATACATACGTCCGTCGGTTCGTTGGTATTCCGAATCATCCTCGATTCCTCGTCCGGACTCGCCGTGAACGCGTGTTGAGAATGATACATTATTTCCCATGCGAATGTTTCTTTGCCGCGTAATGGCCGATAAATAACACAAATTAATGCCTTATTCCAGACATGTCGGTTATTTATGCCCCGGAATAACTTTATCCCGGCGCGTGATTACCGGCAGGCACGCAGCCCCTGCGTTCCTTCTCTCTCTCTCTGGTTCTACACTTACTTTAGTTTCCATATGCTTCTACAGAGCGCACACACAGAGAGCGAGTGCATACAAATACAAAACGCGCCGTTCCCGCGAGAGTCGTCTTATCGCGAATTATCTACTTTGACTTACGGAATGTAGGTGAACCCGTCTTGATGTATCTACGCCCGTAGTGGAAGAACTGCGCGCCCGGATTTAGAATCCGACGGATAGACGTTACCGGTCCGACAAACTGCCGCTTTCGCACGTCACGACCAGGCCTCGCATATACGTTTACTGCATATAGCTTGTCAGCTTAAGAGATACCACTTGATATGTATATCTATATAATATAACTTGCTCTATAGTTGCAGCGCACTTACAGCGCGCTCTCGGCAAAAGTTTATACAGCGCGTGTTAATCTTTGAAAAAAATTATATGAATGCCTTTTCTTTGCACAAAGTGTAGAGTTTTTTTTCTATTTAGAAAAGAGCACGATTCGTCGAAGGTCGAGTGATATTTTGCGTTTTTTTAATAACCGCTAAACAACTTTCAAATATAGAAACTAAAACGTCTAATAAAACTGATGAAACGTGCCGAAAAATAGCTTTAGTTTATTTTATCGTTTCGGGTTCCCGAGTACGTCGTCGTATTTCACAAATGTTACGTATAAAAACTTGACGAAAAAAATGTCGAAAATATATGATATGCTATGTATATTGTACATACTATATTGTATATACAAAAAATGAATTTGAGGCAATCAAAAGGAACGCATGTAAGTGTCGAAAGCGAAGTCCGTTGTTAATTTTACAATGCTTTTAAAAGCGGCCTTCCCTTTGTACCGTTTTACGACTAGCGCGGCATCCTTTTACAAGATAAGGGAGATTTCCTCCAAAACCCTTTCTCCATTTTTTGCTGTCAAATATCTCTCCTCTTTTTTGCTGGCAAATAATCTTTTTCCTATAAATTTTGTAGCACGTCACGCTATGTAAAAATCACATGTCACAGCGAGGGGAAACTAAGACTCTCGTTAGATAGCAAAATGCTAAATTCGTATAAGCTCGTAAATTGCATTCAACACGTTACACTTGTAAATTGTAACGGCCGTAGCCATTAACATATTTTCAAATGCATCCCTCTGCGGTAATATTCGCACGCGTACTACTTTACGCAACATGTTTATACGATGTCTGCCTATAAGATATGATACATGATGCTATCATGTCTCTATGTAAATAAGTAAAATATTTTTGCACGTGTAATTATTTTCTACCTCGATTAAATCTTGATTTTCTTTAAATATATCCCACGAATCAACTGTTGTCTCTTTAAATCAATCCGAGAGAATTCCATTCTCAGATATTAATTTTACATCGTAAATTTGTTACGCGAGTGAAAAAGAAATACAAGCCAAAATTTCACTGGAGAGTTCGTAATTATTCAAAGAGCTCGGAATCACCGGTCACGTAGGTATTATAAGACGAATGTGCCGCTTATTTTGCGAGTTCGATATCGAAAAACGAAGTCAAGGACGATTATTTATGCACCTCACGCGTGTCCCATATCAGCGAAACGAACATGTCAATATACCGAGGGGCTGTAATTTAACAAACCTTGCATTTTAAAATTCAGACCGATTAAGGATTTCGCCGACTCAAGTAGCGCTGTTATCGATATATTACGTTCTTGGGTATATTTATGTATCGTATAATTATTATTAATGCGCGAGATTAAACATGTATCTTTCCGTTCTGAATTGCACATCCAGCCGATATCTCGAGTTATTTCTTTGATGTATCTCGTGGCGCGCGACTCTTACATCCCAACGAGAAAACTGTCTTTATCAACTTATTTTACTTTTAACACGATCTCCTGTTTAAAGTAATATATCATGATGCATAAAATGTGCTTACGGAAGAGATAACGATCGAGAATTCTTGACGTTTCTCGGTCGTATAAACTTATACGACGACTCGCTCAGCCTTCTCTCCTCATGCTTGAAGTAAACGTTAAAGTATATACATCTATGTAATTATTCACGCATCTTTAGGGTTTCCAATCACGTATACGCGATAAGACAGATATGCCGTTTATCTCGCGGATCCGAAGAATCAAGAAGAAGACCGAGAACCCAAAGCCGAGAGTAATGCAATTCTTTAAACAGCCGACGCGCGACTCCAATCATTGGCAGTTGTGTCCAACTCGTTTCTCGTCCAAGAATAAAGATATTGTTGTAAATCGATTCGATATCGAGTTTCGAGCGACACCTAATACGATCGTACTTCTATATCTTGGACAAAATAAAATAATCAACCAATATTTGCAAAGTGGAATGATAGCTTGGCAGAATTATTTTAGACCTTTCAGAGCGCGTGTAATCCCTTCAGAATCGTAAAACGAACGAGCAAATAAAGAAGCAGCGCTTTCGCGAATATTATTTATCGCGAGTGTGTGTCACTGTGTGTGGAGAGGCGACTAAACTTGCCGAGGATACGACGTCCATCACGCAAAACCAGACTCGCCGATTGGATTCGACGTGACGGAAACGCGTTCTATTCGCGCGTTGAAATACAGAAGACCGCTTTTTCGTTGCGTTTTTCAAGCTCTTGGCAGCACTCATCCCGGTGCTTTCGCTAGCGAAGGTCGATGTTGTCGCGCTAATTGCACGTCCAGAACACAATTTACAGGCATCGAACCGCCAACCGTCGTTTCGCCTCATAAGAAGGATAAGGAGAACAAGCGAGAAGAAAATGAAAGAGAGAGAAAGAGAGAGAAGGAGGACAGGAGATCTTTCATGTTTCTTGTTTCTTCACGGCCGACAGTATTCTCGAAACATTAATAATATGTATCGGGACCAACATTGTGTGCGCGTATTCGCAACGAATTACAATTTTATCGATCGTAAATCACACACTCGCGTAATTTAATGCCGATTAATATCTCTCGTTAATTTGCGTTCTTAATTACGTTCGCGAGCTACAGCGTGCGATCACACGCGATCAATTACGAAATGCGGACGACCGTACACATTCGCGCGAAATGTAAAACGCAAACGCGTGTATTCGCTGAGAGAGAGAGAGAGAGAGAGAGAGAGAGAGTCCAGCATCGGCTGTGTCAAATTGAATAAAAACGCGATTACACGCCCAAGGATTTCCAATGACTCCGGACGCGGGAGCGATTAAAGAGACTGACGTGCAGAGATCGAAAGAAAGAGCGTATGTGTGTTTTGTGTTGTTCGTCGGGGACGCAGGAAAGTTTACAGGCCTGCTAACCCCGTAGGGACCGTCCCTCTTCTTCTTCTCTCTCCCTCTTCGACCGTACATCGATTCGTTTGTCAAGTAACTTTCGAGTCCGGGGGTGAGCCAATATTTCAGGAACAGCGGAACCAAGATTGAGGCTAGGAAGCGATGGGGAGGCTGCTGACCGCAGAGAAGATAAATTTGTTCCGCAATTGAGACGGGCGTGCCGCAGTAAATCTTGTCTATTAGGTATCTCTTCTTCTTCCCCGCCGCAGGTATAAAACTATAAATCGAGAGCAGAAAGACACCACCGTATTGAGCTTGACCGCGAAGAATCACGCGTGTAAGGAAGAAAAATTTTCATCTGCTACGAGGGAGAGGGTTCTCGCTCGAGTTTCGACTTATTATTTCGGCTATATGTATGTCGGTATCTCTTCGCGAATATAAGCGCAAAATATTTGATGTACGCGCGCGACTTTAATTTTTAAACTTCAATTAATTCGCTGATTTTATAGTCGCAATTTGATATAATAATATAATACCAAAATCGAGAAAGAAATTTTGCAGCGCAAAATAAAATTTACATTATATTTATTTCTTTATTATTATACGATATTCTTTTTTTGTCTCGTGCTTTGTTCTTAAAAATGAGCAGGAATAAGATATACATCTTAAATAGCGAAGGAGTAAGATATATACTTTGAATCGCGCAAACATATACTTTGTAAAGGTCTTGCGAAACTCTGTTACAAACGAAGAATGATAATCTGAAAAGATTACAGCAACCTTCAACACGTTTTTTCGCAGCACGAGACCTCGTTGTGTAGACATCGGAATCAAGGAGCAGGTAGAAACGAATTCTTTCGACTTTTACGATTCTCGATACGACGGTATATCCTCGAGTGTCGAGCCGTTGTGATGCAATTTCTGGTTGCTGTTCTTATTGTACGCAAAACCAAATATGTGAATCGACCGTACACAAAGAAAACGATGAATAGCGAAGAAGCTATAGGGGTCGGTGAAGAAAAGTCGGATACTTAAGAGTGTTTAGACAAGCTGTCATCCGATAGAAATGGAAAAAATAGAGGAGGTTTATGTCTCAGGTAATAAATACACTTTAGGGATGCGTTTCTTTTTTTTGCGATCTTGAATGCGCCTGCCAGTATATATGACATATCGCTAGGCTAATTAGATCCCTTAAAAAAAAAACCAACGTTTTTATTTCGTTTTCACTTTCGATATTCCGTTTCTTTCCGATAACACGACGACGCGATAAAATCGTTCCATTTTCGTATCGATATTATATATACCTACATTTTCTCGAATACACACATTAGTCGCGACGATTAATCGTATATATAAGAAAACAAACGGCGACCGATGACAAACGCGCGTGATAAATCGACTGTACACGAAGCGGCGATTTAGCTATCCGGAATCTTTGGCCGAATGAGCACGTAGCAAGTATCTAATGGAGTCGTTGTTCGGTCAACGGGCAAACATCCCGACGAAACATGTCGGTGCACGCGTAACTCGCGCCGTTAATACGTCCGATACCTTGACCGCGTAATCTTTCGCAGGGGCAGGAGGTAATTAGCAGTAACGGACGGTTACGTCCGATATACGAACAATGGAACATCGGCGATGCGATGGGAATAGGAAGAGGGCGATGGCTGAGCGAGTATGATAAATGAACGGCGCCTGACAAGCGGCCATCGTTGCCCGATGATGGATGGCCGACGGTCCCGCTCCCTAATTATTTCATACTTTGCAATCAGAACGATAATCCATCCGCGGTACCTGCAGCCTGTCACGGATAAATCATCGGTTATCATTCCTCAGTCACAACACGTGTGCGTACATTCGTTCAAAGGGATTGAACGGGAGTAAATATATATAGAGGAAAACTCTGTGTCGCGCGTAATTTGTCAGTCCCACTTGCCGATCGAACATTTTATCGTCTCGCGAGAAGATATCACTTTTATAAACAATTTGAGTGAATCAGGAGAAATTGAAAGTTTCTTTTTTTTTCACTTTTTTTCTCGAATATTTGTATTTAATCTCTTTTCGACTCATAAGTATTGAAAGAAGATTGACATCTGTCGATTGCTCTTAGCGCAAATCGGATTAATGCACGTAGAATAAATGAAACGTATTTTTCCAATTGAAATTACGGGAGAGGAAAGAATAAAATAACGTAATCTCTTCTTTGTGTGCGAATGATGCAGATGTATATTAATTAAATGGCTCTGATTCGTGAATGAGGGCTAGATATTTTTTATGACAAAGAAAACATTTGTAAATTTAACATTTATAAGCGTCGCGTGAGATTAATTGCAACTGATTTGTACGACATTATTTTATATTCGAACGCGCTCAATTTAATGCATTGATCAACGAGGTCGACACAGATATCGCAAATCCCCGAAATCATCAGAAATTAAAACCTCTTAAGAGCGTACTTTTTAAAGCTCGCTATGTAGTAGTAGCACAGTTAAAAGTGACCGAGCAGATGGCACCGATGCCAAGCCTTGACGCTCCATTTTACAGACAGAAATTATCCAGCCAGAGCGATGGTGAAAGCACCATCTTTCACGACTCAGTCGTTAAACTCTACACACGTTTGCGCATAATGATTGTTAAATTCAGTAAATCTCGAGAGTATTTTCAACCGTTGGTTGCGTAGTAATATTGCTCGGGCAAGGTACGCCCAGCGAGTTTGCAGCGCAATAATTAATTTTGATGCAAAGTTTCGCGAAAGGTATATAATATAGTTAATATAGTATGATTAGTACGGAAAAACGCGTACGAGACAATTCATTCGAATGCGTGTAAAAAGATAGAGATTTTGCGACTAAAAGAGATAAATTATATCAATTTATATCGCGCTATCATACAGACTGTTCTTTATATATAATTTTTAATACGCGCATCCTGCACTGTACATAGTTCGCATCAGTGATGATAAACTCGCCTTTCGCGACGCCTCCCTATAATGACACGAACAACTCATAATGACAAAAAAGCCTATGCTATCGCGGTTGAAATTAGCCTTTGCATGATTAGTAGGCTGCCGAAACCGACGTTTAAGCGGTATTATAAACGTATTCAATGCACGACTCGCGAACCTCCTTCCTAAGCCGTTTATTATCGTCGGCAAATAAAAGGAAATGCATTGTGCGATTGTCTCTACCGCGGTATCATAAGTAAAACCTTGCCATTTCTGTAATGTTCATGTATTACCAATCTATATAATTCGTACCTCGAACGCTCGTATAATCTCTTGTGCTCTTTCGTCGTTGCATGTGCAATTGAATTCTGGGAATTCTTTACTCGTTTCTTGTTTTTTTTTTTTTACGCTCAAAATAACTGTGTGCAATTTCTAATGTAATCAGTTGCTTTTTGCTTTGTATATTTGTTATTCGTCTCACGCGTGTCAAGATAGTGATGATAGCGGCACCGTGTAGTTTACATTAGTTTTCGTAAAGACCCCCTTCCCTACCTCTTTTCTCATTTCGTAATAGCAGCGATGCCGGGGGCTATTCCGGGGACGGTCGAGGCAATAATTTGAAGAATACTATACCAAAGCGCCGCGCCATGCAAACAATCGAGCCCGCCGTGTCTAATTGCCGCGGATGATTTTCAAACTGCCCGTCATCCCGCGCCTAATAAATGGATACAGCGGATCCCTTAAGTAGTATAAGACCCGACCATTATATTTCCGACGAACGCCGAAGGTTACAAAGGGCTGTCTAATTTACCTCCTGACGGCGCCGGCGCACCATGTTGCCCGCCACTCTCTCGTCACGTTCGTCGGATGACCTGCGTGATCCTGATAATCAACCGCCAGCGAATTTTCGATGTCGGTAGCCTCCATAACTTTATAAACGAGGGGAAACAACGTTGTAATATCAATCGAAAGTTTCGCACGAGTGTAGAGAAAATTAAATATGTAATAGAAATATTTCTTCACGCGAGTGCTACCCCATCTCTTCTCTTACAAACGCTTTTATAAACACGCAATTGTGCAATTAAAACGTTGAAAAAATTATATCCGCCAACTCATCAATTATAATGTGAATTTAATCAAGATAATCATGTTACACGAGAAAATTTTACATCGCTCGATCAAGTAATAGACCGCTGTAAATCGTGATTAATTGAAGAAACTTTTTAATCCATCATCCCGTTAAATTAAATATACATTACGGAGATTTTTCGACAACACGACGATATACAGTCAACATTGCAGATTGCGGAGACCCTATACGAGTTACGCGCTGCAAAGGAAGACACAGACACGGTGGGGAAGGACTGGGGTAGGGTAGAATCGAGACAGGAAACGCCGTTACCCGAGCGGCTCTTTGATGTCGGATGTTTACTTTATGGCCGCGGCATGATTGTGACAGCGTCGGGCTGCACCGAAGGGCCCGTGACGTCATAAATGAGGTGGCCCCTCCTCTCGCGTATTCGGAGACCGTAGCCCACGCCGCCCAACTTGACTCCCACCCCATCTCCGTCCACTTCATCGCATAACCCACAAACGCCAGCAATCTCTCGACTATGCAACCCCTCGCGGACACAGCCAGTGTCGTGTTAAAAGCACTCGGTACTTCATATAATACATCAAACATGATTCTATTTGCGCAGTAGGTGCGTTACACGTTTTTCAAGTTACATGACAAACGCGATACACAAATTTATATATAAATAATTGATATTGCATGTTTTCACGAGTAAATAATAATATTTTAATGAAGTAATAAATTGTTTATTGTTTGTTAAATATTTATGTGTACACATAAATGTTTTAAGAAAAATTACTTCTTTCAATAGTCGTGTATTATATTTTAAATCTCGCACGAGCAATTTGATACGAGGCCTTGTTGAAATATTAGTTAATGGAAATGTTAATAAATGGTACAGTTAAAACGGTAAAGCGAGCACGAAGAGAGCACATATATACATAGATCAAAAGGGTGAAGCTTTTGGACGCGATTGCGGCGTATTTGACGATCCTGATCGTCGCTAACGCGATGCTTCAACGAAGAGGTAAGCTAGCCGAGGTTTACGAGCTGGAAGAGCCTTCTGACGAGGGCCATGGCTTTACGTCGTCGTGTGTCACGCATCGTTACTGCCGCAACGCCGTTATGAGACGTTTACGATAAGATATGTCGCACCTTTCGCCCCTGACAGCCCACAGATTTACCGTCAGTGGTGAGAATATAGCTTAAGGAAGATGGAACGTGAAGAGGAAGAGAGGCAAGGAGGAAGGGGAAGAGCAGAGGGTGCCGCGTCACGATGGCGGGAATGGCGGTGTCTGAAAGGCATCTTTTGCCTGAGACTGTCCGAGGAACAATATTATACGCTTAATGACTTTGGCTGTTTCGTAAAGTTATGTCTCGCCAGGATTAACCGAATGACCGAGTTGCGTAATATATGCGAACCGATGAGATGTCCGTTACTAAGTTTATATGGCATCGTACGGGAGAACTCGTAAGATTAATCTCTCTCCCTCTCTCTCTTTCAGACAATTAAATATTCATGACATAGTTAATAATCCGGTCTTGTATCGACATTTACTCGATACGCAACTTTGACGATGAACAGTGACAACAATAATAATCGTCAGATTGATTCGATCGAATATCGATACGATCAGCAAACTATCAGATGATTTAAAATTACGAATGCAAAAATAAATTTGCCGAATCACGAGCGTTAATCCTTTCATTTCTTTGAAAATAGAGACATTGTAAGTACTAGATAACCGATCTGCCCGAGTCATCCACGGTCACGTCATCGGAATACGACGAGACAAAACGCGCAGAGTGTAATTACCGGACTGAATGGGCAATTTATGCCTGCATACATTGTAGATAAGTGTCGTCCCATGTATATAATTGCACTTGAGATTTACAAATTATATGTATATCCGTATGTCTCGGGGACAATCTTCTCCGGTTACATTGTAATTATGAAATTTTGTCTTCGTGATTCGAAAATCCTTGAATGCGTGACGTATATTATCTACAAGCGAGAATTTAGAGTTGTGACTCGCAGTAATACATACGACAAAGTGTTTGACAAGAGATATCATTATTATATCCGATTTATAAACGCTTCGCGCACACGCGCTCGACTGTAAACTATTATTCACCCTTCGTCTCTTCTTTCTATCGAGTTGCGCCTTATAGTTTCCGACAATATTGCTCTTTTCAACGATAAAAATCATTTAGTCTACATCATCTAACAGGGCAGCCCAACAACAATGAAGACGCTCGACGCCCAATGGCGGTTTCGACAGAGGCTAAAGACTGTTGCTTGTTTAGGACCAAAAACGTGTATTAACTTCAGCTTTTCCGTGGCATACGTTTCGGCCAGGTTTCCCTTCTCTGACCGAAAACGCTAATGGGAAGCGTATACAGATTGGGAGGACACTTAGCGGACTTAGCGCCCGCGGCTACTTTATTTACGCCAACCGACGCACACGTCGACCGCGACGGCAACGACAAGCCTATGCATACAGTAGCACTCGATGCTAACCGACTGTGCAAACATCGCCCGAGCACAGCTCATGTTTGTGGACGGTCCCGCTGCTCTTCGCGATTGCGGTTGGTCCCTGCTAAACTGACGTCATGATGCTCATGTCAGTCGAAATGTCGGTGCTACTGTGTACGGTCTGTTTGCAGAAACAACTTTAACCGTTTGACACTTTCGGGAAGATTCCCGATTGGTTGGTATGTACGATAGGTAAATATTCTTTTTAGTGAAAATAACGACGCTCAATTTGACCGTTTCGGAATCCTCAGAATTCCTGTCTCCGCCACCATACACGAAAATGTATTATAAAACAAAGCCCGGAGAATAAACCTGTCAACTATTCGTTCGCCTAACACAAGTATTTTTTTTTTTTTTTTTTCGAAAATAGTGAATATATTAAAAGTTTCGAAATAATGTCGATGAAAATTTTATGAATGAAATAAATCAATATTGTATCGGCTTCAAAAAGTCGTATAATAGCGCGTGAAATTAAATTCCGTTACGTCGTAGTAAATATTTTGTCACAAATCGCGGTTGAAAATTTTCGTATTATATTATTTCGATCGATTCCGACACACAAAAATCGACCGTGACTTTTAAGCCGCCGATCCCCGCCGAATAGTGATATTTATCGTGAGCGACGATGTCACACTCCGTCCATCAAAGTCCCTTGCGTGCCGGTATCGTCGAACGATTGCGGAATCGCTCCAATAAATTCCGGACGGGTACACAATGTCCCTTTATATAAACGACGTACAAAGATACTTTCGCATCCCCCTCCGAATAGGGTCACGCCTGTATTCGGCACTCAAATATTTCATGTTGACACTTTCGACATTAACTCTATTCGTCAGGGACTTGTGCCTATCCACGGTAGCGCCGTATTCATCCGCGTGACACGTCGTGCACGCTCCTCGGCCTTTTCTCTACCTTTACACTGCGACAGGGAGTCACAGTGGGATCTGTGGGACAGATGTTTACGCGTCCCGTGCCCCGCGTCCCGAGTCATTACATATACAGACTGCATGCGTTTCGTTGCCTTTGTGGCCCGGAACGTTTTGTTTGGACAAGCCTCGTTCCCCGGATGTCCACCGCGAATTTTCCACCGTTACGAGGACATTTCACCGGCCCGCAGGTGTGTCTTTCTGATCATTTCGCCACAGGTTGCACCGCTTACGCGTGCATTGTTTTTTAAGCGAGATACCATAACGCCGGAAAATCTTTTTCAAGCTAAAAACGTCTCCTCTGAAAATGTCACCGCGTAACGAATCTCGAAAAGATATTAAATGTAGATGCAAATACTTTGTGTTTAAAATTAAAATTTGCGATAGATAATAATATTATAATATCTCTATAGAAATTGTGTATACGCATCAAAAATAGTTTTATATTATACATACTTGGCTCACGATAATAACAGATTATTAATATAATAAATATAAGATGCATATTTTATGACGCATGTAACATAAAATGTCACACATATTTAGAAATTTTTTTATATATATTTACTGTTTAATTTTAATGCATTTAATTTTGTTTGTTAAAAGTATGCAAATATACGACAAACAAAACGCTAGATTCTTTCCTCAAAGCTCTCTCAATGTATTCTTATATCGACGCTATCGAGATGACGTCGGGATCACGACATATTATCCATCGGAGGATAGCAGAAGTCACGAGGCGCGTGAGACGTTCGAATAGTGAGCCCTCGCGACCGCAAATCATTCGTATCCCTCCCCCCCGCCTCGCACCGGAACCGGCTAACAGTTTTGTAAAAAGCTTTTGTGAGTTCACCGCGCTCGTAACTTCAACTTTGTCGCCGACGGTGTTTCCATCGTGGGACAGGAGACGACCAGACCTGTACGCCGGTGCTAGTGCGGCAGAGGGATTACAGCCGAGCACAAAGGGGTCGGTCGGCGACGACGGATCTGCGGGGAAAAGTAGAAAGGGTAGAAGGAGATAAAGCTGGGAGGGTGAGAGAGAGTCGTCCTTTCTCTTTCTTTTACTCTTTCTTTTTCCCTCTGAAATTACAGCCTCGTAACTCCCGGTAAGCGGGAAAGAGCGTATGTGACAGCGGGCGGACAGGCGCGCATGGTTTTCCGGAAGTTTTATAGCCATCAAGGGGGGTGTTCCAGGGGTGTCTCGGACCGAGCTACCCGGCCGTTGCCTTACGCGGTTTACGCTGTTACACGGTTCCCGCATTCTCGTAAACAACCGGCCAGACGTGCTTATCGTGTTCTCGCGACGCGCATCGACTCGGCGCGACGCCTCATTTTGACATATCAATTCGCATAATGCTCCGAAGATTCGACAATGACGCAATCGGCGCTAAAAGTGTCCCCCCAAAAAACCATCTCTGTCACTCGACTCTTATAATCGTGTACTCGAATTATTAATACTTTGAATAATAACTTCGAATTAATCTTATCAATATATCCAATACATCGAGGTATAAAAATATTGAAACTTGAAAAAAGATACATTCTTTTTTTTATATAATATTTGTTAGTTTTGTCATATTTGTTTTTGATTGACTATTATCGTCTTTATCAAATTTATGTTTAAATCCATCAAACGTTTGTTTCACACGAGAACGAATTTCAATCAACTATACAAGACTACAAGATCTTTCATACGAAAAGTAGGAGTAACCTTGTAGAAGTGGAACTTTGCAAACTATGTAAAATAATTTAACTGTGGAATGCTCGCGTGACACACAAGTTATATTGATCGCGTGTACTACAATTATAGTTCATTTAATTATGCTATAAATCTTACAATCGCGATGCACAAATTATTTCAATGCACGTTTACAGCTCTCGCGATAATATAATAAAAACAACTCAACGCTACGTACAGAATTTTTATGACATTTATATTACGAACGTTCACATCTAATCGTTGAAATTATTGATTTAATTTGCATTTTTTTACATTAAAAAATAATATCCTGCATATTTCAACAATAAAGATGGTTCTCGGAATTTTTAATAATACTTACTTGCATTTTAAATTCCTCATATATTTCCTAATTAATTCTTAATCATATTATTTTCACCATCTTAAAATTAATAAAACAACCGTCGAGAAAAATGTTATAACGCGTAAAGTGATAATGCACTATAATACTCGGGGCATGTCTGAGAATTTATTAGCAATCAGTGGATGTCAATACTATCGATCGGTATGTATTTTCAAAGTACTTCAAGAAGAGTTGCAGCATCGTCTTACAAGTCATCGCTTAATAGCTTCCGTGTTGTCGTAAACTGTCAGGCCGATATATTTATAGAGTTGCGTGATACATAACTGCAGTATCGTCAAGTAAGAATCCAGTATAAATACGATAACGTTACGATAACCAGTCACATTAAATACTGTATGTGTATTGATATATAAAAATGTCGCGTCGTATATCTCCCTTGCATGTTTTCTTCTTCAAAAATCACATCGTTATCGGTGAAAAATTATTTTTGCAGAAAACATATCTTAATTACGAACGTTAGTCGATCAATCAGAAATTAATGTCTACTTCACAAAAGCGATTAACAAAAAAAAAAAAAGTTTTACAATTAATGAAACGACACATTTTATCAAGTAAAAATGTCAAAAAAACTGCGCACCGGAAATGGAAAGTGGGGGACGAAATCTAGGCAGTGAAATGCGCCACACCGCGTTTACCGCATCGTCGACGTCGATCAATCAATATACCCGGTAGTAGTAGCTGCCCACGTGATACAGTAAGGGGGATCGGGATGGATATTGGATTGCAAGATGAAAGCTGCTCGTTAAATTAGTTTCTAATCTGTCTGATCTCTGAAAGCGCCGAGTCCCGGGCTTCATTCTCGTACGTCTAATCATTAATCTCTGCCAGCAGATGTGCCACCGTCATTGATTTAAATCACCGGCGCGTTGGTTAACCCTTCCTAATCTAGTCTGCCCGTCTGGACCGGCCTGATGCCCGATCGGATTGCCGGTAGAATGTAACGAGATAACACATACTTGCAAATACACACGTAAAAGTGGAAGCAACGTGTTCCGCGTTCCAAACTACCTCGGAAAGGAAACGAAAAAGAAAATCCGACTCTTACTTCGATCGACACCGTCAATTCTTTTTTTTTTTTTTTTTTATTTGACCCGGAAAACTTGACTGGATCGTCGATGTAGTTTGAAGGAAGTCCGCTGAGAGAATGTGCATATACGTAAAAATAAGAAGACAATTGTACAAATATACATATATTACATTGGAATCTCTTTGCGATTCGCGTAAAGAGCAAAATTCAAAAAATAATTTATAAATTTTCTCTTGCCAATTAATTTACATTTTTTAATATAACTTTTCAAAAATAAATCAAGAGTTTTACGGATCTGTCCCGTACAAATAACTTGAAATATTTTTCCAGTACAAGGGTCAAATGATCAAACATAATGGTCAAGTAATATTCGAAATGACGAACGAGAGAGACGAAAACACCTTCTGGCTCCGCGTCTCTCATTTTCGCGGAGTCCCGTAGGATGACAGCGGAAAGAGAGAGGCTCCCGGACACATCTCCCGACGAAAATTTCGGTACACGCTCTTTGCGGGGCCGTCCGCGGACTCGTGAGAGCACAGCCGGAGACAGTAAATCAAGCCCCAGTAGAGTGAACTCTCGGCGGTGGCAAACAATGCGCGGCGTGACGAAGGCATTGTCGAGTTTACGCCCCGCGGGGTGCTGCTGCTGCTCTCCGGCTAACATCCAGAGCTCAGTTCACTCACCATTATGGAACGGGCACGATGGGTGATGGTGGGGGGAGGGGAGCCCCATCAATTACATGGGAAATTGCGCTCGCATTATTTATGTGCGTATACACCGACACGAGCCGCGCCGCACTAGGCCACGCCGTACCGCACCGCGTCGTCGCGCCTCGCCTCGCCTCTTCGCGCCAAGCCGCGTCGTCGTGCCGCGCCTCTCCGCGCCTCTCCGCGCCAAGCCGCACCATATCGCATCGCATCGCATCGCATCGCATCGCGCCGTGCCCTGTCGCAGTTCTCCGCAGCGGTTATCGATAGCCCGACAAAGAGGACATAAATAACGCCTTTTGCGCTAGTACACGTTCTGTATGCTCATATCGGTACGGACGTGTATATGCCGCCCCGTTATTCGCGCATCGGACGGATGATTCTTAGTAAAGCGGCGATCCATTATCGGCGCTGGCGCGAACCGCCCTCTTAAACGCGCAGCGTCTCGCCATTAAATCGAGGAAGCGGAGGAACGCGGATGTTATTGGCTCGCGACGCCTATTATTATCGGCGATAATTATCGCCGTTTCATTATACGTCATTTTAAATAAATCAAAGTTGCGAAATGTGTCGGAAATATTTTTAAAATCAATCTAACAAAGCATTGTATTAAATGCCGCACATTTAAAACTCGTTTGATCGTTAACGTGAAATATAGCTAGATGTGTTCAGAGGCTCTATTACGGGCGCAAAGCTTTAAAATTCTGTCGTATTTACAAGTTGCCGAATTTTTCCTCTCTCTTGTCAGTCAATACCAGTAGCAACGGCACTTAAACGCTTTTACCAGAAATCATGTAGCACGGAAATATCGCGACTCACGCGACGCTTTATACGTCCGCCAATACATAATGTATGGATACGTACGTACGTGAATAGGATGACAAACTTAACCTCCGAGCGCAAAGGAGTAGGATATGCCGGTAGAAGCTGCCACATCGGTGGAAAAGTCCGAGAGAGGGTGGTAGAGGGTGGCGAGAGGAGGAGAGAGAGGAGGAAAGGGGGGAGATGGATATACGGAGCTGCCGAACGAGGCGACAGCTGTCGATTTCGTGCAGCCCTTGTGCAGAATGCGCCAGTGGAGTTGCAACCGACTACCCATAAATAACGCGCTCGTTTCTGGAGCGCGCGCGAGGAGGAAGGAAAAGAAGAGAGGAAAAAAAAAAGAGCCGAAGCTCGCGCGCGAGAAGTGGAGGGATGACGGGGTGGCAGGCAACGGAAGGGGAGAGAAACGTCAACGACGTCATGCGAACGTCGTCGAGCGCGGGGTGGCGTCGCGCCACTCCGAAGCGCGTTCGTGCTCGTCGACGACGTGGCGGGATTAGTTCATTACCCGTGCGTTATACTAATCGTGTTTACGCTTCGCCTGATCGATGTGCGGTGAGCAGAGGGTGATTATCCGTCGCCGAGTAGCTCGCTACGATGAGACACGATGACGCGTGAGGAATCACAAACTAGCGAAGTCAGCTCGAGAACGCGTAGCGCGTTAAAATACTGTTCTAGCATCTAGCATTCTAGATTTGGATTCGATATTTAAAGTTTAAGAAAAGAGAGAGAGAGAGAGAGAGAAGGAAAAAAATATCAGCTAATATTAGAAGAGTATAGTTTAACATAATTACTCACAATTATTTTCAAACGATAAATGTTACTCCTAAGTATAATTAGCATGATTCATTGTGAGATGATGGAAAATAATGGAAACTTTCCGGAATAACTTCAGAAGCCTGGCACATTCATTAAGAAGTCAGAGGAAGTAGAACTGCGTGACGAAAACCTATAAATCGTTCATGTAATTGCGCGCAACGCGCTGCGCAGTCTGTTATTACCGAAGACTGATAACGATAATGTTCGCACAAACCATATGCCGTACGCCTTAACTACAGCTTCTGAGTATAAACGTCATGCGAATTCCGTCTACATCATTTCGTATAAGAAAAACGAAATGTATGATCTAATGTTCGAGTATTATGCTAAAGTGTTGAGCATATAATTGTCGTAAAATACATATCTTCTATTTTGAAATATTTAAGACGTCACAAACGGGTCAGGTCAGACCATATACCTACATGTATATATTTGGAATATTTTATAAAGCTTATATCTATAAGTAGCTACTTGACCTTAATAGATTAGAAAATTTTCATATCAAATATAGTTTGATTTAAATCAACCCTTAAAATGATTAAAATATTACAATTTAAAATGATTAAAATTTATACAAATATTTGCAATAAAATCAATATAAAAAAATGTTAATTATGATATCAATATATCTCCAAAAAATATTTTTCAATACTACAAAAATATTTTAATGGAAATAAATTTGTTAGAGAGAAGATATGATAAAAGCGTTCATTGATATTAAAAATTATGAATGATCCAATAAATAGATTTTGTAAGAAATAGTTTTCTTTGTGTATCGCTAATTCAAAATGTTGCTGTAAAAAATTAACTAAAGGCTAATGGTTAGCTAATAAACACGTATTGCACAATTCTCGGTCAATGTTTTCCCATCCGAAAGAAACCCGGACAATATCCCAACGTTATTTCTATCTTATCTTCCTGCCGGGCGACGTTCCGGACGGTTGTTAGATACGAACAGTTTCCACGGAAGAGCATTAGCGGCGTTATTAGCGCTAGTTAGAGGATACGCTTTGGTGAGAGATGAGAGCGGTGTATAATTATCCAAGACTCTTCCCCTACTTGGCTCAACAGACGAGGACGACGTGTTTATGTGGCGCCGACTGAAGGAGCCTGGCAGAGTGTCTTGTATTATCTGTGACATCAGACCAGCCCGACGACGACGAGCCGTTGAAGGAGGGTAGTGAAATGAGTAACAAGTAATCTAGAATTTCTTACGCGCAGCAGCTGCTCACAAGAAATTATAAATTCGACGGTATTTACGTTACATCGTGAATTTATTACGGATATTATATTCAAGAGGGTATACAAATGTATCCTGTGTGATAAAAAATATACGTAATTCTATGTTAAAGAACATATATATAAGACATTTATTCTCTCTCTCTTTCTTCAACAAGCTCGTCGTCAAGCTGATGACACAGATTTTTAAAAATAAAAGTATAGATTTTTGTCATTTTATTTGCATAATTTTATTGTGTGCATATGTATACCTATATATATATATAGTTTTTTTATATTTAATTGTCACAAAATAAATAACAGATTTATGCCTTTAGTTAAGAAACCGTATGCTTAATTTATGAGATACTTTGTATAATTTGGCATGTTTTAGACTCGATTAAAACTTTCAATTTATTGTATTAATTGCGTTTTTTGACTCGTCCCGCATGTATAATTAATTTTGGAGATTCATGGCTCTCGATCCAAATTTTTCAAACCGTGTTCTTTTAATATCAATTTGATTGTGATGTAAATTGATGCTTTATTATCGCTACGTCATGTTCTATATCCACTGGCTGTATCTTTCCCAAATTCCATGTTAATATTATGCAAGTAGTCGTCTCTTAGAGCGTTTAATTAAAGTGCCGAATTAAATCAGGTTGCACGATAATGCAGGATTCAATAATCAATACGAATTACGTAAATCACCTCCCCTGTGTGGCACATGCAACACACAATCATGGTACACGCAACACAATCCTATAATTTTGCGAATAGTAATGAGAGGAATTGACACTCGAATTTCCATGAAACAATTGATATGCATTTCGATGCATCGCTAACACATCCGTATCCGCCAACATACACCACTGCCATTACCACTTCAATCCATTTTAGTCGAATTCATTAATCGTTACAATATGCATTAGATCTCGTGCCGTGCAAGCGTTTTAAACGTTTTCGTATTAAATTTATTTCGGTATTAAATTTCATCCACGTGTCGCGAATATAAAAAGCCATTTCAATTGGTTCACTGTAGGTAGAATGTTTTACATTTACAAAGGGCTGAATAGCCGATAAATATGTGATCAGTTTTTTTTTCGGTGTAAGCTGACGTGCGTAATTTAGAGTTTGAAGAAGAACAGGTACAAAACAATTTATTTTTCATCATTTTTCTTCACCTTTCATTCTTTGTAAGAAATGTCTAACAATAATGTTGGTGTTAAGCTTGTCGAAACATTTTACTCGAGCGTTTTGTTAAATGACAGAATTTGAAAAATGGCTTCGTTCAGGTAAAACGAAACTTTTACCTCGAAATGTTATCTTTTATTTGTTTTCTTTTTCTTTGTCGGGCGATTTCAAAGCGTAGGTGTTGACAGCTAAGTGTGATTACATTTTGTAACTTCCATAAAGCTATAAATATCAGCTACCTTAGGGGGGGGAAAAAAAAAAAAAACGAAAAATGTGTACAGATTTATGTTAACTTAAGTACTCGTTATAGTCAAAGGCCTTCGCTTACTAAGGACAAAATTTATTCTTTAACCATTTATACCCTTGTTTACAGCTGCGCTTAAAAAGCGATAGATCTTCTCTACATTCTATATACCTGTTGGGACATTTTTTTATTGCGGATAGTTTTATAACGCCTGAATAGACGCTAACGTATATCCCAAGCGTAAGAGAGTGCATCATCGTCAATGCACGAACAAAGGCCGCGTTTAAGTGTATATAAGATATGGCTATACTCCTTCACGCTCTACTTACTCGTATATTATATTGTTCGATACTCTATTGCTTTACGCACTAGGATTCGATATGTGGAAATAAAACGTTAGCCTGTATACGATAAATAATTTCTATTACTCTTTTTCTCCCTCTTTTTTCGAGTCGATTTTATTCGAGTCAATCAAGGATCATTTATCAAAGAAAAACAGATACCAATTTTGCCAAAAGCATGTATAGTTAAAATTAAACTATGTCAAGTACATAACAGACGTATATAATCCGTAAACCAATAAAAAAATAAAATTCTACGTATATAATATAGCTCATCGATATAAAGAGAAAATTTAATTCGAATTTCAGGAAACGTACGATCTAGTTTCTCTCGCGTGCCAATATTTTATTTTTACGCCAGCCGTACCTAGAAACACCCAAGCTCGCAATTTCCTAAGAACCGGCAATCCGTAAAGAGCAATTTAACGATCAGAAATTGAAGAATCTCGTACGTAAAGCCTTATCATTTCGCACAATCGCGTATATCGTGAGATCGTGCAGGTGGTGGGGTGTTGTACGGTGGCATCCATACCTCTTTAACAACGCCACGATGTCGGAGAGAGGTAACAGAACAGAGTACGAGAAGTACAGAGTATACTATAGCGGGTACACTACTATAGGAGAACTCCCTCGGCGGTGTGCAGGGTCGTGGTGGGAGTCGCGACTCGCGAGAGGGCACCCCGCGCCAGTTGACACGTCGTTGGCCGGGTCGCTCGCACCCGGCACAGGCAAGGCAAGGCAAGGCAAAAGTGTCGGCGTAGCGCGAACCGACAACGACCACCGTGTCGCTACGGCGGCCGTCGCCGTCGCCGTCACCTTTGCGTTCGCCTCTTTCGCCCGCATTGGTTAGTCGTTGCCGCTCGTGGTGTTTCGTGTCGTTCCGCGCGTCGTAGTCGCGATACACCGTCCGTCCGGCCGGCAGCGACGAGGAAGGGGCATCTCGACGATGTTGTCGCGGAGAGATGCGAGGAAGGGGAAGATGCTCCCCGGGGGAGCGCGAATTTGCGGTGTACGGTAGGGGAAGTCAGCTGAACGCCGCCGGAGTGGTGAGGGTTTGAGCGACGAGAAGGGCAACCGCGCTCCACGTCGACTGCGGCGAGCGATTCAGTTGCGAGTCGAACCTCATCGCGTCGACTTGTTGGGAATTATCGTACGTCCGTACGGTTCGTCCGTAACGCGACTCGCTTTTCTTTTTTTCTTTTTTTATCGTGTGTATTCATTCAACAAAGCGGATGTACTTTCGTGGTGCGCCGACCACCTCTTCGTTATTTCGTGATCGTCGGGAGAGCGCGACCAAGTGCTATTTCGTTATCGAAAGTGCAATCTCATGCATGGCTTCGTTCGCGAGTGATACCACTGTTTCGTCGCTGCGACGGATATAATAAGAGAGGGAGAGAAAGAGAGAAAAAAAGTGCGACGAATTCCTCGGAATTAGTTTCGCCGATGAGCCGAAGAGTGTGGTAGAAAAAAAAAGTGGTGCCCGACGGCGCGAGCGAGGATCGACCGCGAAAGATGCTGACGTCCAGCGTGAATCAGTATCTCCATCCTGAATACCTCACGCCGCTACCTACTACGGTTAGTCTACCACCACGCTTTTATCCGCTTTTCTCTTCTCTTCCTCCGTCGCTATTTACGGGAAGTCCATTATATCCTCTATTCCTGCGTTTACGTCTCGAGTTAACGATTTGTCGAGACGCGTATCTTTCAACGTTTAAACTCTTCTCTTATTTAATGACCGATATTTCTTAGACAGCTGCCGCTTATTTTTTTCTTTCTTAACGTGATGTAAAATTAGAAGGCACTAAAAAAATGCGATAACGTAGATCTTCCATATTTACTTTATACATCAAAGCGAGAAAAAATTTATATATATATACGTAAAATTTATATATTAAAAAATTATAATATATATACCCTCTGATATAGATAATTATATATATTTTATTATATTATTAATATTATATATATATATATATATAATTTAAAAATTGCAGATAACTTTAAGAAAGAATTAATAATCGCACATTCTATTTTTCATAAATGTCGAATGTTGGGAAAATAGATATAATGACTACGAGGAAATTAATTTTATCGCTCTAAATTTCTATATATAATGTTTATGTTATTAATGCAATTGCAGTTAGTCATATTTAAAATGTCGCCTATGTGTGAGTCTCGCTTGAAAATATCTTTCCCAGCGGCTCATTAACGTCGCCTGTCGTCGTTTCGTTAATCCCGACGGGAAACATGCGCGCCGCGTTTTATACTCCGAACTCCTGTAAACTATTTTGGGGACAGCGAGTGTTGGCAAAGTCTCGGCATGCGTCGCGCTGATTTACGCGCGTCATAAATCAAAGCACGATTCGGTAATACAATGCTGATTGTTGCACGCGGGGGATGAGATGGAAAAGCGAGTGGTATAGAGTATAGAGTTCGATCGACTCTTTGATATATCCGGTACAGTCGGATGCATTAATAGTGCGCATTTATATTTGGTCAAATTTTTCTTTAATATTTCAACGCATACTCATTAACACAATTACTTGTAAACAGTTTAATTTCTTCATCATGGAAAAAAAAAGAATTAAAAAATCGTGCGGCAATATGCCTCGTGGATGCAGAAGCGTCGTAAATATAGTCGACAATGGTAAAACATCCGGCGATTTTTTAAGGCACTTATAATCTCTATGTAAAACAGTTTCTTTTATTTTTCCATAACAACTCTGTCGATATATTTTTGGAAAGCGGCACTCGTGTGCGAACACAAAAAAAAGTCGAGGAGAAAAAAGAACAAGAAGAGCCGAAGGATTTCAGTGGAAGTCACGTAACACACGCGCGGACAAAAGGAAGACGTATGTCACGAGAGGGGCATAAATTAGTCGCGACAATCAAAAGCCGGCGGGTGGCATTAGCGGATTAAAATATTACGTTCGAACCTTCCCGTTAACTTTCACGAGCGCAATTAATATATAGCCTCGCGTTGCCGTAATGGCCTGTTGCAATTCACGGCATTAATATCTGTCGGCGTCGCGCCATTAGTACCGACCGGCCGTGAGCGGCGGATTAGTGTTGCATGATCGTTGCATTTTAATTACGGCGGAACATCTGTTCGGTGGACGTATCAGTCGACGAGAAATATCGCTCCTCTATACGTTAATTATACCGAGTGCATCATCGTGACCGCCTCCCGAGTCGGAAGATGCGCCAAGGCGCCGATATTAAATGCCCGCACTTACACGCTAATGACGTCTGTGTCGGCCAATTGCATATTGATTATATCTCCCCCCCCCCCTCCTCCTCCCGAGCATGCATCTCGCTCTTGAAAAGGAAGAAAAAAAAAAAATTCACGCGCGGATAATTATCAACGACGTTCCGCACTGACGCGTATTTTCGTATTCGGATATTTCTTGAGAATTATAAAACGCACGCGGATCAATTATATCTCTTGAAATTAACCGATCAGTTTTTATCGCGAAAAAAAGAGATCATTACCTATAATTTTATGTATTCAAGAATAATTATGCCACGTCATATTTATTACTGCTATTAGGAATAATTCAGTTTAGACGAAGACAGATTGTGTTGGACAGAATCTAGAAATACACATCGCTCGCGCCTAAAAATATTCTCCATAATCAAATCAAGCATTCTGGCGAATAAGTGTGTCCGACGCACCCTTTATTCACGTCACTTCTCATTCGGCGAGAGAGTGACACGGCGTTATAGATTGCGGTTTGCGCGTCATTAATTGGACTTGCCTCCATCTAGACGCGACACGCGCCAAGTTTCGAGAATTGTCGGATCAAATATTGCAACGTAATTGTTGATTGAAATTCCTCGATATATTGCATTCGAAAGGAGATCGATTAGACTCGAGAAACCGACAAATAAACAACTAATACTAATTATTACAATTATAACATTCAATGTTAATCCAATCGATGTTTGAAATAATAATGATAAAATGTAACATAAACTTCTTTCGTTGAAAAATATAAGTCGTTTGTTTGAATAATTAGTTCAGTTTTAAAATGTTCGGCTCGCACAGAGCATGTTGCTTTAAACAAAAATTGCGGAGATTGCGTGATCAACATTTTGGGGGCATAAAAAATTTTTATATTTTATATAGTATTTAGAAGATAATTTTTTCCCCGAATAATTTTTTCCCCCGATGGAAGCTTACGGAAGATTAACAAAATGTTGAAAACTCGGCTTTATCATTATTCAATATAAATATTTAACCCAAGATTATAGAGTTTCGTTTAATATTTGTTCTATTCTGATTTCAGTTAGATGCAAAGAAAAGTCCACTCGCGCTGCTCGCACAGACCTGCAGCCAGATAGGAGCGGATCCACCGTCCAACAAATCGCTGCTAAGTTCCTTGGACAAATCGTCGAGCAACAGATCATCCAAGACCGCGGAGCAATCGCGCGACAAGTCGTCGCCGATAGTGACAGTGACGGTGCCGACGTCGACGTCGACGATCGAATCCACGAAAACCAGTTTCAAGCCCTACGAATCTTGCCTGGGACGCGAAAAGGCGGCCAGCCCCGACGAGCCGCGTTCGTCGTCGAGCCATTCGACGTCCGGCCGATCCCGAACACCCGGCAGCGGGGGCAAACGATGTTCTAGCAATCAAAGTGCCGCGTCGACGCGCGCAGTCACGCCGCAAGGTAGAAGAACGGCGACGCCGAACGGCGAAGTCGCACGGGACTCGCCAGCATCGAGAAATTCGGCGCCCTCGAGCAACAACAACACGGCGGAGGCTGCTGCTCAACCAACCGTCAGTAGTCCCTCGTTACAAGTGAAACCTGCCTACAGTCCCGCCGGCGTTCTCGCGATGACCGATCCATCCATCAAGGATCTCCCATTGGGCACGTTCAAGCCGGGCGTCAGTCTACCGGTCTCCACCGCCGCCTACTTGGGTTACAGTCCCGGTCAATTACCCATCGACGTGATGGCCAGCTCGCTAATGTCCCAGCATCACGTCGCCCTGAAGAACGGCCTCGTAGCCGTTAATCCTTATCTCGGTTACGCGCGACTGAAAACTGGACCCGCGGACAGCCTGATGCCGATATGCCGGGATCCCTACTGCACCGGCTGCCAACTGAATTCGCATCTACTGTCGAGCTCAGCGGCGACCACCGCCGCGGCCGTCGCCAGTATCGCGAATGGAAAATTGCCATCGGGCGCGACACCGGGTTCCTGTCCGGCCGGATGCGCCCAGTGCGATCACAACAAACCCGGCAACGTTTCGCCTTACGGACCGCTCGGCGCGGCCGGCGCGGTTTACGCGCACGCGCAACTCGCCGCCCTGGCTGCTGGCACGCAGCTGCCCTACGTATGCAACTGGATCGCGGGTGACACCGCTTATTGCGGTAAGAGATTCGCCACGTCGGAGGAGCTGCTGCAGCATCTCAGGAGTCATACGACGAGCGGGGCGACCGATCCCGCGAGCGCGGCCGCCGCCCTCTCCCTGCTATCGCCTCCGGTAGGATTACCCCCGACCCATCCCTTGTTCGCCAGGTCCTATCCCACGCCACCCCTGAGCCCGCTCGCTACCGCGCGCTATCACCCCTACGGAAAACCCTCGCCGCTCTTACCGCCGTCTTTGTCGTCGTTGGGCCTGCCGCTTCCGCCACCGCCGCCGCCGCCGCACGCCACCGCCGGAATACCGCAGTATTTCTCGCCGTACTCTATCTACGGGCCCCGTCTAGGCGCCGCCTCCGGAATGCATCAATGAGTTCTCGGAGTTCTCGGTGACGAGCACTCGTGAGCCTAACGCTTGCGAGGTGAGTTGACCGCCGAACTGTGATTTCTCGACGAATTCGAGCGCGTAAGCGAGGAGCGTCACGTGTTCTCAACGTGATGCTTGGGTGTATTTACGGAGTTTCTCGTAAGGAAAGGTCTGAAGTGATCGAGCGGATATCGAGGCGCGGTAGGATTGTTTTTTTTATTTTTTTTTGTTCCGATTACTCGATGGTCTGCGTCTTCCGCAAGTTGTACGCTAAGCCTTTTTTCATCTTGTAATTGAATATTCAACATAAAATTTAAAATATTGAATAATGTGTACACGAAACGACACTTCTACTTCTTGTTCTTATTGTTAGGCGCGAATCATTACTGTTTTCATGTTGACGCAGCCAGAATTTTTATATATTTAGATACTTTAAACTCTTTAGTAAATATTAAGTTGAGAATAGAAATCAATACATATTCATTTAAAAGTTTAGCGAAAGCTATTTCTTTTGATAGAAAGAGTAAGTTTTACATCCAGTCTTTTGGGGTCAAAAATAAAATAAAATGGCTGCGTATCCCTACCTCAGGCTCTCTTTCACAAAAATAATAATAATCTATTTTTGTCAAAATTGCATTGCATTCGAATTGCATTCAGGATGATTAATCCTCGTTCAGCAGCGTCCGGGTAATAATGAATATGAAATAAATATGAAATATAACGAGCAGCACTTGTTTGTATTCGCTGTCATTAATCTTACTTGATAAGAATCAGAATCACAGAGGAGTTAAATATCTTTTCAAATTTTCTATAAAAGATCTCTAAAATTTTAGCGTTCTATTATATTATATTATAAAAACATGTTTATAATATAAATATTGTTTACAATTTTAAAAAAATATTTTATTTTCCGTTTTTTTGTTCATAATTTATTTTTATATCAGTTTTTCTTTTAATTTTATTAATATTTTTTGCAAAGCAAAGAACTATTTTGGAATAATAAGATTAAGATGACGATATAAATAAAATATAAAAATATGAAAAAGTTTTTGAAATAGATATTTTATAGAAATATCTATAAAATCTATATATATCTGTATTAAAAAGATATTTTATATGCACGACACACACATACAGAATTGCAATATGAGACGTGTCATTTATCTCTGACAGTTCATTTATCTTGACAATGAGATGTACATCGTATTTTAACATTAATATCTTCCATGAGATTTTTACATTACTATTATTATTATCATAATATTCAACAGATAATTTATGTGTTAATAAGACAAAGTCAAAAAGCAATTTCAATAACAGTGTAGAAAAAACGAAATAAATATCGAGAATAAGATTGTGATGATTAGAATACATTTTCATTTTTTGTGATACTGTATAAAGTATCATATCTGATATGCGAATTTCGGATAATCTCATCTTTAAAATTCTCACTTAAAGATATATATATAGTCTGAATATCTTGATATTAAGATTTTTGTCCTTAAAAAGCTTTTGCCACTAATTAGTATCAATAATATATATTGTGTATGTGCGTATGTGTCGTGTAAAATTTCTTATTGATTCCGAATAACAAAGCTACAAAGCTAATACTTTTTGCTGTTGCGAACGTCCTGCTGTCCAAGGGTTAATCCCTAGTGCATTATTCGACGAGAGCTATCAGCTGCTTTTGTCTATTTCACGGCACTATCTCTCTCAGACTCGTAATTTTCTTATATTTATTATTCTAGTTAGACTATATTCAATTGGAATCACAGCGATAAAGGCAAACAAGTTTTGATTGAATCTTAAAACTCGTAATTTCCATACCAAGTTGATCAGCATATAGACAACATCCGCAACGCGCGGAGCGTGTAACCCAACAACCCGTTAATTTATGTCTAATTATAAATTGTTACCGAGAACTATCAACAGATTCCTTCAAGTATAAGAGAACGAATCGCGCGTCAACTTTTAACAAAAACGACGAATTTATTAAGACAGAATTAAAAAGCACAGTATGGGTCGGTCAGGCTGTACTTTTGGATCAATGTGCAATTTAACGCATTGCTGTTAATTAAATTCTTTTAGACAACTAGCAAGATTTTAACTTACGATTAAAAATTGCGTGACGCGCGAATCGATTAATAAGTGCTTATCTATTCTCTGTCCATCTGCTGCGTCCGACGTATTTCTCAGTATCTGATGACGAGTGCCACACCAAACGTCGAAAAACCAATGTTTAACTGTGATTTTTGAGTGAGAAAGTTGAGAAAGAAAGAGAGGGAGAGAATGCGACGCGATGCGCTTCCACGAAAGAGATTATATGAGTGCGAATGTATGCATGACTAAAATTTGTTAACGAACACGCAATTACGGGGATTTTATTTCGAATGAAAGTAATTATAATTGAATAGATAAATATTTTGTCAGACATTTATTTGATCGCTCCGCGATCAATTTAAAGATATTTGCTATGTGCTACGTGCAAACTACTGCGATGGTTGTTAAAAAAAAAAAAAAAAATGGTTAAATAGCGTTCAAAAAGAATGTTCCTCTCGTTTACGCTAAAGGAAAAACAAATTAAAATACATTCCGTGTATTTCACAATGAAATAATTTATATTTTATATTGTTATTTGCGTTATTATTGCAAGCAGTCAATCTTTTCAAACTAAATTTGGATTACAGTCGAAATATCTACGATGGAATAAATCCGACATCGATCTTTTATAATACTGTATTTCAAACGAATATTTTCTCTGATATGAAAGTAATATTTTCTTTTTAATTTAACAATACAATTTTTAAAATTTTTTTTACAAAAATATGAATTTAATTAATAATATGCTTATTTCAGATGTATAATGTGTATAATTCTTGAATTGAAAAAGTTATATATGTATAATATTTTTTTTGCATGCTTGAAATTTTGTAAATATTTTAAAAATATATATATTTGCGCACACAGAAATGTTTAAATCTTAACACAAACAAAACAACAATAAATGCAATACTTTTCAGTGTTTTACTCGTTTAAAATTCATATCAGAACTGTACGCGATGCGGCAGTTTCTTTTTTATCACTTTTGACTAAAGCATTCTCCGTTTTTGCGGCTATGAAAAATAATTGATATAATGTAATCACTATATATGTACTATTTATAAAATATTCACATGTCCTACTTCCCTTGTAATTATTGTACATTTGTTCATAGGCGCATAACTCTAACAAATCTAATGAGATGGCAAATAGTTCGGATATACATATATACATATACGTACATAAATATATATAAATATATATCTGCGTCTATTTTTGCGTAACCAAAGTTTTAGTAACTATCGATATTACGTAGCGCATCGAACTTTGTGTGTACATGACATTATAAGATGAAGAACGACAGGAATGGTGATTATTACACGAGATACTGTAACTTGTAAATAGCTTTATTATAACGCAACGTTGTAGTTATGATCGAAAGACATTTACACAATTGTCGACGCAAATTGCTCACGATTTTAATTTTTATGTTGATCTTGTGTATTTCTGGTTTTAAAATATGGTTAAAGCTTTGTATTTACTTGGCACGCGTGCGACAGTGTCATCTACGTCAACTCGTCGTTATTCTATCATTGTTATTCTATATGTTAATCACAGTTTGATTCTTTTTAGAACCGAAATACAGCAAATCGTTTTTTACAAAAAAAGAAAATTTTGCGTATTTATTATCATCATTTCCAAAACATCCCAGATTAGCTTAAAGTTTTTGGTATAAGACATACGAAAAGATTCAACCTTTCACTTTCTATAATTTTATGCAGAAAATTTATCTAAAACTTGTTATATGTCAAGTATAACGTAAGATGCATTTAATTAAAAATTTTATATAGAATAATTAAATATAAAATATAAAATTGTTAATAATTAATTATTCATAATAATTAAATGTTATAGATTATACTCGATGATATTTACTTTATTATAGTATATATAAATTATAATATATATCTTTCTCTATATTGATATTTTATCATTAATAAAAAAACCATATATATGTATATGTATATACACTCATACATGAGTAAATTATTCCTCACATTTTTTTTCGATTTAAGGCTCCTGGGTGCTCACCGCAGCCATATTGGAATCGTGACGTCAGAGGCGAGAAACAACACGTTGAGATTTCTTAGATGCCATTTCTAAATAAAAACATATTTGCATAAAATAACACTTAAGATCTGTTTAATACACTTCTAAAAAACGCCGAAAATTATTCTTTTCCCTTGACAGTCAATCAACAACCGTAAAAATGATCGAGATATCAGACTTTGACATGCGGAATGATTGCGCATGTGCAAAGACCAGACGGACTGGGCCTCATAATATTACATTTTACAGCTGTTGATTGATTATATAGGGAAAAGGATAGTTTTCGGCGTTTTTTAGAAGTGTATTAAAGAGATCTTATGTGTTATTTTATGCAAATATGTTTTTATTTAGAAATGGCATATAAAAATTTTTAGCGTGTGTTTTCTCGCCTCTGACGTCACGATTCCGACATGGTCGACAAGGTACCAGGAGCCTTAAAAATCAGTATCCAGATTTAAAATCAGATTAAAATATAGATTTAAAAATCAGTATCTACTTAAAAAAAGTATTTGCGTTAAATCCAAATTGAAAATGTAAAATGTTTCTATGACATTGTTTTATATACAAAGCATTAAACGATTATGTGTAAATTGACCTAACGTTTAACCGATTGCGTAAAATAACAACGTTCAGTTAAACGCTCGAGAATTATAAATTGTAGTCGTCCTCGCTTCTATCGTATTACGACGAATCAATATTAGTGTATTCGCGTTTTCAATGTAAGCATGACCTTAATCACAGAGTTGTTGCTACATTGAAATAAATCATTTGTCAATATAATAGACGCGCGATCGTGCTATAAAAGCATCGATTTCCCGATGACAACACGGGTTGAAAATTTACCATCACCGATAAGCTTAAATTATTAAATTGATTTTTGACTGGATATAACATTTATATATATCAACTTTACGGATCGTAAAACGCGCAACTGTCATTATATCGCGAATATATATAATATAGATCTGAATTTTCATTCTTTCTATGAAAATAGCATGAAAAATGTAAACGATATTTCCGATTTACATGTCGCATGTTATTATCGTTTTTCCACTGCGCGGACAAATATAGATAGCATACGACACGCTTTAACATCTCGCGGGAACATAGATACGCGATAAAAAGTGCAAAATTGACAGTAATTTTACAACAAGTTGAATAATAGAACGAGAGGCGCGCTCTCTTACAGCGAGAAGAGGGCGTCGGTGGTCGGAACAAAAAGCGGAAGCAGATGCACGAGAAGTCGAGCCGGCATTGAACGGCGTTCTTGCACGTGGCGTGATCTCGCTCGCCCTTTGAGTGATTTATAGACAGACGCTGCGACTCCATCTACTTGACCTATTCACCTCGTTAGAAAGGATAATGTATTCATGAGTGGTCAACCTTTCAGCCGCGCGCGTTAGTTTCTATCGACCCGGGGAACTGCGAAATCGAACCGTAGGAAAATAGTATCCGATAAAAAGACCTTTGCCTCGAATATTGCGTTTTCACTTTTTTTCTTTTTCCTAGAGAGTATCGCGAAATATTCACTTTATCATTTTCCTTTGTTGCATGTTTCTTTCGCGAAAAGTTTTGCTCACAAGAAAGTTAACCACAAAGTCCAACAAATGTGTGTCTTTCTCTCTCTCTCTCTCTCTCTCTCTCTCTCTCTCTCTCTCTCAGCATATTAATTTTCATAACGTAACACATGTGCATAATGTTTATCATTTCCCGTCGAATACTGTACTCGCGGTTGTACTATATGTCTGTGTAACGTGCTGTTCTTGGCCGTGACAAGAAAGTTGCACATCAAGTACCTAGTCAAGAGTTCTCTTCCGGCAATGTTTTGCATCAGGGAAGGCATCGACGGCGGTAAAAGAAAGCAGCGGCACTTACTGAAGAGTGCTTCATACGGATTAGTTGGCGCCAGTGAATTCAATGGTTTCCGTTTGTTGGACGACAAACCGGTTTCATCATGCTCTTTACACTGTCTTTCATATGTATGTATGCACTATTGTTTTTATGCCATGTTTAAACTGTTAGATTCAACTTGAATATATATCGTTATTTTTTGTATTTATTGCTAATGGACGAATTATACGGCCGCGAAATGAATAATAAACCGCAAAAAAGGATGCGAATTTATCAAATCGTTAATGAATCACATTTTTATATATTATTGAGATATAATTAAATTCATTGAATCGATCAGCTTACTAAACTAAATTCATAAATTTACATATGCAAAAATTACTATTTTGAAAAAATATAATTTATGTTTACAAAAAAGTATCTTGACTAGAATAATCAATTAATATATCTGTTGCATTCTCAGAATATATGAATTATAAATTATAGCAAATGTCATAAGTTGTTTGAATATTTAAAAAAACAAAATGTATAAATGTGACAATTATAAGTTAGTTTCATTTTAACTTCTATTTTTAACATTCTTTTTCCGACGTATCTATTTCATAGATAGAATCTTAGATAAATATAAATAAAATCTGGAATGTATGAAGTTATATTTAAATATACATATATAGTATTAATAATCATCGTTTAAAAAGTTTTTTTCAGAAAATTAAGATTCAAGATTGCGGAAATCGTCAATCAAAATGGATTGTGCACGAGAAACACATAGAAAGCGATCAAGTGACCATATATAGTATACATACATACACACACACACACACACCGATGTCAGAGCGATTACCGCCTTTCGGATCGACAGCTCGAAATCGGAATTGGGGCGAATTATGGAAGGGAGTCGCGTGGAAAAGGACCCGAGTAATCCGGTGCTTCGATAAGGCCGATACAACATTGCCGCATAAACGAATTAGATAGCGTAACACAGTTAGGCTGATTGGTCGCGCGCGATTAGGAAGCAATTACCTCCACTAAACGAGATTATGTGGCCGCAGGCTTCGTCATTTTGCACAACTCCACCTACCCCTCTCACTCTCCATTATGAGACTTCTTCGAAAACTACTCTACAAATCGACCCGATTTCGCGAGCAAAGTTGTTTGCACTCTCGATATTGCGATAGTTATTTCGGAAATGACATTACCAGAATAGTGTTCTTATACACGATATGTATTATATATGATTGATTCATTTAATTAATTAATTTAATTAGCTACATCATACAGATTTTAAGGAAATAATCGTACGATCATTAAAAGCAATATATATTATAAAGTAAATGAATTGAATTGCACATATAATATATCGAACGGAATAATGAAAATCGAAGGAGAATGTTTCTATAGGCTACACGTGGGATACAAATCCGAAGCAAAAAGTTGAGACGGGTCAGGGAATGATTGCAAGCAAAGTCCGGCCATTCGATTGGACGGGGGACAGACAAACCCGGCCGCGTACTACTACCTAGCTACGTTAAGGGCAAGACAAACGATGCGTCAGCGCAGACCAAGTAGAAGAGATTAGTCTCGGAATGATGAACGGCCGACGAAAAACCGCGCGTTGTGCTCTCCAACTGTATATTACAAGACCGTAAAAGGCGGGGACGAGGCGGCACGAAGAGACTATCTCGACGGAAAGAAACGAGCAACGACGTCAGGGTGGTTTCTCGCAATTAGTCAAGTTTTCCCGTGCACGAGCGAGAGACCGTGTCGGACGGCCGTGCCGTACAGGCTTATTTATGGCCTCCGGGATACGTGTAAACATGAAAGCGGACGTGGGATAGCCGACAGGGAAGATATTGAAAGCGCTTTCAGAATTGTGAGAAATCGGCATTAATTATAAATCTTCAGTCGCACCGGATAAAGAAATCGTTGAGTCAATGCGCAGAATGTTATATAATATACTTAAAAAAATATATATATTGATGTTGAAAGTATTAATGGAAAATCGGGATTAATTGTTAAATCTTCAATCAATAAAGATATTCGGATAAAGAAATCATCGAGGCGAGAGTCAATACGGAGAATTTTAAAATATTTATACATATTATATATATTTCATAATTTTATAATAGGCAATTTCACTGGATACGCGATATTCCGATGTTAAAAATATTTAAGAAGATTTGATTTGTCAATATTTCCTGATAGAGTCTAAATGTACACATACATATACTTGGAGTTTCCTACATAACTCCTGCGAGTTAATTGTCTATTTAATCCTGATGACGCAGCGTGCGTCCAAGTTTCAGTTCTCTTTACCGGAGCACGATGCATGTATGCGTGCCGAATCTCTCGACCCCGATGATTTCTCTTCCTTTCACTCGCCGATAATCGATTGTTACGGCGGATATTTCCTTCGAGTCGAGTTTGACGGGGCCGTCGCGCGACCGCTATTGTGGCTCGTGGCCCCTGGGTGAGATAAATTGTGTTGTACAAATACCCATAACGACCGCGGAAAGCTTCGGGACTCGACTAGGGTGCGAGGATTGGCCCGCTGCAACGGTGGCCAACGAAGAGTAAAACCGATAGCATACAGGATCTCTACGGGAAACTAACTGTCCTTTGATTTCATTGTTTGTCGCGCGCACTATGCTATTTCCATTCAATCTTGGATCGTCACCCTGCTATTTTCTAACGGATATAGTTAACACGCCCTTCGATTCGAATGAAATCTTATCGATTAATAATGCTTGAATTATTGCCAATTAAATATACGGTTGTGTATTAAATATACGCTGTGTGCGTATATATACAGTTAAAAAATTCTTGGCGTTCGTCCCCCCTACATTTCCTTTATAACATCCTCTATTCAACTCAGATATATTTTTTAGAGTATTTTTAGAGTGTATTTTATAATTTTTTTAGAATATGGTATAAAAGTATAATTTTCGATGTCTATTTTATCTATATTATCTATAAAAAGAGAGAATACCTTATTAATAAGATGTGCAACGACGGAGTTATAACCTACTTGCGTTGGTTTGTAAAATATAAATATATACAAATTATATTTATAAAGCAGTGTCCAAAAAATAGAATTAAAATTTCAAAAATAGTTATTGCTTTTAATTAAATTTATCATTTGTTCTTTAAATAAATATTTAGGCTAAATAAATATTTAGGCTAAATAAATAAAAAAGGCTACCTAACTTAATTTTTTTAAAAATTCTATGAGCTATACAATATTTAAAAAATCTGTAATTTCTCTCTTATATAAATAATATAATATTGATGCATCTAGTTGATTAATTATTGATAAATTAGATTAAATTGAGGTTAATAACAAATATATGCATACTTATTAATTATATAAATGCGTCGCGACGCTGTTCGACTATCGAATGTGTTTCACACTCGTAATGTTTTGTTAATGACATCGACAACTTCACTCTAATATCGCGTAATTACAAGAGTTAAGTTAAGACACGATATATCATTCGAAAATAGATAATGAAAATTCAATATTACACGCTTGATACTTTGATGCATTTCCAATTCCCGCGAAAATAAATTATTAATAAACGATCGCGATATATCTTACGGCATTCCTATATACTTGAATTATTCAATCCGATGATTACTCTCATCAAGACAAAAATCGTAAATTATATTTAAATTAGTAAAAAATTTAAAATATGTATATGTGACGCGCGATATATATTTATCAGGCTTTAAAGAAATATATAATTATTTCTTCGATAAATAGCCGTCGTCATGAAACTAATTACATGTCGTGTATCGCGGGAGTTAATCGATCGCAGACTGATAATCGTTAATTATTATAATTGAAAACGATCGCGCTTGGCATCTCCTACTACTTGTCGCGATCATATTTCGAGAGATAACGTGATACGGAGCAGCTTACACTGTTGCATGCTTGCTCGAGACTCATCGCGCGAATGACAACAAGGTAAACGCGTATAAACAAGAAGGCATTAAAACACAAACATCAAATTTTCCGATGTATAACGTGTTATACGCAGTCGTTTTATTGTCGTTGTCATAGCATTACTTCTCGAAAGAAACGCGATCACGAGAAGTATCGGGAAAATAAACGCGCTATTATTCCCTGCGATTATTAAAATTGACGATCATTCACATGGGTAATTAATTAATTCTCGCTATTAATGACTCGTAAATATATAGAAATTTTGATATCATAGATTGATATATATTTTAAACAGAAATCAGAACGACAGAAAATAGGAATTATATATTACTGTTACGTCGCAGTCTTTACGAACAACAATTATTTCTTTAAATATGCTTGAAATCGAAAATAATCTTGTAAAAAATAGTAATATGCCAATGTGGCGGATTTGGAAAGTTTTCGATAATAATTTTATCCAGTCCTCTCGTAAAACTAATTTTCCTTCTCAATCTCGCGTCGCGTGTTGAAATTCTCAGCGATTTAAGTGTAATTCGTCTATCATTTTTGATCGAGTAATTCAAGTAATGGAAAGCCATAATCAATTTTAAAATCAAAGAATAGAATATTTAAATACCTGGCGTTAAATAATTCGCGACGATGACCCGCATGAACAGACATACGGTATACCGCTCTTTGTTTACGACGCTACGGCCTTCAGTCTATGCAGCGAGACTAAAAAGTGGGGGAGTCAAGAATTGAGAATAGAGAATGGGAAGGGGAGAGACGCGGAATTTGAACCGAGACGCTCCGTGTATTGTTGTCACTACATATTAGAACGCGAGAAACAGTACTTGAGAAACGCGATCATGATTATTACAATTATAATGATTGTTAATCCGCGTGATTAAATAACATTCGCGATTACAATTCGTGTCAGCATCACGGCGATAATTATTTATCGGAACAGTATTTCGCGCGCGAGAGAGAGATACATTCCTTTGAAATTAGAGTCGAAAATAAGATGCGAAAGACGAGATAAGAGACGAGAGTTATAAATTGATTTATTTATATATCGATAATTAATATCGAGTAATCATAATGTCTTTAAATATGCTTCGATTATATTTCATCACGCTTTGATTTAAGCTTTTTTAAATGCAATTAGTTCATCACTTTCGCGCGAATCGAAAATACGGAATAACACCTACATAAATCATCGAATTCAATGAATCAAAGAACGAAAAGCTACGACATATAGTGTTTATTAATAATACGTCTATTTCGTAGAATTATATGTTCGAACCGATAATGATATATTAAGCATGTAAATATGTATTATGTATACATTGTGTATTTTCGAATAATATGACATGTCTTTTAAATTAATTGTTAATTCGACTCAAGTAACATCGTGCAGTAAGAGAGATTATTACTGTTTTCGAATTTCTCCATTGACGCCAACACGTGTCGCCATTAAAAATTGATCGATTCCGAATCGAGCAGCACTATTATTGTGTTTAATTAATAAATTAATTAGCAAATACGATCGTATATCTAAGCGAAGTAGTAAAATCGTATTAAAAAATACGCGCACATATGATAATATTAGTAACTATAAAAATATATAAACAACTCACTCACCGATAGTTGTAGTACACAGCACATTGATCCTGAAAACAATAAATTCAAATTATGTATTATATAATTTGAGTGTGTTTGTTTGTTTGTGTGTGTGCATGTGTGTGTATATATACAGGGTGTTTTGAAACTTCGAAAACGGTCGAATAAACAATGCAGTTTAAAAAAAATGTTTTTATTTTGCATACCTCACAGTTGTCCCGCTGATGCCCGATGCCTCCCCGGGCCTCCTCCTCCTCTCTTGGTCCTTCATAGCACTCACGACACTCGCGAAAATACAAATAATTATACGATCGCCCGACACTTTACACGGCACTCCCGACACGACGCGTGAGTCGCACGCGTATTTCGCGTATTGCACTTGCAATAAGAAAAAACGATGCGAAAACTATAATCGCACGAAGCATCCGTTCGACAATCTCGCGGTCAAATTCGCGCGCAGCTTATCAGCAATGCTACCTGTAACAAATAAAATACATACATATATTAGAATAATCTTATTATTTCGCATTATAACATATACAATAGAAATATGTAAGCTAGAATTAATGATCAATTTGTCCTTAAACATTTTCTTTGATTTAATCGCCAGAACTATTTGTTTAAACTATCAAGAATTAGTGAGAATTAGAATTATTGAATAAAGCCAGAACTCTCAATTATTTATGATCTATTAAATGATATGCTAGCTTTACACACACTAACAAACATATAGGTACACTGAGAGAATTTTCTCTGTGTATATACATATATAGTCGCTAAAATTAATCACAATTTTTGAGCGCCATCGTAGCTTTGTGCGATTATTCTTACGTTTGCAGTATAATTAAGTGCGCGTAAAGTGTTGTGTAAAGTGATTAGTGTGACACGTGATTATAATTAACTATATTTTCGCGAATGCAATGAAAAAACAGCAAGAGATCAACAAGGTAGGAGGAGCAGGCCCAGGAAAGCATTAGTCACAATGCAAACATTCGTGAGGTAAGCATTGATTACTTATTTGATTTATTATTTGTGAAAATTGATCGTTCATTTATCAATAATGGTAGTGAATCATTTTGCATTGTTGAACAATAAAAGATATAAAATATTTTAGATATTATTTTAAACCTACTCAATAAAACGTTTATAATTAACATATATATATATAGATAACATTTTTCAACAATTTTTAAAATTTATAAATATTTAAATTCTTTACATAAGAACTATTTTTATTTTTCTTATTTTGCATAAAAGTTGATCTCTTGAAAAAAATTTGTTTTCGATAAATTGTTATTTGATTTTATTAAATATCCGTTTAAAGCACGATAATAAATTTAAAATTTAGGACAATAACAAATTGTTAAAATCTTAATTATTTTGGACATGCTATAATTTGGATATAATATTTGTATATTACAAATCAACATTATTCACAATTCCGCTGCTGCGCATGCTATTGCTCATCGAGCAGCTGTCATCGCGAAGGTTAGCAGTTTGACAGCTGTCCAAAATAAAATTAAATTAAATAATATTGTTTTAAATAATACGTTATAGTACTTTAAACTCGATTAATATTTTTGACAATTATCAGCTGTTTTCTGTCAAAAATATTAATTGCGGATAAAGAGTATTATAACATATTATATTACTTACAAAATATTATTATTTTAATTATAATATGTTGTAAATTATATGTTATATACTTATAATATATACTTTGTCCGCGATTAATATTTTTTGACAGAAGTCAGCTGATAACTGTCAAAAATATTAATCGAGTTCAAGAAATTATAACATATTATTTAAAACATTATTTTAATTTTTGTAACATATTTTTATTTTAAAAATCAATTAGCAAATTAATCCTTTAATCAGCTGATTTCTGTCAAAAAATGTTAATAAAGCGTTAATTTGCTAATTAAATTTTATAACCTATTATTATTTTAAAATTTAATTAGCAAGTTAACGCTTTAATCAGCTGATTTCTGTCAAAATATTAATAAAGCGTTAATTTGCTAATTAAATTTTAAAATAATAGATTATAAAAATTAAAATACTAATATGTTCTAAATAATATGTTACAATGCCTCATCTGCGATTAATATTTTTTGACAGAAATCAGTTGATAACTGTCTAAAGTATTAATCAAATTTAAGAAATTATATATATAACATTATTTAAAACATATTATTTAAATTTTTATAACAATTTTATTTTAAAATTTAATTAACAAATTAACATTTTATTAATCTTTTTGACAGTTATCAGCTGATTTCTGTCAAAAAATATTAATCGCAGATAAGGCATTATAACATATTATTTACAACATATTACTATTTTACATTTTATGACGTATTATTTTAAAATTTAATTAGTAAATTAACGCTTTATTAATATTTTTTGACAAAAATCAGCTGATTAAAACGTTAATTTATTAATTAAATTTTTAAATAATATGTAATAAAAATTATAAAATAATGTTTTAAATAAAATGTTATAAATTTTAAACCTGATTAATATTTTTTGACAGTTATCAGCTAATTTCTGTCAAAAAATATAATTCGAGTTTAAAGTATTACAACATATTAATTATAATATTATTATTTTAATTTTTATAACATATTTTTATTTTAAAATTTAATTAAGAAATTAACGCTTTAATCAGCTGATTTCTGTCAAAGAATATTAATTTTTCAAATCAATATCAAATTTAAACAAACTTTATATAAAAATATCATTCTTTTTTATATAAAATCGAGGAATTGCGCGCGCGTAGCGTTTGTGTTCTAATAATATAAAATAGAGATGTTGCATTTTTTCTTTAAGTAATTTTTTCTCTCGTATAATATATATATAAACTATATTCCTCGTATAATATATATATAAACTATATTCCTTTGCACTTACTTGATCGTTATTATTTAATTATCTCGAAAAATGAGATTTATATAAATGATAATAATATAAACAAATGTTGATAATATTATACTTAAATCGAACAAGTACGCGTTCGTAGAATCACTTAAAGAAAAATTTTCCGCAACAAGATTAATGATTAATCATAACAGGCTTGTAATTCTATAATATATAATCTGATCGCGTATAATGAGGATCATTATCATAATGCTTGTCTTCGAGCCGAATGATCACACTGCCCTGAAATCTGTGATCATTTCCGACTATCCTCTAGAGTACTTCGGCACTGCCATGATTGCACGTTTATATGATTCCTGTTATTTTCAATCATTACTCTCTCGCCGGTTTCCCGGCGTACCCTATCCCATCAACAGGTAATTGTTATAATGAACAGCAAAATAATAGGTTTAATCCGTGTTGGTTTCATCCTTTGTTTCGAGAGAATACGCTGATACAATAGCCTATAACGAAATGTGTGTGTGTGTGTGTGTGTGTGTGTGACTCACTAAACCTATTTGTCTGAAAAATCCTCGGCGCTTATTATATTGATATATTCAAATATCCGGTACCTACATAAATTATTTTTCTAACTATATTTTCCTTTATTTTTATTTATTATTACATTAATTAAATCTTTTTACTTTAACTCATACTTCGTTCGAGTGAAAAACTAATCTATATGTATATTACGTACTATAGTTACGTAAAAATAATAACATTTGCAACACAAAATATGAAGAACGTATTTTTTATGAGAAGACACTTAATTTGTTTCGAATTAATCGATTAATCAATTCAAAATTCCATAATTAATTAAGGTTTTTAATTTCGCGAGTGCCAAGATTCATCGGTTACTGCATTTATATAAAATACGAATTTTTTGTTATAACAGCAGTATTATTAAATAAAACTATATTTTAGATTATTAACGAAATATTTCAAATAACATGTACAAAATGTTAATGACTGCAATGAATTTAGAACTTCTGAATTTAGAAGAATGAATTTGATTTCCTATATATTAAAGTTTAAATTCTTATTAAATTTACGATCATATTACGTATTGTTAGCTTTTCTAATAAACCGCGGACATCGGTAACATTATTTCGTTGTACTTGTATAACTGCAATAGTCGAGATCAAGATTGATAGATGTATGGATCATTCAATACAATCGAATTCACGTATTAAAGAGGAGGGATTCCTACCAATAATATACATATATCGTCACGACATATACGTAAATATTTTATATTGCGTGTTTTTATAGGTCAAATATTATTTGCGTCTCACGTTATATAAAGACGGTGATATTTAAAAGATTTAGAATCGATATACATATAGTTTTTACCAATATCGCCAAACATATATTACATAAATAAAACAAACAATTAATTTGCTCACCGGTCGATGCATCGCCGTTATCATCTCGTAATCGATGTGATCGTGTAATCCAATTGCTTTAGTCCGTCTATATTTGGTACTCTTTATCTGCACGATACGCGTTTGGAGAATGACAAACGTCTCGCGACAAATACTGACGCGCGAAGCAATGGACGACGATAAAAAATATACTTAATCGCGAGATGCCCGACCGCGAAATCCAAGGGGGTAAATCGAGACGATTGTCCATCGCTAGATTCGACACTCCCGATTCGTTTGTCGCTAAATTCGACACTCACGGCTCGTCGTACGTGGCAGGTACCCGCGACATTTATCATAAATTACACGAAATACGTGTTTGGAGAAATGTCTCACAACAAACACTCGAGTTCGCGAAGCGACGAACGTCGATTTTAAATAATCGCGGATGCCCGACCGCGTAATCCAATGGGTAGATCGAGACGTTCGTTCGTCGCTAGATTCGACACTTCCGGTTCGTCACCCGCGACACCTATCACAAATTACGCGAAATACGTGTTTGGAGAAACGTCTCACGACAAACACTCGAGTTCGCGAAGCGACGAACGTCGATTTTAAATAATCGCGGATGCCCGACCGCGTAATCCAATGGGCAGATCGAGACGTTCGTCCGTCGCTAGATTCGACACTTCCGGTTCGTCACCCGCGACACCTATCACAAATTACGCGAAATACGTGTTTGGAGAAACGTCTCACGACAAACACTCGAGTTCGCGAAGCGACGAACGTCGATTTTAAATAATCGCGGATGCCCGACCGCGTAATCCAATGGGTAGATCGAGACGTTCGTTCGTCGCCAGATTCGGCACTCCCGACTCATCACACGCGACGTTCGAAGGTACCTGCGTTACTTATCTCTGTCAGATTGCACTCGCGACTCGACATCTGCAATATTAAAAGATATTCCAGACATTAGACTATGCAAAACATACAACACGTGTTTTGCATGTACACAGAATTTTCTATTAAAATTTACCCTTAAACTCGATTAATATTTTAGGTCGGAAATGAGCTGATTAAAGCGTTAATTTACTAATTAAATTTTAAAATAAAAATATGTAAGTAGAAATTAAAATAATAATGTTGCAAATAATATATTAAAATACTTTAAACTCGAATATCTTTTGACAAAAATCAGCTGATAATTGTCAAAAATATTAATCGAGTTAAAAGAACTACAACATATTTTATTTAAAACATATTACTATTTTAATTTTTAAAACATTATTTTAAAATTTAATTATCAAATTAACGCTTGAATCAGTTGAATTCTGTCAAAGAATATTAATCGTGGTTAAGATATTATAATATCTTATTTACAACATATTAACATTTTAATTTTTTTGACACATTATTCCAAAATGTAATTAGCAAATTAACGGTACATTAATATATTATTTTTTAACAGAAATCAACTGACTAAAATATTAATTAGAAAATTAAATTTTTAAGTAATATGTTATAAAAATTAAAACATGTTTTAAATAATATATTATAATACTTAAAACTCGATGATTATTTTTGACAGATATCAATTGATTTCTGTCAAAAAATGTTAATCGCAGATAAGGCATTTTAAAATATTATTTACAACATATTTCTGTTTTAATTTTTATAATACATTATTATTTTTAAATTTAATTAGCAAATTTTTACTTTATTAATATTTTTTGACAGATATCAGCTGATTAAAGCGTCAATTTGCTAATTAATTTTTAAAATAATAATTTAGTATATAAATTAAAATAATAATGTTTTAAATAATATGTTATAATTCTTTAAACTCGATTAATATTTTTGACATAAATCAGCTGATAACTGTTAAAAATATTTATTGAGTTTAAAGAATTATAACATATTATCTAATATATATATATATATATATATATATATATATATATATATATATATAATAAATTTGACAGAAATCGGCTAATTAAAGCGTTAATTTGCTAATTAAATTTTAAAATAATATGTTTTAAAACATTACTTTAATTTCTATAACATATTTTTAATTTACTTTAAAAATTTTCATTTCTTTAATTAAAAATTTTATTAGCAAATTAATGCTTTAATCAACTGATCTGTGGAAAAATTCTCTCAGAAGAGTATAACTTATATATTATATTTATATATTATATAAATTTGATTAATGATATAATTTAATTTATCAATTAATAAGATGTTTTATTACTATTTTAGCACTGGATTGACGAACATGAATGATCTCTTTATTGATTATAATATGCCAGAACCGCAGAAAGAAGGTTTCTCTGAAGGTTTATTTAATGACGGTTCAAGAAGTCTTGATCAATAAATGTTATGTAAGTGGATATTTTTTAATAATATTAATCTTATATAATATATATTATACATATACAATATATATTATATATATAAGATTAATATTATTAAAAAATATCCACTTACATAACATTTATTGATCAAGACTTCTTGAACCGTCACTAAATAAACCTTCAGAGAAACCTTCTTTCTGCGGTTCTGGCATATCAATAAACAGATCATTCATCTTCATCAATGCTAAGATATTGAAAAAACATCTTATTAGTTGATAAAATAATATCATTAATTAAATTTATATAATATAAAATATATAAGCATAATATATATAAGTTATATAATATATAAATATAATATATAAGTATACTATATATATTAATATAATATATTATATATATATATATATATATAAAATTAATATTATTAATTGTAAGAAATATCCATTTACATAACATCTCTTGATCAAGACTTCTTGAACCATCATTGAATAAACTTTCAGAGAAACCTTCTTTCTGCGGTTCTGGCATATTATGATCAATAAACAGATCATTCATCTTCATCAATCCAGTGCTAAAATATTGAAAAAACATCTTATTAGTCGATAAATTAAATTATATCATTAATCAAGTTTAATTATTAATTATTAAATCAAATATTTAATGTTGAGAGAGAGAGAGAGAGAGAGAGAGAGAGAGAGAGAGAGAGAGAGAGAGAGAGAGAGAGAGAGAGAGAGAGAGAGAGAGAGAAGGGGGAAAGGAAAGAAAGAGAAAGAGGGAGGGGGGGAGTATATCGATATTAATATATATAAGAAGAAAAACACTATATTATCGTATTCCTGGTAAATCTACGCGCGATCGCTTACTTTAACGAAAAAAAATTACGATATCCATCGCGCCATTAGAGCTCCTTTATTCCAAATGTTCATCTACGTGTACATCGGAAAAGTATGGCTGATTACGATCGTATGGACCGATTATCACGATCCGGCACTCGCTCGTCACTTTGCACGACATTCTCGAACATGTATCGCACGCACAATATATTTGAAACGGATAAATAAACGCGAATAAACGCTCGTCATCTCCCTCGACACTGACAACGTCCGTTGCACGTTACGGTTACCGAAAATTTGAAACTTTTATGGTGACAACATTACAAACATAAATTAATAAGAAGATACACAGTTGGTATCCCTAATCGCGTGAAGTACTCCAATAATGGCAAGTGGCGCTTCGGTATGAAGTTGTGTGAGAGAGAGAGAGAGAGAGATAGAAAGAGAAAAAGAGAAAGAGAGAAAAGAAGAAGAAGAAGAAGAAGAAGAAAAGAAGAGATGATATTATAATATATATATAATATATATTATATATATAAGATTAATATTATTAAGAAATATGTATATATATATATATATATATATATATATATATAATATTTATATATTATATAACTTATATATTATACTTATATATTATATTAAATAAATTTGATTAATAATGTTTTTTAATTTATCAACTAATAAACTGTTTTTTCAATATTTTAGCACCGAATTAACAAAGATAAATGATCTCTTATTGATCATATGTTTATTGATAAGAATATGTTAGAACCGCAAAAAGAAAGTTTCTCTGAAGGTTTATTCGATGACGGTTCAAGAAGTCTTGCTCAAGATGTGTTATATAAGTGGATATTTTTTAATAATATTAATCTTATATATATAATTAAGAAATATCCACTTACATAACATATCTTAATCAAGACATCTTGAACCATCATCAAATAAATCTTCAGAAAAACCTTCTTTCTGCGTTTCAACATATTATTATCAATAAATAGATCATTTAACTTTGTTAATTCAGTGCAATAATATTGAAAAAACATTTTATTAGTTGATAAATTAAATAACATCATTAATCAAATTTATTTAAAATAATATATAAGTTATATAATATATAAATATAATATTTAAGTAAAATATATAAGTCAACATATTTTATATATATATATAATATTTATATATCATATTTATATATTATATAACTATAATGTTTATTGATAAGAATATGTTAGAACCGCAGAAAGAAAGTTTCTCTGAAGATTTATTCGATGACGGTTCAAGAAGTCTTGATCAAGATGTGTTATATAAGTGGATATTTCTTAATAATATTAATCTTATATATATAATATATATAATTAAGAAATATCCACTTGATCAAGACATCTTGAACCGTCATCAAATAAATCTTCAGAAAAACCTTCTTTCAGCGGTTCTAACATATTATTATCAATAAACAGATCATTTAACTTTGTTAATTCAGTGCTAAAATATTGAGAAAACATTTTATTAGTTGATAAATTAAATAACATCATTAATCAAATTTATTTAATATAATATATAAGTTATATAATATATAAATATAATATTTAAGTAAAATATATAAGTCAACATATTTTATATATATATATATGTATATATATAATATTTATATATCATATTTATATATTATATAACTTATATAACTTATATATTATACTTATATATCATATCAAATAGATTTGCTAATATCTATATATCATATTTATATATTATATAACATATATTATACTTATATATTATATTAAATAAATTTGATCAATAATGTTATTTAATTTATAAACTAATAAAATGTTTTTTAAATATATTAGCACTGAATTAACAAAGATAAATGATCTGTTTATTGATCATATGTTTATTGATAATAATATGTCAGAACCGCAAAAAGAAGATTTCTCTGATGGTTTATTCGATGACGGTTCAAAAAGTCTTGATCAAGAAATGTTATGTAAGTGGATATTTCTTAGGCCTGTTTCTACCAACGTCGGTTAACTTTAACCTACGGTTAAACTATATCTTTGTTTTTTTTCAGCTACGTTTTTAAAAAGAGACAAAGATAGTTTAACCAGAGGTTTTACAGTTAACCGATGTTGGTAGAAACAGGCCTTAATAATATTAATCTTACATATCATATATATTATATATAATATAATATATATAATATATATTATATATAAAATTAATATTATTAAAAAATATCCACTTACATAACATTTATTGTTCAAGACTTCTTAAACCGTCATTGAATAAACCTTCAGAAAAACCTCCTTTCTGCAGTTCTGGCATATTATGATCAATAAACAGATCATTCATCTTCGTCAATCCAGTGCTAAAATATTAATAAAACATCTTATTAATTGATAAATTATATTATATCATTAATCAAATTTATATAATATATAAATATAATATATAAGTATAATATACATACAACTTATACTCTCGCTACACTGTTGTAAAAGAATTTTCTCTTAGAATTTACCCTGAAAAGCATGATAATCGTGGGACAATCTAGTATGGAAAGAATTTTATAAGAATTTTTCTGATTAATATTTGTCACAATAAAAATAATATCTATCACAATAAAATATAAAACATGATTGATTAATTTTACTAAACTGAATAGTAAAATTAATCAATTATGTTTTATATTTTATTGTGATAGATATTATTTTTATTGTGACAAATATTAATCAGAAAAATTCTTATAAAATTCTTTCCATACTATATTGTCCCACGATTATCATGATTTTCAGAGTACCTTCTAAGAGAAAATTCTCTCAGAAGAATGTATAACTTATATATTATACTTATATATTATATAAATTTGATTAATAATATAATTTAATTTATTAATTAATAAGATGATTTATTAATATTTTAGCACTGGATTGACGAAGATGAATGATCTGTTTATTGATCTTAATATTCCAGAATCGCAGAAAGAAGGTTTATCTAAAGGTTTATTCATTGATGATTCAAGAAGTCTTGAACAATAAATATTATGTAAGTGGATATTTTTTAATAATATTAATCTTATATATAATATAATATATTATGTTGTGGATATTATGTAAGTGGATATTTTTTAATAATATTAATCTTATATATAATATAATATATTATATATAAGATTAATATTATTAAAAAATATCCACTTACATAACATCTCTTGATCAAGACTTCTTGAACCGTCATTGAATAAACCTTCAGAGAAACCTTCTTTCTGCGGTTCTGACATATTATTATCAATAAACATATAATCAATAAACAAATCATTTATCTTTGTTAATCCAGTGCTAAAATATTTAAAAAACATTTTATTAGTTTATAAATTAAATAACATCATTGATCAAATTTATTTCATATAATACATAAATGTAATATATATAAGTTATGTAAGTTATATAATGTATAAATATTATATATATATATAAAATATATTAACTTATATATTTTACTTATATACCATATTTATATATTATATAACTTATATATTATATTAAATAAATTTGATTAATGATGTTATTTAATTTATTAACTATTAAACTGTTTTTCAATATTTTAGCACTGAATTAACAAAGATAAATGATCTGTTTATTGATCATATGTTTATTGATAAGAATATGTTAGAACTGCAGAAGGAAAGTTTCTCTGAAGGTTTATTCGATGACGATTCAAGAAGTCTTAATCAATATATGTTATGTAAGGGGATATTTCTTAATAATATTAATCTTATATATGTAATATATATAGTATATATATAATATATATTATATATAAGATTAATATTATTAAAAAATATATCCAATTACATAACATTTCTTTTGATCAAGACTTCTTGAATCATTGAATAAATTTTCAGAGAAATCTTCTTTCTGCAGTTCTGGCATATTAATCAATTGATCAATAAACAGATCATTCATCTTCGTCAATCCACTGCTAAAATATTGAAAAAACATCTTATTAGTTGATAAAATAATATCATTAATTAAATTTATATAATATAAATATATAAGCATAATATATATAAGTTATATAATATATAATTGTAATATATAAGTATACTATATATAAGTTAATATAATATATTATATATATATAAAATTAATATTATTAATTATAAGAAATACTCACTTACATAACATCTCTTGATTAAGATTTCTTGAACTATCATTGAATAAACCTTTAGAGAAACCTTTTTTCTGCAGTTCTCGCATATTATGATCAATAAACAAATCATTCATCTTCGTCAATCCAGTGCTAAAATATTGAAAAAACATCTTATTAGTTAATAAAATAATATCATTAATTAAATTTATATAATATAATATACAAGCATAACATATACATATAAGTTATATAATATATAAATATGATATATAAGTATATAGTATATAAGTTAATATATTATATTATATTATATATATATATATATGATTAATATTATTAGTTGTAAGAAATATCCACTTACATAACATTTCTTGCTCAAGACTTCTTGAACCATCATTGAATAAACCTTCAGAAAGACCTTCTTTCTGCGGTTTTGGCGTATTATGATCAATAAATAGATCATTCATCTTTGTCAATCCAGAACTAATATTTAAAAAACATCTTATTAGTTGATATATTAAATTATATCATTAATCAAGTTTAATTATTAATTATTAAATCAAATATTCAATGTTGAGAGCGAGAAAGAGAGAATGAGGGTGAAAAAGAGAGAAGGGGAAAAGGAGAGAGAGAGAGAGAGATTGAGAAGGGGGAAAGAAGAGTAAGAGTGTGAGAGGGGGGGAGTATATCAGTATTAATAAATAAAAGAAAAACTGTGTTATCGTGTTCCTGGTAAACCTACGCGCGATCGCTTACTTTAACGAAAACAAATTACGATATCCATCGCGTCGTTATTGGAGCTCCTTTATTCCGGATCTTCACCTACGCGTACATCGGAAAAGTATGGTTGATTACGATCGTATGGGCCGATTATCGCGATCCGGCACTCGCTCGTCATTTTGCACGACGTTCTCGAACACTTATCGCACGCACAATATACTTGAAACGGATAAATGAACGCGAATAAACGCTCGTCGTCTCCCTCGACACTCACAACGTCTGTTGCACGTTACGGTTACCGAAAATTTGAAACTTTTATGGTGACAACATTACATACATAAATTAATAAGAAGATACACAGTTGGTATCCCTAATCGCGTGAAGTACTCCAATAATGGCAAGTGGCGCTTCGGTATGAAGTTGTGTGAGAGAGAGAGAAAGAGAGAGAAAAGAAGAAGAAGAAGATATATTATATATATAAGATTAATATTATTAAGAAATATGTATATATATATATATATATATAATATTTATATATTATATAAATTATATATTATACTTATATATTATATAAATTATATATTATACTTATATATTATATTAAATAAATTTGATTAATAATGTTTTTTGATTTATCAACTAATAAACTGTTTTTTCAATATTTTAGCACCGAATTAACAAAGATAAATGATCTGTTTATTGATCATATGTTTATTGATAAGAATATGTTAGAACCGCAGAAAGAAAGTTTCTCTGAAGGTTTATTCGATGACGGTTCAAGAAGTCTTGATCAAGATGTGTTATATAAGTGGATATTTTTTAATAATATTAATCTTATATATATAATTAAGAAATATCCACTTACATAACATATCTTGATCAAGACATCTTGAACCGTCATCAAATAAATCTTCAGAAAAACCTTCTTTCTGCGTTTCAACATATTATTATCAATAAATAGATCATTTAACTTTGTTAATTCAGTGCTATAATATTGGAAAAACATTTTATTAGTTGATAAATTAAATAAAATCATTAATCAAATTTATTTAATATAATATATAAGTTATATAATATATAAATATAATATTTAAGTAAAATATATAAGTCAACATATTTTATATATATATATATAATATTTATATATCATATTTATATATTATATAACTTATATAACTTATATATTATACTTATATATTATATCAAATAGATTTGCTAATATCTATATATCATATTTATATATTATATAACATATATTATACTTATATATTATATTAAATAAATTTGATCAATAATGTTATTTAATTTATAAACTAATAAAATGTTTTTTAAATATATTAGCACTGAATTAACAAAGATAAATGATCTGTTTATTGATCATATGTTTATTAATAATAATATATCAGAACCGCAAAAAGAAGATTTCTCTGATGGTTTATTCGATGACGGTTCAAAAAGTCTTGATCAAGAGATGTTATGTAAGTGGATATTTCTTAGGCCTGTTTCTACCAACGTCGGTTAACTTTAACCTACGGTTAAACTATATCTTTGTTTTTCTTCAGCTACATTTTTAAAAAGAGACAAAGATAGTTTAACCAGAGGTTTTACAGTTAACCGATGTTGGTAGAAACAGGCCTTAATAATATTAATCTTACATATCATATATATTATATATAATATAATATATATTATATATAACATATATATTATATATAATATATATTATATATAATATAATATATATAATATATATTATATATAAGATTAATATTATTAAAAAATATCCACTTACATAACATTTATTGTTCAAGACTTCTTAAACCGTCATTGAATAAATCTTCAGAAAAACCTTCTTTCTGCAGTTCTGGCATATTATGATCAATAAACAGATCATTCATCTTCGTCAATCCAGTGCTAAAATATTAATAAAACATCTTATTAATTAATAAATTATATTATATCATTAATCAAATTTATATAATATATAAATATAATATATAAGTATAATATACATATAAGTTATACTCTCGCTACACTGTTGTAAAAGAATTTTCTCTTAGAATTTACCCTGAAAAGCATGATAATCGTGGGACAATTTAGTATGGAAAGAATTTTATAAGAGTTTTTCTGATTAATATTTGTCACAATAAAAATAATATCTATCACAATAAAATATAAAACATGATTGATTAATTTTACTAAACTGAATAGTAAAATTAATTAAACATATTTTATATTTTATTGTGATAGATATTATTATTTTTATTGTGACAAATATTTATCAGAGAAATTCTCATAAAATTCTTTCCATACTATATTGTCCCACGATTATCATGATTTTCAGGGTACATTCTAAGAGAAAATTCTCTCAGAAGAATGTATAACTTATATATTATACTTATATATTATATAAATTTGATTAATAATATAATTTAATTTATTAATTATTAAGATGATTTATTAATATTTTAGTACTGGATTGACGAAGATGAATGATCTGTTTATTGATCTTAATATAACAGAACCGCAGAAAGAAGGTTTATCTAAAGGTTTATTCATTGATGATTCAAGAAGTCTTGAACAATAAATATTATGTCAGTGGATATTTTTAAATAATATTAATCTTATATATAATATAATATAATATATTATATATAAGATTAATATTATTAAAAAATATCCACTTACATAACATCTCTTGATCAAGACTTCTTGAACCGTCATCGAATAAACCTTCAGAGAAACCTTCTTTCTGCGGTTCTGACATATTATTATCAATAAACATATAATCAATAAACAAATCATTTATCTTTGTTAATCTAGTGCTAAAATATTTAAAAAACATTTTATTAGTTTATAAATTAAATAACATCATTGATCAAATTTATTTCATATAATACATAAGTATAATATATATAAGTTATGTAAGTTATATAATGTATAATTATATATATATATATAAATATATATATATATAAAATATATTAACTTATATATTTTACTTATATACCATATTTATATATTATATAACTTATATATTATATTAAATAAATTTGATTAATGATGTTATTTAATTTATTAACTATTAAACTGTTTTTCAATATTTTAGCACTGAATTAACAAAGATAAATGATCTGTTTATTGATCATATGTTTATTGATAAGAATATGTTAGAACTGCAAAAAGAAAGTTTCTCTGAAGGTTTATTCGATGACGGTTCAAGAAGTCTTAATCAATATATGTTATGTAAGGGGATATTTCTTAATAACATTAATCTTATATATGTAATATATATAGTATATATATAATATATATTATATATAAGATTAATATTATTAAAAAATATATCCAATTACATAACATTTCTTTTGATCAAGACTTCTTGAATCATTGAATAAATTTTCAGAGAAATCTTCTTTCTGCAGTTCTGGCATATTATGATCAATAAACAGATCATTCATCTTCGTCAATCCACTGCTAAAATATTGAAAAAACATCTTATTAGTTGATAAAATAATATCATTAATTAAATTTATATAATATAAATATATAAGCATAATATATATAAGTTATATAATATATAATTGTAATATATAAGTATACTATATATAAGTTAATACAATATATTATATATATATAAAATTAATATTATTAATTGTAAGAAATACTCACTTACATAACATCTCTTGATTAAGATTTCTTGAACTGTCATTGAATAAATCTTTAGAGAAACCTTCTTTCTGCAGTTCTCGCATATTATGATCAATAAACAAATCATTCATCTTCGTCAATCCAGTGCTAAAATATTGAAAAAACATCTTATTAGTTAATAAAATAATATCATTAATTAAATTTATATAATATAATATACAAGCATAATATATACATATAAGTTATATAATATATAAATATGATATATAAGTATATAGTATATAAGTTAATATATTACATTATATTATATTATATATATATATAAGATTAATATTAGTTGTAAGAAATATCCACTTACATAACATTTCTTGCTCAAGACTTCTTAAACCATCATTGAATAAACCTTCAGAAAGACTTTCTTTCTGCGGTTTTGGCGTATTATGATCAATAAATAGATCATTCATCTTTGTCAATCCAGAACTAATATTTATAAAACATCTTATTAGTTGATATATTAAATTATATCATTAATCAAGTTTAATTATTAATTATTAAATCAAATATTCAATGTTGAGAGCGAGAAAGAGAGAATGAGGGTGAAAAAGAGAGAAGGGGGAAAGGAGAGAGAGAGAGAGAGAGAGAGAGAGAGAGAGAGAGAGAGAGAGAAAGAGAGAGAGAGAGAGGGGGGAAAGAAGAGTAAGAGTGTGAGAGGGGGGGAGTATATCAGTATTAATAAATATAAGAAAAACTGTATTATCGTGTTCCTGGTAAACCTACGCGCGATCGCTTACTTTAACGAAAACAAATTACGATATCCATCGCGTCGTTATTGGAGCTCCTTTATTCCGGATCTTCACCTACGCGTACATCGGAAAAGTATGGTTGATTACGATCGTATGGGCCGATTATCGCGATCCGGCACTCGCTCGTCACTTTGCACGACGTTCTCGAACACTTATCGCACGCACAATATACTTGAAACGGATAAATGAACGCGAATAAACGCTCGTCGTCTCCCTCGACACTCACAACGTCTGTTGCACGTTACGGTTACCGAAAATTTGAAACTTTTATGGTGACAACTTTACAATAATAAATTAATAAGAAGATACACAGTTGGTATCCCTAATCGCGTGAAGTACTCCAATAATGGCAAAGTGGCGCTTCGGTATAAAGTTGTGAGAGAGACAGAGAAAGAGAAAAAGAAAAAGAAGAAAAGAAGAAATGAGAAAGAGAGAGAGAGGGTGAGGGGGGGGGGAGAGAAAGGGAGACAACACATTAAATCTTTTTATCTCTTACTAAAGAAAGTAAAACAATCAAAATGACTCGTTATTTTCTCTTTCTTGAAACAAATGTATGTAGCTAATATACTGGAGAGTGTGGGCCAGTCTCACCATCTCCGATTAACTTCAATCGGCCGATTAAACTATATCTTTGACTCTTTTTAAGAACGTAGATGAAAAGAGACAAAGATATAGTTTAATCGGGAGTTAATCGCGGAGATGGTGAGACCGGCCGTGTATACTTTTATATGACGCATACGTACATATACTTACTTCCAATTAGACCTCAACAATTACGGTGATGAATAACTGTATTCTCGTGTTCCTGCTAAATGAGCACTCGATCACTGTAAACGAAAAGGAAGATGATATCCATCCCGCCGCCATTAATGCTCCGTTGTTCCGGAGGTTCACTTACCTATGCACCGGAGAAGTATGGCTGATTGCGATCGTACAGGCCGATCATCGCGATCCGGGACTCGCTCGTCACTTTCCGCGTCCTTCCCGAACACTTGTCGCATGCAGGATGTACTCGAAACGGATAAAGCAACGCCAATAAATGCTCGTCGTCTCCTCCGGCACTCGTGATGTACGTTGAGCGTATTACGATTACTGAAGATTTAAAAATGTCGACAACTTTGTAATAATAAACTCGGTACATGACTAATTCGCGGTTGGTACCCCGCGATTAGATGCGCCAAGTGCGCCCTCGCTCAGCTGTCAGTTGCATTGTAACCTAATGCCAAAAAACAAAAGAAGGGCGCGCGATGGTGCACAGTGATATATCTTATTTCTTATTTCTATATGAGCGAGGAGAGGGGATTCGCTTTTTAATGACAGATCGCAGATAATCGGTTACCAAATCCCATCTTCGCGACCTGTTTAGTATATGTGAATAGTCCATACTTGATAAATTACAATTTTTTAACCTATCTTCTCTGTCGCTCTTCTATGCATCTTTTGTTTCATCTATATTTGCGATATCTACACTCTTTATGTATCTATGACTGCTCGCCCCGCGAGGGGGTACCAACCACTGAATTTGTTATATAGTTCAAAAATTTATTGTCGCAAGGTTGTCGTAGTAATCATTTGAAATTTTCGGTAAACCGAAACGCTCAACATACATCGCGAGTGCCGGAGGAGACGACGAGCATTTATTGGCGTTGATTTATCCCTTTCGAGTACATCCTGCATGCGACAAGTGTTCGGGAAGGACGCGGAAAGTGACGAGCGAGTCCCGGATCGCGATGATCGGCCTGTACGATCGTAATCAGCCATACTTCTCAGGTGCATAGGTAAGTGAACCTCCAAAAGAAAGGAGCATTAATGGCAGCTTGATGGAAATCAACTTCTTTTCGTTTACAGCGATCGAGCGCACAGTTACCAGGAACACGCGATAATATAGTTCTTCATCGCCGTAATTGTTGAGGTCTAATTGGAAGTAAGTATGAACGTATGCGTCATATATAAAGGTACGATTAATCGTCCGATTGAAATTAATCGGAGATGGTGAGACCGACCCACACTCTCCAATATATTACAGCTACATACATTTGTTTCAAGAAAGAGAAAATAACGAGTCATTTTGATTGTTTTACTTTCTTTAGTAAGTGATAAAAAGATTTAAAGTGTTGTCTCCCTTTTTCTCCCCCCTCTCTCTTGCTCTCTTTCTCATCTCTTCTGTTCTTCTTCTTCTCTCTCTCTCTCTCTCTCTCTCTCTCTCTCTCTCTCTTTCTCTCTCTCTCTCTCTCTCTCTCTCTCTCTCTCTCTCTCTCTCTCTCTCTCTCTCACACAACTTTATACCGAAGCGCCACTTTGCCATTATTGGAGTACTTCACGCGATTAGGGATACCAACTGTGTATCTTCTTATTAATTTATTATTGGAAAGTTGTCACCATAAAAGTTTCAAATTTTCGGTAACCGTAACGTACAACAGACATTCTGAGTGTCGAGGGAGACAACGAGCGTTTATTCGCGTTTATTTATCCGTTTCAAGTATATTGTGCGTGCGATACGTGTTCGAGAACGTCGTGCAAAGTGACGAGCGAGTGCCGGATCGTGATAATCGGCCCATACGATCGTAATCAGCCATACTTTTCCGATGTACACGTAATGAACATTTGGAATAAAGGAGCTCTAATGGCGCGATGGATATCGTAATCTTTTTTCGTTAAAGTAAGCGATCGCGCGTAGGTTTACCAGGAACACGATAATATAGTGTTTTTCTTCTTATATATATTAATATCGGTATACTCCCCCCCCCTCTCTTTCTCTTTCTCTCCTTTCTCCCTTCTCTCTCTCTCTCTCTCTCTCTTTCTCTCTCTCTCTCTCTCTCTCTCTCTCTCTCTCTCTCTCTCAACATTGAATATTTGATTTAATAATTAATAATTAAACTCGATTAATGATATAATTTAATTTATCAACTAATAAGATGTTTTTTTAATATTAGCTCTGGATTGACAAAGATGAAAAATGATCTATTTATTGATCATAATACACTAAAACCGCAGAAAGAAGGTTTTTCTGAAAGTTTATTCAATGATGGTTCAAGAAGTCTTGAGCAAGAAATGTTATGTAAGTGGGTATTTATTACAATTAAAAATATTATAATCTTATATATATAATATAATATAATATATTAACTTATATAGTATACTTATATATTATGATTATATATTATATAACTTATATTATGCTTATATATTTTATATTATATAAATTTAATTAATGATATTATTTTATCAACTAATAAGATGTTTTTTCAATATTTAGCACTGGATTGACGAAGATGAATGATCTGTTTATTGATCATAATATGCCAGAACTGCAGAAAGAAGATTTCTCTGAAGATTTATTCAATGATTCAAGAAGTCTTGATCAATAAATGTTATCTAAGAGGATATTTTATAATAATATTAATCTTATATATATAATATACCTAATATATATTATATATATTATATATATAAGATTAATATTATTAAGAAATATTCACTTACATAACATATCTTGATCAAGACTTTTTGAACCGTCATCGAATAAACCTTCATATAAACCTTCTTCCTGTCTAACATATTCGTATCAATAAACATATGATCAATAAACAGAACATTTATCTTTGTTAATTCAGTGCTAAAATATTGAAAAAACATTTTATTAGTTGATAAATTAAATAACATCATTAATCAAATTTATTTAATATAACATATAAGTTATATAAGTTATAAATGTATGAATATGATACATAAGTAAAATATATAGGTTAATATATTTTATATATATATATATATATATATATATATAATATTCATATATCAAATTTATATATTATCTAACTTACATAACTTATATATTATACTTATGTATTATATGAAATAAATTTGATTAATGATGTTATTTACTTTATCAATTAATAAAATGTTTTTTAAATATTTTAGCACTGGATTAACAAAGATAAATGATCTGTTTATTGATCACATGTTTATTGATAATAATATGTTAGAATCGTAGAAAAAAGGTTTCTCTGAAGATTTATTTGATGACGGTTCATGAAGTTTTAATCAAGATATGTTATATAAGTGGATATTTCTTAATAATATTAATTTTATATATATAATATATTTTATTAAGAAATATCCACTTACATAACATATCTTGATTAAGACTTTTTGAACCGTCATCGAATAAATCTTCAGAGAAACCTTCTTCCTGCGGTTCTAACATATTTGTATCAGTAAACATATGATCAATAAACAGATTATTTATCTTTGTCAATTCAGTGCTAAAATATTGAAAAAACATTTTATTAATTTATAAATTAAATAACATCATTAATCAAATTTAATATAACATATAAGTTATATAAGTTATAAATATATAAATATGATACATAAGTAAAATATATAAGTTAATTTATTTTATATATATATATATATATATAATATTTATATATATATCAAATTTATATATTATATAACTTACATAACTTAATATATATTATACTTATGTATTATATTAAATAAATTTGATTATTGATGTTATTTAATTTATCAACTAATAAAATGTTTTATAAATATTTTAGCACTGGATTAACAAAGATAAAGGATTAACAAAGATAAGATTTGTTTATTGATCATAATATGTTTATTGATAATAATGATATGCCATAACCACAGAAAGAAGGTTTCTCTGAAGATTTATTCAATTCTTATATATATATATATATATATATATATATATATAAGATTAATATTATTAAAGAATATCCACTTACATAATATTTATTGTTCAAGACTTCTTGAACCATCATTGAATAAACCTTCAGAGAAACCTTCTTTCTGCGGTTCTGGCATGTTATGATCAATAAACAGATCATTCATCTTCGTCAATCCAGTGCTAAAATATTAATAAAACATCTTATTAATTGATAAATTAAATTATATTATTAATCAAATTTATATTAGCTACATTTGTTTCAAGAAAGAGAAAATAACGAGTCATTTTGATTGTTTTACTTTCTTTAGTAAAAGATAAAAAGATTTAATGTGTTGTCTCCCTTTCTCTCCCCCCCCCCTCTCTCTCTCTCTCTCTCTCTCTTTCTCATTTCTTCTTTTCTTCTTTTTCTCTTTCTCTGTCTCTCTCACAACTTTATACCGAAGCGCCACTTTGCCATTATTGGAGTACTTCGCGCGATTAGGGATACCAACTGTGTATCTTCTTATTAATTTATTATTGTAAAGTTGTCACCATAAAAGTTTCAAATCTTCGGTAACCGTAACGTACAACAGACATTGTGAGTGTCGAGGGAGACGACGAGCGTTTATTCGCGTTTATTTATCCGTTTCAAGTATATTGTGCGTGGGATAAGTGTTCGAGAACGTCGTGCAAAGTGACGAGCGAGTGCCGGATCGCGATAATCGGCCCATACGTCGTAATCAGCCAAACTTTTCCGATGTACGCGTAGGTGAACATTCGGGATAAAAGGAGCTCTAATGGCGCGATGGATATCGTAATTTTTTTTCGTTAAAGTAAGCGATCGCGTGTAGCTTTACCAGGAACACGATAATATAGTGTTTTTCTTCTTATATATATTAATATCGTTATACTCCCCCCCCCCATCTTTCTCCTTCTCTCCTTTCCCCCTTCTCTCTCTCTCTCTCTCTCTCTATCTCTCTCTCAACATTGAATATTTGATTTAATAATTAATAATTAAACTCGATTAATGATATAATTTAATTTATCAACTAATGAGATGTTTTTTTAATATTAGCTCTGGATTGACAAAGATGAAAAATGATCTATTTATTGATCATAATACACTAAAACCGCAGAAAGAAGGTTTTTCTGAAGGTTTATTCAATGATGGTTCAAGAAATCTTGAGCAAGAAATGTTATGTAAGTGGGTATTTCTTACAATTAAAAATATTAATCTTATATATATAATATAATATATTAACTTATATAGTATACTTATATATTATGATTATATATTATATAACTTATATTATGCTTATATAGTTTATATTATATAAATTTAATTAATGATATTATTTTATCAACTAATAAGATGTTTTTTCAATATTTTAGCACTGGATTGACGAAGATGAATGATCTGTTTATTGATCATAATATGACAGAACCACAGAAAGAAGGTTTCTCTGAAGGTTTATTCAATGGTTCAAGAATTCTTGATCAAGATATTTTATGTAAGTGGATATTTTTTAATAATATTAATTATATATATAATATATATTATACATACACAATATATATTATCTATATAAGATTAATATTATTATGAAATATTCACTTACATAACATATCTTGATCAAAACTTCTTGAATCGTCATCGAATGAACCTTCAGAGGAACCTTCTTTCTGCAGTTCTAACATATTATTATCAATAAACATATGATCAATAAACAGATTATTTATCTTTGTTAATTCAGTGCTAAAATATTGAAAAAAACATTTTATTAGTTGATAAATTAAATATCATTAATCAAATTTATTTAATATAAAATATATAAGTTATATAATATATAAATATGATATATAAGTAAAATATATAAGTTAATCTATTTTATATATATTTATATATATATATAATATTTATATATCACATTTATATATTATATAACTTATATAACTTATATATTATATAAATTTGATTAATGATATTATTTAATTTATTAATTAATAACATGCTTTATTAATATTTTAGCACTGAATTGACGAAGATGAATGATGTGTTTATTGATCATAATATGCCAGAACCGCAGAAAGAAGGTTTCTCTGAAGGTTTATTCGATGACGGTTCAAAAAGTCTTGATCAAGAGATGTTATGTAAGTGAATATTTTTTTAATAATATTAATCTTAATATATATATAATATATATAGTATACATACAATATATATTATATATAAGATTAATATTATTAAAAAATATCCACTTACATAACATCTATTGATCCGTCTTCTTGAACCGTCATTGAATAAACCTTCAGAGAAACCTTCTTTCTGCGGTTCTGGCATTTATTATGATCAATAAACAGATCATTCATCTTCGTGAATTCAGTGCATAAATATTAATAAAACATCTTATTAATTGATAAATTAAATTATATCATTAATCAAATTTATATAATATATAAGTATAATATATAAGTTACACACTCTTTTGAGAGAATTTTCTCTTAGAATTTACACTGAAAATCGTGATAATCGTGAAACAATATAATATGGAAAGAATTTTATGAGAATTTCTCTGATTAATATTTATCACAATAAAAATAATAATATCTATCATAATAAAATATAAAATATGTTTAATTAATTTTACTATTCAGTTTAGTAAAATTAATCAATCATGTTTTATATTTTATTATGATAGATATTATTATTATTTTTATTGTGATAAATATTAATCAGAGAAATTCTCATAAAATTCTTTCCATATTATATTGTTTCACGATTACCATGATTTTCAGTGTAAATTCTAAGAGAAAATTCTTTCTGTGTATAATCTTAATAATATTTTGAAAATTAAAAATAAATAAATAAAATCCGAAATTAATGATATTTATATCGATTGCAGTCGGGGAATCTAGCGGTCATGCATTGCGGATAGTGGCGAAAGATTCCAAGTTCAAAGGAAGATCTCCGAGAGTTAGTCTCTAGTGCAACGGGAGAAGTAAATATGGCATATCAACTGGTTGTAGAACGATGAAAAGCTATCACAACTCGAAGAACAATATACATCGTGCATACGATAAATGTTCGGGAATGACACAAGTGCCGGATCTCGATAATTGACCTATACGATGATAATCTGTCATATTTTTCCGATGCGTACATGAATTTCCGAAATAAAAATGCACTAATGGCGGCGGAGTAACTGATATCGCAACTTAAAGAAAACGGCAGAGTGTCGGATATTGCGACGTATTGAAAAAATAGACTTACATACTAGAAAGTCTTGTGACGGGTCTAATTTCGAGACATACAAAGCCGTCCTTTCGGATGACGGTACAATTCTTGTATCTGGCAGAAAGTTGTCACCTCAACCTCGAATTTTTTGTTCCGATTACTAAAGTATCACATTGCGTCAGAATGTCGTACAGAATGATGAACGGTCTCCGCATTTCGCGTTGATATATATTTGTCCGGACTATACAGTGAATGCAATAAATGTTCGAAAATGTCGCGCACACTGACGGAGTGTCGGAATATCGCGGCATTCAACTTACGCGATCGTAATTAACTACATTTTACCAATTAACGCGTATGCACAATAATGTTCGGTGCAATTTGGCGTGAAAAATTGTCGCCACATATTTCGAATTTTCCGCACGAGAGAATCATAGTCTGCCGCCTATCGCGAATATTAAAATATCGAAAGTACAAGACTCATTGCGTCTGGCGTTAATTTATTCGTCTCGGGTATATTACAAAGAGAATATAAGTGTTCGAGAGTACTATGCAAAATAACGGGCGAGTGTTGAATTGGAGAATGACTCGAATCGGGAGTGTCGAATCTAGCAATGGACAATCGTCTCGATTTACCTCCTTGGATTTCGCGGTCGGGCATCTCGCGATTAAGTATATTTTTAATCGTCGTCCATTGCTTCGCGCGTCAGTATCTGTCGCGAGACGTTTGTCATTTTCCAAACGTGTGTTGTGCAGATAAAGAGTACCAAATATAGACGGACTAAAGCAATTGGATTACACGATCACATCGATTACGAGATGATAACGGCGATGCATCAACCGGTGAGCCAATTAATTGTTTGTTTTATTTATGTAATATATGTTTGGCGATATTGGTAAAAACTATATGTATATCGATTCTAGATCTTTTAAATATCACCGTCTTTATATAACGTGAGACGCAAATAATACTTGACCCATAAGAAACACGCAATATAAAATATTTACGTATATGTCGTGACGATATATGTATATTGTTGGTAGGAATCCCTCCTCTTTAAGACTTGAAATCGATTGTATTAAATGATCCATACATCTATCAATCTTGATCTCGACTATTGCAGTTATACAATTACAACGAAATAATGTTACCGATGTCCGCGGTTTATTAGAATGGCTCATACGTTGGACGAGACGACGAGCGTTTCTTCGTGTTGATTTATCCGTCCCGGGTGCATCGTGCGTGCGAAAAGTATTCGGGAACGACTCGCAAAGTGACGGGCGAGAGTCGGATCGCGATAAATCACCTCCCCCGCGTACGTATATATACATATGCATTTCGAATTAGATCGCAGAGTCGTGTGTGTGTGTGAAAATGAACAATGGCGAGAAACTATTATTGTACCTCTGCTAAATGTATGCGGCCATAAAGGAAGAAAAGCAAAATACATGGCTTGACGTCTAGGAGGAGAGTGGCGGTAAAGCGGATATGTAAGGGTGTATTTTCGAGATATAAGTTAACGCGGGCACGATAAAAGCCACTCTAAATAAAGCGGTGTATGTATGGCGATCGCATATACGAGCCGATATAGTATTCGGGAGGTGGAGCTGCAGAGCGTCGCGACGACGGCGACGAAGACGACGACGACGACGTCGACGTCGAACATATTCTATCAGTCTGATAGCTCTCGGTGGGATACCCGAAGGCGGAAGGTTAGAGCGGGCGGTTTGATATCTAATATCGCCCGTGCACCTTTATGTCGTCGGTATCGGTTTATGTTGCCCGGGTAATCTTCGCTTCCCTCAACATCGGGCGGCTAAACTTTCCGCACGTAAGTGGTGCGTCGTGCGATAAATAAAAAACAGGAGGGAAAGAGCGAGCAGTCGATAGAGAAAGTAAAGTAAGTATAAGAAGTGTCTTTTTCTTAAAAAGAAAATAAGTAAAATAATTAAAAAAAAATTTCTAATGAAACATTCTCAATTAAAATTACAGGTCAGAACTTTCAATCGAATTGTAGGACATCACATATGCGGGAGGATGAAATGTAGAATCGTTTTTTTCTTCTCTCAAATGATTCCCAGTTGTGGAGGGCTACCTGTGAAAGACGACGAGCTATTTAACATTCCGCCTCATTTCCCGCCATTTCGCCTTCCCGGCCCCGCTGTCTTCGTCGTCTTCGTCGTCGTCGTCGTCGTTCCAAGGAAACGTTCGCGCTCGATGCGAAAATTGCCTCGCCAAGAATTATTGACTATAAATTACTCGTCTCGCTACACCCTTAGTCTCCGCGCCACACCGTTCCGGGCGTTCTCCACCGTTACTCATGCAAATGACGGCGGAGCCCGTGGGCTCCGAACGCAGCGCTCGCCACTTACTTACCGTTACACGGAGATCTTCGGAAGACGAGCGAAGAGGAAGAGAGAGAGAGGCGTCCGGGTTCCGATATCGGAACAGGGAGAAGGAAGGGAGGATGAAGCGCGAATTGCTGCGAATTTACATTTTATTGCGCGCGCCCGAGACAGACTGCCGGGCTCTCTTTTCGCTCTTTCCCGGATCTTTATTCGTTTCCTATTTACTACGACGTTGCCGACAACATAGACGCCGTATACTTATATACGTCGTCGATCGTCGACACGTATTGTTATTCGAATCGCGCGAAAACGGCTCTCGATCTTCAAAGACGTCGATTAATATAATGAACCGGGGAGCGAAGAGGGTGAAAATGTTGATAGTTAATTTTTGCGTAATCTTTCTACAAAATATAAAATATTCCAATATTATTTTCGCTAATAGAAGTAAAACGATTGTCGGGATTCTTGTTTTTAAATGCGATGGATAAATAGCCGAGATAAATAAATAAATTTGGATCTATTGTTCCCTTTATGGCGAGGAAAGAAGGCGCACGTCGCGTCACGGCGGATCGCGTCGCATCGCGGCTGGTCGGCGGCTATATATGCGGTATACCCGAAGCTAAATTGAATTTTTTTCAATTCATTCCACTTCGCGCGCGGCCGAGACGCTGGTATAGTCAATGGGTATCTGTACGCGACAGCCACACCTATTCGCAGTAAATTCTCATTATTTTTAAATTGGAAATGAGAAGTGTGCCCGCGAAAGAGAAAGAGAGAGAGAGAGAGAGAGAGAGAGAGAGAGAGGAAGAGAGAGTGCGGTCGAGCACCTTCGTCGCGTCGCGCCACGTCGCAACGGGTTGCGCCATTGCATTATTCCACGCCGATGCCTATACCGACGAAGGAAGAGACGCAGAAATTAATTTAATTACGAGCCGGGGTGTCGATAGCAATCACCGTTCCTTCCGGTTAAAGAGCGAGTAAAAAGGGCGAGGTTTTTGAGAGCTTTGACCTACGTGCTATTTTTCTTTAGCGAAAATTCATCATCGAAAAAGCTCCTTATCTGTTCATTCCCTAGGCTAATTTATCTCGACTAGTACAACACAAGCGTGCGCTACACTACGCTATTCGATTTTATATTTAAAAAAATAATATAAAGCTTGTTTAAATCCGATTAATATTTTTTCACAGTAATCAGCTGATAACTGTCAAAAATATTAACATATTTTTATTTTTATAACATATTATTTAAAAAATTAATTAGCAAATTAACGCGTTAATCAGCTGATTTCTGTGAAAAAATATTCATAAAGCAAAAATTTACTAATTAAATTTTAAAATATGTTATAAAAAATTAAAATAGTAATATATTGTAAATAATATGTTATAATATCTTATTTTCGATTAATATTTTTTTACAGAAATCAGCTGATAACTGTGAGTGCTACGAAGGAGCAATGACTGTCGACCAAGAGAGGAGGAGGAGGCCCGGGAAGGCATCGGGCAATAGCGGAGCAACTGTGAGGTACTTATGCAAAATAAATATATAACATAATTTTTGTTATATTTAAGTATCTCTATATATATGTATTTTATTTGTTATTAATTTATACAGGTAAGCATTACTAATAAGCTGCGCACGAGTCTGACCGCGAGATTCTGGAGTGCCGATAGTTTTTCGCATCGTTTTTTCTCATTGCAAGTGCAATGTACGCGAAATACGCGTGTGTCTCACGCGTCGCGTCGGGAGTGCCGTGTAAAGTTTCGCGTGTCGGGAGTGCCGTGTAAAGTGTCGGGCGATCGTAATTATTCGTGTTTTCGCGAGTGTCGTGAGTGCTACCATGGACCAAGAGAGGAGGAGGAGGCCCGGGGAGGCATCGAGCGATAACGAAGCAACTGTGAGGTATGCAAAAAAAAAAATATTTTATTCTAAACTCTTGAGATATTTGATTTCCAGACTTTCAAAACACCCTGTACACACACACACACACACACACACACACACACACACACACACACACACACACATGTACATACATATACATAATAATATATACATATACATAATAATAATTTGAATAATTTGTTTTCAGATTAATGTGCTGTGTACTACAAGTCCGCTACTGCACGTATCGGTGAGTGAGAAATTGCGTTGGCTTTATAGCATTTCTATAGCGGTAATGGGGATGTATGAACCTGGCGTCTTATTTCGTGGAAACTTATAAATAATTAAGAGTTCTGGCTTTATCTTCAATAGTAGAATTATTGAAAATAAAGCCAGAATTGTGAATTATTTATGAGTTTCCACGAAATTATACGCTAGCTTTACACATACATATTATTATTTTAAAATTTAATTAGCAAATTAACGCTTTATTAATATTTTTGATAGAAATTAGCTGATATAATATTTATAATAATTGATTAATATTTTTGATAGAAATTAACTGATAATAAAGCGTTAATTTGCTAATTAAATTTTAAGATAATAATATGTTGAAAATATTAAAATAGAAATATGTTTTAAATAAATATTAAAAGAAAACACATGAAACATTGGTAAAAAAATTGTTTATTATATCGAAGCTTAATTTGCGAAGATTGTTTAATTCAGCTTACAAAATTAACTTTATAAAATTAGACTTAATAAATAATATAAAGAAATTGACTCTCTATATGTGTATACAAAAGAATTTATTGCAACAAAAATGAGTCTACATAATGGCACAAATGTGTAGCAAAAGACGAAGCAATCTTTATTTGAAGAGGGTAAACCTGATGACATGTCTTTAAAATAAAAAACGATTATATAAAACTATGCTCTATTTTCGGTTTAAAATAATAGAAAAAAATATATTTTGATATGATGTTTTTCGACTTCGAGTAAAACTCATTTATTAAATTGGAGCCAAGATACAGTCTGTAGCCGAGGCAGTACTCTTACAATTATAAGATAATATCTAATATCTGTTGAAAAATAAAAATTCAACTAGATTGTTAATAGTAGTATAAATCGAGAGTATTAGGTATTTCGTCGCACTTAAAGTATATACTTTTTTTTTCGTTTATAATATTGAATTTAATAGCGCATCATAATACTTACATGAATCGAAAATCATATATGATTATTCTTCGAAGCCTTTTTAAAGAATATAGGTAATATTATAGCTCTTTAAAAGGAACATGATTCGTTTGACAAAAAGTATCGGCCTTGACGAGAATAGCTATATGAAAAGAATCTTTCTCATTTTTATACGTGCCTTGTCATTTTCATCTAATTAGTGACTAAAAAAATTATACGTTAGTGTACAAAAACTAATTAAATATGTAGTAAAAGAGATATCTGTTTTATTTCTATTTGTGAACATCTAAAGGGACTTTAAAATGTATACACATTCCGATTATCTCTGTCCAGCCCAACGATAATCTTTAGCATCGTAGATTTTGTTTGAAATTAATTAATATCGTTTGTGTATGTATATATATATATATATATATATATATATTTTATATATATGTATATGTGTGTGTGTAGGTGAGCTATATATATTTATCTGATAATTTATATAGCTGTACATTCTATAATTCTACAATTTTGTTGTACACTATTACTTATATGATATATTATTTAATCAGATATAATAAGAAATGAAACACAAATTTGCTTTTATCCCAGCAGGAAATTTGATATGATAGGAATAAATATGGGCTAGAAAGAGTTAAAAATTTACTTTAGATATAGTGTTTTCTGAATTTCAAGACCATAGCACATAAAAAAAAATATAAGCAGTAAGCAAATCGATTAATTACAGTCGAGCATCTTCGATCTCCATATCATTCTCGAGGTTTTTTTTCTTTACATACTATGGCCTATATAAAGTAGATGATATACCATCATCATAAATATGACTAAATTCTTTGATAAATAATGAGAAATTGTTTCAATAAATATATAATCTTTGTGCAACAAATGTTTCAAATATATTACTGCAACATTTAAATAATAACATAATTTCTAACTTTTCTGTAACTATAACTCACATTAAACTACCTATTCTATTATTATAGCAGTAGACGATTTTTTTTCACTGAAAGTACATGTTTCTTCCCTATTTTGTGTACCGACATTCGTAATTCGGGCATTAACAAATCTCCGCTGCTTAGGATACTTTATATTTTATTTTGAATGTATCTTATCTACCATTGAACTGCTTACATACTGAGTGTCGGGTATCCGAGGAATAATAATTCTAGACATATGTAGGATAGTGAAACGTCTGTCAGAGTTAGCAGTTTAGCTAAAACAGGATCGTAATTCAGAATCATTTCCAATCTGCGCACTCTCACAAACGTATTACAAATTCAGCATCAATATGGATTTCAACTACAGTTCGTACATCTCGACGAACGAGCTCGCGCTCTTTTTTGTACTAATAATCAATAGTGAAGACATCCCGTGATAAAGAGTGTAATGGGACAACGGATTTCTATACGTGTATTATATTGTCCAAGGGAAATTATATATCATGAGCTCGAATCAATTCGAAAAATGCAATTCTAATTAATCTTCTGCGGGCATATTAAGTATACTAGTGATTAGTACCATTAACATCGACTATACAATTATTGCTATGGAAGCAGTACGACGATTCAGAGCCCCGATAAATTCAAATGAACTTATCCATATGTTTATGCACATGTATGTACATATGTATGTGTATATACATATATATAAACATACATATAATACATATACATATGATACATATGATCAAATATATATATATATTTTATATTGTCTTTAATTAATCTGAATAAGACTATATATATAGTGTTAAAATTACAGTAGTAGATTTCACGTCACTTTAATGTAATGTAAATTCAGTTGAATTTATCATCGGCATTGAAATAGCGTAACTCATAATACATTGTTATATAAACAGCTTTATAACGCAGAATCTGTTCTACGGTATCTATCTCTCTTTGTATATACATAGCATACTAGCGATACTACAATCGATAACAACTAATACATTCTTATCAGCGTGGCGAGTGCAGCAGCTATTACAACCTGCGCACAACCCGCCATTCTGGATAAAATATATTTCATTGCATTCAACTTTTATCCAATACTTTTCTCTCACCGAAAAATTAACTAAATTTATTGTCAATACATTCGGAATGGTGTCACTGTGCCGTCTTGCCTGCGTTCATAACTTCCTTAAAAGTATGCATAAAATCGTTTCTATCGAGCCTAACAAATCTCCCTTTTACACTCGATGAACTTGTAAGAATCGCATTGGTCACATTTTATTTTATTCCTTAACGTATATATATATATTTACGAAATGATCTACGATCGCGTACCGAATAAATACTTAGATACAAGTCAGCTTACAATGTACACGATTATAAAATTTACATCGCGGAATAAGAATTATTAGTCAATAACAATTCTTTTCTACAATACGTTTACTACACTGCAAATTTTAGTTGCATTGTTAATATATTATATGAGTAACCATGTGTGTATATCTCATTCCAATATATCTTCTCTCTTATAACACATATATAATATTAATCTAAGAACTCATATATAATATATATATGTAAGTACTATTTTTTTTTTTTTAGAGAATTTAAAACTAATGCGATTCTTAGCATTCATTCGATTCTACATATTCAGAAGTGCTTAAACTTTGCAACAATGTGGTATTCACATAAATACTTATTGGCAATTCTTTGCTGAGAAGCAAACAAGGCAAGGCGCCATTAAACAACGTTCACAGGACGTCCGAATGAATTAACGAGTGCCACCGGTTAAAAGGCGAATTATTACATAATTGCTTATATTGACTCGTATATACTCTCAATCATCTTTTTGCATAAGTACTTTATATTTTATATAAGTATAATTATACGTGTACGTGTGTCGTACAACATCCGCGCAAATTCATCACGACAAAACCGTAATCTCCATCTCGCCGACGTCCCTCTTTTATTCATCCGTACGTAAAGATCTATAATAACATTTGAGAAATCACCGCTATAATTATTCGCTTTGAAATATATTTTTTCGCGCTTATTTTTTTTTTCCTGTTACAGAATGTGCGTGTGTACCACCTGTGCGTCGCACAGGTGATCGCATATGAGATGTACATATAATATATCTCCCTTATCCTTCTCATTTGTGTAGATGTTTCTCGTGTGTGCGTGTATGAGGATCGTAATACGCGTCTAACTTTTAGTTTCTTAATACGACAAAACTCATAGACGAGAAACGTGAACGCTAAATAATTAAAGAAACGTGTGCCATTTCACCGGGCTCGGGCCGAATTACGTCCTCATAGCTGGTACCATTTCTTGTCTTTGTACTTGAGCATCAATCCGTGAGCGCCCTGCGAAAAGTTCTCAGCCTCCGACATCATGCGCGCGGTTCGATCCTCGAGCTGCGATAACTTCTCACCGCGTTCCACAACCATTTGATGTGCAATATTTACTTCTCCCGTTGCGCTAGAGACTCGCTCTCGGATAGCCTCGTTTGGTCCTGGAATGTGTTTTGCCACTGTGCGCGATGCACGACCGCTAGATTCCCCGACTGCAATCGGTATCGATGTAGACATTAATTTCGGAACTTGCTTATTTTTTTATTTAAAAAAAAATTTTCTTTAAATATCCACTTACATAACTCCTCTCGATCGAGGCTTCTCGAACCGCCACCGAATAAACCTTTAAAGAAACCTTCTTTAGGCGGTTCTGGCATATCATGACCAATGAATAAATCACCCATCATCTCCGTCAATTCAGCGCTAAAAAATTTTTAAAAAGTCATATTAATTGAAAAATTAAATTATATTAGGTAAAATTAATTATTAAATCAAATATTTAATGTTCAAAGAAAGATAGAATATCAATATTAAAAGTAGTAGTTATTTTTTATTTTATTAAAGTAAAAGTAAAACACGGATATGTAAAACAATACCAGAATTCACTCGAAACGGAGAACTTCTGAATTTCCATAGGTGAAGAAAGATGTAAACCATGGCCTCGATTGCTGAAGCAAAGCGTCTTTGCGATCCTGCAAAAAAATGCACAAGCCAGCTTTACTGCAATGCGTTATTTCATAACTTATATATATTATATGAAAAATGGCAATATCAGGGTACAACTGTAAAAGAGTGTCGAGTGTGCGGTTTTATACATAGCACAAAGCTCTGGTAGGCAATAAAAACCAGTTTGTAGATAGTTATTGAGGGTTTAAATCGCGCGAGATACGTTTTCGTGAAACTAGTAGGAAACAAAGCTGGTGGTAAAATTGTGAAATCGAAAGAAGATAGTATGTGGCACGCAAGGCACATTGTGTGTTGTGTAAAGGTTTTACATATGGTGAGCTGTATTTCATAGATGACTTACTGATCGGTATCGCCATTAACAAAGAGTTGATGACCCCATATGCTCAACATGGGGTCTACAATGCCGTGTTTTGTAGTCTGAAAACTGTTAGAGATTACAGAGACAGGAGGAAAGTGAGCGCTCGACCATACACGGATTAATATAAGATTTACGTTATATTATTATCTTTTTTTTTTTTACGTTATTATAATTAGCATTAACCCTTAAAACGCACAGCTAGCCCAATTATTTTTTCAAAGTGAGTATGTTCGCACGAATATATTTCATTTTTTCTTTTGTATATGTATAGAAAAATTTGTAAGTGAAAAAGACGAGAAAATGAGAAATGTTGCCTGAAAGTCCGTATAGTGTAGTGCCAGATTTTGCTAAATAGAAATCGTAAATATATGATGAAATAAAGATATTTTCAAGTAGAAAGATTAGAACTTGCATAGATGAAGAATTGCCATAAAAAGCTAATTTTATATCGCGTGATTATGAAATATTGTGCAAAAGAACGTAATCAAAAACTGAAACGGAAAATATTTTCATTTTAATGTAGCGTAAACACTACTTAGCAAATTCGCATTTTCATTCGTTTCATAATGCATTCTCTGCAAATGTAGCATATACATATATGCTTCAAGATAAAGAAGTGCAGTAGAAGTGCTCGTAGAAAATACTACATATGAAACATGCTCTCAAATTGTGTTAAGGGTTAACGAGTGCACTTATTGCAGATAAAAGTCACATGCGGCATCGTTAATTGTTATTAATTCACTTCTTAATAGATAATCATACATATTATATATATAAAAGTAATATAAATATAACACATATAAATATGTGAAATTCATTGCTATTCTTTGTATATTCTATATGATATTTCATAAATATAAGTTATTAACATCGATAAAAAAACGTAAATTCTTAAATAACTCCTAGACATTCGCGTAATTTCTACTTAATATATAAAAATATATAAAAATATTTTCCAGATGTGTGCCACATTTATTTCTAAAAATATTCGGTCTTATATACACACGCAAACTCATGTTTTTAATTTTTTTTTTACATTTACTTACGCACAGGTTATTTTATGAATTAGTTATAATACAATAACAACAATTGTAAATAAATAAAACTTGAGATATTTAATGACTGCACACTTCTAGAAAAAATTGTACACACACAATTAGTATAAAATTTTATAGAAAATTGTAACAAATTGAAATATTCTCTTGAGTGAAAATAAGTACCTGATAATTATATCTTTACGTACGTCACAGTATATCTGGTATCTTTCGGTACTTTGCCTAAATCTAGTTGATGAATTTCAAATTTGCGTCGTTTATTCTACTGCGAGTAAATATAAAATTTAAGCGACGATAAGAGAATAAGCAAGATTTTAATAAGATTTATCAATTTCATGCGTCGAAATATTAATAAAATATCTAAAAAATAAATGTTTAACTATATAAACAGAGCAGATAAATCTGGCGACAGATGCTTTAAATATAGATTTAAAAATTTTTTCTGCAGCAAATAAACCTTTGCTTATAAATAATACATAATTTGCGGTCATCGTCTTTAATAAAAAAATCTCTGAATTCTTCTTTCTTTTTTACCTTTTAAAAGCTATCTCCTATTTTGTGTTTTCTAATGAGAAGCAATTATTACGTATATATATATCACGTTTAAAAATCTCGCAATTTAATACGATATATCCATCTTTCAACCTATCAATTTTAATTTCTCTGTAAAACATTAGAACTATAAATAAACTTTTATTTAATTAAAAAATTTGTTAACAAGTGGAAGAAGATACTTACTTAAAAAAGAAATTTCTTCTAATTTTTATCAATTCATAGTTTCTTTTTATATATTCTTTTGCTTTTTAAGATATTTTTAACGTAAGATTATAATCGATTATAATAAAAATAATTTTTATGCAAATTTAATTAGAATCCTTTGAAAACAAATTAACCGATTTCAAAATATTATTGTATTTGAAAAAATATAGCAAATTATTATATATATTAATATTATTGGCACTGTGTATTTACAATTGAATTTATTTAATTAATTAATAATTGAATCATAATTTATAATTGAATCATAAATAAATATGCGACAAACGTATATTATATTTTAATATATGTATGTTGTTTATAATTCTGAATTGTATGGTATGTGAAATACTTTTAATATTTTTTAATATATATATATATATATATATATATATATATATATTATAATACTATGTATGTACTATTGTACTATTTATTATAATAGTACATTATATATATAAGAATTAAAAAATGTAGAAATTTTTGCAATATTAGATATTAATAGCGTATAGTGCAACGCATCATGTGCAAATATTATCACTATATTGCTTTGATAGAGCTAAAATAACAAAATTAGAAAAAGAGATAGTTGCTGTTCTTACCTCAAGTCTGTAAGAGGTAGAAAATCAACGTCTATCAGCGGTTTAAGGCTAGGCAGACTGTACGTCGTGATGTGACCGTTGGAAACATAACATACCAGACAGACATTATCTAGACAGAAATGTTTGGAAAATGAGGCTCTCCGCGAACGAATTACATATCTTAAAATAATTACATGGCAAACATAATAATAAGTCTAAATGACAGTTATATCTCTATTATATCTATATTCGCTTTATGTAAAAAATATAGATTGTACCTTTCAATGATGTAACCTCTGCTTTAATTACGATATGAGTCTCCGCCAGTTGTTGCCTATATACACAATTTTGGGAGGGTAACGCCACAACTCTCGCTTGCTTTTCCGATGCAAGCACAACAAATTGCCTGTCTTCAAAATTATCCCCGCTGACTTGTGTGTTCGCCGAAGGTGACATTCGGCTATTGATACATTTCCCTTGACTCTCTTTAATAAAAATCCATTTGATTAATATAACATATATTTCACATGAAAAACTCTCTTATATATTACATACATAATGCATCCTATACGTAATATATATGTCATGTTGATATATATTATTATACATAACATTTATATATTACATAGGATTCTTTTAGAATGCACATGAAAATCACAGAAAAAATACGAGCTATATTTCTATATTAATTTTTGTTCTCACATATATATAATTATTAATGGAAATGAAACTTACTGTTGCGTTCCTTGCCATCCGTGTTTTCGTCTTTCCAAGACTCGAATAAATATGGAATCAGAACGCCGTTGCAATCTAAGAACGACATGGACAGGATACAACCCTTGAGTTTGAAAGTAGATCCATCTGTGCAAAATCAAATCCATATTAAAATTTATATTACATATGCTCGAGCGATTTTAAACAAAAAGATTATACTGTGATTTTTAAGATAATGATTATATATTTTATTAAACACTGAGAATATATAATAAAGAAGTTTTGCTTACTACAAGTAGACACAACCACTGGATGAGCATGACGTTCGCCATGGGCAGGTGTATTGAATACAACAGTCTGTACAGATCCCAGAGACGTGCCAATCCACAAAGTTGGCATGCCGTTTGTATCTTAAAAAAAAGAAAAAAAAAAAAAAAAGTTTAATTGCAAATTTCCTCCGCGTTAAATTATTGCAAAATAATAATTTACTAGCATCGTAAAAAAAAGGAAAAATTATAATATAATTAATTCTTTAGTATTCGTAAATCACTTTAAGCGATGTCTCTCGTCAACCAGAGCGAGAATTAATAATTATTTGATTCGTCAAATTAATTTCGGCATTAATAAGGAAAATTAATATATGTATAAGTACATAATATATGCAAACGCGGACATGCGTAAAATAAAAATAATTCATGAATTAAAAAAATCAATTTCTTGTTAAAAATTATTAAACTAACTTGCGTACCGTTTTTTTTCGTATAAGAATCCGCAAATGTAAGGCAGCTTATGGTTTCTGTGGTGATATTTTCGAGGGACGACATACTCGAACTCCTTGATCGTTGGAAGGAACCATCGAATTTGTCTACCCGACCAGCGATCCCAAAAGAAAATTCTCGATTATTTATATAGAATAAGAATGTTCCATTTCTTTTTGGGCTACTAAAAAGCATGCACAATAACTATTGAAATTATTTTCGACACGCTTACATCATTTTTACGTAGTGTATATATCGCAAAGTGTAACTAGCGGAATCAGAACATTTATCAGAGACAGAGCGCAGCTTCAAGAGGACAGTAATAATAATAATGATCGTGACGATGAGAAATGCTCATTATGACGACGACGACGATGACGATGACAATAATAATAATAATAACAGCGACAGCAACAACAACAACTATCACGATTAGTGTTTCTCGACTGCAGTTCACATATTAATTATCCTTCGCAGACTTTGGACTTATCAGGACTTATGAATATATCAAATCAGTTGTAAATTTACACAAACACATACACACTAGGACGCATACAAGTTCACATGTACGCACACACACATGTATACTATCGTGTTCAGTTAGCGTAAAATTATATTAGAAATTAGAGTATAGAAAGAATATTTGTTCGCAGACTCAGTTAATCTCATATATATAAGTAAGCTAAGAAAAATTACTCTTGCATGCACGCGTAAAATATTCGGGGGGCGATCTTCAGATTGTGTGGTGACGAAAATATCATCACATAAAAATCAGTCAAAAGTTCTCGTAGTACAAACAAAAATTAGGCCAAACCAATGCATTTCGTGTAAGCCTAGAACAATTTAAAGATAAAATTTGTATAAGATGCCTTATATATATTTTCAATCATAAGCAGTTTTGCAAAAGTAACAATCGGAATATATAATCGAATATACGTTAAACAATGTATCGCTTTCTGAATGTAATTCTTTCAGCACAGCACTTAATGTCATATGATATAAAATTGAAGTTTAATAGATATAATAGTCGTGCTGCACATGTATAATGAATGTAGTCATATTGTTTCGTAAATTTATTTCATCCTGTACATTTTTCATTAGATGATGTACACATTTCAAATTAGGAGCGATACGAATAAATCAAGATTATTTATAAAAAAAAGTTTCAAGTTTCATAGCGCTATTATGGCGCAAAACAAATCGCGTTTTAAAGGAGTTGAATAAAAATCGTTAAAATTTTTGTATAATAACACGATTAAAGATAGCGTTAATATACGACAGACAAGTCGTTTTACAAATGCGGAGAAAACGATAAGCTTTAAAGAAGTAAAGATGTGTACTGTTCGAGTCTATAATATGTTGAGACGTAATATTTTGTCCCACCGACATTTTTGCACATTTTGTGAAGCTTGTAAAGTCCGTCTTATTATCGGTATATTCACACAGGGTGCGTCTTAGATTGTGCATCGAGCTGAGAAGTAGTTATTTGAGATGCAACGTTATAGACCACATCTATAAAAGAAGCAGAAATCAAAAGCTTGCCACATAGGCGAAAACGAAAAGAGTAGGAAAGAGTATCTCTTTTCGAGAGTGTGCAGTGTGACAACTAGAGATCACGCAGTCCAGACAGAGAGTGTGCCATTTTGTGTTTATTTAGAAAAGATCCACTAAAGAGCATGTACAAGTCAGAAAGAAAGAGATGCATCGTAGAGAGAGAAGTCACTATCGAAGTCGCTTTCACAATCAGATGAGTAAAGACCAGACAGTATCTATTGATTCTAGACAATAGAAAAACGTATGTCGTGCTGCAAGAATCTCGGGAACAACGTTGCTAATGATTTTACAAATTATAAAAAAAGAAAAAGTTATTAAAAAATTTCTATTTTCAAGATTATTAGTTTTAAAATCAATCCAAGAAAAAAAATTTATTTTATAGAGTAAAGAGATAGAGTAATATAAATATTGCCTTGGAAAAATAGATGTATGATATAATGTACAAAAATTGATTGTTGATGTACAAGAATATATGTATATTTTTCTATATATTATTAATTAATTTTCTGATATATATTTATATAAGAGCAACGTTGCGCGAAAGATCCGGCACTTTCCACGGTTAAAAAATTTGATCCGAGAAGAATCGTTCTATTGATAAAAAAAAACAAACTAAAAGTCAAGCGATCAGAGAAGAATAGCTTTTCCATTCGATGTCATTCGATGTCACAGAGAGAAAGAGAATAATATATCGTCTACGTATAGTAGTTCATACATATATAAATAATTAAAGTTACAATTAACTGTCGACACAATACTACCAAAGCTGCTATACTGTCTGGTATTGGTGAGGATATTCTGGTAGTTCAAAGACGCTTGAGGGACGGCTGAGGAGCAACTTCTCATCTCCGTGCTACGCTGAGCGTAGAATAGCGAGACTGTCGGAAAAGCGGCGGCAGCGCCCGAGGCGGAATCCACCTCGAAGTGGCTGGTAGCGGTGCTCAGACACTTCTGGAGTTTCCTTATACCCAGGGCGCGCGGGTGACGTTGATCTAACGTCACACCCTTGCGAGACACTTGCATATTAATTTCCTCCTCGGTACCGCTAATCGCGCCGGCGGCGGCATTACGAGTACCCGAGCGGGTTACGCAAGCACCAGCATTAGAACCTCCACCACCGTCACTATTGTAGGCGCCGTTGCTGCCACCGTCGCCGCCGCCGCCACCGCCGCCGCCGCCGCCGCCGCCGCCGCCGCCGCCTCCGCCTCCGCCTCCGCCTCCGCCTCCGCCTCCGCCGCCGCCTCCGGTGCTACAACCATCACTATTATCACCATTGTCACCTCTCTCACCACCAACACCCACTGTACTTCTTCCTGTCACCGGCAATACGCACATCCCGTTCATCTACAAATCAGTGACAAGTCAAATGTAGAGAAAGTATACGACTTGGTCGCTGCTTTCGTTTATAAAGCAAATTTATGTGGACTTTTTATATGAAAATGAGCGCGGAATTCTATCAAGCTTCCATCAAAACGAGAAAACAGAACGTATGATAAATTAATTTCCATTAAAATAAATTTTATTTTATCATTTTCAGTTAGTGGATTATTATGTTATATAAGCTCACGTTGTCTACGTATTTTACGCGTTCTACTTTATCGTTTGTTCTATAAAAACTTCTTTTTTATTACGATATTGATTAATTAAGAAATATAAAACTAAAGCACTCAACATATAAGCGTAATAGAAACATGAAAAATATCAAATAAAATATCAAACGAAATAGCAGAGACGTATTATAATTTATATTTAAAAATATTAAGTCATAAATGTATCATTAGTTCACGTTAACGTATACAATAAGGCAAAATATATTACGGAAAAATTTTAATTATCTAAACATATTTATAAATTCTTCTCATGTAAAGCTACATATTATGCATATGGTTTCCCACCCTAAAATTGAAGACTTCATTAAATGTAGTAATAAAGCTGAATAGCTGGCGAGAAAAGAAATGGTTAATAATTACTTTTTTGGGGGTTGTCTCATAATATTTACCAACAATCATTATATTGTTCTCTATTAAATGACACATGTATGCGCGAAAGCGTTTCAGTAAAGAAACACTTTATTTGTTCTTTTCATTAAAACATTCTCGTACGTTGGAATTCACAACACATCGGAGGCATTCTTTTCATGTTTGATAACAATGATAAATCTTCATTTCGAGAGAATCCTACTTAAGAAACAATGATTCGTCAGAATCAATCACATCGAAAATAGCGTGATAAAAGTTTGCGTCAAAATAAATGTTTGTGTAAAAGTAATGTCCATTTCTATTAGACGGAAAAGGTCAGGAGATTAATTTTTTTTCCATCTTATGACTGTATGTTTTGTCGCACCAGAAACGACAGACATCCCTCGATAAAGACAGATCGAAAACACTTTCGTTCAGTCGACTGGGCTTTGCTTCGACTATTCGAAAGACGATTTATCGAGCAAATTTGTGTGTGAAATAACATTTGTTGTCATTGTTGTTGTCTGCACTGGGGATGACGTTATGGAAGATCTCGTTGAGAGAAAAAAAATGATAAATGCCTGCTCGTGTATGCACATCATGTTGCTCGCTATGTGGAATATCAGAATATTATGCAGAGTCCTCTATAGTAGTCAGTCAATGTCGAGATAGAAATTTGAAAGGGTTGGACTCACAAAAAATGTCCTGTCAGCAGCGTTTATATAACGCGCATTAAATATAATATAATTTCACGCCTTAATCTAATCGATAAAAGAAAATAACTTTGTCTTGTTGTCATTGATGATGCCACGATCATCAGTGTTGTTATTATTATTACTATTGCTATTTGCGTGCAAACCATCGAAAAAATTTCCAAAAGCTTTGAAAGCAATGTTGTACCGAGAGAAAGGTGTCTGTAGATAATATACTCGTACGTTGGAAAGTAAGAAGAGAAAAATCATGATAATTATGCATGTAGATTTGAAGACAAGCGGAAGTCGATCGTATATTCGAGAAATATGTTAATAGTATATACGAATAGAATCCGATTTTTGGATTATTGTAACCAAGCTAGATAGGATGATAAGAACACTGCCTATTAATTTGTAATGTGTATCATACATCTTGACTGAGATCTTGGCGTCAAGGTGTGTACTTTTCTCTCGGTGATAAAGACAACTGCGAAAATATGAAAAACCTTGTTTTTACCTGAATCGAGCTTGCTGTCGGGGAAGACCGCAAAATTGATTTGAACCTGAAAAAGTGTTAAAGTAGAATCTCTTCAAATTCGTATTGTACAGTGTAAAGTGTAGATAGAGGACTTGGCGCCGGTACGAACGGGGTCGTGTTATTTCCTGTTGATATTCCCGCGGGAGGAGGGGGTATTTCCCATATTTTGCGAGCATAAGAACAATGTTTACAAGGCATAAACGTAGCCATAAAATTTGGAAGTTGACACAAATGGATATACCAAGGATTACCAAGACCAAACAGGAGGCGATGCACTTTCCAAATATTTACTACGCATTCCAGGTATATATTGGTAACCTAGGGGTGGGAATAACTAGAAAAATCTTAAGTATATATACGGTGAATCCCGACCTATTGACCTATCGAGATCACCAACGCGAATGAATTGCATACTAAGAACGGTTCGGCAAGATAATGCTTTATGAAAAGGCAATCGATGCAGTTTAGTGAAGCATTCTTGAACATTCTTTAAAATGTATTCTTAAAATAAAATCAGAAACGTCACATTTACATATAAATTGAATATACGCCCAGAGATATTTGCATCTGAGAAATTTTTAGTTGCATATCTTACGGCGTAATTTATATTTCGTAGATAATCTTAAACGCTTGTAGTCTTTACGCACAGTATAAGAACTTGTAATATTACAACAAATCCGAGTACTGATTTTATCATTTAAATTTGAAAATTTGTGATTTACACGTAGAGGCATCTTTCTGATCAAAATCAGGAATTACATTTTAAAGAATTATTATTATTTCGACATACATCGCGTTGTATTATCCTCTAGCAGAGAATATTGTCTGCACTCTTCTAATTAATTATAAGGCCTTTTCTTCATAACCGAAGAAACGTCGACACATTTCGAACGAGCCTAATCATAACTATCGATGAATTTATTGACTGACCATTATATTAGACTCTACATCTATCTTGCGTGACCAAATTACACAGCACAGTCTCTCTTATTCCACATAACTATATAAATATTTATCTTACAAGAAAAATATCTATCAATCAATTACTTTGCGTTTTAGTTAATCTCGCAATCGATAATATCTACCAAGCTTCTGCTAGCAAAAACCTTTTTCAAGAGTTTAATTATTCATTTCTATCATATTTAATATATTGAAAACGAACACTCAGAGAGAAATTGGAATTGTAGAATTTAAATAAACATAATAAAGAATATATTAGAGATGTATAGTAACTTTTAGTAATTTTCATATTGCACGTGTTCAAATATACGCAACACATGCTCTTTAGAAACATAATAAACACGAGATAAATTGCTACCGTTCATTTTCTTTTTAATGACATATAGAAATGTCTATTAACAATATTTAGATTGCATTATAATAGCGCTGCTATTTCATCAATATGCATTTATATTCGACATGCAATAAGTAAAGAATACTTATAACGGATATAACTAGAAATTTGCGAGCTATTTTATTCAATTTTATGTATATGTGAATATTTATCAGATTTATGTGATTTATTATATGTGGCAAAAAATTTGAAAATTGTTAGTATTTAATACTTGTTTGTTTCTTTAAAACATGTATCGTTAATCGTTAGTAATGTTTAAAGCTATTAAGAGTTATCGCAACGATTTGCAAGAGTACACATGTGTTAGAAGCTATTATTGTTATTTAAGTATTGACTGATTCACCTAAATATTAATTGTTTCACATAAACCTTTGATGATGACATGTTATAATGAAAGCCAATATTGAGTAAGAAAATGATTTCATATTTTTCGTGAAATTATATATAAAAGGATTAAAAATTGAAATAATTAAAAATATTTTAATTTTCTTCACAATATATAATGTACAAATATACAAATCGATAATAACAAATTCTCAATTGAAATATAGGGAAAAAGAGAGATATATATTCACTCCATTAAGATTAGTAATAGCTTTACTTTGCTTTAAAATTAAATGAATATAGAGTTTAGTAAAATGTGCATAATTAAATATTGGCAATTGAATGATTTACTTGAGTTTATAATTTATTACAATTTTTACCCAATCTTGGCAGCGATGCAATTAATATGAGTTGTGTTAACGTTTCCTCTGGAAATAATCATGAACGCATCTAAGAGCATCCTAGGCTTTCTATTAAAAAAAAAAAGAGGCAGAAGCACGTCCAGAACCAGCCGAGCTCTCTCTATGGTTAGTCTACACCCACCACATGTTCTCAATCACAGATACAAATGCAGTTTCATTGTTAATCGCATGTTTCCCGATCGAGGAATATTTCGACCGCTAGTAAGATTAATTGCACGCACACATTCACATTTAACGTGAAAATCTAACGAAGTAATATATCTCTAAGGACACACGGACGACACAAAACGCTTTTCTACGTTAGATATAAAAACTTACTGAATCTTCTTATAAGATTGCAGGTGAACGATTCGGAGGTAGCGTTCTCTTCGCATCTTAGGTCACAAACGGTCGTCTCGTTCTTGGAAAATTTCAGATTCGGCACCGAAAGCAAGCGGCCCTCTCTCTTTGCCTGTTTGAGCTTGGCGATACGTTTCAATCGCGGCGGTTTTACATCGTGTTCGGGCAAAGACAGATTCATTGGTCTCACTGCTTCGGTTTTCACGCCGACATTGCCGTCGTTTATTATCATTCTTTCGGTCTCGTTTTCACTCACAGGGCTTCTAGCCTCTTGGATCTCTCGCTTCCTGTCGTCGATCTGAGGACTCTCGCGTCCCGGAGATTGACTCTCCGGCGACAAAGAGGATTCAGAGTCGACACTTTCGACCGGCGACAGCGAACGACTCGTGCTGGCCGTTTCGTTGACATTGCAGTAAAATGTGGAAGACTTTTGATTGCCAGTATCGCTGCTTGTCTGCTGGCATTGGGGTACTTGCATGAGCCCCGATGACGAGTTCTTTTGAAAACATAAAGACGTACATTGTAAACGTAAAACGACATTAGATTCACGAGAAGAGAAGCAAAAAGTATACCGTTATCCATTACAAAAAGCAATTTCTGGTATAAGCGCACAAAATTAACTTTTTTTTTTCTATACGAAAGATATTCTTTTTATAATCAAATAATTTATCATAGAGAAAGATAATTTGGATGTTTTCTTTATAAAATTACGAAATTAGAATTAAAAAAGAGAAAGAGTCTCAATGTTTTTTTATGTACTTCAGTATTGCACTTAAGAACATATACATATGTACATATAGATGTTGCAAAGATATGCTGCACTACAAGCTAACTTGTGTACGTACAATTAAAATGCCATAAAGTTTAAATATTTCGCGAAAAACCGATAGCAGTGACAACACAAAAAAAACTTAAAATTATTGTGACTTTTGTTAATTACATAAAGCACGTATTAAAAAACATACAAGTACCCCATCGTTCTGAGAAGACACCGAGGACGGTGTAAAAGTATTTTTGATCTTCAGATCAACCTTGCTCAGTTGTCTCTTGAGACTAAATCCCTTCTTCCATCCTTGACTTTTTTGGCACTCGTCGTCGTTCCCCGTTTTATTGTGTTCGTTCGTGGATTCCTCTCCACTCAATTTATCGCTATTGTTTCCGGTCTGACTCTCATTCCGAAGACATACTTGTTGAGTTGAATCTGCCACCCTTGTAACTACCGGCTCGGATTCCATCGCGGATTCTCGTTGACTCTGATGAATTTAAGATGTTGGATTTTGCACAATAAAAAAAAATCAGTTCGCAGGTAAAAAGAGATTTTATATATATATAAAATAGTGAACCTAATTCTAAAAACAATTGTATTAAAAAATCATCATTATATAATTTTCGCGTTCGTGTTCCGTAAGTGTCCACTAATAGTGGTGTAGACTAATCCCTTATTATCGTGCTGTTATATGATCTGCCGTGTCTGAAAACGCGTGAAACATGCCTAAGAACAAGCATAATGTCAAATTCAAATTGAAAAGCTATCGCAAACATATGGTCACTTGTCACTTCCCAAGCTCGTGAAAATCTTATCGAAGAGTGCAGACAGATGAATAATTATATATATATTTTTTTAAATGAATCAATCTGTCTGTCTATAAGAGTTAATAAAATGCCTAAGATGCTCGTAGAAACGTAGGCCTTTGTATTTATAATATCGCTAGTCAATGGAATGTATTTTATAGAAACGAAGATTATACATTTGTCAAATTAAATATCGAATTGATTTTGTTTCTTTTAACTATTATTCGCAATGTTAAATAAATTTCCTAAGTGTATATGAGTTATCTCAAAATTTCAATATTTGTTGCACTTATTGAATCGTTATTGAGAAAGAGTGAGAGAGAGAGAGAGAGATCGAATTCAAGAGATAACGCGTACCATCATATGATTTGTCTAATATGATTCACATAAATGGAAAGATACGATTTTAATCACTGACATTTTTACGTATGATTTATAATTCTTGCTGTAGAAAATATCTACTCGATAAGAAAATAGCAAGTAAGATCATAAATATTGATTCTCTTGACGATACTAGAAATCTTTAAAAAATAATTTACGACGAAGAATATGCGATACGACATCAGCTTATACATATAGCTGAGTTAGCGTATACACATTTCATATCTGTGTGTGCATTTGTGGTCAAGTTATAAATCTTATCTACATATTCGCGTATAAAATAAAGAAAAAGAGAGATTCAACAAAATTACATTGATAATATATGTACTAACATTTACATTTACTAAGCATGCGAGTACATGTAAATATTGCTGGAAGATAATTGGATACTGGCTTTATAAAATAGTTCTGTAAGAACAGTTGTACCATTTGTCTGATAATATAATTCCCGTTTAACTTGCTTTAAAGCATAAACGAAAAGTTAGAGATGATCTTAAACAATGCATGTATGCATTACATCAGTAAGATGACAGTACTAGGCGCTGATAAAGGTAGGACAAGCATGTAGAGAACACGTGTTATAAAAATATTACATATCGGATATATTGCAAGTTTGCACAAATTTACTTTTACAATCAAGGCGGGGAATTAAATTATAATCTTTAATGATATTCACAAAATTTTGGACTGTAAAAAACGAAGTACAGTGATTTAGTTTGGCTCAAGGTTTAAAAACTTGAAATTTAATAAAAATATATGTCAAATCTGTGTCAAAGCTTCTAGAGAACATTCTCAATATTAAAACTTCCAATCAAATGTTGTTTCTAATCACGAAAACATTACAAAATGTTCTATTTTACTCGTAACACATTTGTGTATGGATATATCTTTAATCACCTGCTAGATATCTCATCAATAATTGAGCAATGCTGACATTTACTGATGTGATGTATATACGTAGCTGAAACATGTTATGATTATTATTAAATAAACACTTTTTTTATGCTAATAAACACACTGTACACACATTAAGAATATATTCTTCTTTGTAAAAATATTGTCATAAATTATCTACAGTGACAAATTTCTGATTTCTAACACAGAGATCACTACACCATCAATTAAATATTACGGTTAGATAAATGTGACAAATGTTTTTTTTTTTTTTTTTTTTAATTCGATTACTATCTGTTTAACATAATATAGTGAATACCAACTATCACGAATCAAATTATGTGTAAACACAAATAGAACATCCGTGTAAAACACATTCAATAATAAGACTTCATCTTTAACTTTTCCCTAATGATATATTCTCAAGCATGGTTTTTTAAATATTTGATAGATGATGCTTTATCATATCAATAACATCTCAAAATTGAGATTCGTCAACATACCTGACAATTTTCTGTTTTATAATATGTCATATATAATAGAAATTACTTGAGCACTAAATGTTTAATGTACGATTTATGTTGCATATTGACTTTTCTCATGCATTACTGTGTATATTAATAATAATGTCTAATGACATACGTTATATAATAAAAAGATTTACGAATAACATTGTAAAATTTATCACACTAATATAATATTTTATATATGTGGGTATGTACATACATATATCCATCCATCTTTTAAAAAGTAGTATCAGTCTTCAAAGTAAATTAATACTAACAATAAGTTATATGTCAACATTGTTAAGAACACACATCATATTAATTAATTTAATGATTGTGATTGTAAATCTTACATTTACATCTCATTTTTATATCAAAAATCTATGCACATGCACAGATTGATTCCATCAAATGTTTATGTGAGAACCGTTGTTATTCTTGTAATGTATTAAGTAATTAACGTTTCTTAATCCTGCTTTTCTTATATTGTTTCCACTCCTTTTCATTTGTCCATCAGTTTTTACTACATTCAACATTTTATCATCTAATTACAAATTTAATGATAGAAACTGAATATTTTACTATTAATATTGCTACCTACTCAAATAATATATAAATAAAGACCAATACTCTCTCTCTTAACAAAACAACATTACACAATACAAAAAACTATAACAAATTTCTCAACAGAAATATATTTCTTCTTACTTGCTTCAATGGTAGACACATAGTTAGCTAAACATTAAACGCAAAAATATATATAAATATAACGGAACAGATCATTATGCTCTTTTATAAAGTCATAAAAAAGAAAAAGTATTTAACATTTATTCATATATCATATTCATTTATCCTTAATCTTGAGATATAACATTAATAAATAAAGTTTTTTTTAAATAAAAAATAATACATATACATATACTTTTTATAATAAAATTTTATAATAATAGATATTTATAATAAAATAATATACGTGTTTTTACTTAAATACACTTATATAGATATATGTATACACTGGCTTAGATTTTTTTAAATATCTGCAACGTCTTGCCATAACAATAATTTAAGAAAAAAAAGTCATATAAATATAATGTAAAAAAAATCTTAGCACATGGAAAATGACAAGCTTGACCAATAGTTGCCGATGTAAAATCATTCTTTTCGCGCGCGATGTATGTATAACAAAAATGTTTACAACATTTCTTCAAACATATTTTCACTAAATTTTAGAGGCTAAAAGATTGCGTTGTTTGAGTCATCTGATAAATAAAAAACTTTTAATTTGTTAAACAAAATACATTAGAAATGCTGGTTATTTTTTGAGATACAACTTGAATTCTGACAGATATATTTAAAATGACACATGTAGTTGTCCTCTTTTTCTATAATACACATTGTTTAACATTATCTATTAAAAAATTGCTAAGCAGCGAACAAATCTTGAATATTTTTGTTATTATAATATTATAATATATTTTAAAAAGAATAAAATTAAAGTTTTGCATATAATAAATAAATTAAAAGTATGTAGAGAAAAAGAATATTATTGTGTCTAAAAATTTCTCTACACATAGAATAATCATTTAGACATAGTAGTTTGAAACGTAGTTTAATTATCTCATTGCAAAAATTATATTTCCTTACTATCCAAATTTAAATGCAAACTCTATGTAAATAATTTAACAGTGACATCTATAAATATTAATATAAATAACAAAAATATTAATCATGTATGTAGTAAAAAAAACATTTAATAATTTAAAAATTAAATAAGCTAAAAAAAAATATATATTTATATATATAAACATTAATTAATACATGCTCTGAAAAGTATTTGATTAATAATAACATGTCATTTAACATGTTATTAAAATTTGAATTGAAACATTTGGTTGTTACATCTTTTATGACGTATTTCAACACGTAAAAAATAATTTCTGATTACTTATTAAAGAATAATTGTTTGTTATATTTATTAGAGCTTATTAAAATATCAGACATTTCTAATCTTAGTTGAATTTTTTTTATTATAAAAGATCATTACCCCTTTGATTAAAAAAATAGATTATTGTCCGCTATATATAGGGAGAGAATGGATACTTTACCTTTTTGTTGCCAACATTTATTTTGCTTTTCAGTATATTTAAAAAATTTTTTTAAGAGCGATGAGATTATGTTTTTTAGCGAATTATACTACAACAAAATTACAGGAAGAGTCCGTAATCAAATTACAGAAAGATTCCTCAAGCACGCAGGATTAGGCTAGTAAATTACAGAAAAATTTTTAGGTCATTACTTCCTATGTCATTACTATTATGAAAAAATGTGCTATGGACCATTGTGCAATTAAATAAAATTTAGGTATTCCTTATGCACGCCCACGCTTAAGTGTATGTACGTGCACGCGTGCGTGTTATAATGAGGATATTTTTTCTTAAAACGGTATTATCGGATCGATAATTTATATTTACAGAATTGAAAAAAATATGTTTTATTAATCATAAAACTTTAAACTATGATACTTTTTGTATTAATGTGATTTTGTCGTATAACTGTAATAATTAAACTATATTGTAAATATTTTATAATCACACATGCAGTGAGAATAATGTTGGCACTTAGAGAAAGCAGAATGCAAGACGCTCAAGATGTAAAAATTCTAAGAGGTCTTTCTAAACGAGATCGAGGGTTAGGGACTGGGGAACTCAAAATGTAAATAGTTTCGATAGAAGAAGAAGTACATTTTACCTGGTCTGTGCTTGGACTTCTTGCCTTGTCTTCATTTTCTCGTCTTAAGTCGTCCTGCCTCTTGGGACTCCGTAACACGCGTTGATAAGGATCAGAGCCACCTCCAAGATCACTGGTGTTCAATACAATTAAAGAAATCTTCTGCACGATATCCACTATCACTAACCCTGACTCGTTTCCATAGGCCAATCTAAACATAAAAATATGTAGAATATATATAATATTGTATTCTATTATCTCTCTTCTCTCTCTATTATAGACACAATAATAAAATACATATACACACATTTTTGAAAATTTATATATATGTTTATAAAATTATTAAAGTTTATAAAAATATATATTTGTAAAACAAATTTATATAAAAATACAGTAATTTACCGCGCGCAGTAATATCAATCTAATTATATAAAATTTTCATTTGCGTAACAATTAAATAAAATAATCTTGAATTATATTGTGTACTCACAGGCCGTACGAAGAATTTAAGCTAAGAGCTGTAATATTTTCCGGTTGTTCTCCACTGGGTGCCGTTGTTAAACAAATCAATGTTGCTTGAAAACCGGCAGCTCTCTTTTGTAAACCCGTTTTAATCTTGAGCGGATGATTGAAATCTGAAGTCTTCGATTCCACATTTCCTACGGTGTTTCCAGTTGCCGGAGATTCACGATCCGGCGAATTATCCGCTTCTTTTCCAGGGTCCACCGATAAGCATATCTCCAAAGTCTGCAATATATCCGGAAAAACACGTCTTTTTTTTCTCAAAGAAAATAAGCATAAAACCGATGTATGAAGAGAGCATGTTTTATTTAAATAAGATTTGATAAAGCAATTTAAAGTAAAATAAAAGAAAAAGATGATATATTTTCATCATTTTATTATAATGGTGAGTTCACTAACAGATAGACTGAAGTAATGTTTCAATAAGAGCAAGAACAATAACTTACCACTGCTTCGGACATACTCTCGACCTTCTTAAATTTAAACAACACAACGTGTTTGCCGCTTCCCGCAATAGCTAATTTTCGACTTTCAGGACAAAGGAAGATAAGTTGAATCGCTAACGGGTCTTCCTCAGAGTCCATACTACGCGTTCTAGTCTTTTCGAAAAGTTTCGCCGTTTTTAGTTTGTAAAGAACTTGTAACGTTCCCGCTGAAGCGTCCCAGAACTTTATACTGCCATCAGCATGCCTATGAACAAACACACGTATAGCTATAGAAATTTAAGGAATTTATCGATTATTAGCTAACTAGACGATGATATATATACACTGTATAATAATTAATATAGTGAGACGTACATATTTTAACGAAACTATGCACGTTATCATTATGATCAAGAAGATAAATTCGTAATTCATTAATACGAGGTTTTTTAATAATATTATACCCAGTAAGAATAATCTCGTTATAACTGCTAGAACTAGAACTCCATTCTCCACCGGAAATAGGCCATTCCTTCTCGCTAAAGCCGGTTTTCTTTTGCGATTTGGATCCAACGGAATAAAATGCAGGTACTAGATCCGAAGGACAATCCGCGAAATATGCACAACATGTTACAGGGGACTCATGAATATCCATAGGATACGGATTCTCGAAACAGGGGAATCCAGGAGTTAACAAATCTATCACAACCAGATCATTTTGTAGTAGAACAACAACAGCGTAAGGATCTTGAAAATCTGAAAAATAAATAATACTAGTCACATAAAAGTCAAATAAAGAATAATTTATAGTGTGAAAGAAAAAAAAAACAATATTTTATTTAAGAATCACATAAAAAAATATATTTTATACTGTACCACTAGCCCATGGACTATCACACAGCGTTACAAAGTCTATAACATTATGTTCCATTTCTAGCACCGTAGTAGTTTTTCCGTGTATCACTGTAATACTGGGTGTTCTACCAGTTGTATCATATGCTAATCCACCAGAAAATATCACATACGCTTCCCTAATAAAAATTTACGTTTGTACATTATTTGAAAGATTAACAGATAGTTATATTTAATAGAGAATTATTTTGTGATCGTGCTTGTGATCGTAAACGAAATATATATAATTTTTTTTTACCCCGATCTCGACAATTTCCATTCTACTTTTTGAATGGGTTTGCAAAGTTCAGGTTCTCCGTCTTTAGTGGATTTTGCTGTAAAAGAGATTTAGCGACGTAAACTTTTTGTAAATTATATAATCGAATACAGATAAGAAAATTGTATACCATCAATTAAGTCTCACCGTGTGGGTATGTTACATTCGCCGGCTTTAATTGCCGAACAGTCCAAGTAGAGAGCGAACCGTCCGTGTGACTGCACATAAATTGTTTACCTTCATGGTGCCATGTTATCGATTTCAATGGGTCGTCCGTTTGACACCTGTAGTCAGCACTTTTGATTTTTAAGTCCCACAAAACGATTTGCCCTGTCGAGTATCCTATAAGCATCTGAAAACAAAGCATCCGCATGTATATAAAATGCACGTAAAGTCATTAAAATATATTTCCTTGAAACGAGAGAGAAACGACGATATATATGCATTATATATAGGGATGATAAAATGTATTCGTTTACGAAATATCTCCACTCTGTTATCACGACAATGCACTTAACATATACATATAGACAAATAATATCAAAAAATGTAGTGGACAAATTTCTACAAGATTTGTGCAAAGGGCACATGTAAAACTCAGCGATACAATGATTGCGCATGATATTGATTATATTATCGATCGTCAAAGAAGAATGAGGTGGACAAACATTTTTTTAATCAATGAGACAAAGTTAATTGTAGAAAAAGATTGTGCTATTGATATACACATTACGCGGTCGAAAAATTTATTTCGAAAATATTAAATATCACAATTTAACTATGCAATTTTTTTACTTTATTGCATAAAATATATAATATACTTTTGTAAATTTCTTTTATTAAGAAAACGCAGTTTTTATCTCATATATTCTTTAATAATATTTTATTTAATATAACCACAATGTCTAAACATAATGTTTTCAAAACAATACTTTGCAATTACATACTATTTAAAAAGAATGAAATAATTGAAATTAGTTGGTATTGATTGAAGTTAAAAATTTACATTTTTTATATATCCTTAATAATTCTTCATATATTTAATTTAAAAAACAATAACGTATGTAATTAAATACCCCGATGTAATTAAAATGAACAAAGGTGTATATTTACAACCGTAACCGAGAAAAATAAAATAGCGTATATTTATACACGTTAATTATATAATATCAAATACAACATCAACATCAAAGACACAGAGAGGTTGCAAACGCACCCCGAGCACTCAAACACTCGTCACACACTCGTAACTTTCACAATTAGTAGTAGGTAAATAGAAGATAAATTTGTAGAAAGTTTTATAAGAGAAACTCCGTTGTATCAACAATGAATTCGTACAAAATGTATAAAAAGATGAGTGATCATGATCGCGATATGATTTTTATCGACTTATAAAACCGATTTATAAATTCGTCTTTACATAATATCGACGATGATCGTGTTTTGGAGTATCAAAAAAAATCTCTCTTCCTTTAAATAAAAAAGGCGTTTTTCATTCGTTTTTTTTTTTTAAATACACAACAGTGATAGCATGCACGCATGCACACATACAACATGCAAGCACACACTTGCATTTATTTGCTTGGATTACGGGTAATCCAAGTTTGTGTAAGGAATATTGAATAAACGCCAATTCTTTTCTCGCGCAATTCTTTTCTCCTTGATGCGTCACGATAAAATTGAATAATGTCAATCATGAAATTATGATAAGGATGAAATAATAATGCAAAAAAAAAACGTACTCAAAAACGCGCGTACCTTGCTCAAATCTAAAGGATTATCACTCAAGTGTACTACAGCACCAGGATGGGTCTTTCTAGATCTGAAAAATATATATATGTATATACACACACATGAAAATCATTAGATTTGTGTTATTGTGAAACGTATGTATGAAACACTTGTGTGCAGGCTTTAAACACTAGGTTCCATTGTAGTTTTATTTTACGATTGTACTTTTAACTTAGATGTTACGCTGATTCTTTTTTTTTTTTTTTTTTTTTTTTTTTAATGTGCCGATGATGTCCTTGTGTATCAAAAACTTGGCACTATATTTAATAATATTTTCATCAAATATATACGGTAAAAGAAAAAATTATAGTTGCTTAATAGAACGAATAAATAATAAAGCATTCTTTTAAATAATTAAAATTGATAATTAACGGTTCCATTGTGTAGCAGGTTCCATTATGTTGTCCATTAATTCCGATAAATCAAATGTAGAAGTATTAATAGCTTTGTCGGTAGTAATAAATTTTTTGGAAATAGGAAGAAGATCAAAAGGAGGGGATACGCTTATATAAATTATTTTAAGTGTCTCGCTATTGGGAATTACTCGTGGCTAATTATTCATTAATCTGAGGTAGAACCACATTACTTATGATCGTATATAAAATACTCTTGTAACTCTTGACGATATTTATTTATTAATTTAATTAATATTCTGTGGCGAGCCTTCTTATAAAAAAAAGAAATTTATGTTTATACGAATAAAATCAGTATTCTTTATATTGTTAGACAATTCTTAACTGTGCCAATTTCCGCGACTGAGATGATGCAACTTTTAATTTTTCGCCGAAATATATCAAGTCCCAATGGTGGTACACTTATAACGAGCACCCCTATACCATCACTGCCACATTCACATCTATGTGTCTACAGTCAGGCACAATAAAGAACTACATGTCTTTGACGCGTCAGTTCCTTTCAGTGTTAAAAAAACATGGTACTAGTAGAGTTTATCAGAGATAATCTCCACACGAATATTACAATTATCGGTCCACCGAAATTTAGTTAATCCATACATTCACACATTTAGGATACAATCTTGAACGACACATCCGTTACGGGAATTAGTGGAAATAGGATCTGAAAATATTACTTTTCACTCATCTTTTTGAAAAAAAAAATATTTTTAAGAAATATTCTTTCGCGAAAAGTTACAGTAAGAGATCTGTTACGTAAACTTCTTGTGTAAAAAGATTACATAGCGGATGTTATGTTTCTCTTTTTCGATTTAAAATATTCTCCAAGTCTCATTGATATTCTATATCCATTGTTGGTACAGGTTTATTGGAAATAAATTTAAGGAATTGACATATTTCAAATATTAAATAATCCATACTAAGATGGATAAGAAATTACAATGAATTTATTGTAGAATATTTCAAATTGAGAGAAATATATGCACGCACCCCAATATATTCTCTGTAATAAAAACTCTTAGTGCCAATATTTTACTTCAAAATAAATTTTTTATCGTACGTTTCTGTTTTTCTTGCAGCGTGTCTTTCCGTTGTTTATGCTCGTTTCTGCGGCTTGAAGAAAATTGCATTAACACAATACCTAATCACAATCAAGTGCTAAAAAAAAGTAGAACAAATTTACATCATACTGAACATCATTTCACTCCGTATTTAATAGAGAAGTCTTCTCGCTGAAATCAATTATGTTAAGTGCCAGTTAACTTTCAAATACTTACCTTAAAGCAACAACAATTTTAAACGTGTTTATATGCTCGTTAATTGGAATTTATGAAGATCGGCATTTATTATGCTTTACACGCGTTCATATTATTATTGCGTTTATACAAAATATATCGACACGCGCAGCTACTCTTCACTTCTTAATTATTCAGAAATGTGTGTTTAACAAAAAATTAATATACTTACACTTCAATAGCCTTGTTCCAGTTAATTATATATCCGGATAGAACGAATGTTTCAATGTGCAGTATGTGAATATTTCCTCGTTCCGTTCCGACATACAACCATTTACTTTGAAGCGGTAGGTGAATGCAAGTGATTCTGTTAAAAACGAATTATACGAATTAGCCACTCGTTAAAAAAAAAAAGTTCAAACACAGTTCAAGCTCGTTAAAAACTTCTCGATCATTTTACATTCTACTCGTGTAAGTAGTCATGCGTGACTCAAGTATTTTTATTTCGTATTTATTCAATGTATTACGAATATCGCGAAAAAGATTTCTCTAATGGCACATCAAATTAAAAGCGAAAAATGCCACGCGTGTTAATTACTGACCTGTCTTTTTGAAACTTGAGACTTTGCACCACCTGCGGTATCTTCTGACGGAAGTTCCATAAATGCACGATGTCGTCCGCCGTAGCGGACACTAATGCTCCTTCGTTGACCAAGAACTGTAATTGTATTACAGCCGCACATCCCTCGTGCTTAACGTGTGCATCTACGCCCGGTCTACCCAAACTGTGTTTTCACGGTATCGAATTAATTCAGGAAAAAAATACAAGTCTCTCATGTGTATCGATTACGAGCTACCAGGCCGTGTACAATTATAAAAAATATATATTTCTATTAGATATAATTACATAATTATAATCTGTACGTATTTATGATAAAAATATCCTCTATATATTTTAATGATATTAGCTTATTAAAAAAAAACCGGATGCGAACTATTATGAAAACGTGCGTAAAGATTGCACGAAATATTATTAGAAAATTCTTGCCGATTCATTAATTCTTCCGCGTCCAAACTCTTTTACATGCAAAACGTAAAAATTTCACCTAAAATTGGCAACGCGGTTAAAACTTTTCCATTTATAGTTTATCGCGGTAGTTAGTATGCCCACCGAACTGTGACGAGCATCTATTATACATATCTTCACTTTGGCCATGATAGATCAATGAAGTCACTGACGTGTAAAAACACACGGTCGAAGAGTCACGAAGCGACAGGACCGTGTAATTAATCCGCTAAATTTGTACGAACCCATTGACTTCCGAAATTTTTTAAGGTGATGCAAAAGCACGTTAACGAATATACAGTTGTAATTTTTATTTCCGCCAATGCAAAATTTTCCATGTCATCGTTATCTTATCCATAATAATGGCTTTGAGAGTAGAAACGCGCGATAAAGTAAACACATTTACGGCGAAAAGCGAGCGAGAGAAAACTCGACAATTATTATACTCGACGGTCCGTAATACATAGAGAGAAGGGGAAAAAAGGCAACAAAAAGGAACGAAAATTGAATGGCGTTGAATGCAATATACTATATAATAGATATCCATTTTGTTGCGTCTTTTTAATTGCGGCATGCATCGCTCTTCTTTCAAAGGGCTTAATTACGGGATACCACCCGTATTAACGATAACGTCAAAGGATACATTCTGAGGGATCCTGATTTAGTGCCAATAGCTAGGAGCCTTTGAACTGGGTCGAATGCCAACGCTGTCGGCTGATGCGGGAAACCATGTCTGAATGTCTGTAACATAAAAGCCGTCCGTTTCATGCCATCTTTTCCGCTTTAGTCGCCTGGAAGACTATTCATCCCCGCAAGGGGTTATATCAAGGGGGGGGGACAGTATTGTTTCACGGGCTCCTATTGTGTATCTCGTGGACAACCTGGCTACTGTTAATTTTATACCTTTGTTGCCCTGATACGTAAATGTTACTGATACTATATTGTCTGTTGCAGCTATTTAAAGTCGGCTTGATCGGGCATTATCCTGGCTTTCAACAAAAGGTCTGTCGTCATTAGCAAGGCTGGATATCGATTGATGTGGAAGTGTACATGTGAGTATATACTCGTTTTCTTCTCCAAAAAAAAAAATCCTCCCTTATACTTCAAGAAAAATAAAATATCTTTTACATGGATAAAACTTATATCCCGCGTAAAGTAACGCGACATACGACGCTCTAGGCGCTTATATACCCCGATATATAGGATATATTGGGGCTTATATACGCCTTCTCTTCGCGCAGGAAACTTATCTTAAAACTTCGCTTCGCTTTACCGTGCAAAGCGGAGGATGAGGTAATCTTATGAAATGGAAGATGCGGCACTTCGCCGCGTGGTTTTCGCAAACTTGCTCTCGCTCGTTGATCCGCCGCGATATATCAGCACCGGTCTTAAAGTCAAAGCGCAGTACTCGCTCAGCTAAAAAAAAAAAGCTCTAAAGACTTATCGCGCTCGGGATCGGCGATCGCGTAAACGCGAGTTGGGAAACTTGGTTTCGGGGGTTAACCGCGAGCGCGACCGACCGCCGATTGAAGAGGAGGATAACATATAGGACGACGGATATATGTCTCGGGATCGATTTTGGTGCAACGGGACTCCGCCGCTGCTTTTCGTTGGTGAAAACTGCCCTCGTTCCATTTCACCGGCCGCCATCGTCGGGCGCCGGGGAAGTAGGTTGAAATACGGCGAAAGTTTACGAGCGTCCAGCAGCAACTTACCTTACTCCGTTTCACGATTTCGCGAGTCCCCAGACGACCCTCCCACGCGCAATTTTCCGCTGGACAAGTTTGCCGGACCGTCGACAGATTCATCGTCAGTATCGCTTCGGGCGAGAAATTATGTCGAAATAAAGAGATTACGTAAGACTTTAAAAGCCATCCAATCGCGACTTGAGTCTCGCAAAAATATAACTTGTTTAACATTCGACACATCTAACTCTTAATTCGACATCGGCTATCTTTTTACATATTTCGAATATCTTATCGATTTTGTTGCACGCAAAAATAAGCTTACGTGAAAAATTACATCAATCAGGATCGGTCGCTCATGTTTTCTGCGAAATTAGAAAGGGCTAGAGCTTATTAACTCGCCAAGTTGTCGCGTGCGAAAAAAAGTACTATTGCATGAGGAAGCGAAACTATCGACCTGGTAATTCTAGAAAGATACGTTATATTTAAAAAAAAAATTATCGGGCGATTAACCTTTTTTGCTTGAAAACCCACGCGCTCTTACGAAGAAATATATTGATGAGCACCGAGTGTGTGAAGAGAGTTTTTTCATTTTGAATATATTTTTGCGGCTGTGGGAATTAATCGGCTTACATACAGCGGGCTCGGATTATTATCGGGTAGAAAGCGTTTCACACGATTGTGTTATGGCGTGATGATTGCATTGTAATTTGTGACGGTCGGATGCCCAGCGCCTGCAGGTGCGGCAATCCGATCGACACATATGCGCGGCAGGGCAATCTACTCTGCGGCGCATACGAGCGTCGCAGAGAGGTTCATCAACTCGATAAAAAGAAAGCACACAAATCGAAACGGAAAACAATTCTTCTATTATTTGTGACATTTTCGAACCTTTAGGATTTTTTTTAGGAGCGAAACGATGGGATTCGTGGGGTAATTTTTTACAAATTTTTACAGCAAAACACGTAATCGTTTTGTAAATTTCATTCTATATAAATCGATAGCATAAAATTAAGTAGACGCGATTATTTATCTTAATATTCAATTGATATATCTGTTAAAAAATTAATCTTTATCGATCCGACTGTGTTAACAATTATATAACAAGAGAGCAATCGCGATCGAATGAATAGATAAATCTATAATAGATTTTTTATTTTAATCAAATTTTCCTTAAAATATCAATATTGTTTCGTTAATGTCTTATAATTAAAATGACTCTTTATTCAGTTGATAATGTTGCTTAACCTTGAAAATATCTTGATTGCTCACGTTGTCTTCGAAACGCGGTAAGAGTGGAATGGAACGAGGACAAAATTGATGTCTAGTCTGGTCCAGGAGAGTTACGACAATGCGCATATAGGAGATATAGCGAAATGATAGATACGGCGAAACGTACACGAGTAGCCCACAGCATCAGCTCAATATCAAGGTTGCTATCAATTTTCCGCTAGTGAAAACTTCGGCGCGCGTGCGTCAGCTTTCACATTCCGCTTTTTCTGTACCGCTCTTTTTTTCTATAACGTACGCAAAATAATACAAAATAAAAGAACGCGTTATTTTTTATTTTATTTCAAGCTGCAGCGATATTTTGAGAGAAAATAAACCGTTCTTCTAGAATCAAATAGAGTCAAACAGAAGAGATAATTATATTCATATAAATTTTGAACGATAGAGTGATAGAAAATACGCGAATAAATGAATATTCAGATTATACAAAATTATAAGCAATTTTGCTTTCGAGTCTCTCTCTAATCTTGATTTTTATCGTACCGATAAATTCTTGCAAATGTATAACAATAAAAAAAACTGTTCGGTTAGAATCGGGTTTCTGGAAAGATCGCACGTACACGTATGCGCAATTCGAGATTCACAATTCGCGGAAAAATTAAAAAATATTGCAGGTAACCCCTGGTATTGCGTTTGCACACCACGGGCGAGCTCGAATTTATTCATTTTTGCATTCTATTATACGAGTGCTAGCGCAGCTGCAGCGTCAGAGGCCATTATTTCTGCCTTGCTGACAGATTCAGATACGCGCGTGCTCAAATGAATGTGTACGTCGCGACGTAATTTCTAATTTCTCGTAGGGTTCTCGCACCTCTCATAATTCGTTTTTTACGCTCTTGTCATGGCCGTGCGTGTACGGGATAATTTGTTGTTTTCTATGTACGACATGTCCTCTTTATGGCAAAAGATTACGGGAAAAGCTACGCGCGATAAGCGGCTAAAAAGTAGTTATCTCTTAAAATAGAAAAACGCGCGTTTTTTTTCCACAACTTTATGCTCTTCGTTTATTTTACTTTTATTAGAGCAAGTAAGTTTCGAAGAATCGTCCTTCCCATAAAAGAGCCTTTAATATATACGGTTAAAGTCGAATCGAATGGCGAGATATCGCTGTTTATCATTGCGTTCGATCATTGGTAGATAGTTTTGGATACATCGCACAATGCAATTTCTTATTGACAATATTATCTATAGCTACAAATCCACAAGGGCGGGTCATCATAACTTCCAGTGTATTGACAGATCTGTCACATGCCTCTTCCATAAATTGCCCTTTATTGGAAACACAACTGGTGCTTCCCGGTATTTTATTGCTGGTGAAAACTTACAAAAAATATACAGTGATCAATTTTAATCATCATCGTAACAAATTCATACGTAACACATGTCAATTTTATATTCTCACAATTTGTCAAAAATGTGTTGCGCGATAAAAAAAAATGTTGAACAAATGAAATAAAATAAAACATTCGCAAAAATGTAATACTGGCTAATTTTCGAAGTTTTATTTGCTTTTTATATCATTTTCTGATACTTTAGAAAGATTATATAATTGTAAAAAAATCTCTAAATTGTCTACAGGTTTAATCCTGTGCGTGTAAACTCTCTCTCTCTCTCTCTCTCTATGCAACACTCTAATTCTAATTCTACATGAAGCTAAACGTTTACGTCTTAAAACCTGCAATCAATATTCATTAGAATGCTTTCGAATATATTAAAGCAACTCTGAAATGTTTGCTAGTGTACTGGACAACGTATGCAAATTTTACACGTAGGCCGCGATACGTGGAACAAATCGTCGTCAGCAATTATGCAGTGCATATATCATCGTTTCTGAGAAAGAACTCTGTTTATCTCTCTATTTTTTGTCATATAATAATACATGTTACTTTTATACACGCGCTATCCTTTTTTATAAGTGCATAAATATCAATAAGGAAGAGAGCATAAGATAAAACGCAGATTTAAAGCTTTAGTTTTTTATTCTCCGGCAAAACTAGTAAATCATATACGCCGTGTCTAATAATTATTTAAGAAAATTTGCAAGCTTTGAATTATACATTAATATATGAAAATGTTGATGATAAATATATCGAATAAACGCAAAATCATAAAAATCGGTATATATGAATTCGAGTGTCATTCTCGTTAGAGAGAGATGGAGAAAGGAAATAAATTAAAATAATAGCGTTTATGATTATGTTCACCTACGCATCGAGCGATGATTTCAACAGAGACAAATGCAACGTAACACGAGGCCATGTGCCGTATCACTTGTATGTACGTAAGTGAGTTGTCATGAAGATTATATTATCATGATATCATGATATAATATAACTAAATTTAATATAATTAAATATTTAACGAGAATCGATTCTCAAGAATACAATTATCTCAAATAAGAAAGCAATGTCTAAAAAATATCTAAATTTATCCTATTAATTTTCTGAAAAAAGTTCCTCGAATGCGACAGAAATCTTACGAAACATTTCGTAAAAAAATAAAACAAAAGCTCTGATACATAAATATAAAAATTCAGATAGGAGATGAGCTAATAAGAGAGTCAAACGTAAAAATTAGGCGCAACAAACTTGTCTTTTTGATTTGTATGTCATGATTTCAGCGATATATGTATATACAAAACAGCGCTGACGTATTTTGTATAGATGCGCCTAATTTCTGCGCCCGATTCTTTCATTATTAGCCCTCATTTCCTATTTCTGAATTCCGTAAAAATAATTTCGCGACCAAAATATTCGTCTAGTTTATGTAAATTCGATAATCGGGGGAAAAAGTCATCGTAAGAGAGAAAATGGGGAAAGGTCGAGAAAATAAATTGACATCGATCGCGCGAGACGTATAATCAAATATATATATATACATAGCGTAGCACGTATAAAACGCCTCTAATCGGCATTGCCGTATATCCGTACTCTCCCGTGCGCTTGTTGAAATATCTACATATCGTTATCTGTTCCTCTCTCGAGACCGTGTAACCGGATATATATTCGCACGAACGTGTGTGTTACCGAAGCGCGATAGTACTCGATAACAACTTCACAGTTACGAACGAACTCGTTCGAGTAAATAGACAGGGCAGTTTTGGCACGCGAACTTGACGAGCGATATCTTATGTGCAATGTACAGCCGAGTATCGACAACTACCGCGATGTTTACGTTCTTCTCGGGGCTTATGTACTCGGAAGTAGACAACTTGAGTTTCTTTGCGAGTTTACGAGCCGTCTCGTGTTAGGACCCCTTACCTTCGCGAATTTCGTAAATTAATCAACCCCGCAGCGATTTTGCAAATATTTAACATTTTTATGGATATGCGAATATATAGGTATATATATAAAATTTATTTAAGTATATTTATTTATCTAGAATTTAATGCGATATGGATTTTTACAGAATTATGATAGCCTTGACGAGACGTATTAATAACGCAAATAATTGTTTAAAAAGATAATTCAAGGAACAGATAAAAAGCTCAAATTAAAACAAGGGACGTTTTGAAAAAGTTTTTATTTCATCTTCCTTTAGATACCATACATAAAATATCAAACAAAACATATGTAACTAATTGAATTTTTTTAATTGTAAGCATAATATGAATTGTGTGTAAGAGATTCAAATTTTATCTTTTTTTTTATTCTTTTTTATCCTTGATCTCGTTATATAATAGATGCACGATAGATTTTATACCCGCTTAAGTCTAATTAAAGCCAATATTATCTACCCATTAGCGGCATACTTTCTTTTATAGCTGACCCTGTAAAATTTCTTCAGTTATGCGACTTGTTTAATCGTTAAACTTATCAGGGGAGAGAATTGCGGAAAGTAGAGATCTTATTTTTCGCGATATCGCGGAAACTGACGCGTAAATTTTGCACTTTATCGGATTTTTCGAAAGATTCTCGCAAGAGGTGCAAAAATCTGGGAAAAAAATGCCGAACAGCGGATTATCGACAGGTCCACTTTACATAATTAGGGCGAGCGGGGGAACATGAACTACTATGAACGTGCTATAAAGGCACTTGACGTATCGGTACCGACCTTCTTAACTTGAAAGTGCTCCGGCCTCAGGTTCTCGACGATCTCTTGGTCGGGCTTGACGGGCTGCGGGACCGACGACCGGAACCCGTCGAGTACACCCTTGATCGTGAACTTCTTCATCGCGTCTGCCAAATAGGGTCGACCACTCGGGGGGGATCACATGTGCAACCGTGCCGTTTCGTCCCTCCGTCCGTTCGTCTGTCCGTCCGTCCGTCCGTCCGTCCGTTTCACGTTTTCTGCGAAATCACGGCCGGGATATTGAGATTTAGGCTCGTCGTGTTCTCGACTCCTCGACGAGCTCAAGCTCGTTCGCGGAAATCCAATGACATATTCGCTCCGTCTCTCTCTCTCTCTCTCTCTCTCTCTCTCTCTCTCTCTCTCTCTCTCTCTCTCTCTCTCCCCCTTTCTCTCTTTCTCCGTACGGGTCGACTCTCCCGACACGGTGGACGTTGCTCTGCCGCGGCGCCGATCCTCTACATCTTGACAGTACGTGTCAGCAGCGGTGCCTCGGCGATGCGAACGCGACGCTCCCTTGCTCGTTCGCGCACCAAATCTCCAGGTAGAGGTATCCCGAAACGCGCACGAGGACGGTTTTAACTCGGTCAACGCTTCTCGCTTTTACGCCGAGCGCGAACGCGGCCGAGACGTGGCGAGAATTGTTTTCGTAGTTGACGGCAATGCGGTGTTGTTTAATCGCGCCAGGATCAATAACTGGCAACAGGCTCATGTGGACTTTCGCACGGTTGCGAGCGCGAGCTACGCATGCGCGGTGCGACGAAGCGCGACCGCGCAGCCGCGGGCGGATCGCTCGCGCGATTGGTCGGACTAATTAGTCGTCTGCTACGTCTGCGAGAGCTGACTTTCAAGCTACTTTACATGTTAAAAATCCGCAAAACACCCTGATATACCGATCGCGTTATTCGAAAGCCGGGTAATCGATATTGTTATTCGGCCTACGAATTACGTCATTACAAATAACGCCGTTTCGCAAGCTTGTTTGATGAATTTAATGCTTTCATGGAAATGTACCTTTGCGTAGCTCACGCTGCACGTTGATTTATTGTTATTTCGATATGACTGAACACCTAACCTCAATGCTGGCATTTTTATATTTTTTGCATTGATATTAATCAATGATCGATTTTACAATTTTGACACAAATTTGGCAAATTTTCTAGGTATATCTTGGTTTATAACGGATTGATTATAAACGGAGTATATTTTTTTATCGTTCACGCAATAAACTATCGAGCATCCAAACATTTATGACACAAATTTCCTTAATTTTAATTAATTATGTATTAATGTTTCAGAATTTATGGGAATAACGAGTATCTGAAGACGTAGCAAGTACACACCCCAAAGTTGGAATACAATGACAAATACAGGAGGTAAAGTAATCGCCAATTTGCGACAAAAGTTTATATATCACAAAGCAATACGATGGTTCCCCGGACATATGACAAAGGGTTTGAAACAGATGCAGCAACAATTAAAAAATGTCGATTGCATCATAGAGGTTCACGATGCACGGGTACCAATTTCCGGTCGTTATGCAGACTTCAGCAGGACTTTGACAGGCTTGAAACCACATATACTTGTATTAAGCAAAGAGGATTTAGCTGATACAAAATATTCAGAAAGTATAGTCTCTACATTGAATAGAGAGGGTTTATCCAATATAATATTTACAAATCTCAAGAATGAGCAATGCAAAAACGTAAAGAAAATCTTACCTTTAGCCAAAAAGTTAATATCCGATTCAACACGTTATAATAGAACGGAGGAAGAGTCTTATTCCATCATGGTTATTGGTGTGCCCAATGTTGGAAAGTCCTCTCTAATTAATCGTTTAAGAAACACTCATCTTAACAGGGCCAAAGCTGCTCATGTCGGTGGAGTAGCAGGCATCACACGATCCTTGTCGACTCGCATAAAGATATCGGAAAACCCATTAATATATCTATTTGATACACCAGGTATTTTAGCTCCTTCTATTAAGGACATACATGCTGGTTTCAAACTGGCTATAGTAGGCTGTCTGCAAGATCATGTGGTAGGAGCGGATATGCTTGCGGATTATTTACTGTTCTGGTTAAATAAAAATCAACGATTTGAATATGTAGAAAAGCTAGGTTTGCCAGAACCAAATGACAATGTGATAAATTTACTTACATTTATTGCTGCAAAGTTTCAAAAAACTGTAAAAATAAAAAACTATGATGGACGAATAGAAATTACACCAAATTATCAATTTGCAGCAGAATATTTTGTTAGTGTATTTAGAAAAGGAGAGTTAGGGTCCTATTGCTTAGATATAGATTTAATAGAAACATCACAAGATTGCGATATTAGATTAGCCTAATAATGATAATTATATGTAAATATTATATAAAAATAAGTGTATATATATATATATGTATATATAATACTTATAAAAATATTTTTAATTTAAAAAAAATACAAATTTGTTCATAAATTTTATATATCTTATATTTGAATGAGCTTCAAAACTAGAAAACTGTAATTTTGAGAAAAGAATTATCTCTCATTTATCTCATCCTTGAAATCAAATAATTTTCACTATTAATTTTTCGTATTATATTTAAACGGAGAATTTTATTTTAAACTCTTTAGACATACATATAACATATATTCGTATGTAAAACTATGTACATTTATTTTCATAATATAGTATAAATATTTAAAAAGATAAAGTTCGAGCAACTATGATACATATAACTAGAAGAGCATATCTCGTTGCATCTTTCCCCCCCATCAGTTTATCTTATTTTTTCTTTGTGCTTTTAAAATCCTCAGTCTATACATTGTATTCTGTAGGACTAGGTCAACCGGTCACATATATGAAATCGTTTAGCTTCACAAAAGCCAGCTTCCGTTTCTTTCATTCTTCTCAACATTTCCAAAATAAGTGTCCACATGAACGTATCGTGTCGGAAAGAAACGAGAATAACGGGAAAATTAAATTAAATTGATATATTCTTCGATTTATTTAAGTGATCAAATTTACCGTTATGATTACATCAGATCGGGAATTTCAAAGCTGATTGTGAAGGACAATTTCACTCTTTGAGATACATTTTTAATCATTTCACTCCAACTAATACGACACTTCTTTGGAATTAATTCGTAGCAAAGATGTTTGCGAGAGTCACATTTTATCCAACCTTATTTTACAACGTCGTTATGGAAAAGATCACGACCCGGAATTGGTACGATAGGATAGATGAGACTGTCATACTGGGCGCCCTACCATTCCGGCGAACGACGAAGCAGGTATGTCTACATTTTAATTCTTTTTTTTTTTTTTTTTTTTTTTTAATTAAATTTAATTGAAAACAGTTTATACGATAAATTTTCTAATTTTTAAACATTTCGATTTATTCCACACTATTAATTCTGCGTTGAAATACGATAAGATAAGATAAATGCATGTGAAATTTATACTTTAATACTTTTCTTCATATTTTCTTAGAAAAACTATTATAAACGTAATAGTTCTTTTGATAGAAATAGAAGATAAATTTGAAATAAAATCTATAATCTTTTTATAATAATATTCATAATATTTATAACCATCCTGCTTTTTTAAAATCTTGTTTTAAATCTTATCTTTTTTTTTTTTTTTTTTTATAAATGCCCAATAAGATATTGCAAAACAAATATTGCCTTTATATAATACATCAAGTGTATGTACTTTATAATATATATGTATATGCAATATACAATATAAAAAATGTCATATATTTTAAATATAAATTATTTGGACAAATACAGCTTCATGTAACAGTTATTAAATTATAATATAAATGTTGGAATAAATTATTACAGATCATTTACATTTCACACAATTTTTCTTTTTTGTTTCAGTTAATCGATAATGAAAATATTAAGGCTGTTGTATCTATGAACGAAGATTATGAGTTGTCTTTATTATCTAACACAGAAAAGGTATGTATGACAGTAAGAGTTAAATTTTGAAAATAAAATAGCATAATGAAAAAACTAGCATACATAAAATAATCTTATATGTACAGATAAGCAATATTTTGTTTTCTCCATCAGGAATGGCACAGGCACAATGTAGAATTTCTACAATTATCTACAACAGATATTTTTCAAGCACCCTGTCAAGAAAAACTGCAAAACGGTGTAAATTTTATTAATAAATTTCGCACTGTATCAAGTAGAAAACTGGGTAATCCACCAGCTACTATTAATGAAAGCAATCAACCTGGCACGGTTTATGTTCATTGTAAAGCTGGAAGAACAAGAAGCGCAACATTAGTTGCATGCTATTTAATAATAGTGAGATAATATGGCATGATTTAATTATAAAAGCCTTCAAAGATTTTTTGAATCATTAAATCATAAAATGTTTTATTCTAGAAAAATAATTGGACGCCCGAAGAAGCAGTAAATTTCATGCAAACAAAAAGGCCACATATACTGCTCCATACAGCGCAATGGTCTGCGTTAAAGCAATTTTATGCAGAACATATACAACCTAAATCGTAATCAAAAGTTTTCTATACATATATATATATATATATTCTATATATATATATATATATATATATATATATATTTCTGCATATATATATATATATATATATAATTTTATTACATTATATAAATAAAGATAATGTATAAATAGATAAATAAATGCTGATCTATTTTAGATACTATACTGTCCATATACATAATATATACTTGCTAATTTGAACATAGCAAAGTAGAGAGTAAAGAAATAAACTAATTCATAAATATAAATTTATTACAATATTATTATCATATTTTTAGTGCTAATCATAATCATTTGTAATAAATATAATCGCTTATCGATTCTTATTAGTAAGCTCAATCTTTTTTACATGTATGGATGCAAATTTAGTAGCTTCGGTCATTGCTTTTTCTATATATGTCTGAAAATCTTGTGACACATGTGTAGATTTCATACTCGCAATTAACATGGGTTTGAATCCTTTAATAGGTCCTTGCTTTGCATTAAAAATTTGTAGAACAACATCTATCCAGATTTGTGCATTGAATGCATTAGAAATAATTTCCTACATAGAATAATAATTACTTATCCAGATAATATGATTATGAATTTAAATATTGCTGCATATACATACACACATATATACAAAGAATCTATATCAAAATGTACAATTTAAATGTAAATTAAATGTAATACCTGTGGTATCGAACATCTTGCCCTTACAGATCCATTGGTACTGGATAAAACCAATATTGGCAGTTTAGGAAAAAGAGATATAACTTCGTGTAATGACAAATATGTAGGATTTTTGTTTAGACAATGTACGATAAAGCAAGATGAATCCATGGCATCAGTGATTTCACGAATTATAGAAACCCTATAAAATGCCATTATTTAAAATTCAGCAGATGAGATTATTTGGGGATAATTATAAGATATACAATATTACATACTTCTCGATTTCTTTCTCTTGCAACCATATTGCTTTGCTCAAACTCTCTAAGTTTATCAAGCATTTCTCTTTAATCAAATAAGGTAATGATATTTGTATATTTGGATCATTAATTTCCTGTTTTATTCGATTTATTTCTTCTTTAAATTGTTCATATGTGAGTTTGTTACTTTTTAATGTTTCTTCTAGTTCTGCAATTCTCTGACACATTCTTTCACCAGCCTGTTTCATACGTACAGCTTCTTGGCCGACAACGGCTTTAACAGTGCGCTTTGTTGCTCCCTTTGAAGTATATGTTAAAAAGCAAAAGTGTTGCAAAACACTTGTATTATGTACATGAGTACCGCAGCATGTTTCCCTATAAACATATACAATAGATATTAATTGCTAAATAAAATTAGAAAATTCTTTGCTATCTAAATATTAGATTTACTAACTTTGCTTTCAAACTGTCAGCATTAATTTCTATGACTCTAATGCCTGTGTAAGGGTATATTTCCCCAGGGATCAATGTAACATCATCTTGTTTTAATAGTTCAAGTAAATTTAAAGTTTGTACAATTGTTGCAGCATGAGTTTGTATAATATTGTTAACGCAATTTTCTATTATTCTCATTTGTTCCAATGTAAGTTGTTCGCCAAACGAATTGAATTGAAATTTTAAATTATCCGCACTGACTGTACAACCATTTTGATAAACTACTTGCATAGCTTGTTTTAAGGCTGCATTCAATAAATGTGCTGCTGTATGATGTTTCATAGCTCCAACACGAATATTTGGTTCTATATTGACTAGACAATCATCTCCTATTTGTAAATACAGTTCTGATGTGCTAAAAAAAATGTATAAATTTATTGTTTAATGTATTGATTATTTAGTGAATTTTTTTACAATAATCGTATAATTAATCATATAAAACGGAAATAATTTTATATAATCATCTAAATTGAAAAATATAAAAGATATTTACGGTAAATTTGTTTTGGCGAAATGTCCAGAATGAATCACATAGCCGTTTACTTTTCTGACACTGTTTATGTTGAAAAGTAGATTCTTAATACAAATGTTTCCTTTATCTGAAACTTGGCCACCTTCTAATGAATAGCACACAGTCTTATCCAATATAATACCGATTTCATTGGTACTATTTAATATCTCATTGATGTTGATAGCTCTTCTATTATTAATTTTTGTAGTTTTGGAATTTTCATTTATAACTAATTCACCTATAATATATAAAATAGATATTATTTTAAAGTTACATTATACTTTAATCACAGAGAATATGACATATGTATTTATAGGATTTACTTAAATGTTACCATTGATAATAATGCCAAGGAGTTTGCTGTTAAGTGTTGGAAATTCATAATTACTTCCATTGTATGTATAATTGTATTTGAATGAATCATTTGTCTTGGGTACATGATTTTCTTCAAGTATTCCCAAAGATTCCTTAGTAAGTGTGCTACACTTGTCTAATCCAATTCTCGATTGATATCTACAATTATCAAGTTGCTTTTCAAAATCAATTTGGTCAAAATGTAAAGATTCAACTTGTGCTAGTTCTGCTATGGTTTCTGAATTAAGGCCATATGTATCATACAGTTTAAATGCGACAGATCCAGGTAACACGTTGGTTTTACGCCTATAAATCATATGAATTATTAAATATATTAATGTATTATGTTATGCAACAGATGCACAAAATAAGCGATTTCTTCAATATCAAATTATGTTATTTTGTTTCAAATATCTTACAACTCTTTTAACATGGATTGCAATTCGTTATAGCCATCGACTAAACCAGGAGCCATCCAATCAGTGATCGATGCTAGTTCAGGGCGAACTTCAACCATCTTATTCCACTTTTTACCAGAAGCATTCCGCAATCTTTTGAATAGATCTTCTTCAAAGTCTATTATCCTTTGTACCTGAAATTGAATCCAACAATATTGAGATAATATGAAATATAGTCCAATGTCTTTTTTAACAAGAACAATTTCAGTAATCTTATGTTGTACTTTACCTGTTTCAGATTATTGTATAATTCTGGATAAGCTGCACCCAAGTTATCGGTCACAGTGCAGACAAGCTCAGTAACTATGCCAGGTTTTTTAAATATTTTCTCTCCCACGTCTATCGCATTCCGCAATATTCTCCGTAATTTATGGCTGGTAAACGATAATATCTCTTTTTATTTCTACATGTATTTAATGAGAATATATAAGAAATTTTAGACATTGTGGGAAATATCACATACTGTTGCTCCGGTAACATATTATCAGCCAATGCAATAGTAACCATTCTCGCGTGATCTGCGAGAATTCTGTAACCATAGTCAATTTTGCCTGTATCATCATTGCTAAATGTCCCTTTATATTTTGGCGCGTTCGAATGCTTTTGTATAGCATCAAATAATGGCTGGAAAAGATCTGTATCGTAATTTGATTGTTTCCCTTGTAGGAAGGTAACTAATCTTTCAAGCCCCATGCCTGTATCAACATGATGTTTTGATAAAGGTACTATACATCCATTTGCAAGCCTGATATAAAATATGATGATATTTAATAGACTATGCAATTTTATATTATTATTATATATATATATATATATATATATATATATATATAAACTTTGTGATATATTATATGAAAGAGAAACTTTCACAAATATTCATAAAGATCACAATGATACACAAAGTAATAAGATAGTAAAATTATCAAAAATGTTATTTTGTTATTTAACTTAAAGCACTCGATATGTTTTATAATAGAAATTGATAGCTCACCTTTCATATTGTATAAAAACTATATTCCATAATTCCATAAGATCTGCATATCCTTTATTCACTCGTGCAGCTTGATTAGTACTTCTTTTCATATAGTCTACATGTATTTCTGTGCAAGGTCCACAAGGACCTGATACGCCCATTTCCCAGAAATTGTCTTTTATATCGAAAGGTAGAACTTTGCTTTCTGGAAGACCGAGTTTTAACCAAATATTTTTGCATTCCAGGTCTGGACCCATGCCTAACTCCTCATTACCACCAAAATATGTTACATATAGACATTCTTCAGGTATACCATACACATTTGTTAAAAGATTCCAGGCATATGTGCAAGCATCTTCCTGAGAACAATAAGATTATATAAATAAGCATCTCGTAAATTTTGACAAATATGTGAATAATATTGTATTGTGTATATTATACTTTAAAATAATCTCCAAAGGACCAATTGCCAAGCATTTCGAAGAATGTGTGATGATAGCTATCATTACCAACAACACTTAAATCATTGTGCTTTCCGCCAACTCTAATGCACTTTTGCGAGTTGACAATCTTTGTCGCAGGTGGTTCATAATAATCTAAGAAGATTCCTTTAAACTAAAGAGATGTTGTGAGATAAGAAACATATATTTATCAGATTTATTTCATAATAGAAATAAATTTTATAAAAAAAAAACATACCTGGTTCATACCAGCATTGATGAATGCTAGTGATTGATCAGCAATTGGAGAGACAGGACTGGAACGAATAATACTGTGTTTTAAATCCTTAGAAAAATAATCTAAAAATTCCTTCCTGATCAAGTTAGCAGATTTGTTGTTGCTAAACTGATTGTACGATCGAATTAATTTATAATAGGTCATTTTCTTCGTTACAAGATTAATTATCGCGCATAAATAATACATAATATAAACAATTAAAATAGTCAAGTTTTTATAAAAGTCTAGTTGTAAACATTAGGAATCATCACTCTATGTTGCATGGTTAGGAGACGTGCGAAAAATTCAATCAATATTCATTCTGATAAATATTTAAATAATCAATTTAAAATTAAAGTGTTCTATCAATATAATAAAGTTTAGAAACTTTAGACTTTCGAAAATGCAGACGCGCTATTGATAAGAATTAATAATAATTAATACACGAATATATAGGAAAAAATGTATTTTAAAATTTCGCGCCAAAATTTTAATCGCGCCATCTCTTGTCAAATCGTATTTGTTTAATATCGAATCGACCTATCAGAGAGCTCGTAAACTCAGCGCTTGAAATTTGAATTAGCAGCTAATTCAGTTTTTTTTTACAATTTATATCTGCAATTATTTAAATATAAGAACGTGTTAAATGACATAAGTAAAAACAATTATCAATAATAAGAATATCTAATTGTAAGATATTCACTAAAAATATATATTTATTATATCTTTATATTTTTCACTCTCTATTATTTATTATCTACCTCGAGAAATCATCAAAATTATCAGTAGAAAATAATTCGATAAGAAATCAATCGAACTGAAATAAAGTTGCAAGTGCAAATTCAGGAACTAACTTTGCGATAAAGGAGAACATATGATTTCGAAGAATTTAAATATCCGAATTTGTAGTTCTTTCATTTTAACTCGATTTATCTCTTGTTAAATGATATTTTCTTAATAATACGCACATCATGACAAGACGATATATATACATGCGTCATATTTCGTCCGTCACATGACTATGAAATTCTGCTATCAAGTAGAGTCGAGTGTTATTGGTTGTATTGCCCAGTTGTCCAGTTTGGTGCTAATCGAATACGAAGAAGAAGGTTATCCGGAGAAATCGAAAGTAACTTTTTATATAGTTCTCGGCCAGCTAAAGAAAGGCAATATGTAAGTTTTATTCGTTTAGCTAACGCAAAGACTATATTACTTTTTCTTGCATTGTGCAATAAAAGATACGTATTTTTATAGTCGTTCGTGGGAATAAATCACTAATTTCAATCACTATTGCAACATGACATCTCACAACGAGGGAAACGAGAGTCTTGTTATATTGGGAAATGAATCGTCTTTTCCTGATGATAAGACAGAATTTAATTCTGCGATCAAGCAAGATTTCGGACACCTTGGAAAAATGCATACCATAAATTTATCAGATTTAAAAAAGGGTAAGTAAGATCTCTGATCTTGTCTGATTTGTAAGCATCATTAGTGTTATAAATAATTATTGGTACGTACGCACATTGTTTCTAAATTGTTTTTAATCATTGTTTGTATACAATAATTAAAAAGATTATACATTTGTTCTATATTATTTTAGAAAATTATAATGCATCTGCCTTTAAAGTCGTTATTGCCATTTTCATACAACCATGCACAAATAATGAGTTTTTAACGGATGCATTGAGAATTCTGAAGCCTAATGGCTCACTTGTCATTTACGAACCATTACCAGTAGAGAAAAAATCAGATACACGACTTACCTATTCTGAAAGAATATCTAGATTGAAGTTATATGGCTTTATAGTAAAAAATATAGAACGAAAGACCTTGGACCAAGATTTAGGGAAAAATCTTTTGTCGACTATATATAGCAATGCAAAAGATATTTGCAAAATATTAGCAAGTAAACCATCATTTGAGGTTAGTTATATATTAGTTTACATCTTATTTAACAAAAAAAAACTTTTAATACATCTTTTTTTTATTATTTAGGTGGGTTCTAGTGTTCCTCTATCATTCACAGAAACAAAAAATGTATGGAAAGTAGACGATTTGATAGATGAAGATGAATTATTAGATGACTCAGATCTTGTGAAGCCAGATGCATCATCATTAAGAGGTAAAGTTAACATATAATTATAAAAATTAAATATATGTTAATTTTATATGGTATTAGATAAATTAAAAAATTTACATAAATTAAGTATACCTGCTTTTTTCAGTTTGTGCAACGACAGGCAAGCGAAAAGCATGCAAGGATTGTACATGTGGATTTGCAGAAGAATTAAGTAATAACACCACGCAGAAAGGCACTGTTAAATCCTCTTGTGGAAGTGTATGTCTTGTTATTGTGTAATGAAAATTCATGCACATATATTTAATATTATTTGATTATATAAATTAAATATTAATTTTAAATTTTTAATGAATTTTTTATAGTGTTATCTTGGAGATGCATTTAGATGTGCTAGCTGTCCTTATCTTGGAATGCCTGCCTTTAAACCAGGAGAAAAAGTAGTTGTGTCTGATAATCAGTTAACTATTGATTCCTAAATTCTGGTTTTTCATGGATATATCTTATTTCGATCTAGGGAAATAATTGTGTGTCGTTTTCATATGATTTTTATTTTAGCTATTTTTCTGGTATATATATTTATGTGTTGTAAAAGACATTGATATAATACAATTTTTTCCGTAAGCAAAGGTAATAATTAATAATTTGAACTATCCCATTTATCAACAAATTTTTTAAATGTAACAATATACTAAAACTAAACAATAATATAAAAGAAATAATTATCAATAATAAGAATATCATAAAAAAATGTACATAATTTTCATATTAAAAATCTTCATATATTTCATTGAATAATACATAAAACTGAATAATATATATAAAAATATATAGTAATAGAGAAATAATATATGCATTAATATATTATTACATATAAGTTATATTAATGTATTATATATATATATATATATATATAATGTACTAACTTTCATTCTACTCTATTTTTTAACCTCAAGAAATCTTTAGAATTATTAGGAAAATATAATTTGATAAGAGGGTGAATTAAGCCGAGTCTCAAATTGAGACGTTAACTTCTTGATATTAGAACATGATTTACATTTACATTACAGGAATTTAATATTTAAATTTGGAGCTAACTTCAGTTTGGTTAGTATATAATTGTATATTTATTAATATATTATATTGTTAGTATATTTTGTTTAGACATCTATATGAAATATATTCTTATAACTCGCGATTTTTCTCAAAGATATAACGTGTGAGCGAGATCTCTCATTATTTTAACCTCTATCTTACTATAAATATTTATTATGATTATATAAACATTAAAAATTTGCAATATATTAAAATTATTTTATTAAAAAAAATAATGTGTCAATAAATTCAAATTATTTAGACAATTAACATATGTTGCTTTAATTCTAACACGTGTCTATTATATAATTATACTTATGTAAATAATTTTTTATAGCTAAAAGATAACATTTTTAATAATGCCATGTACATGACATTAAAATTTCTTATCTATCATGATCTGTTTATCTTATATATGTATGTATAACATTGTATATTTAAATATGTAACTTTTCTTAAAAAACGCTTTTTTTATCATTAATTATTGATGCACATGTTATTGCAATATGCAAATAAACTTTATACAATTACGTTTGATTATTTTGAGCTTTCTAGTGCATCTTAAATCAATTTAAAGTCAATCGAAACAATTTGTATTTAATCTAAATAATATACCGATATTTGAATCTTAAATTTAATCCTCGATTTCTAGAAGATCGCCGCCCATGGCTTTCCAAAAGGCAGCGACTACTTGTTGAGCCACTGCGCGTCTTTCGTTTGATGGTAGAGATGCTATTTGTCCTTTTATGGCCATTAATTGACCCAATAGTTCTCCAAAGTCTGCATTTTCATCACCCAAAATGCCATCTGTAAACATCTGATAAGTAACTTTGCACATTTACCTTTATATAATTCATAATTTGTACTTACCAACTATGTTTTGCACATGTAGCCCTTCGGTAGGATCGTGCGTTAATTGCATATTTTCAATTTGTTCTCCAACTTCATTTACTTCGAGTGTTTCATCCGCACATGGTTTATCTGTAACAAAACACATTTTAATTTTTATATAAAAAGATGAAAAATATTATGCCTATATTTTCATTTCAATAGCAGAAACTTGAAATACGCTACTTTTAAGTACAATATTAGGCCATGTGTGAGCATGTAGAGCTTCTATGATTCTTTCAATGCCATATTTGTTACCCTCTGTATCGGATTCTGAATCTCCTGTTTGATCTAATTCAACTGGCTCAAAGTTATTGTGTATACACCAATTTACCACTGAAAAATACATAGAATTAATTCATTAACTTTACAATAATCTCAACTTTGAATAAACATTGTATACATTCACAAAACATATATAGAACATGAAATTTATTCAGATATCATAATCAATGTTTTTTGTATCGTAACATATGTACCTTTTTCTCGCAGAAGTGTGTCAGTTATTGCACTGCAGGAAAATAAAAATATTTCTGCTGCTGTTAATGAATTAGTTAATGATGCCAAACACTCTAGTTCTTGATCCACGTTGTTCTATAGAAATTGATTGACATTAACACATTTCAATTTAATCACTAAATATATATTAATAACTACCAGTGCAATTATATCTTACTGCCTGTGGATCATGATACACGATCAATGCATTGATTCCTTCCACTGGAAATTTACAGGATATGTTTCCTGTAGTGCGTACCAAGATCTGTGATGTGTAATATTTGTTGTCAATATTCCACAGGTAATCCACAATGTCATCTTCCTCGGATAAACGTTCCGCACCTATGTCTGCAGCGAACACAACAAATCAAAATCAATACACAATGTTACAAGAACTTAAAAAAAGAATTATAGAAGCTGATTCTATTACTCGGCCAAAAAATAAAAAAAACCATGACCACAGAAGTTTCATAGAAGCTATAAATTTTGAGTATACATAATGTTAATACTTGTACTCACTTTCTGCGATTTCCTTAGCTTTTCCTTCTTTCGTGCTAAGGATCAATACTTGAGGTAAATTCATTATTTTTAAACAATTAAAATTTATATCCAAGAATTGTTAATAGAATTTGATTGAGCTATAACTGATGTGTGAATAAAGCTATTAAGTTGGGTTAGATCAGATGTTCTGTATGCTCCTCTTCCGACATATATATACATACACTAATACACTTGTGTATTGGAGAGCAAAAAACATTTTATACATATATAATAATACACACGCGCGTGCACATTTGTATACATTTTATGAATGAAAAAAATCTACCTAACACCTACATACATATATATAAAAATATATATACACGAATGAAAAACTGAATAGCATATAAATATATATAAAAAATTGGAATTTTTTAAAATATTTAATTTCTATAATATATATATATAAGAGTTCCATTAGAAAAAATCACTACGTATACAATACATATATAATTAGAATTAAAATTTAGATTATATATATGATTATAGTCAAATAAAATGCAATATAAATTACACAATTTTATATTGTCTTTTTCCAATATATAGACTTTTTCAAGTCTTTCATTGAGTTAACATAAATTATAAGATATATTTTATTTTAACAATTTAGAAGAACTTGGATTCTTTCGCGCGTTTTATATATATCATATTGTAATATTTTTATATTTTTAGCCCTTTAAAGTGCAATTAAAAATGTGTAAGATATATATATTAATTATTATATTAACTAAAACATCTTTTTATATTTATATTATTTATCATATTATTATTAATAGAACATTTTAATGCAAAACAGAGGATATATATATGCACGCACTTTGGGCTAAATAATAATTTATTCATTATTTTTACATTTTGGTTGAATTGTATTACGTAAATAGATATGATATAAAATCACCAACACACATGACGGATGTCCTGAGAAAGATAATTTATTGTAAATATACCGGTTTAAATAGATATGTAAGATTCCATATGTGTTGACCATGTTGACCATGAAATTCTACACGTGTTGACTATTTTATGATAAAAATATTATTGTTTTCAGTTAAACTTATCCAATGTAACAGGAATTGTGCGTTACTGTGAAAAGTGATAAAAATATCTTTTCATTGTATGCGTGAAGTATGAAGTTACAATATATATAAATATTATTATTAGTGTAAAATTTCTGATAAAGTAAAATAAAGAAAACACAATTTAAAATATTTTATTTAATTATTTAAATTGATTAAGTTTTTCTTCATTATTTATTGTTTATGAGCAAGTTATATATTTTTCGATAATTCATATTTTTGGAAATCTATATTATTGAGATTATTTTCTGAATATTAACAGAAATTTGTTAGAAAAAAATTGAAAACTTTGAAGAAACTAAAACATTTTGAATTAGATAAAAAGGAAAAAGAAAATATATTATAAGCACTATTATATAATTTTATTAATTAAAATTAAATCAACAGGATGAAAGATGCATCTCTATATGTCCTTCGACTCTATCAAGTTACTATTTTCGCATATCAATAATGGGTCTGTCCAGGGTCTTTCCGCCCAAAGAAAGAATATATAAAAGGATAACTGCAATAAATGACTTCCACATTGCGGTAAAGAACGATACAATTCATTAATTGTGTAATTAAAATCCCCATCGGCCGCAGATTTTTCTGCGAACATGAGGAGATTCATTCTTCTGTAAGTATATAGCTTATATAATAATTACTTCTTGAATACTGTGTGTGTGATTGTTCTAATTTTATAATATTGTTCTGTTTTAGAAGAAACATAACATTGTTCTGTTTTTGTTAATCATTAATATTACAATAGTGAATATATTCTTTGCATATTCTTTATTTGTAATTATTTTATAATCAACTATTTTTTTCTTGAATGTGTCTTTTTATAGCGTCTTCATTGGCGCATTTTTAATGAAGAATGTTACATCATCAATAATTCAAGCATATCCTACAAATCTGGCATGGTTATTTGGTTTGAACGATAAATTAAACGAAAACAAGGATGAAACGACACGGAATGTGTGTAAAAGCAAGGAATGCGAAAAAATTGGTATTAAAAATAACTAATCTAATTAAAAATTTAATAATTTTAAATGTTTAATCTGATTGAGAATTATAGATATTTGAATTTATTCTTTTTTATTTTTATTTTTTCCCAGCTAAGGTAATATCAGACAGTATAGACGCATCTGCGGATCCGTGCAACGATTTCTACGAATATGCTTGTGGAAAATGGCCTGAACATAATCCCATTCCAGAGGGTAAACGTTCGTGGAGTTTATTTCATATGCTTCAACAGAAAGTAGAACAACAAGTATACGGTAATTATGTAATCTGTTGCATCAACTTTTAATTCTAAATTTCCATTCTAATGACATATTATTAATAAATTCCGCAGATATTTTGAAAGAAGGACCCAAAAGCAGCGATCTTTTGGCGGTGAAACTTGCGAAAAAATGGCATGCGGTCTGCATGAATACAGGTAAGTATATGAATAGCTTTCGAATCGTCGAATCGTTATACAAAAATTATTTTTTGATGATATAATAATTTATTATATGTTTTACAGAGGCTATGGACGAGCAAGGGTTCGACCCTTTGGTTATCACTCAATCACGTATAGGCGGCTGGCCGATGATAATGGAACCAGACGAATGGGATGAGCAAGAATATAGTTGGCAAAAAGTGGACGATCAATATGTGCGCTTGACAGGAAGGAATGCTTTTCACGATGTGCGCGTAAACAGTTATAGTCCAAATAAAACCGTACAGGTCAGAAAAATTATAAATTAGTTTTATATTTTTTAAATTAATATTATTATATATATATGTATATATTTTTTAATATATTATATATATATATATATACACATATATAATATATTTCTTTATTATTTTTATTAGATATTATATATCTAATTTTTTCTTATATCTTTAATCTTATATATATTATATTATTATATGTATATATATTCTTTAATGTATAATAATATTAATATATTCTTATATTTTTTCTTAAGCTAAAATTTCTGATAGATGTAACTGATATTTCTACATTATTTTCGCCATTACACATTGCGTATTGCGAAATAGATAATTCAAAAAATCCGCTTTGATTTTTGTCAATAATCTTATTGTGTATTTTTTATATTTTATATGTACGTTTTTTATTACTAGATCGATACTCCACATTTACCTCCGGGTACGTTCAAACTATGGCTTCAAGAATGGTACGATAGTGATGAAATTGAAGACGACGATGATGATGAGGATCCAAGCGATGAAGAAAAACATAGTAGAGAGGATAGTCAGGATAATCAAGAGTCTGGAAGCGGAGATGACGAAGATGACGAAGATGACGATGATGACGATTATGACGATGACAACAGCGAGGATAATGAGGTTGATAATGATGATAGAGACGACGATACGAACAAACAAAGTAAAGATCAAAAGAAGAAAATCGCAAAGAAGAAAATTGGCAAGAAAAAATCCACGGGTAAATTAATTCAGAAAAAAAAAACAAAAATACAGCACAATAGAAAGACAAAGAGTAGCACCCGAATTCTCAATAATCATAAGACGAAGAAACAAAGAGTAAAAAGACGAACTATACCGACAAAGGTCCATAGTAAACGCGCTAAGCATCTTATTCGTCGCGAAAAATTGCGGAAAGGCAAAAGGAATCATGTAAGAAAAGCAAAGGACGAAGAGAGGACGAAGAAAACTGTGGAATCGGTATCTACATCGACGACACCGCAAATATCTATTGAAGAAACGATTAGTAAAGATGACAATGATGTAATAGCACAGGTGACATACGCTAGTTACATTTCGGAAGTAGCTCGCATTATAGCTCAAGCGAGAGGCACTGAGGTCTCAAGGGAGAACATCAGGAAAGATATCGACGACCTGATCGAGTTTCAGGTGAAACTAGCGGAGGTAAGCCTTATGCTGTTATATACTATATTGTCAAGTTACTATAAAGAACTTCTTTTAATAATGGCATGTTTCAGATTATTGCGAGTTCTGAAGAGGAAGAGCTGGAGTTGACGCTCGATGATTTTCAACAATGGTATAATGAAAAAAAGCCTGATACTGCTAATAGAAATGTAAGTTATTTTCTTGTAAATTAATTTCGTTTGATTTTTGCAATGCATTATTCTCACGTTCTTTATGGTTGAATTAACATTAATAAAATGTAATGAAAATCTTTAAAGACGAAGATTAATTGGGTGTACAAAATTGCGGAATTGTTTGACGAAGCTCATGTGCCCGTGGATGGCGATTTAAGTTTAAATGTTGAGTCAGCAGATTATTTTGAGGCTCTTGCCGTTTTGTTAAACGAGACACCGAGTCGAACGATTGGTGAGTTTCGAAAACAATATGCAATATTAATAATGAAACGTCGTCTATATGCGCTCATGCAAAATATGTTTCAGTGAACTACATACACTGGAACTTTCTGAGCAGAATGATAGAGACTACTACGAAAGAAATGAGAAAATTATACGACGCATGGGAAGCATGGGAACTTTGGGGAGATGAAGATGATGAAGAAGATGAAGAAGATGAAGATGATGAAGATGATGAAAGCGAAGAAAGCGAAGAAGAAAAGAGGTTTGATGTGAATTCTTTTATACGTCGTTACTTTATTTCCAATTAAGAAAACATAATTATTTATTTTATAAGCAAACAAATAAAACAAATTTTATTTTATATTACTATTTGATTTATAACATAGCATGGCCTTAATATATGTATTAAAATATATAGTTAATTTATATCATATTTGATGTTAAAATATAATAATAATAAATATTGCCACAGAGCATTCAACTGCATGCATCAGGCACAACTGCATGACATTCTAGCGTACGAATATGTCAAAAGACATTTCTCAGACGATATTACAAAAACCGTAAGTATTTTGTTTTAATTTAATTATTCAAACTGATGCAATTTGTTTTTATTGTTATTTAGTAGTTATTAGTAGTCGTGTGTATGTGTATACTTACGTGTATATATGTACGTTTTATAATTTGTCCAATATAATCAATATTTCTATTATTTTTATAGGCCGAGGATATGGTCGACGATATACAAAAGGAAGTGGAATATCAAATTAAAGAATCAGATTGGCTGGATGAAGATACTAAGGATTATGTTTTCGCGAAACTAGTGCATATGAAAAAATATATTGGATATCCAGATTGGTATAGAAATAATACTATCGTTAAACGATATTTTCAAGGAGTAAGTTTCTTTATAAGAATTATTATTAGTTGTTAATATATATACCCAGTACATGTCCCTAAAAGACATTTTAAAACATGATGTTTCATTATCATTCTTTAGATATTTTTAAGATGTCTTTTGGTCTTTTTGTGCTGTCTGCATATAACGCTGACTGTATTTTATTTAATTATTCTGTTTCGTTAAAGCTCATTATAGGCAATTCGTATTATGAGAATATACTTAGCTACAGCAGATATAGTAAATGGAAACAATTACGGACGTTAAAGAAGGACGATGATGAAGACGATGATGTGTAAGTTTTAATATTCGATACATTTTTTTATATTTGTTCAAACAATCACACAATTTCTTTTTTTTTTAACATCTATAATAATAAACATTAACATCTATAATAAATGTTAACACCTAATTAATGCTAATACCTAACAAATTTTATGTTACAGATGGTGGATGAGTCCTTTGACAGTAAATGCTTTCTTCTCTCCTTGGGCGAATTCCATAAGTATGTTTTATATTGTATATGTAATATTTTTTAAATGAATTTAAACTTTTAAGAATTTACAATTATTTTGCCATTTAAACATTAATCTCTCTTTCGATCAGGTCTTTCGGCGGCGGATTTTCAGAGTCCATTTTTCGCTTATGGTCGACCACAGTAAGTGGACAATTTAATATCAACGCTATATAAGCATAACAATAAATACAAATAAATTTTAAATTGCATCATGTCTTTCTATATCAGTTCTTAATGAAATTTTTGTCTAACTATATAATTTTATTCTAGAGCTATTAATTATGGTATTGTTGGAGTCATCATGGCTCACGAAGTTAATCATGGATTCGATGATGATGGTATGTTTTATGAAATAAAATTGCTGTAGATTGTCTTGCATTTTATAAACTATATTAATTGCTGTATTTAAAATAATGTGAACTTCTTATTTTCTTCTAATTTATATATCTGAAAAATTTATATTCTTCAAAAATATGATATAAGAAAAAGAAATGATTTTTAGGGATTTTTTATGATAAGAATGGCAATGACATAAATGACAGTGATTTTGTGGAATGGTTAGCTATAATGTCTCGAGAGTACGGCAAAAGAGCAAACTGTTTTGTAGAGCAGTTTAATAATTATTCCATTGAAAAAAATTCAACTAGGAAAATACAGGTGGGTTATACTTACTCTATATACTTAATTATCATCTAATTTGAATTACAGTTATTGGATTCAGAAAAATGTTTGATGATAACAACTGTTGACGAAAATTGTAGAACTATGGCAATCAAACGTCGGGTGAGAATATCGCCGATACAATGGGATTACAAGCATCATACAGGGCTTTCCAAAGGAGGGAAAGAGAATGCGGAAAACCGGATGCGATATTGCCGGGCTTAGAAGTCACTAACGATCAGCTCTTCTTCCTATCCTTTGCCAATGTAAGTATCGCAGAAAATGATTAAAAATTATACAAATAAAATTATAAATTATAAAATAAGAATAAAAATGATTAATATAAAGTATATGTATAAGTAATAATATGAGTTAATGATAAGATTTATGAGTTTTATTAAAAAGTGCTGTGATAAAATTTGTAGGTGTGGTGCGAAGCTACTGATTCGAAAACTAATGCGGCAAGAGCTAGGATGGACGTACATAGTACCGGACGTTTAAGAGTGATAGGCTCTGTTTCGAACTCAGAAGACTTTGCCAAGGCTTATAATTGCCCTGTCGGTAGTAAAATGAATCCCGAAAGAAAATGCAATATCTGGAAATAATATAGAAATCAAACTTGATCGATATAAAAACATAATATAAAAATATTCAACAAAAATTGTTTATCATCCACGTATATATCGATGAATAAACTGACGCAAATCGTGTAAAGAAGATTTGTCGTTTGTGCATTTGGAGTTTTTGACAGGTTTGAAATCTTTATCACAATCTAATCTTAAAGAAAATATCTCGCATAAATATGATTTACTCAAATGTATTGATGAATGGAGTGAACGCATACATATAAAAAACACTTGTCATTTTTTAACAATTTTCCATAAGAAATCTTTCATAAGTTCAACGTCATAATTACGATATGTAATAAAACATTTTATTATTCTTGCGTTCATTTTCTGATCAAATTAAATGGATTGAAAGATGAATGAAAAAAAGTTCTAGTAAAAAGTTTTATTGATAAGTTGCAATATTTCGTACATAATTCCTTATAAAGGACGTTCAGATGTTTATCGGCAGAATTTTTATATGTTCTATGCATTATTGCAACGTGATAGGCGTAGATAAACATCATCATCTTATTTTTGTGAATGCAATCCAATTCCATTCAATTGAAATACGAATCTAGAGCGAATAAATATTAGACGATTGTAGATATTAAATCAAAATTCGTAGGAGCATTGCATTACGTCAAGTTCTCTGTAGGCGTGTGTACTGCACGCGTCTAAAATATGATCAGACGAGAATTGAGTACATATTTTTGAATATCGATTTGATTATTGTAATTTAATGTCATCCGTTCTGTTTCTCATGTACACCGTTCTGCTTCTCCTGTGGTTTTAATGGTTTTATTACTTCTATATCATTCAGTTGGTCAAGATCCACTTGCTGTTTCGTTTTCTTTTTCTTGGATGGTTTTCTAAAAAGTATTTTCACATTAAACAATATGCCCTATTTATTTACCTATAGTTGGAGTAATAAATGGTATGCAATAAATAATAAAATATCGAACATAGAAGACTCACTTTCCAAACAACTCGCCATCCTGAATCGATTCAGGAAGTTTCTTGTTTAATGTCTCCGGGAGAAGAAGGGACATCAATCCGCCGAATAAGGCGCACGATCCGAAAATAACGAGCGGCAATGGTATCCATATTTCCGACTGAAAGCATGGATAATTTCAGAATTTTGTATAATTTATAATAATAATTGCTAATTAACCAACAATATGTCAACATACTTCAACTTTATCTCTTCACGCTTTTTTCAGATATCGAGAAAAATGATGAATAAAGAACGTACCAGGTGATTGACATATGGCGCGATAACTCCGCCAACTCGAGCAAAAGTGGAACTCGCACCCAGCCCGACGTTTCGGATAACAGTCGGAAATTGTTCTGCAGTGAACACATAAATAGCACCGTAGGACGATGTGATAGCGAGTTTTCCTATCATTGCCAAACAAACGATTAGCCACGGCATATCTAAAATGATACATAAATTCGTTTATAATTACAGGGTAAATTATGAATTCGGCATTTTAAATGTTTGCATGAATAAAACGATTACTATGAAATTTTGCGATGTCATATTAAAATTGATATTATTCACCGGCAGGGACAAATAACGTAGCAAGTAATGCTAATCCAGACAACATCATACAGCCACAAAGAATGTTTTTCCTGCCCCATCGATTCAGGGTGAAGATGAGGAATGTGTACGCCGGTACTTCCACTACTCCGGATATTACAAAATTAACGTAGTCGTTACCGCCGAGATTGGATGCGTGCCAAGATAGTCCGTAGTACGTTCCACTGTTGACCAGCCTAAATGTGTAAATGAGAAAATCAAACTTTGGTACAAAATTATCAAACATAAAAAAATAAAAGACACGTAGCCGATGAAGCAACTAGTATGTACCAATTGAAAAACAAGAGGATGCTCTTTCTTCTCAAATTCGGATAACGAAATAGATCGAAGAGCGAAGGTTTTTTCGTATCGGGCGTACTATTCTCGCTGTTATTATTAAGAAGCGTGTCCAGAGCTTCATTCGGCATCTCCACGCCATTCTTCAAGGAAGCGCGTTGCAGCAAATCCTTCGCTTCCTGGAGGCGTCCTTTTGTCAGAAGCCATCGCGCGGATTCGGGAATAAACCTGAATTGGATCACCGTGTGAATTGTAATACCTGATTGGAATTATATTATGTAGAATATATATATATTATTTGTCTCGTACCACCAATAAAGTAGAAACCCGATGCTCGGTACCGTAAGGGCTACCTGCAGCATTCTCCAATTGGTAATATAATACGCAAAACCGGCGGTGAGTATATATCCGACAGTGAAAAACAACTGGACGCCGACTCCGGCTACTAATCGCTTTTTCGGTCCGACCATCTCCAAAGCTGGAAGAGATAAATCCATTAAGGCTTATATTACATTTACGCAACACCTCTAATTTATTCGATCGAGTTAAAATTTTCAAAAAGCTTCTATATAATATATTGCTTTATGTTGCAGAATGACAATATAATCGAACTTGATTACCTATGACATAAGCTACTAGGAACACCCCACTGGTGGTTGAGCCGACAATTAGCCTGAAGATTACGTAGGAAATAAGTTCGGGTGCTACAGCGACTAGTATACCGCCGACCAGCTGTATGACTAAAGACAGGAAGAAAATTGGTCTACGGCCATATTTATCGGATAAACCGCCGAATAGCATCGAGCCAAGCATGACTCCTACCATGAACAACGAATCCCCCGTCGCCCTCAGCCACGCCCTGTCGCAGACCAAATCCCACTGCACAAAAAAACGGTATCATTTATTATCATTTCCAGAAATACACACACATATATATATATTTTTTTTTAAATTGTGTGTGTATGAATTCTGTTCATCTAGGAGATCTTTATGGATATCTTATTTACAACAATTGCCGATAGAAAAATCGATAAAAGAACTCTACTTTGAAGGGAAAGCAGAATAATCTTATACCTCGGAAGTGGTTGTACTTTTGTACACACTTCTGTCGTACACATACTGCTTGCAATGGCTGGTTCCTCCTCCTCCGGCGTCGTCACCAATTGCTTTTTCAACGATCGTATCATTCGAGGCGCCGATCACGTCACGTCTCAGACACTGAGACCATCCTTTAAGTTCATTGTCCCACGGATAGCTCGCGTTCAATATATCCTGGCTCAGATAGAACGTGGCGTTCTCCGCGTACTCGTTCGGAAGTAAACATCTGAGACAAGGAAAGGTTCGATTTACCGTAAGTACATCTGTTAACATCGTAATCCACCCTTGCTAATTATTACATTCGCTCAAATTGCATACCTGGAATTCATTTTGGCTCCGAGGAATACACCGGCTAATTTGTGAAAGGCACACGATATCACCGGAAGACAAAGCAGAAGGTAAACTCTGCGTTGATAACGGCCAAATTCGCCCATATGAAGGACAACGTCGTCGTATGCCATTTTTTCCGAGGTATGTTTCCGTTATTTATTCGACGATATCTCTGCGCGATTTTATTTGCACTCTTGTAAACAAAGATATATATATATATATATATTGGCTTTTAATTGGCGTGCGGATTAATAGCTTCGCTCAAGATCAGCGAACAACAATCCGTTCTAACAATATTCTGTTGATATTGACATTGTTATCTCATTACAGAGACTTTTTTAACATGATATTTATTTCCGGAGGAACACGTACGAGACTTCACCAGGGCACTCGCATACACCTTTCGAAGACTGCTTCTGATTTCTCAACATTCAATCCAGAGACGATCGCTTATCGGCCTTCCAAATGCATCGATTTCTCGGCAGAACTGAATAATTGGAAACAGCGATAACTGGAAAAAAAATTAGTATGTGATTAGATATTAATTTTTTTGTCGTAATATATATATATATATATATATATATGTGTGTGTGTATATATTTTTTTTTGGCCGAGTGTATATATATATATATATATATATATATATATATACAGGGTGTTACAAAAGCATCGGATTTGCTTAGCACCATGCGATAGAGAATGAAAATCTAAGAAGATTTTTCCTCAATGAAAATGTCGAGGCATCAATAATTTTCGAGTTATAAGTGATTGAAAATGAAGGGCTTTTCGCAAAATAAACTTTATGGAATTAAAATATTAACAAAACTGCATTCTTCAGTTAATTTCAGGTCGAGTTTAATTTAATAGAATTTTAATTTAAGGCTTAGTTACTAAGATATATGATGGCAAAAATTGGGAACTTGCAAAAAATGATGACCTCCCTCGACATTTTCGTTGAGGAAAAATCTTCTTAGATTTTCATTCTCTATCGCATGGTGCTAAGCAAATCCGATGCTTTTGTAACACCCTGTATATATATACATTCGGCCAAAAAAAGCGGTACACTTGAAAAGTAATAAAAAATTATGGAAGTTCAAGAATTGACATCTCAGTTAATATAATTATGATATCGAGCTGTTTAAAAAAACGAAAATAAAGCTTGAAGTCTGTAGTTTGAGAAAAAGAGTCCGAATAGGATATTCGCGAAGGTTTCGCCGGTACGAGTTCGGCATTACTTCTTCTGAGATCGGAGGATTTCCCCACGTAAAAAAAAAGACAAAAAAGCAAACAAAAAAAGGCACACACACAGATAAAATTTCAAACGATGTGACTTTTTTCTTTTTGTTTTTTTTTCTTTTTTTTTACGCGGAGAAATCCTCATGGATACCCTCCGATCTCAGAAGAAGTAGTGCCGAACTCGTACCGGCGAAAACTTCGCGAATATCCTACTCGGACTCTTTTTCTCAAACTACAGACTTCAAGTTTTATTTTCGTTTTTTAAACAGCTCGATATCATAATTATATTAACTGAGATGTCAATTCTTGAACTTCCATAATTTTTTATGAAAGCATATATTTCTATGATGAATCATCGAAGATTGATAATTTGTTATTCGTATTATGTGGCAAATATATGTACATACATATATGTAGAAGCAATTAGATATTCGTATAAAGAAAAGAAAAGGGAAAAGATTTGATAAAACTGTAAAGTTTAATATCTTTAAAATTGAATATATTCACTTGTGCGCATCAGCGCTTTTATACATATAAAACCTGTTTAGATTAATTAAACTTAAACACTGAGAAGCGATCCGCTCGAATCATGATTGATACAATTGATACAATTGTCTTATATTAAGACTATTATAGAAAGAAACAGATACTGCAAACGTTAGCATCACCAATGATCAACCGATCGTTATTATATTCGTTTATCATTTTTCTATCTTCTTCTTTTATTTGAATATTATTAAAATTCGTGTTAATTTATACATTTATATTTGACAAATTTTTTCATATATTTGTGAGTAAATTTGTAAATAATATATAAATTATAAAATATTTTTTCTAACTAAAATAATATAATAAATATTCTACATTTTTTTCTGAAATTTTAAATTTATACACAATTTTATGACATGAGTTAATGTATTAAATAGCGATTAACGATAATTAACAATAAATGATGATTTTACAATGAACCATAAATCATGTGTTGCCACATAATAAAAAAAATAACAATATAATCAATTAATACTTTTGAGCATTTATATTTTAATATTAGATATCCTCGATAAAAAGGAAAAACGTCGACGAGATTAGTATATTCCAGTTACAAAACAATAAATTTTTACTTGAAAGCAATGTGAAGCAAAGTTTCGAAACATTTACGCAACGTTCGTATACATAATGTATTCGTGCGAGTCCCTTCTGACTTTACATAAAATTACAATATATGAGCCATACTACATGCGAAATTATACATGTTCGTATGTTTCATCTATATATATCTGTCTCGATATTACACTGATATTGCACGGAAATAATCGCACAGAAGCGATGATTGCTGTAGATATTTAAATCGGACGATATCTCGAGGTGGACGAGTAGTTTTTCTAAATGTACGTACCCGCGGGAAATAAACGATATAAGATAGAGTCCGAACTCGCTTGTCGGTCGAATACAACCCGACGCGCATCAAGGACGGACGGAAACTGGCCACATGCTTTAGCCGGCGCGGCGCGTCGCGATTCATCTCGACTCGGCTCGACTCGGCTCGATTCGGCTCGATTCGGCTCGATTCGGCTCGATTCGGCTCGATTCGGCTCCGCTATCTGATCCGTTCCAGCGAAGCGGCGAGATTCATCGCTCGATGCATCGCGCACATCTTACGAATTCAGTTTCCTTTTTCTTTTTTTCCCTCCCCTTCCTTTTTTTCGTTGCACGGAGGGACGGATCTGTCAAAATCGAACGCGACAACGGTATTCGAGTAAGTAAAACGAACGCAAAAGGAAGGGAAGAAGACTAACGCTCTTTTAGGTTATTTATTTTGAATACTGTTTCAATTCGGCGATTTAAATCGGGCGAACAATTGACAATTTTTTTTTTTTTTTAATTAAATGCGTGCCATGTCGCGATATCTATGAACCGTCGTCCTGCTTATTTCATTGCTTATTTATTTCTTGTTAATGAGAATCGATCAGAAATTAGAATTATTGGTATTCATGTATCATCGTTTGTTCTTCCGCCTTTTGATTGACAATTTTCGTAATGAGTTTAAATCTAATACAATGGACAGAAAATTCGCCTCATGTAACATTTCATGTGCTCTGTGCATGGTGAAATCTATTTTTAGACTATGCGTTATATAAAACTTATTAAGAACCATGGAGCCCAGGAAATGAGACGCCGTTTAATACGACTTTTACACTATATCGCATTTTTTGAATTTGCACACTGATTACATACATTCCGATATAAACTATCAGCATTATTAGTATACATTGAAAAATCACTTATCTTGCATGTACATATATGTATACTCGTTCACATGTATAATCTGATACGTATAATCATTCATACGTTCATTCATATACAACGTATATTATTATCAGTTTAAAATGGAATGCGATGTATGACAAGCTTGTTATCAATATATTATCTCCGTGTCATCAGTATCACAGTTTTCCGAGATATGTTCGCGACCTTCGAGGGGTCGCTTATCCTGTGTTCATAGTTATGATAATGCATTAAGCTACTCTAATGAAATTCAATTAACATTGCAAATAATATATTGCAAATGTGGCAAAATATAATTGTCTCGTTTTTCAATTTAAACGAGAGTGCTGAGTATACTTTTTTTTTCTCGATAAGATTGTATTATATTACGGCGAGGATAATTCGATGAATGTAGATAAACCAATCACATTATTTAATATATAGATTATTCGCTAATTGAAGATTTTCTTTCGTCTCGTAATTTATAAATTTGTTCAAATTATTATTAAAATGCAAAGATATTTTTTTTTATAAAGGCCGATATATTTGCGCGCCTACTTAATTGTAACAATTTAGAAAAGAATTTAAACAGAATTATAAAATACGCAAATCGCACGCGCGAAACGCAACCGTTCGCGATAATTAGCAGTTCTAATCTTGTGCACTCCAAGTTTGTCGCGGCCTCGTCTCTCCCCGTACTTTCACTCGCCAAGAGAAGATGTATCGGTCGGCGTATAAAGCACACAAAAGGAATTTCTTCCCCCCCCCCTTAATAAAAATTCCAATGCAGATCGCGGATCTTATCCCCCGCACACATTCTCTCCATCTACCTGACCTAGGTATTCATATTAGCTGTTATTTATACTTTGTTTTTCCTTCCTAACGTATTTGTCTGTTTCAGCTTATCGCGAGAAGGAATGCAGTTGGAGTCGCCGGTGGATAAAAGGCGATTATTCGCACGCGACAGAGGTGATTGTTAAACGCATGTTGCCGGTCCAGCCGCCGACGACGACGCCGTCACCGTTGGAGACCGACATCGCGGCCCGAGAGTGAACCCCGAAGGCTATTTATAGTAGGGAGCGGCTTCTAGTTCCCACCGCGTGAAAAATCGCAACTGGTTTCTTGCTCGCTTCTTGTTTGAGAAGCAGGATCGAAGAAGGAAAGGAAGGAGAGAGAGAGAGACGGAAAGAATGGCTGGCGGGTATCTCAAGTATAAGTCGGCGGCGCTCAACATTAGCGGTTCCCTTGCGAACAATTTGACGGAACGTCATTCCGTAAACCGCGAGAGACGGCAAGTCCACACAGGTGCGTGAACTTTGAATGACATCGCATTTATTATATCGGAATCAATCGGTGTTATTATTATTATTTCGTGATTATCTTCACGTTCTAGTAAATTCAATCAATAGGAAGATTTTGTTGCAATCTATTTTTAGATAATTAATTTATCAGTTCAAACTTCAATTTGTGAGGAAAAATAGTTCAGCTATTCAAATTGTCGACGACGCAAACGGTTGCGTGTCAGAATCTGCTGATGGTCCGCGAACTCCCAACGCGTTTGTTAAGCGGCCACCAGCAATTTAAACATACACTTTGATAAACGAGTAGTCGCGCTAACAAGGCGTTCAACAGGTTGCAAAATCACATGTAAAGACTTATCGAGTCTGCATAGCTTGCATATTTATGTATTACAAAAAAAATTGATCGATCTAGGTCGACTTTTGCTTAATGCAATGTCATATTCCTACGTTGTTAGACGCGTAATTGGCTTCCTTCTCCTATACACATTTATGCGTTTATGCAGGTATGCAAATCTACCTGGAAAGATCTTAACACTTACAAGGTTGCTTTTTCTACTGGACGCAACCGATGAAGGGAGATGCGTTACGCGGGGAAAGTGGCAGAAGGAAGATGAGAAAGACAAGCAGTCGCGTCGTTGCTCTCTGCGATTATCTGAACATGCCGAGACGAAAAAGGCCAAACTGTCCTCTAACTTTTCCGGTAAAAATATGCGTGACTCATGTCTACCTTATTTTTCTGATATCCAACGTTATCTGTTGCATATATAATTGTAAGATGAGAACAAATAATTCATTTGTAAAGAGGTGTCCTAGTTATATATTTACGCGTTATACGATTTCCGATATCGGCATGGTTATGCATATTTTTTTACAAGAAAATCATACAATTTATAAATTAAATATTATATAAATTATTAAATTATAATTTGTATAATATTTTCAGCAAATACGATTGATAAAATTAAACGAATCGTCAAGAGATGCGAGAAATGCCTAGTCTGGGAGATGGGAGATCGATATATAAAGTACACGCCCGTAAAGGAAATGGATTAAGAATACGCGAGCCAGATGCTTATAATGTTAAAAAGACCGCTGTCTGTGTATGTATATACGCGTGCAAGAACATTATGCGTGTTGTCTCACCTCGGTCTCGCTTTGCGTCGTAATCTCGCCACGAAGACATAAGGAAAAGTAAGTATTTGCCCAATGCAGATCTCTCTCTCTTTCTTTTTTCAATTTTTCATTGAAACGAGCGATTATACCGATTTTAGAGCGTGTGAAAAATCAATTAGTATGTGATATTTCTTCTAATATAAAAGGACAAATTTTGATATTTAATATAATTGCATGAGAATAATTTAGATTTCATCGTATCATTTTATATATACATATATATATATATATATATATATATATATAAAATTATTTTGAACATAAATAGAAGAAAGAAAAGAATAAGCTAAATATATGTATCTTCTTTCAATTTCATATTTCTTATTGAATTATCGAGAATTTAATTAATGACTACTTTGAAACAAGAATTTACGTACAAGTTAGTTTCTTATTGTGATTATTGCGAAAGCACACTGCTAATTTGCAAACAAACGGTGCATTCCGCGACTTCGCAGCTTCGTACGTGAGCGATTCTCTTGCATAAGAAGTAAAACTGTCTATTGTAAGAATTTAAGATAAAAAAAATACGCGAAAAATACACAGTTTGTATCTCTGCAAATATTATCTTATGTACTTGTTGTCATATATTTTTAAATCTTGCAAATTTACGTTTACTTATGCAGTGCAAACTATATATGTTTCGTGAATCTTGAATTTATTTAAAAACTATGCATACGAAAATCTGTGCATTCGTTGTTTATGTACTCTGCACAAATAACCGATTTTTTATTATTTATTTAGTCGCTGTTGCGGAAATAACAAATACTCAAATTGATGTTTGAAAACAAATTTATTCCGATGTTATTTTATTTTTGTTAAAATAAATGACTGAAAACTATCCTATATATTTATCGTAGGCGAATGATAAAGATTGTGCGCGTTAATGTGGATTGAGAATTTTTTTAGCACCAAATGTAGAATACAAACGCACGTAGCGTTTATTCATTAATATTACCGAGTCACTATTACTACCTACTTCCATTTTTTTCTGTCACAAATTCAAGTATGCGTTTCTCCGTTGCATGCTAAAAGTCCTTGAAATTATTTTTTGCGATGTATTATCATGCATACGCAATAGAGCACCGCGTAACTTGACTTCCGTCAAAATAAGTATACGCTAATATGTAATATGAGATATGTATATATATTGTTGTTTCTTTCATTCAAGGTAATTTAATCGATCGATGAACATTAGTCAATCGAGACAAAGTGAAGAGATACAAAAACGGAGAGTCTTTTAACGATTCGGATCCAATAAGGAACCCGATAAGAAAACAATCCAGCCGAGTACATCATTCAAGTTCAACGAGCGACGAAGGGACACGAGCCACTCGTCGTGAATCACGTGAGTGGCGCGATTCGAATCGCGACGCGACCGCTATATATGTGGTCGACGAACAATCGGCGGGACGCTACAAGTCATCCGCATTGTAATTCGATTGAGAAAAATGATGATGCTGATGTAATTACCCGTTTCAAGTGCCCCACGTTCCCACGGTCGATCACGGATGAATTTGTAAACCGTGTGCTTTTATCAACGGCTCGTCGTACGTCCAGCTTCTCGTATACGAGGCATATACAACGAGGACCCGGTGCGACACCACGCTATGCCGGCCGGCCGCTGATGGTCGCTCTCGCCGTAACACTGCCGATCGATAACTTTCGTCGAAGGAAAGGCGTCGCTTTACTAGACGGAACGATATTCACACTCTGCACGTCCGTCCGTTCGATCGAGTCGCACGTCCACCTTTCTCTCTTGCCATGAGAATTGAATGAGAATTTGGAGGGGAACGCGTGGGATTACCGACGCGTATCGAGCAGACACGTGTACGAGGGTCTCGGCTCCGCGAGGTTCGCGCTAGCTAGCACCAGCTAGCACGATGTCGAGGCACGCGACACCGGGACGACGTCGTCGAGAAGCTGGAGGAGGGAGACTCTCTCGGCGCCGGCGCCAAAGTCGCGGCCGAAAACCGAAGTAGCCTCGCGCATTCGCCACCGGGTGGCAGGTCCGCGAGAAGCGTTATCGATAACGCCTCTCTCTTCTTTCCTTTCGAATATGATGATGATAATTGTCATTTCCTCCGGCTCCCTTTATCTCTCGATTCCTTTCAATGAAGGTCTTTTGGCGAACCCTTCGATGAATCCATCCAAAGCTCAAGATGAACCTTGAATCTGTCTATATACGTCTATAATTCACGTTCGCGTTCTTTCATATCGTAAGTGCCTTTTCTGCTACGCTCATTTGATTATTGAGTCTACATATGCTTCTCAGAGCGATCAACGTTGCTCGCGTTATTCGCGATTGGATTATGCGAGATTAAAGAGTTGTAATCGCGGCTCGGCACTTTAACTACGCGACGTTATCGTTATAGCTCGTGTATCACAATTTATGTCATTGCATCATACATTACACGTGCCGCTTAGGAGAAAAACTTGTAGCGCATATAGTTATAAATATATATGCAGGTGTATAGAATTAGAAAAACGTAGAGCGTCTTTCTAAAAATTTCCATTTTTACATCGACAACCACGACTTTGCAAACTCGTCGCATGCATATATGTATATACGTATATTCCTGTCGCGGTTCGCGATGATCAATTCAATCCCGTTAAATTGTTCTAACCGTTTAATCTAATTCATATCAATCTATAGGTTTATATGTAGAATTATATCAGCTACATGTTCAAGTACTTATCATCAACTTCTATACATGTGTATGTACGTCTGCGATTATCACGCGTTAACAGTGTGTACGTTTTGAAAAGAGAAAAAAGAAACAAACATCGGGGACTCTGATCGAATACATATTTTTGACGCGCCAGTTATATCGATGGAATTGCGGAAGATCATGTGGCACTTGAACTCTAGAAGAAAAACACTGTAATTTTCCTCCAACGTTTATCATGTATGAAAATTCGCGATAAAGAAAATTGGCTCGTCAAAATAAGTTTTCACTATATATGTAGAAACATATAATAACTCTTCGTCGTCACAAACTTAGATAATTTACAAGTAGTGCGAACAGTCACACACTTTCGCGAAAGCTTTGCAGTACCTTCGAAAGCGATCCGCGTCGGTTTGCAAAACGTTCGCGCGGGTTTAACTGCCGGTGATACGCGGATTTGCAATTTCCAGCTCGTACATGTGTATGCATATATGTGCGTATGCATGATTGGAATATCTATCAAGGACGCGTGACCCCCTTCCTCTACCCCCTTCCTCAACGGGTACTCGTAATTTGGTATAATTCGTATATTACAACCCGTCGTCTCTACTCCTTCAAGTCGTCAGACTGAAAGCTTCCTCGAGAGAGATCTATTGTCGAGCCGCTATTCATCTTCGACTGAAAGCATACTTAATATTTTAATAATTTTTACCCGTTGATGGGAGGGGGAGAGAGGCGCCCTTTTAACATTTTTAACAGAAAAGTCGATAAAGTTTGTTAATGAAAGTTAGAAATTATAATTTATATCGAAATGTTTTCTCTAAAAAAACACGCGTTTACGTGCTCTTAATTTTACAATTTAAAGTTGTAATTGAATGGAAACATTTCGACGGATCATCGCAAATTTCCTCCCAATTATCGTCTAATTCCATAAGACATTCCATTTGGCGTATATCATCTCATTTCTACATTTTTTTTTGACAATTAAATCTTACATATCTTCTCATATAATAAATATAAAGATACGCGTGTTACTTCCGGTAGCTTTGATCGTTCGGGGTTGCGTTCGCTGAAAAAAATCTTTCGCGCAAGGAAGCAACGATCTTCGTCGAGGATCATAGAATCAGTCTCTGAGGCGGGATATCGATTCCCGCCGAAGAGTTCCGAGAGGTGCCGAGCTCGCGAAAGTGACGTAGACCGTAGACGAGTAAGTGCAGCGAGCGGTGGTGAAGCTGGGTGAAGCTGATTGTGTGGTCAGTGGTGATTCACTTGTGTGCGGATTGACTCTGGAGGAGAGACTTTGGTGTGTCCGTCGTATCGACGTGTTGCGCGTTTCCGGGTGTTGCGGTTCTTGCGTTCCGCTTTTTTCACCCGCGGGACGGGGTGGAGGGGAAAAGAAAATTATATCCGCGCTCGGCAGACAGTTTGACAGTTGACGCTAAGACGACACGTATATCCAGGTAGACCAGGATACAATAGGCAATTTATATATATGATATACGACGACGATAGACAACCAACGACTGATGGTTATTCGCGATTTGTACGATAGAATATGCGTAGGTCAGGAGTCCCATTCGAGATTGATCCAGTCGCGTCTCGTGCCCTTTCGCCTCTTTTTCTTTACGTGTAAACCTATATTTGTTGGAATTTTTTAAATCTATCGTAAAACATATTAGATCGTTGTTCGTTGGAGCCACCGATCGATGGTTCGGATTCAACGATGAGGCTCAATTTATATAACGACCCTTCATTTTTTCGACGATTTCTCTCTTATTAACAGATAGATCTTAATTGTAAAGCCGTCTCGAAGCGAAGATCGATCACCGTGACCTAACCTAATCTAACCTTGAAGGCGTAAACTCACCGCAACTCGAACCACCGAACACGAGATTCTAGTTGTAACGAATATCGTCTCGAATATCGCACAAGCGAACGCCACTCTCCCAAAATGGTTACTCCACAAACTCCAGGTGAATTTTTTATATTTCTCTTCTCTTTTCTTTTTTCTTGTTTTCTTGCTTTCGTATCATTGTGCTTCGGTGCATTGACGTTCGTGCATCTGTCATTGTCCGACAAACTACGTTATCACTTATGTCATCTGTAGTAGACAATTATCATGCTTGATATCTCTCTTCCTCCCCGCGATAATTTGTTTATTATTACCTAAAATGTGATTCTTAAAATCGTTGTTTATTATTGTAAGACTGGCAATTATTCTCAGTAGTATAAGAACAAAATAAGCATTATATTTTCGCAAATAAATATATGATTGTATTTCATTGATTACACTGAGAAGGAGATATCATATCATCTTTAATGTTATATATCTGATATATAGGTACAGACCCCTGGGTAATTCAGCCTAGAGAAAGAATGAAATATCAAGAACAATTTGACTCCTTGAAACCAATCAATGGAATCATTACTGGCGAACAGGCAAAGGGATTTCTCCTCAGATCTCAACTTCCACCTCCCATTCTCGGACAGATATGGTATAAAGTTACTATTTAATGTCAAGATTGTTTTAAATTCTAATGCATTTTCTAATCCCTTGTGTATATATATTATAGGGCATTATCGGATACAGATTCAGATGGAAAAATGAATATAAATGAGTTCAGTATTGCGTGCAAGTTGATCAATTTGAAATTACGAGGTTTTGAAATTCCCAAAGTACTGCCACCCATTCTCATACAGAGTTTGAAATCCTTTCCAACAGGTAGGTGAATATATCTGTACAACACACGAGATTATATCATTAGATTGATTGTGATTGAGATTAATGAATGATTTTAGGTGATGCTAACTTGGTTGGATTGATAAATGGTTCAACCGCTCAAAATAATATTGGCTCTCTAGTGAACTTAAGCGGACCTCAATCAATAGCACCTCGCACTGTAGCAAGCGCAGTACCCACGGCTGGAAATACACATCCTCTTATAGGTAATATATGATTAAATATTTTTATTTTATTTATCCTTCTCTGTTTCTCAATCAACATTGTTAGATAGATGCTTATATTTAACAGTTCAATAAAATAACAGAAAAAGATCTTATAAAAGCTTTTAAAAGCATTTATAAGTATACCCAAATATATACACTTTCTCAAACATATTAGTGCGATTCGTTAACTGCGGATAGATATATCAAACATGATCGATATCACTGAGATGTTCAACAAACCTATTATATATTATTACAATCATCTATCATTTCTATAAATTCAACATGTATTACATGTGTGTCAATATGTGTTTTATTATCTTGTCAACAAAATCAGACATAATTATGTGTCACTCATAATGCATCATACTACACAGCATTACAACAAAATAGACAGAATGTGGCCTCAAGTACACACGCCACAACTCATATACTGTCTAAGCCACCCGCTCGCCCCGCTCCACCTTCTGTGGGTATGTTAACTGTGCTGAATATTGAGTGTTTCTTATGAGTCAATTTATCTTCTCTTCTTTGAGCAAGCTTTTATTCAATGGCTTAACGGAATGTTCCGAGTTAAATTTCGAATTAAATAACATTTTAGTTCTTGACGTTTTACGAGTTTTTATAAAGATAAACTTTTTCTCTTTAGCTTGTCGTATATTTGCTGCATTTTAAATATATCCGTTTGGAATGTATTTTTACAAATATTTCGTGTATTTTTATTTAACAGGGTATTACAATTTTATGAGATAACTCTGATTTTTCTGACGTGTGTGTAAGTGTGTGCGTGTGTGTGCGCGAAGCAGATGCTTCATGCACAGCTTATCGTTTTGATATAAAAATTTTCAAAATTTATCTAACTTTATATTGCAACAATTCAATCTTTGCATTTTCAAGCCATGCAAATTTTTTATCTTTATAATATTTATCTTTATTTATCTTTGTGTTACACATGTAGGTATGTGTTGGACTTTGCGATGATAAAATTCTTGACAAATGTACTTGTTAGAAGCGTGAAAGGAAAAACTCATATGCATCATATACATATAATTATTATATACTTTTAAATATTATTTATATTTCGCATGTCTTTGATATTTTTCATATATTTAGAAAGATCGTAATCATCGTAAATGCTTGGACATAGAAATAAATCTGATTAGATGTGTGTTAATAATTCTATTATTTATAAATTAGAAAATTCATAACATTTTTAATCAGAATTTTTATTTGCTAATATAAAGTTATTTTATTAATTATATACATATACTTTGTACAATTAATATTTATATAACGTTTATATATACATATATATATACTTGTAATAATATTTCTGACGAAAGAGAAAGAGAGAATATTTCGTTAATAATGTTTTACACTTTATTACGCGGCAAAAAAAAAAGGAGTCGCGCCTTCTATCAATACCACAACTGGTGGTCCTCCGCAAAGACCTGCACCACCTGCAAGTATTGGTATGTTTAAATAAATATACACGTTTACATCCCCATACAAACCCAGTGTATATGTAAACCTTGCATACAAAGTTTTATCGTACTGAATCTCATTGCATTGCTCAATATTATTAATATGCTATGAGAAAAGCATAAAGTACTTGCATAATAATTCTGCTTATGCTTACTTCACTATCTTTTTTTTTTTATATTGTATAATTTGTAGAGCAAACAAAAAGAATATTGTTTGCATTATAGATCTATAACTGTCTAATACAATTCAACAATGTTATAATAATTACACGAAATTATTATAGGTAGTAACTTTGCGGCCACGACGAGTGGTCCACCACCAAAACCAGCACCGCCATCATTTCCAAATAGTCCTGTAGGAATCTCACCCATGAAAGTTTCACCTCCTGTTGTTGGTACATCTGTAGTTTCTTCAATCCCACCTGTTTCTGGTATAGGTAAAATATTAAAATCAATTTTATGTCGAAATTGAGTACATTTTAAAACATTTTATGGATTAATTTTCATTACATAATACCTAATGCATTTTTATAATCATAATTGTATAGAGTTATATTGATATATATTTAACCTTTTATTAATTATAGGTATCTCATCAGTAGCATCAATTGCACCTTTAAATATAAATCCTGTCCCAATGGCTGCCTTTAGTATGACACAGCCATTGCCAACACAGTCATTAGGCATGGTTAACGCAGGTATGATCGCTCCTATAGCTGGTGTGCCTAGTATGGTACCATCCATCGGATCAATAAATACTGGTACGCGTGCAACACAATGTTTTATCTCTTGTACTTGTATTTTTAATTATTATATTAATTTTGATTCTCTTCCACAGGTACTGGAGTTGCTTCGTCAGTAGCGTTACCATTGGTATCCTCGACAACTGCTGCAAACGGTGCATTAGTCAATGGTGCTATTACACAAACGCCGGTATCTACAAATACACCCTTGAGTACAACAGCACGTCCACCGAGTATAGATAGAGTGGGTTCCGTAGATTCACAGCACTCGTTAGTTGGTTCGCCACAATCTATAGAATGGACGGTGCCGCATCAGACCAAATTAAAATACACTCAGTTATTTAATACTTGGGATAGAACGAGATCTGGTTTTCTATCCGGGCCTCAAGCAAGAAACATCATGGTGCAATCGCAATTGCCACAACCGATACTTGCTCAAATATGGTATAGTTGCAAAATATTTTACTGTAAGACAAATGCACATAAAGGAGAATTCTATGAAAGTAGTAAAATGGGAGTGAAAAGAAATGTTGAAATGTATGTTGATAGGGCTTTATCTGACATGGACTCGGATGGACGTTTGGGTTCTGAGGAATTTGTGCTCGCAATGCACCTTTGCGATATCGCTAAAGCAGGCGAAATGATACCTACGACACTTCCACTGGAACTTATTCCACCCACATTTAGACGACAACGTCAAAGTAGTTTAACTGCTCAGAACGCAACGGAAAATATCGATCCGTTAGCAGGCATGCCACAGGTATGGCTAATAATATAAGAATATCTTTTTGCGCAATAAGAAAAACAGAAGGAAAAAAGAAGAATATTATTTTACAGACTTCATTCGAAGATAAACGTAAAGAGAACTTTGAGAAAGGTCAAGCGGAATTGGACCGTAGGCGTAAAGCGTTGTTGGAAATTCAGCGAAAGGAACAAGAAGAGCGAGAACGGAAAGAGAGGGAGGAAGCCGAGAAACTGGAAAAAATAAGGTAAGTAGAATTATTTATTAATTAGATACTATAATATAGGAAAATGTTACATTTTGCGATACAGATTAGAGCAGGAAAGGCGTAGGCAAGCGGAAATCGAGAAACAAATGCAGAGACAAAAAGAAATCGAGCAGGAGAAGGAGGAACAACGAAAACGCGCGCAAGAACAGAAAGAGGCGGCACGCAAGTAAATTCATTAAGCTTTATTAGAGAAATTTATGTATTTATGTATACAGATTTGAAAGTAGCATTGTTTTATGACGCGCAGGGAAATGGAAAGACAACGACAACTGGAATGGGAACGACAGAAGTCGCAAGAATTACAAGCACAAAGACAAAAAGAACAAGATGTTCTTCTCAAATTGAAAGCAAAGAATCAGACCTTGACCATTGAACTTGGAACACTTGTAAGTATACTACAAGAGAATTTAATTAACAATCTTTTTATATTTTCATAATATTTTCTGTTTTTCAGAACGATAAAGTGAAAGAATTATCGCAAAAAATTTGTGATACTCGGGTAGGAGTCTCAGGCGTCAAGACAACTATCGATGGTATGCGATCAACGAGAGATGCACAATTACAGGAAATGGCCGCCTTAAAGAATAAACTTCGGGAACAAAATCAAAGATTATTAGCGTTGAGTCAGGAGAAAGCGCGTATCGAGGTGAAGAATAAACTCAACGCGGCGCAAGATGCAGCCGGACAAGAGGCTATTAAGATGGCCTTTGACAATAAACAAATTACTCTTAAGCAGATGAAAGATAAAATTGCAGATTTACAACAGCAGGTATGTTGCGTCTCTAACGTTCGATAATTATATATAAATAAATTTTAGCTATATATATATATCGATGTTTTATCTTAAAACGTATATTTTTTCAACAGATCGATTCGAAAATGTGCGATATCGAAAATAATAATGCTCAACTTGAAGATATTAAAACGCAGATAAAAAATCTAATAGCGGACTGTAAGCAGCTTTACGGTACTTTTGACGAAAAGAAGATTAAAGTACTTGAACTTCGGGCAAGCGGCGACGACGCCTCGGCTGATTTTGCTTCATCCGCATGGGGCGATAGCGCTTGGAGCAATACACCTAGTATAGCTAGTGAGGCAGCTTGGCCTGTTGACGATACCGCTGTAACGGCAAGCTCGACGAATGAAGCTGTTATCACGGGTGTTCGCAAATATAGAGCGCTTTACGAATTTGTGGCGCGAAATCAGGACGAAATATCATTTCAACCTGGTGATATTATATCAGTATGTATAATAAATGCAATAACAGTGTCATTGTTGTCAAGAGAAAACTATTCAGTACATACGATATCTAATATGATTCTATATTATACATAGGTACCACCTGTGCAAAACGCTGAACCAGGATGGATGGCAGGAGAAATTCGCGGTCATACTGGTTGGTTTCCCGAATCTTACGTGGAACCAGTGGATACTGGTTTAGACAATGAACGTACCTTCATACAACAAGACAGTGTAGAGAAGAGAACATTAGAGTCAGTTGTATTTTTATTTATATCAGTATTTGCGAAATATCATGGATCAATATTGCTTTGTGTATCTCTCATATCTAGGTATTAGAATTTTTATTTTAATTACACAGGGAAATAGCAGAAGTTCCCGAGAACGTATCCGACGCAGGATCATTAGGAGGAGAAGCCCCGATAGTGGAAGCTATTATACCTACTTTAGGATTAGGTACATCTTGTGACATACAAGCCACCACTTTGTTTCCATATCGACCTACTATCGAGCAACATCTTTCTTTCGAAAAAGGAGAGACCATTTATGTTTCTGAGCAGCAGGTTATTAAATATATATTAATAAATATATATTATAATATTTATAAAAAAAATATATATATATATACATATATGTGTGTGTGTTTCACAAAATATATATATTTCTTATTTTATTCAGGTTGATTGGTGGTATGGTTCGACTAGTAATGGAAATAAGGGTTGGTTCCCCAAATCATATGTAAAAGAAATAATTACGAGCAGCAAAGATACCGCAGCTGAGGGTCTTAACGAATATTACGTTGCGCTTTATCGATACGACTCATCTGAAGCTGGCGATCTTAATTTCAATCAGGGGGAAATTATATTAGTTATCAAGAAAGATGGAGACTGGTGGACTGGTTGTGTAGGGGATAAAAGTGGAATTTTTCCATCTAATTATGTAGAAAAGTGCGACGCTCCCAATGAGGTATAATATAATATTTGTATATATATATTTTTCCTTGTTATCTTTTAATCTCTCGATGATTCGATTGTTTTATAAATGTTCGAATTTATTAACTGCCTGATCAAAGTATATTTTTTTTTATTTTCACTAATTTATAAATTGATGATTCCTAATATGACTTTACGTGGCATTGATTAGGGTGCATCTTTGTCCACTAACGTTCAGTCCAGTGCAACTGCTGCAGAGACAAAAAGTACCACAGATGTTACTCCAGTAACCGCAGCATCACAAGTGCGTAATTACTTATTCTAAATTGTCTAATTTATATCTTATTTTTAAATATGTTAATATATGTATACTAGTTTGATTTGATTTTTGTGTAATTTTATTAATTTGCTATTATTCTACTGACATCTGATAAAATAAGACTGTAGTGACAAAGCTAAATAACATAGAGCGTGCGTGTATTTAGCAGGTAGAGAAAATAGCAGAACAATTGGAAGATGAAAGAGCAGCTGCTGAGGATAGAGCGGAATTACCGGACTTTACTGCCATGGCTGCTCAACAGGTAAAAAAAATTAATCGCATTCTTATTTTCTAATATATTCATGCAATTGAAACTGTGTTATTGTGTTTATTGCTTCCTTTACGCTATTGACATCCTGGTAATGCAGTATTATAAGGTATTTGATTTATATTATTACTATTATATTATTACTATCAAATACTTATAGATTTAATGATTGTGATTCGTGATGCCGTTTTTTCTCTTTATTTCAAATTGCAAAGAGTATATATATACACAGAGAGAAAAATCATAATTTTACTCATGAAAAAAAATCTGTTTTCCTTTAGAGAGGAAGAAAACCAGAAATTGTCCAAGTTATTGCACCATATCAAGCAACTAGTGCAGAACAATTAGACTTGCAAAGAGGACAATTAATAATGATTCGTAAGAAAACTGACAGCGGATGGTGGGAAGGAGAACTTCAGGTAGAAAAATACACTTCCTTATCGCTTAATTCCTTTATTGTCAAATAAGAATATTGGTACGCATTTGTTTATTTAGGCACGGGGTAAAAAGAGGCAAGTGGGTTGGTTCCCAGCAACTTATGTTAAACCTTTAACCAGTAGCAGTAATAGAAGTACACCTGTCTCTCATGGATATCTAGATTCTCCAACAGATCCAAATATCGGTGAGTAAATTCTGCAATTACTAGTTTTTAAGACTGTACTTATATATGATACTTAAGATATATATATATATTTTCTCAAAATCGAAATCGTAACTTAACTTTTTACTTATAGAACGCGTTATGGCCCTTTATCCTTACCAAGCACAAAATGAGGATGAGTTAAGCTTCGAGAAAGGTGATGTTATATCAGTACTTGCTAAGGAAGAGACCGCATGGTGGAGAGGCGAATTGAACGGCGTATCCGGCGTCTTCCCAAGCAACTACGTATCACCTATGTGTAAGTATTCTTTTACGTGATTGTTAAAACTTAATTTTCAGCTCATTTTAACTGTTAATATCATAATGTTCATAATGTAGTATGAACGCAATTATGTAAATTTGTAATAATTTTCTACACATATTGGCTACATGCGTGTAGATACTAGAGAAAGTGATTGAATAAATAAAATAGGAGATAGAATAGAAATGCGAAACACACAACTTCTGGCTATGGATAGGCGGACGATCGTTAGGTATAACAAGTTCCAATCGAAACGATTATGTATTTGTATTATCTTTTTTATCATTGTACATTATTGTTACTATTTTTATTGTCAACATCACCACTACCTCCATTATCATTAATATCATCATTCTCTTTATTATGATCGTCGTTATTATTATTATTATTGTTGTTATTTTATTATTATATTATTATTTTGTTACACTTTATCTTTGCTTATTTTGCGTTTAACTACTTAGTGACTCGCAAAATAAGTTAAGATGGAGTTTATTATTATAATCATTATCATAGCATCAATATTATTATAGGTAAATAGTTTATAAGAAAGAGTGCAGTTGAAAGTGATGCAGTTGATGTAGCACATTATTATTTTCTTATGAATTAATATATATTATATTGTTGACATGATAACTCCGAGCGATAGCAGCAGCATAAATTTTTTATAATGATGTAGTTCATATCAAGAATATATTTTTTTCATCAGTTACAAATACCTTTTGTTTAATTGTATCTTCGGAATGTTTTTTTTTTATGTAAGTATTTTACAATTAAAGTATAATTAATGGTATTTTTTCGCAATTTTAAAAAGTATCTGTGTAAAAGCAATGTGTTTGATTGTCGTATACAAAGTCTGCTCTGAAATAACTGGCAACATTAATCTCATTCTTCCGTCTAATGTAGGTGTATGCATTGTATGGCTTGGTTATTGGTATGTCACAAGCATATAGAGATCGTTCACCCACTTTTCGCTTATACGATTTACATTAAAATAAAAATAAAAATAGAAGCGAATTTCAAACATCTTCCTAAATTTCTACAAACAGTCTGCTTGTCTGCCTTTTGCATGTCTGCTCATTCGTTCGTCCGTCTATTTTTTTTGTCAGAGGTAGTCGTTTTCTGTTATAACGATTAACAATAACAATTAATAAATAATTAACCGTGATCGAGTGTATTGCTCTATGATTTTATTATTTATATTTAACATATAATTGTAAATTATTATTGTAGTTTATAATTAATCTTTATGATTTATATTAATCTTTATTTATATGTTCTACAGTGTTTATTATATTTTCAACACAAACATGCTGGAATACAAGTAATAACGATTTTTTATAAAGAGTTTTTATTTTATTTGCAAATATCTAATTTCTATTTTGTCATTTCATTCATATATACATTTAATAATTGTAAGAAGTTTTCTAACGAGGAAATAGAAATCTTATGTGAAATACTTTGCATAATTCTATGCTTTTAAGTGATAATTTTAAAATTAGAAAGAAATACTTTAAAGAGACAGCTGCCTCGATTGTTTCTCTTATTAGTCTTATCATATATGCATTCTATAATCTCCTTTTTATTAATTATCTTTCGCTTTTGCTTAACACGCAGCATAAAGGGTAGCCGAGCAGCAGTACAGCATTGCTGGTTAAAATTAAAGCACCTGAAGTGTAATAAGAAAAATAGCAGCTCCAATACTCAGCACGGCGTGCTACAACGACAGAACTCTTTCAACGTTGAAGACAATGTGCAAAAAAAAAAAGCAAAAGTGAGAGGTGTTGGGAAATAGTAAAAGAAAACGAGAGAGAAAAAGGAGAGAGAGGAAAACGAGAAATGAAGAATTAATACGAGATTAAGAGCAGAGAGCAAGATTTAGAGTTGGTTCTTTATTTCTCTTTTTCTATCTCTCTTTATTATATATATATATATATATATATATATATATATGTATATATATCTATATATACATATATATAGCCTCTACTTATACATATTATACAAGCCTTTCCCTCTGGTGCGGGGTTGTGCACTCATTCCTTCATTAATGTTATCATTCGGATTGTTATCACAACGATTGAATCGCAACACACTAGCCTTCTAACTGTGTTACATCTTCAAACGATTTTCATGCAAATACTATGTTCGTTGTATAGGGACAACGCGCGCATGTACCAAGTCCGATCGTTCAGTCATTTCATTAGTGTTACGCGACCACCATGATATATCTGCACCAACACCAAAGGTCTACCTCAGTTCTCTATCTATATGCTGATACGTATAATTAAGAAATAATAATATTAAATTTTTAGCTTGTTCACACACGTGTTAGAAATATTTAACATTATGTGTCATGGTAAGAATACCATTGTTACTTAATATTTAAGTCATTTGTTAAGTTCATGTTCATGTGCAAATTTAAAATTTATATATGTATTTAGCTCGATTACATTTTAAAGCTTTATTTAAGAAACTTGGTTTATAAGAAAAAAATTATTTAGATATAAAAATTTTTCAAATATAAAAAGTATTTTTCGCGTCACTTTCGAACATTACGTTTCTCGCTTCTGAACATTTCGGTGGTCGATTAAAATTTTAGACAATTTAATTCAATCATTTTTTTGGGAATTAAGGATCATTACTACTGTGTTTCTATTATTTCTTTTATGTATGGTGTGTGTGTACAATGTTTGCGTTAATTACAGAGTTGTGTAAAATAGAAGTGACCGTAAAAAAGCTATAATGATTGCGTTATGTTTTATCCTTTGTCAATGTCTGGTGCGCACTGTAGACCGTTAGGAATTGCGATTGTCTCATGCTGAGGCCTAAAAGATATCTAAAAATGACGATCTCATGATCGAGCAGTCAATGATTAGCTGTTGCGATTGAAAATGGTATAAGAGAAGGAGCTCGGAGAAATATCTTGTATAATTTTATTCGATTTGACATCGTGTGCAATTTCTTACGTTTACTAAAATTAGCGAACACGATATTGCATTACAAGTATTATTCGTGTATAAATTTCATGAAAGGGGAAATCAGAGTGAAACAAAGCGACGTATGACTTGATTGCTCGCTGTAAATTTATTGATCTCATCTTTCGACTCCTAATCACTTATTATGCGCGAATATAACAAATACTTTGTATTGTAAATAACAGAAGATAAAGGATGCGCTCCTTCTTCGCAGCCTTTTACGATAGAGCCTAAATAAATAGCAGTCATATACGTGAACAATAAAAGATCGCCAATAACGAGCTAAAAAAATAGTGATCACATGATTCATTGAGTGACGTAATGTCTTATTGTAAATTAGGTTTTTCATTGAATCATAACATTCCTGTATGTGTATTAATCGACTGACTGTATATTATTTATTTCTTGGATTGTAATCGGCAGTCAGACGGCTTGTTCATATAATATATTGTACAATTATAGCCCATTAACGTACAGCGCTTTGTTGCAAAGAATTTATTATGTTAAAGGATATATAAAAATGTTTATTGTTCCCCAAAAAATATCTGAAAGAATTGCATTAGAGCTACCGACACATTTCGACACCAAGTTCAGTATATATACACACGCAGCTATGAAGCTTTGATATAAAATGTATGTTAAAAATAATTTAACATTCGATGAACGTTCACGAATGTTCGCAAAAGTATGCATCAGTTTGTGACTTCTTTAGAGACTCCTCGAACTTCCAGCCGTAAGGTCATCTAGAAAAGAAAGCAAGGTTGATGATACCAGCAACCGATTTCATATATTGGCGAAAAATCAAGCGCACAACGTATTTATTCATTGCTACTTTTACCCGTTCTATATAAACTCTTCCATGACAGAAGCGAGTAAATACGTTATATCACAGTGGCAATAATTGTGTGCTTATAATAATTAGGTATTCCAAGACACCAGTCCCTCCCAGCATAAAGTTATTCTAAGGACGGCGGCGGGATGTCTAAAGCAAGTTGTGCAACTGGTTATCCTTAGTCGATGTAGTCGTGTAGTGCGTTGTATTCCTAAGATTGTTACTATTTGCAAGTTGTTTGTTTATTCTAATATCAAGTCTCGTCGGAAATCTCAACTAAGGTACGATGTGATTTGGCGTGTAATGGAGAATGTTGTAAGAGAGTATGAATAATTCTGTGTGAGACTTATACGAAAAAATATCTTGTTCACACACTTTATATACATATAGAAATTATATATATATATATATATATTGTGTTTCCACATACAACACACACACATACGCATATGTACGCCCATGCTCTTATACGTATGTAAACATATCCATATATGCATATACGGATACGTTCGCATCTATCATCGCTGATCGAAATAAAATATCTATCTGTTGTAAAAATTATTCTTGCGTAGACGAATCACATGTTATTCGATATTATCGTTCGTAATAACAATTTTAACTTATCGATATTATTTGATATGTAATATATTCCCTTTCTTTTAAACTAGATGATTAACTCATTAGTACGTAGAAAATCGCTCTACTGACAGGAAATGATTTTATTCTCTATTTACTCTAAAAAAAATTCTATACATTATATATGTATACAAAATTGGAGAGATTTTATTTCATTTATATAAAACTTTTTGTATAAGACATATTTATTGAGCCACATTTATTTTGGAGAATATAAAATCACTTGTCTTTACTTAAAGTAAAAGATAATAAAAAATTAATAATGATTTTACGCGAAAAAAACTTTTTTTTTGTATATATATTTTATGTGTAGCGAGTGAATTGACGATCGATACAATATGTCACAATCCCATGGAAAAAAAGCGCCAGGAACATATCAAAGAGCTAATTGTGACTGAACACGCCTATATAGAAGACATGAGACTAGTACACGAGGTATTTTTCATTTTCTTTTTTGAATTTGTTTTTTATTTACGTTTTCCGATTCACGTATGTATATATTTAGAGTAGCATAGCATGGCATGTGATTCTCCTTCTTTTCATTTATCAGCGATTGTGTGAATTTTTAGAAACATTAATTATATATGAAATATTATTTTTTTAAAGCTTTAACAAGGTTTTAAGTAAAAACTTGATATATTCAAAGTATGAATAGGAAAAGTCGGAGGAAAGAAAATATGCACGTTTGTTACTCTAAATTGAAAATGTAAAATGAAAGGAAATTCGAGACGAATTTATATATGTATGTGTGTGTGTGTATATATGTATATTGTGTATATTTTAGGTGTTTGAGAAACCATTAATCGAAAGTTTAGTCTTAAGCGTCGATGAAATAGAAAAGATATTTATCAATTGGAGAGATATTATTGCGTGTAACGATAACTTTTTGAGGTAACTAACTTTACCATTAATGTATCTAACGAAATATATATTTTCTATTGTATAATAATTATATATATTTCTTACAGAACTTTAAGAATAAGAAGGGATAACAGCTACAACGAAGTAGTTAGAATGATTGGCGATATACTATGCGAAAATGTAAGTGTGCATTTATACAAATATTTTAAATGCGAGAAGACCCATCGTTTTTGTTATGGAAACCTGTTTATGTGATACATGATATTTTGCACAGATACCTAGGATGTCGGCTTACATAAGATTTTGCAGCTGTCAAATATCCGCTGCGACGTATCTGCAACGTTTGACAGAAACCTCGCCTGAATTCGTCCGGGTCGCACAAAAGTGTCAGCAAGATCCTCGGACCAAAGGGATGCCGTTAAGCTCATTTTTAATTAAACCGATGCAAAGAATAACAAAATATCCGCTTATCATCGGCAAGGTATTCTCGCTTTTATCTCTAAATAATTGTAGCTTATACATCATGTAATAAAGTAGCGTATGTAACACACTATCATTATAGATTTTAGAGTACACGCCGATGGATCATCCCGATAGGCAGTATCTACAAGAAGCGTTGGCTAAATCTGAAGAGTTTTGTACCCAGGTAAAAATAGCGCACGCAAAAGAATATAAAAAAACAACTAGTAAGAAGATAGGATATATAATTTATTCACATATTTATTTTTCATCTAATATCGTGCATTATTGTAGGTGAATGAAGGAGTCAGAGAGAAAGAAAATAGCGACAGACTGGAATGGCTGCAAACTCATGTGATGTGCGACGGTCTTGAAGAGCAACTCGTTTTCAATTCCTTGACAAATTCTTTAGGACCGCGAAAACTTTTGCATTTCGGTATACTTCATAAGGTAAGAAATATTTTTGTATTTCGAGATATTTTAACGTCGCATTTCTTTCACGCAGTTTTATTCCATGTGGCAATTTTGTTACAGTCAAAAAGTGGCAAAGAACTCGTCGCCTTCCTGACAAATGATTTTCTGCTGTTCGTTCAATCGATAAAATTCTCCCTCAACTGCCAACAATTTTCATTCGAACGTAACGAACATCAAAAGTTTAAGATGTACAGAAAGGTAATGCTTATAATATGTAATATTTTGGAGCAAATTAATTAGAGAGAAATGTGTAAAAAATCTTTTCACATAATTATAAATATCAAAACGACTATTCTTTTTACAGCCGATATTTCTCAATGAATTATCCTTGCTCGGAGAAAGTGACGGAAACAGCAGCCTGAGCGGAAGCGACGCGGCGGACAATTCTTCGAAAATTCTAAGACTGAAAGATCAAAAGAAGCCAATTATATTATTAGCACCATTTGTGAATGAATGCTCATTGTGGTTGAAACGAATCATAGAAGCGCGTAGGAAATTTTTAGAAAACGAAAGAAATTGTTTGCAGAGACAACGATCAAGTGAGTTTAACTATCCGTATCTCATCCGAATAAGATTAAGATTATCGAACCATTGTTTATTCGTATAGGCTCTCTCTCTTACGAGTTACCTATTGCTTTGTCGATTGTTTGCAAGCAGATGTTTGTAAGCAGTGTTTATACGTCAATTTTTTTCATGTATACTCGGTATCGTAGCTTATATACGTAGATCTACTCTCGTCTCGCATAATAAATTTAATTTCAACAATACGTTTATGTGGATGAACAGAGCAGGCGCAATTTGGGGCGTGCGGCAGAATTCTCGTCACTGTGCTCCAAGGCTACAACTTGAAAGCCCCATTCGGTAAGGATCGCAATGGCGGTTTTGGTCGCTCGTTATCGCATGTTTTTGCTTTTCTCACGCCTCTTTACCGATGTTGATGCACGTGTTTATTAACGCTTGCTTGCTTGCTTGCTTACTTGCTTACGTGCTCTTATGCAAAAGATGTTACATCGAAGCGGTGTATGTACATATAGGTATCTATTGGAGAAACGTGCGTTAGTGAAAAAAAAAATATTTCAAATTTTATTGTTATATAATTTGCATGCAGCGCTTTATTACTAACAGAAATCTGCAATGATTGTAGTTCGCAGGAGACCTCCCCAAGGTATGCTGCAACTAGTAGTTGTGGAAGCTGAAGATCTTGTCATTAGAAAAGGTACAGTATAGAGATCCTGCACTTTGAAAGAATTCTGAATATCTGTATTCGTATATTTCATTAGACGTTGGTTTGTAAATCAACTTTTATTAAGCTTATACTACAAATGGTGGGATTGCATTGATTTTATTATCTTCTTCGTGCTTCTATTCCATAGTAGCTTTTCTTCTCTAAGATCTTTTTAGTTTAATAGTTGCACTCTTACTTTTTTTATCTACACATGTATCTTGAGTATAAATTAAAAAATCAAGCAATGGTCTTCAAAGCTTCGGCGAATGAAGTTGCAAAAGCATGAATGCATGACAAAAAAATTATTTTTTAGTGTATAAATGTTTATATATATAAAAGAAAAAATCATACACATATTTAATAAATTATATATATTTAATACCTTTGAGATATACAATTATATCAAAATATTTCAATCTTACGATAATCAAGCTTTAAAAGTTTGGCTGAAGAATCCGGATGCGGGAGGATAAGTGCGCTATCTTTGGAATGGTTTCAAGGCTACGTATAATGCACGAAAGCATAAAATTACTAACGCTTAAAGCAAAAACAAAAAAAAAATATATATATATACATATATATATATATATATATATATATATATATATATATATAATGTCGCAGGACTGTCGTTCTGCTTTGTCCACAACGATCGAATGTTCATATGTATATGCAAGCATTTCTTTTCTTCTAGGAAAGTATAATACATTCTGCAAAGTGTCTATGGGCTCTCAAGAAGAAAGGACCAATGTCGTATCAGGAAGCGATTGCCCTTGGTGGGACGCTTCGATGCAATTCCAAGTAAAAGATCTACAGGAAGACACCCTTTGCATCACCGTGTTCGATAAAGGCTATTACAGTCCTGACGGTAAGCTCTTACATATAGTTCTTAGCGTGAAAATTGAATAATTTTATACGAGTGCTACTAAAAAATTATTAATCGACTAAATCGTGATTTTTATATAATCGTAATTTATATGTCGGCAATTTGAAATGTTGTTAACGCAGAGTTTCTCGGCCGCGCTGAGATCAGAGTGGCTGACATAATGAGAGACAGTAAAGATTCTTGCGGACCAATTCAAAAAAGAATCAAATTGCGCGAAGTCGATAGCGGTGATGTCATTCTCAAGTTGGATCTTCGACTTTTTGATAGTAGATAAGACATGTAATACATGCGAATATATATAATAGGCAATATATGCCTAAATTTATAGAAGACGAAATAATGAGGATGAGAAACATAAAATAATTTTTTTATCCAATTTTGTGGAGAAAATGATCTGAATGAAATTAATTTAATTTCTATATATATATGAACAAATATATATGAATAAAGCATCTATTATATAGATAATTTTTAGTATACGTAAGTAATTTAACCAAAACTATTATTACAGAATTTTATAGTATGACGATATATCTCTTTCGACATATAAAACATAATACGAGGAAATATAAAGTTTAATTTTTGGAATTTTTTCGATGGGAATGTTTTTTTCATACATGTATATTACACAATTAAAAATAACGAAATATTCCAAAAGTATTGCCCACATAGAAAACGTTATTTTTATTCAGCGTTTCTTATGCTCGTCGATATTTTTTATGTAGCTAACGCTATTATACATCTGCGAGGCAGAGTTTAATCCAAACGATTGCAATAAATTATATATTATTTCACATCACGACGTTCTTCTAATAAATTAAACGGCATAAAAATGAGTGACAACAGTTCTTTATCAGCTAGCTGATAAGCTCTGCCACGAGGATGTATCTATCTTTTCATCGAGCAGCGCACAAAGACATTCGTTCCCTTTGCTTACGCATGTACGTTTTGCTTTCGCTTTCGTCGATGTTCTCGTTTACGTATGCGCGAAAAGAATAAGTAAAATGAGCGCAAGCGCGGAATGTCCGAGAGCAAGGCTCGAAGGAAAACCCACAGACGTTCTGTATCTTTAATTTAAATTCTGTATATGTAATTTCTTAATTTAAATTATCCCTTATCAGATACGGACAGCAATTTCTTGGAATTTCTGGGAGTGTCTATTTCTGTATTCGTATCGGGGATGTTGCGACGCACCGCATCTTCCGTAGGAAACTCGTAGATCGGTTTGAACCCACCGAAGAGCTGCGGCTTAAAGTTATCGGCGTCAAACTCATTCTTCTCGGTTTGGGTTTCGGTCTCCGAGTTCGTCTCGCCACCATTGCTATCCGACTTCCTCTCCGCCCCCTCGACGACGACAACGCTCCAGCCGTTTTTGCTAGGCGTCTCGGCGCTCAAACTAGCGACGAAAGGAGCCATGAAGTTTTGCGGCGCCGGTGCCGAGCTGGACGAGCTGGACGGCTGTTGAGAAGGTAGCAACACCGTTTGCTTCGTGGCAGCGTCTTCGTCATCGTCGTTGACGTCATCATCGAGACGATGAATGGAATACGGAGCGTTCGTCGGCGTGTAAACGTAAGCGATCGGTGTCGAAGTCGATGTAGACGAGGTCGACGTCGATGCTGACGTTGATGCAGTTGCGATCGGTGCCGTGCGATGCAATGTCACGGAAATTGCCGCGTCGTTCTTCTTTTTATTGTTGAATGTCGGTAGGAAGTCCTGCAAGTACGGGATCACGTTTACCGAATCCATCTGCTCGTCCTTCTCTTGCTCGCTCGCGGTAGAAGCCTGCTGCTGTTGTTGCTGTCGTTGCTTGCTAGGTATCAGTAGTGGCGTTTCTTTCACACTAGTCGCGGGAAAGACGGACGACGGATCAGGTCGTTCCAGAGGATATGGGAAATCTAAAGCGACCATAGGTCTACCGCTGTAGACGGTATGTGTCTCCTCCGCCGGTTCGTTCTGAAGTAAAGTGTCAGGTGGTAACGGCCGATGAGGACCTCGTGTACCTACAACGACGCTTCCGTCCTCGTTGGAGTCGTCCGGATGTATGTTGACCGCGGTGTTGACCGGATATACAACGTACACAGGTTGCTCGGGTATTTCCGCTGGAATGTCGGATTTTCTGCGCTCCGCTTCATGCGTGAGTACAGATTCCACCGGTTCATCGGTCTCGATATTCTCGCCGACTAATTCACCGTGTTGCTGTATCATTTGCAGAGTCGCGACGCGCGGAGGATCCGCCGTACGTCTCTTCGGGAACAGAGGCGGCCTCGGCGGTGTCATCGGCGGTTCCTCCGGGTATCTTTCTTCGTTTTCGTCCGCAATTTCGCTCTTACCATGATCCTCCTTCCTACTCTCGCTGTTCTTACCTGCCTGACCGATACCGTGAGCGAACAACTTGTTCTCCTCCAGGCCTATGCGCGAGATGGACGAGTGTGGAGGACGAAGTCTCGTTCGTATCGTCGATTCCGTCTCGTGCGGTGAAGCGATGCTGTCCCCATTGGACGTCGGCACGAAGGCTAGTCTAACCGCGTGGATCGGCGGCGGTGGTGGATTCAAACGCTGAAGATACGAGGGCGGTGGCGGCGGGAGAGGTCTTCGTGAAGTGGACGAGAGACTCGGCAAGGGTTGTCGGACTCTCGTGCCCGATGAGCCTTGTCCAGCCGGCATAGTTCCTATCGCGTCCGGACCGCGATGACCGTGCGACGCTTTCGCGTTAGGTCGAAACTGGGGTAGGATGTTAGGCAGCTTCGTGTCCGGCGAGTACGGACGTTTCCTAAGTCCTGCGTCCAAGGGGGGAGGTACCGAATGTGGTGGTTTGATACGCGATGGAGGTGGCGGCAAAGGCGATCTCTGAGGTAATCTAGAGTGATCTGGTCTTGACATATCGTACTGATAATGATAGTAGTACGACGGTGGCCTGGAACTTTCCGCAGGTGGTATCAAGTCTTCGGCGAGCTGTGGCAGGTCTCCTCCAATCGTCGTTGAAAGATTGAGCCTCGTTTTATTCGTCGACGTTGTCATCGTTGTCGTCGTTGTCTTGGGTGTGATTTCACGAATACTGCCATCCGCTTCGTTTATGATGACGATATGCTCCTCCTTTGTCGGGTCCTTTGTTTCGTTCTCATCCGGAAAAATGACGTAGCCGGAATCCTTTTCTTTGCTTCGGTTTCTCGTATCCTGAATCACTGCGCTCACGATAGCCACGAGAGGACTTTGAGATTTCGTTGGTTCGATCTCGTTGCTGGTTTTCAGAGGGCTGGGTGGCCACCATTTCTGCGTAACGCGATCGGAATTCGGTAATTCGGTGACGGAATGAGCTGACGAATATTCTTGTTTGACTATCTTTGTTGGTTCATGCGGATCGACGTTGTGAAGCGGCCAGAGCGTGGTGTCGATGTCGGACAAACTGCTGTAAGGATTCTCTCCGACGGCTGTCCCGATCGAATAGTAACCACCTTCGACGCTTTGACGATTACCGAGAACAAAAGACACGGTGTCCTGATCCGGCGGAATCACAATGTTGCTCGTGCTCTCTATCACGGTTCCCGCTCCTATTCTGTTCGGTTCCAGCTTGATCGTGCTCGGTCTGTATCCGTGACCGATTATACCCTGGTGGCTCTCTGTGACACTCTGTCTTCGATCGCTGTTTAAGGACGAAGGAACAATCGGGAATTGCGGTCTGCTGTTTGCCAACGCATCAGGTACAGATGACGTCGAAGATACAGATCGCGAAGGCATCGTCGTTGTGGTTCCTGTCGAAGACGCGGTAACAGTCGTCGTGCTAGTAGCAGCGGTGGTGGTGGTGGTGGTGGTGGTGATTGTAGCCGCCGTGGATGCTGTTGGAGAAGCGGTTGTGGAGGATCCCGATGTGATCTCCTTCAATAAGTCTTTGAATGGTAAAAAGTAATCGTTCTCCTCGTTGTTGCCGTCGCTGTCGCCTTCGCTCTCGCTCTCACCTTCCGGCAATTCGTAAGTGTCGTAAGAATCCCTATATTCTTCACTTTGCGCCGGTTTCGTTTCAGGGCTCGCGTGAGAGAGCACGAAGTTATCGAGATTCGAGTGATCTTTATGAAGAAGAGGGGCGGTTTGCGTCTTCTCCACCGTCATAGCACCGTCGTTCGGAGTTCGCGTGGGGACGTTGCCCGGATTTCGATGAGATTCCACGTGCAGTTTTTCGATCGGCAGAAGATTCTTCTCGTTCTCTAGTTCCGTGCGATCGATCGAGTGAAAGGCGATCGGAGTATTGGACGGTTTCCATGTGGTCACGGCGGGTGCTCTGGTCGAGGTAGAAAGCATCATTCGCGACGAGTTCGTGGTGATGATAGGCAAGGAAGTCGTGATCGTCGACGTCCGCTTTGCCTTATCCTCATCGATAGCCGTGGTCTTATGTGTACTGGTTTTCGTTATCGGCGTGTAAGAATTCTTAACAGGACGCGCATACAGATCGTTCTCAGGATGATAAGGTCTGTGATTGTACGTGCTGTAGCTATTAGAGCCGCTTTGCACCTTCGTGTTCGCGTACGAGCTCGAGATCAACGGGTACTTGTCGTTTCCGTATTTGTCCGAGGAATAGTGGACGGGCAGGTTGAGGAAATCGTGAAAATTAGCATACGTGTTGATCTCGTTTGGACTGACGTCTTCGTTGTCCTTGCCCTTGCTCTTTTTCCTTTCCGGATCCTTCTCGTTCCCGCCTTTGTCTTCAGAGGAATCATCCTGGCTCTCCTTATTCTCGCGATAATCGGTGTAATTGAGAGCTTTGACAGGCGGTGCCTTCTCGAAGTCAATCTTACCGGTTAGCGGGTCTTTTTCCAATGAGAACGGCTTGCCGCCGTTGAAGGCGAAAGGATACGGAATATGGTAACGTGGAACGTCGTCGCTGTCGCCGGTTAAAGTCTCAGAGGTAGCACCAACGACGCCAACTGCGCTCTCCTCCGCTATGAGATCCAGGTCAAGGTCGTCCAGACGCGTCTGACGCCCCGGCGTGGGAGAGCTCTCGATCTTGCCGGATCGTCGAGCATTGTTGTCCAGGTGGCCGCCCATCAGATACTCGCCCGACACGCATGTCAAAAGAGCGAGGAGCGTCCATAAGCGTCTCCGCATCTCATACATACGATATCTGAAAAAAAATCGTTTATGATTAATTGATAATTAATTTTTTGGTTTGCTATACTCTTGATTTAAATATCTAGATTTTTAATTTATTACAATCTTCTCTCATCATGTTTTGTCAAAATGCAAATTAACTAACGGATGTGGCAACGAAAAAAATATTAAACACACTCTACTTAATGATGCGTAACAGACTTGATGACATTTGTATAATGGAGATTTTTTTTATATGAAACTTTATTTTTATGTAATATTTTTCATTTCTCACTTCCTGTATGCTTTTCTAACATTTCACGCTCATGATTATACGCTTTTGCGGTTTATCTGCGATGACTCTTATCTAAGTTGTGTATGCGGGTATATTGTCTCAGCGAAAGTAGCGCGTGAAAAAAAAGGAGACGACCCAAATATAATTAAATATCTCCCAATTAGATTTATATACATGTCACATCTATCCATGCGAGATTGCGAAACATAGCAGATACGATCGAGTAAACTGGAAATGTTACTGTAAACGCGTCATCTGACGTCTGTAAGTAATGTAATAATAATAATAATGCATAATGCTAAATGAGCCGCTAATTGTAACGGCTTGTTAGACCGTTACCCTTGATAAGTTCCGAGTGTCAAAACTGTTCGCAAAAGATATAAATACAGGATTAAATATATTCATGATTTTCGTACGGATCCATATTTTCGGGGGAAAATGCAAATTTACACATTAACATAAAACGTTACGATAAACCCGTAATGTACAGAACAGCAGATCGTGTTACGTCAGATGGAATTCAATGTATAACGGGTTTTAGTAGTCTCTCTCTTTATCCCTATTTTCCTTCATCTTCCGGCATCGCATCGTCTCTTTCTTTTCTCTTTCTTTACGCTTTCCATATAAATCGGTAACACACTCCGTCCGTGTCTCCTCCGAGCTGTCCTACAGCTTTGATAATCTTCTATTTAGCTCTAATATTCAGGTCGAATAACGTTGTATGGTGACATGCATTCGTCTGCTCAAATCATCTGTGTATCATCATGTATGCGATGACGCCGTTCACCATTCATAATATCACGTTCATATGGGGATTACGGTCATGACCCTCTATGGTGGTTCCTCTAATATGGTGAATGGAATGCGCCAGATAATGTTGGTCAGTATGACCTACTTTAATTTTTGTTTCGGGGTTTTGTCCTCGAATTGTGTAATTTCAGTTTCATGTATATGATCGTGCCGCGAATCGTATCTTACATATATGCGCGATCTTTTCTCGTCTAGAGTTACAGTCGTATTTTATTAATGTATAAAAGACTAAAAATGTTTTTTTAATTTAGTTTTTTTTTTAATTTTGTCATCTATGTGTGCATATACATATAAACATATAACCGAGTATATATAGAGATACTTATTAAAAATATTATTTTAGATATATATATATAAATTTGAAGTCATTAAAATTATATCAATTATTTTTCAATCAATATATTATTAATTATTTACAGTCGTATATTAAAGATTGCAAAGACGTTTTTCAAAATATTAAAAATGTCATTTTTTAAACCCAATAAATTTTGTTTATATTATATATATATATATATATATATATATACACATATATAAAAAAATATACATAACAAATTATTTAAAAATTTAATTTAGATATAGACAAATTCAAAGTTATTAAATATATTAATTACTTATCAATTGATATATTAATGAGCTAGAGAGAGAAATTTTGTTAGTTTTTTCTGTTGTATTTATTTATCTTTGTGTGTGCACCACTCGGCATTTATTATACGAATATATCGTAAAAAATTTTTCTTTAATTATAAATTATCTAGATATAATTTTTTACAGATTTGTTATACCTTGATTACGTGTGGAAAAATGATAGCAGATTTAAAAGGTGTCAATCGAAGCCTCCTCTTGGGTTCTTGCGATTCCTGATGTTGTTCACCGATCCATCGACGCGCGATTTTCGATGCAACACAATTCGGATCGAAGTTGACTATGGCGAATAACAATTTCGTCGGAAAAAAACGTTTCTTCTGCAATTAGCGCGTCGAGAGAAGGAAAAATTAGAGCCCCCAGGAAAACTCTCGGACTCGTAACCCTGGAAGAAGGTCGTGTAACGACTGAACAGCCTTGTCGTCAGGACAGGTAGAAGGAAGACGAAGAGGTGAGGCAGGAGGAGAAACACGCGGTGGAGGAAGATCTCGTTCCGAATGACTCGAAGAGTAGGAGAACGCCGTTGCTGAAGGAGAAAGAAACAAGGAAACGGATAATTATGGGAAACTAAAGAAGGTAGATAAATCCGATATAATGTCCAACAATAAGATAAAAAGATAACGGAAGTATACGTTTGTTTGCAAAACGCATTAATATGAATGTTCGCGTTGGAGAGGAACAATGCAAACAGATTTGTATTCTCCTTTAAAATGCACTTTAAGTAGACGTTTTTTTTTTCCATAAACGTTTCATTATTTCTTTACGATATTAAAAGTTATTATTATAAATTTAATAATGCGAAGTATTAACTGATAAAATAACAGAATGGGTATGTAATAATATCTATAAGATTTAATTTGAGTCGCAAATTTTCTCGCTGCATATGAATATAAACTATGAAAATAGTGCGATGAGGTAGAAATATTTAAGCTTCATAAATTCAAACGGTAAATGAGATATGTATTACCTTATAATGAAGTTTCGTACATATTAACATCGATAATCAGTTCAATAATTTTCAAGAATAACGAGGCAATCTTCGAGGAAAAGGCCGCAGGAAGACGGAAGAAACAGCGTCGTATCAAACCCTCGTGATCGCGATTGCCGCTAGCATTACCGTAATGTATAGCGCAAAGTATGGACATCATCGTGTAGGCGTCCGTTCCCTGTTGCTGCTGCTGCTGCTGAAAGATACAGAGAGTCAGGGGCGGAGAAACGGTACGTAAAACAGTTAGACGACGACCCACATCGAGCCGGAGAGCCTCGGCAGTGACCGACGTACCAGTTTCTTCGACCTTGCACCACAACCAAGCGTCAAACGACTTCTAAAATTTTATAAGGTTCTCGTGGACTGATTTATTTTTTTATCTTTCCCGAATAAGTAACGAAGGTATAATTATGAAGGAGAGGGAATTCTTCACCGATTTGGTAGCAACTTCGCAATTTTGTGTATTTTGGTGCGTAAAACACGAATCGACAAGTTAAAATTGTCGCTCTCAATTAGGAAAAAAGTTATTAAGTACTTTTCAATGTACCAATTCTCTGCTTTAAAAAAGTATAAACTCTATTTCCATCTTTTTAACTATTTAATTCCATATATATTACAGCATATTTAGTCCAAAACTGCATATTTATCAAAGAAAATAATAATTTAAGTTTTTTTTTAAAGCAGAGAATAGTAGATATATATTGAACTGTGCGTCTACGTATAATGTTAGTATGATAGATATCCTACGCAACTGTTAACTTTAGTACTTAATAACTTTTTTCCAATTGAGAGCGACAATTTTAATTTATAGATTCATGTTTTACGCACCAAAATACACAAAATTGTAAAGTTTCAGCCTAATCGATAAGGAAACCTCTCTTCTTCATAATTACCGAAAAAAAAAAAAAAATTATAGAGAGAATCCGGAGAAAAAATATTATCACACAATCGTAATTAACAATTTCACGGGTTCTTCGATAATGGAATGACAATATCTGGATGAATCTTAATTTCGATTGTATTAAAAGTAAATTCTTAAATAGTATAATGTGATGTAAATTATAATTTTGTTTTACATATGTATGTATATTTAAGAGGATGTTATATCGTTGTTTATACTTTGAATATTTTATCGCATCAAAACGCTGCACGTACGACACTTCGGGGTCTACGGGACGAGGAATAATCTGCGATACGCATGCGCCCGAATTTAATTTATCAAATGTTGGGCTCTTATCACGATATCTTCACAGTCATCGCGTTAAAATTCGGTTGAAACTCTCATTAATTCTCATTAGCTTATCATCGGCCAACTTTATCATCGTTTTTATTAAATTCTGGATTGTAAAAAGTTGAAACGATAATCTGATTGATTCTTTTCAGCTTAAATTTATGTTTTACATTTATGATTATATAGAAATTCGTGTGCCAAGGCCTTAATCGCAAAGCTTATAAAGGACGCGGAATCAACAAAGCAGCACTTGTGTTTGAGCCTCATCGCTAAGAGGAAAACATTGTGTCAGAGAAACGGCTTCTCATTTACGCATCGTAAAAATATACTTGGCGCAGACAGCTTTTTGCGACGATGATATTGCGAATCACGATCAGTATTATCACTTTTTGCATATTACTAAGCGAGGCGCGTAAGCTCGACGATGGGCGAGTGAATTATGATAAATATTGGAAGGAATTTCAAGAGTTTGTTAAATGGAAGAGGACAAAACAGCCGAGCGAATCTAGTGTTGAGTTGCTGACACGTCCGATCGGATTCGATAATGATAGAGGTCAAAGGTCTAGTAATCGAGCCATACAAGACCCACCGCCAAAAGATCAGGCAGCTTTAATGGCCAGATACGTCGTTAATCAAGCTGGTAATTGACTGATATGATATTGTTGACACGAGAAAATTCTTGATAATATATGTGTATAGTATATAACAATATTACTCTTAATAGATTATCATGACTCTGCATTAGTATAGTACCAATTTTCTAGTAATATGTATCATATATATCCGAGAGGTTGGTCACTGAAGTAATTCACAACAGTAACAAAAATTAAATTTTTATTACCAACGTTTTTGGGAATAAAATTGACAGCGTTAAGAAATAATAAAATATTTTAAAAATATATCAAAAAAATTTTTTTAAATGTTTTAAAATAGGAAAAAATTTTTACTGTTTACAACAAAAAAGTAAAATATATATTAAAAAAAATTCTTTAAGATTAATTTTAAATTAAAAAAAGGGAATAATCGAAAAAGATATCATTCTAAATTCTAAGTATGATGGGCATAATTTGTATTAGGTAATCTTAAGTAATCTGAGGTAATTTAAAGGTAATCCGTATCAAGGGTAATTTTTGTACACTATAACCACTAGTGACCAACCCCTCGTATATATCTTATATATATAACATATTTCGTTTTTACATTAACTATCTTTCCGGAATTTAATTAAATATCGACAAAAAATTTTTTGCCCAATCTGTTATACTAAAAAAAATATTTATTTATCTTAACTATCGAAAGTCACTTTTAAAAGGACCATAATAGAACATAAAAACATGCACATTTCATATTATCATCATATAGCGCACTGTTTATTTTTGTCATTTTGTTGATCTTGTGCCAAGCATATATTTGGCCAGATATCAAACAATTCGCTGTATTGAATATATATAGAGAATGATTGCTTTGAATATTAATATATTGATTACAAAATAAATCTACTATTAGAGAATAATAGAGCAAAAAAATCTTTATTAAAAATTATAAAATTTTGTCGTGTTTATTTCAAAATATTTAAATTAGTCTCTTGCATTAAAAAAAAAAGACGACCTGCGAGACAATTCGATCTATCGCGCATACAACCGAGTGCATTATTATATTTAATGATGCGTCCGGCGTTTATTTCAAATATCTGTAATATTTATAAGAAATTCTTTCTATTTATATCATTATTTATATGATTATACTTTACGTTTTATGTATCGGAAGATTGGGCTGCCATAGCAACGATAAGCACACGGAAAGATGTGGAAACGTTTCCCGTTGCGAATTTAATCTCTATCGGTGATGGACCTATTGGAAACGGCACTGGAATTCCGTATATGTATATCACTCCTCTTGATTTTACAGCCAAAGATCTCACTGTAAGTAGACATTATATGTAACATCATGATATACAATTGTATCAAAAATATTTAATATGCGAAAGGAGAATAAATCAGAAAATTTATAAGGAAAATTTTAAGACATTTTATATATATCCATGATATATATATTGCATTATTATATTTTTAATTGATACATCATATCTTCTGATAAGATAATATTTTTATGGCAATAGATTATCGTGTATTAAATACATCACATTATAATTATAACTATAGATTTTTTAAATAATATTTTTTTAAATAATGTATATTGTATTAATTATTTTTTTAACTGATACACACATCATATTCTTCTAATAAGATAATATTTTTTTGGCAATTGATTATTGTATTAAATACATCATATTAATTATATATATAATTAATCATCAGCAAAGTCAAGATGTGCATCAACAACTATAGATTTTAAAAATAAAATTATTAATCTCCAATAATGCAATATTTATATCGTATATTGATAAAATATATCTAATTTATCTATCACGTACAATCTAAATTATTTACAACGATTATATCATATAAATGCTTAATTATTGCAGGCGGATCATCGCGCGTCTCTTCTAGTATCATTGGCACAAGGAAGTTATTGCAAAAATATAAACTGGGATCCAATGGATCCACGATGTGCCAGAGTTATGCTAAGTGGAAAAATTGTAGCAGTCAGTATAAATCATTACAATTTATTTATATTGTTTGTATATCATATTGATTTTAATTATTATTAACTTTTTCAATATTTCAGGTGAAGAACAATACTGCGGAACATAAAATCGCAAAACAATTATTTTTCAGTCGTCATCCGAAATTGGAAAATTTACCCGCAGGTAAAATAACGCATTTTACAAAATGTCATTTAAAAATTGCATCATAAAAATTACATTGCATTATTTATTTATATATACACAGATCATGGATTCTTTTTCGCCAAGTTAAACATATTTGCGATCGCTATGTTTGACAACTTTGGTGGAGCGAAATACATTCCCACAAAGGATTATTTTCATCCACCGGTGAATAATATCGCGGACGAATTACACGAACGTTTCTTTGTGAAACCAATTTAATAAGCTGATTTTGTGATACTAATGAAATTTCTTTAGATTCGAGTTTCAATAATCACTTAATATTTAATTACAACATATATATAATCATTATACCAAATGCTTATATATATTATATGTACATATCTGTGATTATATGTTATTAAGTAACAAACTGAATGTAGACGAAAATTAAATAAATTTATTACCTTTATATATCTATATATCCTCTCTTTGGTAGAAATTTTCAACATTTTTTTTTTTTTATTCCTATATGTAGGACACATTTCCATATAACATTAGATTATTTTTCTACACTTTTTATATATTACTTTCATATATTACTTTTATATTATATGCTGTTATATGTAATAAAAGATATACTTGTTAGAAACTATATATATATATATAAATATAAAGAGCGCGTCGTAACTTCTTGCGCATGCGAGAGATTTCTTCTTTCATCCATGAAATAGATAGATTTACGAGACACGTCTCGTTCGATCACAACGGGCCACTTACAGCGGCCGAAGTTTTTCACTAGACCAATCAGTTAAAAGTTCTATATTGAATTGGCCAATTGGCGACGTGGACAATTGAGTATCACTCGATTTACTCCATGCTCTTCCATCTATGTATAAAGGTGCCTTTTCATGCTGACGCTCGACGCTCATTTTTAGCATCAAAAGACGTCACGTGACCAAAATTGACGAATTGGTATCTTTATTTTTGGTCACGTGACGTCTTTTGACGCTAAAAATGAGCGTCGAGCGTCAGCATGAAAAGGCACCTTTAACGTTCTATGAAGTATGTAACCGCGCACGTGGATACTCATTGCATATAGCGGTATAGCGTGGTACGAAGAATCTGAGAAATTATTTCTGAAACTGAAATCAAGAAATATAAATAAATGAAGATATATGTAGAGAGAAAATAATTTCGACGGATAATTTTACTCTAGTATATAATAAGTGTAAATTATTGTGTTGATGTACAATAAGATTGTTTGAGAAGTTATGTCTTTCCGGGGTCGCGGAGGTTTTCGAGGCGGTTTCAGAGGTGGCCGAGGTGGTGGAGGATTTAATCGAGGACGCGGTGGTGGTTTCGATAGAGGCAGAGGGTAATCAAAAATTATTGATAATAATATTACATATATAATATATTAAAGAAAATTATTTTGAAAATTACATTATAGGTTGTGCAGCATTTCAAATGAACATATTGTTTTTTCTGTTAATATATCAGGTATGATCAAGGACCTCCAGAAACAGTAACTCCACTAGGACATTATCAATGGCCCGTAGAAGATATGATAGTTGTTAAAGGAGAAATTGAACAAATTCCATTTTTTAATGCACCAATCTATTTGCCAAATAAACAACAGATTGGAAAGATAGATGAAATATTTGGTAATATTCGTGACTATTATGTATCTGTCAAATTAGAAAATGCAAAGGCCTCCAGTTTTGAGAAAGATACTCAGGTATAACAATATTAAAAATATAAACAGCTTATAAGTTTACTATTTCTACTTGTATATGAATTATATATATATACATTAATTATTACTTATTGATTTTAGTTGTACATAGATCCAGCAAAATTACTGCCTCTCCAAAGGTTTCTGCCGAAACCTCCTGGAGAACAGAAAAGAGGCTCTGGTGGTCCTGGCCGAGTTATGAAAAGAGGTGCTGGAGGAAGGGGTGGTGGTTTTGGTAGAGGTAGAGGTGGAGGTGGAGGTGGAGGAGGCAGAGGAGGAGGCTTCGGTAACAGAGGAGGTGGTGGCGGAGGAGGATTTAATGGTGGAAGATTTAAAAGTTACGGAGGAGGAGGTGGTGGTGGCGGAGGAGGATTCAACCGCAATAGCTCAGGTGGAGGTCGCGGAGGAGGAAGAGGAAGATGGTAGGATTTAATTAATTTTATAAAAAGATCATCTTTTACAAAATAAGTAGCAAACACTAAAATGCTACTTAAACTGCAATATTATATTGCATTATATGTATATTATAAGAATAAATATTCTAATAGTGTAACAGGATTAAATATATTTTATATAATAATTCACACTTTTTTTTAATAATAATTTTGTGCTGAATGTCTTTATTTATGTTTCAATTATAAATTAACAATAATACCATTATTTATATATACATAACATGCAAGTACAGGGATATGTACTACAGCATAATGTATATATATGAATATTAAAAATTTTACAAAAAGTTGGATGATAATCTAAATCAATCTTGATCGAATTTTATGCACTTTCCAAGTTTTTTCTCTGCTCTTTTCATCAATTTATCACGTCCTCTTTGCTTAATTCTTCCGTTTTTATTCAGTTTTAGTTCCCGATCTCTTGCTATTTTATCCCAGTACGATTTCTCATCATCATCTAGAAAATTGACACATAAAACCAATGTATTGATTATACATATATATTGGAATGTGATCTTAATATATATTTATTTACCTTTTAAAACTGTCAAACATCTTCCTTCATAACTCTTTTGCACAAATGATTGTGCAGCTTCCCCTGTATCACACCTTATATAGGCTTCGCAGGAACCATGTGTTACATCTATATATTTCACAGAGTTGTTATCTCTAAACTCCATCTGAAACAAATATATATAAATGCAATACTCGATATAAAATATATTAATATTTTCTTATTGAAGATATAAAAAATTATATAGACATATTTTAAAGTCTTTCTAATAATGTTCATATACCTTGAAACTTTGTGGATCTGTACAAGGCTCATCCATTTCAACTTTCACTATAATTCCTGGTGTATAATTGATGCGTCCATAAACTGACTTTTCTGTTTCGCTAATCTTCCCATTATCCTTTTCTTCTTTGGATTTATAATTCTGTCCAACTGTATCATATTTTTTTCCTGTTATATTTTCACCTTTCTTTAAATGCCCTTTCAATAATTGCATTTTAGCTCTTTGCAATTCTAAGTATTTGTTTCTAAGACGCTTCCAATCTGGTTTTGCCATTACTTGCAGTCCTAGCGAAATACAAATATCATCTTCCTGAATTTTGCTTCTCTTTTTCCGATTTTTCTTTTTCTTTTTTTCATCAACACTAGCTTCTTCGATATCACTATTCGCTATTCCACTATCTTTTCTCTTGGGATATTTTTCAGTTTGTAATTTATCATCTACCTCATTACTTGTGATTTCATCACTTGTATTTAGGTGTACCGATTTCGTTTCTTTATTTTTATTTGATTTAGTTGATTTATGGGATTCTTTTTTCACTTCTCCACTGATATCTTCCACAATATTGGTATCGTCTATAGTGTGTTTTCTCTTTTTCTTTTCTGTGATTTTATTACGAGTGATATTTTTATTTGCAATTTCTTGATTTTCTGCACTATTGTTTTCAGTATCAACTTTAATGTCGCTTTCATCTGTGACACATAATTTTTCAAGAACAAGTTTCCTCTTTTTTACACTTTGTCTACTAGTATTATTAGCTACATCTGTTTCATTGTCACATATTTTATCATTATCTTCGGTTTCATCTTTTGAGGCTTTTTCTTTTTCATTCTGTTGATCTATTATGCTACGATCCATAGATTCTTTTCTTTTTTTCTTGGCTTTAATATTTTCTGAACTTTCATCCATAGTCAACGAATTTTCTGGACTAAGTCTTCTTTTTTTTGGATTTTGTCTGTCATTATTATCTGCTATTGCATTATCATGGATATTCTCATTGGTTTTACTTTCATCTTCTGATTCCTTTTCTTTTTTAATATCTTCCGATTTTATCTTAGAATTTGCATTGTATGTTGGAACTGAATATCTACTTTTGTTAGTTTCATCAAAAGTACTTATACTTAATACATCATGGGGAGCTGTATTGTATGGTAAAACACATCCCTTTTTTTGTAACGCCTGAAAAATAAAATATTACATCATAATATTATCAAGTTACAAAAAAGTTATATATTTTTTTTACTTATTTATAATTATACAGTGATATATCTATTTATTTATGTTAAAAATATTACTTTTCCATTTTCTCACCTTAATACATTCTTGGGCACTATTTGGTGTATCAAATTCTATAAATGCAAACCCTTTTATTTTTCTATTGCTTTTGTAGCGAGGAATCGAGACGTATTCTACTGATCCAAATTTAGAAAAAATAGATATTAACCAATCGTGATCTGCATCTGGAGGTAAATTTTGTACATAAACTGTACATTGATCTACGTTTTCCTTCCTATTAATTGGTGTTAATCGACAGACCTTTGTGCAATCTTCCGATACTTTCAACATAGTTGATTTCTGTAAAGCTTTAGCTATTCTATTTGTATCTACAGTTAGCTCGCGCAACTTGTTAAATTGTGTGAATACCTCAAGATCTACATCTAAAACAAGTAAAACAGACAAATTAATATTAATATCTTGATATTTTTAAATAATACAATTGAAGAGTTAAAGTATTAAATAATGCTATACTATATATTAGATAAATCTAGTAATTAAACTTGAATTATTAAAAACATAAGGAAGAAAAGTACACTTACATGGATTTTCTTTCAGTAGTTCAGATAGAAAACGATCTTTATTCAAATTTGCATCACTGAAATAAAACTCCATTTGCTTAAGTATTGATGCGTGCAATGCTTTTTTCCTTAGTCTTGGTTTACTATGTGAAACATTTGATTTGTTTTTTTTAATTGTATCAATTTTTGCTTCCTGTACTTGAGGAACTGGAATATTTTCCGAAGCTAGTTCCATATCCGATCCCTGTTCTTCCATCACCATTGTATTTTCAAAAAACCATATAACAAGCTTCCTAATAAAATATATCCTCTATATATTGCAAGAATGGTTTATTGGCTATTGTCTCTACAAAAGAATGTCAATGATCAGTTTTATTTTATTTGTATTCTTTTTTATGCTTTTCTTGTTTTATTAAAATATACATGTAAATTCACGAAATTTGATAGAAATTGAAAGTATTCTGCATAATATATATTTACCTTATTTGTAACTCTTGATACTATTAATAATTACAAAGTAGATTATAAGAACTGATTATATGTAAGAAAAACCTTTGACTTTCATATAATCAAAAAGAAAAACATATAATCCCAACGAACTCTTTATTGGTTATATCATGTTTTTCGAACCGGACGAATTAAATTACTTTAACGATCACGTCAAAGTTTTGCAAGTATAACCATGCTCACTTGAGAAATATATTTAACCACAATTTATGTTCCAGAATTAAACAAACACTTTTTAGATATCAATTTGCAGTAAATCGCTTTGTATCACCGTCGCGAAACTTCTTTCAGAGTCAGAGTCGGAGCAATGTTGCCAATTTCAGCGCGCAATGCCGGGCGCCGGACGGTGGGGGGTGGGCGCGGTGGGGGGTGCGCGGCGCACCGGCGCGGATCCCCCCACCACGCCCCCACTCCACGCGCCGAATTCCGATGCGCGACGCAGCGCCACTTGAAGGTCAAAAGTCGAACGCGCCGCGCACATCGACACGCGCTCTCTCTCCCGCTCAAAATATATTTGTCGTATTTGTCTCACTTTAACTTACTGCACCAGTGTGCACCAGTGCAGCTAGAAAGAACAAACCTCAGATCTTCCATGCTCTCGGAGCGCTTTTTTTCGTTCATGCGCACTGAGCCAAAGTGACAGGTGACAGTTGGCGCCGCGGAGCGGAATGTCGCAAAAGCAATGTACATTAATAGTGGTTTCAAAACACGGAGAAGATGCGATCGTTCGCCGTTTATTATAATTATCGCGTGTATATACGGTGAATATCGGACTATCGCCGAGGTGTAACGCATAAAATGAGACGTTATGTTCCATTCGGCGCGATTTCTTAGCGGGCTGCTCATCCTTCTGCCAACGATCGCGCTGTGCGATGGCACAAATCTGACGTACTCGATCGACTGCAATAATCTCCGAATGGGACAGTACATCTGCCCCCATCCCGATTACGATTTCATAGATCCCAAGACGCAGCAGCCACGTGGCTGCACCAAGGAGAATAAGGCCAGAGGTAAGCTCGAGCTCGCCCGAGATTTTCGAGCATTCCTAACCTCTATCCGACAGACATTTTATTTATGTCACAAAAAAATACATTTTATTTATTATATATGTATGTGTGTGTGTATGTGCTCGTTGTTTATTATTCTTTTTATATACATTTTATTAAAAATGAAATACTGTATATATTCAGACTTGAAAAGGTAGAAAAAGAACGTAGAAGACGCAATTAAGAGATAAGTATTATTGTTTATTTCTTTCTGTAAATTTTGGTTGTGTTAAACATTGCCTTTATTGATTGTATTGCTCTTTTTGTATTATTACATATTTAGAGACAACTATTCCATGCATACTAGTGAATCTCAGAGAGAATTTCTATTTTAACAAGATTAAATGTAGGTTGCTCTGTTTTTCTAGTGTTATGTCTAGTTGCCGATGGTCTCATCTGTACAGAAACGAAAAATAATACTTTCAAGAAGGATATACCTTGCAAATGGACGTAAGTATGATTCGGTATTTTAAATAAACATAATTAGAGTTTCTTAAGAAATATTATAGAAGAGAGATTTAAGAGAGATTACTTATTTGAGAATAATTGCTCTCTTAGGAATGGATATTCTTTCGAGACATCATTATTGCTATCGATATTTCTTGGTATGTTTGGCGCTGATCGATTTTACCTTGGATATCCTGCCTTGGGCTTACTCAAGTTGAGCACATTGGGGTTCCTTTTTCTTGGTCAATTTGCCGATGTAATATTGATAGCTACGCAAATTGTAGGACCAGCGGATGGTTCGCACTATGTGATGCCATATTACGGTGCCGGAATTAACATTGTAACGAGCAACAATTTTACGTACAGAGTGCCACAATGCGACTGTTGAGAGAAAGGAGGAAACCCACACTGTACAAATGGCAATTTTTTTTAAATATTGTGTAATCTTTGCTTCTAACGCGAACAACGATGTACAATCCTAAAATCGAGTCCTATTTCGTTATATATTTGAATGTAAATTAATCTCTATATTACTATATATATTATATTACTATTCCAATGAATAAGCTAACTTGTAGATATATATTTCAACGAAATACTGTATATAAGAATTTTACGCATTGCCAGGTAATATAATTGAATAATAAATTTTCTGCTATTATTTCTACGTTCTCTAGCATTAATTTTTTTTTTCTCAATTTTAATCAGGTTTCTTTCAGAACGTAGGTAGCTGTAATCAAGTTTTGAATACCGTAATTATGACTCAATCGACCTTGAACGATTTATCGCGAAACTGTAAACTATACCGTCCATGCACCGTAATGCGCTTCGTGCGATTTCACATTCGTCCCTAATCTCTCGTTCTTCTGATATAAACGCGGAAATAAGAACGTTCATTATCTAACATTCGTTATTATCGTCTTGATTGGAAAGCTCGAGACAATGTGAACCGAAAATCACGTTAACATTTCCCATTGTGTATTTGTTAACTGGCACGTTTCCGATATGAAAATATATGTCTGCATATTTCTCTCTTTAATAAGTTCTTTCAAGATATTGTCATCTCGCGAGAATTGAAAAAACAGAAACGATTTATTAAATCAGTGTTCTGGAAGATATACAGTTGAAAGACGAGCTGCTCCGCATCATGACTTCATTTACGAACATTATATTCCGATTTTCACCGCTCGGAATTGTATTGTTAATTGCGACAGTATATCATTTATCGAACGATTATAAAGTAAGTACTTTTTTAATTACATTATACACAAATCTATACATATACATGCAATTATATATTATATATTTGATTTCTAAAAATATAGTTAGAATTTATTATAAAAAAAATTGTATACATTTATTTTCAAAAAGTATTATTAAAATATAAACAAAATTGCAAATACATTTGTTACTTTGTACATTTATATGCACTTTTCGAATAAGAAGAATGTAATGAAAACATTTTATATCAGGCATTATATTTTTTTATTTCATTATTAATCTTGATATTTTTTTGCATATATTTCAAAGAAATAATTTTTTCAGTATATTGAGGAGGAAAGCACCGTTAAACTACAAGTATTCCGGCATCGACGAGCGATTAATCCTACTACTGCACTACATTATTGCAAGTTCAATCAGTATTATGACCAAGAGGAAGGACGTTGTCTAGGTGTGCCCGGTGGCGGTAAGGTGCTTCACGTTGAAAACGGACGATCGTGCGGCGTCAACATTTTAAAACCGCACTGCACCAGTCTTCTGTATTATCACATCTGCAAGCGCGACAAGTCGATCCTGGCACAGTGCGCGAGCGGACAGATCTTTGACAATCGTCTACAACGATGCGCCTTTTACGATTCAAGCAAATTGACTCCCAGCATCATTCAACCGGACGATCACGAATATTACGAACACGTTAAGGTGCCGAACTGCACGAGACCCGGCCGGTTTCCCGTACCCGATCATTGTTCTATGTTTTACACGTGCGACACGAACGGACATAGACTCCACCAGAGCGTCTTCAAGTGCCCGCGAAACACGGGGTATCAAGCAAACAGAGAAGTCTGCGCCGTCGTGTCCGATTGTGAGAACAATGACTCGGTGGACTCCGCAATTTGTGTACCAGATGCACCAGATGAGAATGTGGAATCACTAAATTCTGATGGAGCTACAGAAGAAAACGTCGAAGGAATATCCGAAGAAAGCAAAAATGATTCTACTTTGAAAAGAGAAGAAAGTATAAATTCCAAAATCTACGATGATATTATCTCTACTCCTGAAAGCATAACAGATAATCCACTATCAGTGGACAATGACGGAAGTAATGACGGCGATTTGGACAAAGCGAGTTCATTGCCCACACAATCAATCCAAGACATTTCAGTATCTGATACTACTGGCGAAATGTTCAATGAAACACCGAATTCGACCGAAAGCGCACGAGAAGTACATGACGAGAAAGACGACTCGATATCGCCAGTAGACTTACAAATTACATCACCGCCAACGGTAGAACTTGACGCGCCGCATTCCGTAATGACACCGACGACCTTGACGCCGATATATAGTACAGATATAAATTCCAACATTGATAGTGAAACAACGGAACAGTACAGAAGTAACGATGACGAATCAGTAACATTACCGAATTCAAATACTGAAGCTCTTGATTCATATTTGGCATCGACAATAAGCAATACACCAGACTTATCTTCAATCAACGATAAGTCATTGAAAGTAGACGAAGGAACGCAGGATATGACTGAAGCAGTCGATTCATACCAGGCATCAACAATAAGTAATATACCGGAATTTCTTCCGATCAGTGAAACACCATCTAAATTACCGAATTCAAACACTGAAGCTCTTGATTCATATTCGGCATCAACAATAAGCAGTACACCAGACTTATCTTCAATCAACGATAAGTCATTGAAAGTAGACGAAGGAACGCAGGATATGACTGAAGCAGTCGATTCATACCAGGCATCAACAATAAGTAATATATCGGAATTTCCTCCGATCAGTGAAACACCATCTAAATTACCGAATTCAAACACTGAAGCTCTTGATTCATATTCGGCATCGACAATAAGCAGTACACCAGACTTATCTTCAATCAACGATAAGTCATTGAAAGTAGATGAAGGAACGCAGGATATGACTGAAGCAGTCGATTCATACCAGGCATCAACAATAAGTAATATACCGGAATTTCCTCCGATCAGTGAAACACCATCTAAATTACCGAATTCAAACACTGAAGCTCTTGATTCATATTCGGCATCGACAATAAGCAGTACGCCAGACTTATCTTCAATCAACGATAAGTCATTGAAAGTAGATGAAGGAACGCAGGATATGACTGAAGCAGTCGATTCATACCAGGCATCAACAATAAGTAATATACCGGAATTTCCTCCGATCAGTGAAACACCATCTAAATTACCGAATTCAAACACTGAAGCTCTTGATTCATATTCGGCATCGACAATAAGCAGTACACCAGACTTATCTTCAATCAACGATAAGTCATTGAAAGTAGATGAAGGAATGCAGGATATGACTGAAGCAGTCGATTCATACCAGGCATCAACAATAAGTAATATACCGGAATTTCCTCCAATCAGTGAAACACCATCTAAATTATATGAAGAAACACAGAGTGCAACTACAGAACAATATGGAAACGATGACAGAATAATGACACCACCAAATTCCAATGCTGAAACGGTTGATCAAAACCCAACACCAATATTAAGCGATATATCTGTGACAGATAGTCCAAGTAATGATTTTGACACAATAACTCCTACATCGGCATCTGCGATTTTATCGCCACAAACAGACATCAACGACGATCAGTACGCCACGAAAGAATTATTCAAAACTCCTCCCTCGGTTGACAGCAAACTCGTTGACCCCGACTTATTGTTAGATGCGCCGAAAATCGAAAATGATTCCAAACATATTGATGACACTTTAGATTTAGCACCGACGACAGAGCCCACTTCGATTCTGGAACACATAACTGCATCGATGGATATTACGACCATAACTCCCATGAAACAAGATCTTCCTGAAATTTCAGACACAGATCTGATAACACAGAATGGTAAGGATAGCACAGAAGCATCACCTTTTATTGAGCAAGATGCTCCGATCACAGATAATTAATATCATACATGCATTCATAATAAAGTATATGTTTTTGTTATACATTTGTGATATATAGATATCATTGATAAAAAATATGTAATAAGAATATATTACACTATAAATATCTAGAGAAAATAATTTATTATAATTTGTTTCCCGTTTCTGAGGTAGTTATCAGCAATTAACATAATAATAAAATCTCTTTCTACATATATATACACACACATATACATTTTATATATAAGATATACAAAGGAAAAATTATTCTACGAAACAGAAAATGAGAATAAATAATAATCTATCACCGTTAACATTAATCGTTTCAATATAGTTTACACATTTTAAATACATATTATTATTACATGTTTTCTTTTTCTTGTTCGTTTACGAGTGTGTGATAAACGCCTTTCCGTTTAATGAGTTCCGAATGCGTGCCCATCTATAAGAGAAGGAGAGGAAAAAAAGTGATATATATATTATTTATATATTATCTAATAACAGCACCAAATTAATTTTATCGATTAAAACATACCTCCACTATGATACCGCGTTGTAATACAACGATTACGTCAGCACCTTTAATGGTACTTAATCTATGAGCGATCACAAGTACCGTTCTACCTCTTGTAGCATTTTCAATTGCTTTTTGGACGACCCTCTCACTTTCATAATCCAATGCGCTAAATAGGAAAAAATAGATAAGCACAGAGATGAGTCTTATATCATTTTATTGTTACTTGTACCTTGTAGCTTCATCTAGAATTAAAACAGATGGTTGTTTTAGCAAAGCCCTGGCAATAGCAACCCGTTGCTTTTGTCCACCAGAGAGCTGCGCGCCTCTTTCGCCGACCTCGGTCGCATAACCGTCTGGGAACTTTGTTATAAAATCATGCGCATTTGCTTCTTTAGCTACCTCAATGACCTGGATTGATGATTAAGTAAAATATGTTAATACATTATAAAATGTTACATATAGTAATAATCACATATTATAATTGCAATATCTAATCACCTCTTCATCCGTTGCATCTTGTCTCCCATATCTAATGTTTTCCATGATACTGGTAGCAAATAAAGTAGGCTCTTGATTTATATAGCCAAAAACGCTACCTCTGAGATAACTCGAATTGAGAGATCTAATATCGCGACCGTCAATAGTAATAGAGCCCTCGTCAACATCGTAAAATCTATAATAATTTTGCATTTTTATATATTTATATATTTGATATATCTCTATGAATCTCAAGCAAAATATATGATTGTTATGAATTGTACCTTTCTAATAATGCAGCCACGGTTGATTTACCATTCCCACTGGCACCGACAATAGCCACCGTTTTTCCAGCAGGAATGTGTAAATTGAAATGTTTTAAAATAACGTGATCCGGTCTAGTGGGGTAGCTAAATTTTACATTTTTGAAAACTATATTCCCCGCCAGAAATTTATCCGTGATTATATCACCGCTGGTCATCATTGGCGAAGGCGGCATATCTAGATACTATAACAAATATTTATGATTTTTAATTTTTTAAACTCTCTCTTGAACAAAGCTGCACAATTCGAATGAGAATACCTGGAAAACTCTGGCGCCTGCGCTTTGTCCCCTAACAAAAGTGCCAAAAAGCACCGACAATTGACCTAGAGATCTCTGTATAGTCTGTGTAGCCATTAAAAATGCCATGAGGCCTCCTGGAGACAATTCTCCTGTAGAAAGTAACTGCCCGCCAAAATATAGCGTAGAGAGTAAAATACCATTAAGTAGTAGATTCGTTCCTGCTTGAAAGAAGCCTATACCAAAACCTAATCTTTCGTAAAGCTCAGATGAACGTTCAACTTCTTTGTAAAACATTTCTGCCTCTTTCTCTTCCGCAGCGAAAGCTCTCACCTATTAAAAAAATGAAAAGTGCAAGATATAAAAATTTTATAGCATATCTTTTTAGTAGACTATTTATTTACAATATATACCGTTCGGATATTTTGTATAGCTTCTTCGCAAACAGCAGTCGATTTTGCGACTTGATTTAGAGCCTCCATCGACAACTTGCGTAAACTTCTTCCCAGGAGAGTACCAATAAAAATTATTGTAGGTAAACTAAACACCACAAGAGTAGTCAATTGTGGTGATATCACTATTACAGAGATGACACAACCAATAATTTGTGTAAGGCTTCTCAAGCCTTGAGCAATGCAAGTCTTAAATGAGCTCTTAAAGTCTTGAATATCACTAGTCAATCGACTTACTATTTCACCAGAACGTGTTTTGTCAAAGAATTCTATATCTTGCATAATAATTGACTTGAACAAATCCTGACGTAAACTCACTGCAACTCTCTCACCCACATGAGAAAGTGTATAAATATACACAAAGGTGAAAAATGCCTGGAAAAATATTAAAATTCATACAGATGAAAATATTTGAATTTGTGATTTTTGATTGAAAAAGATTCTATTTGTTATATATTGATGATTATTATCTTATTTATGTTACATACTTGCGCAATATACATGCGTGCCAAAACAAAAGCTGGTTGAGTTAGTTGCAAGATAATTTGTTTTGTAGAATCGCTTTTGCTCTTACATATTTCCGTGAGCACATTTATGACACTTCCAACACACTGCGGTATTTGAATATTTAACAGTGCGACTATTACTGCACTCTATAAACACAAAATGAAAATATTATTATTTGTATAATTCGAGATTTATAAATTACAAATACTTACTGATAATGCTAGCAATAAATACCAAATATGTGGATATAAATATTTAACAAATTTTGTCCATTCAAAGATCAGTTCAGGATTGTCAGATTTCACGTCGCTAATTCTTTTAGCTTCTCTACAGAGCACGATATGATTATGTGATCTCAAAATACAAGCAATTGTTACTCCAAGTCCACTAAGACCAAATTTAAAAATATATGAGGCAAACTTTGATCCATTCACATTTTCCTTGGTACACTTTTGAGTACTTTTAGTGAATTCACGTTTTGCTATTCCCCATATGTTTTGGCTTTTTCCTTGTACAATATATTTCTGTAATGGATACCTGAAATATTTTATCAAAATTAAATTAACATAGTATACAATTCCTAAATAATATAAATTTATTATACATATTTTTATTATATTAAATAATTACATCATTACCAGCCTAGCGTGACTGTTTATATTTTTATGCCTATATTTTGTCTTAGATATTTGAGCACATAGTATAAAAAAAATTTATATCAATTTAATCACCTTGAAATTATCGAAGAATTATTATGGCATCTAAATAATACAGCGCGTAACATAGACATTTTTGTGATATAATTTGTATTGTTATCAAACAAATTGCCAATATGCCTTATTATGTCGACATATATTTTGTATCTTGTGTATATTTACTATTTATCAAGTTTGTATCAATATTAATGATGCTCGTAATAGATCGTAGATATGATAAGCAGATTTATTTTATTTAATGATTAAAAAAATTATAACCTAATAAAATCACTACCAAGGGCGCCGCCATATTTAAACGCGCCGCTCTTAGTTTCACTAATTTCCCACAGGTAGCGCTCAATGTGCCATTTCGATCCCGTCATTTATGAACAGCCATTTTTGTATTATAACGTACTTCATATGCGCAAGTGATCATTCAAAGTTCATAACTTGTTGAAAAAAGTTGTTAATAACAAGTATATTTTCAACATTCCAGTGTTTGATGAAGATGTTACGAAGAAATCTCCTTCGGAGAGTGTCGACTGTTTCATCAAGATCAATTAGAGGAAACTGGAGCTGCAGAGAGCTTCACATAGTTGCACGGCGAATGCGGTTATACATCGTACGAGGCAAGGTAAGGATATATTTTATATCAATTATCCACAAACATATATATACAAGCAAGTGTAGGGATATATCGCGTTGAATAGTATATGGAATAATTATATTGCAATTATAATAGAGATACAGAGAGAATTCGGTCAAAATAACAATTATTCAGCGTATCGTGAGAGAGAGAGAGAGAGAGGGGAGAGAGAGAGAGAGAGAGAGAGAGAGAGAGAGAGAGAGAGAGAGAGAGAGAGAGAGAGAGAGAGAGAAATTCTCATTTTTCTTGTATTATTTACAACTTTCTCAGAATTGTCGAAAGTCCGTGAACAATCGCCTCGGTATCTTTGACGTTAATAGTAAAAAACGCGAACTTTGAGATCATATATATAGACTGATAGAGCCTGCGTGTGCGTAAAAAAGTTGGAAAATTGCATCTCGACGACGAAGGGTCCGCGATCGAATGAATTGCGTATGCTGGGCCTTAAAAGACCTAATCGCCCTGGCAAACTCCTTTGAGCAGCGAGTTAATGACGTGTATTTATGTATTCGCCGCGTTTAATTGCCTGTGCGGCTATTAGCGCTCTATTCCGCGTCTCCCCTGTGCGGCTGAATACTACTTGCGATGTAGGGGTGGAGTACTTGTTCGCTTACTCTCGCGCGCGAAGCAAAGTGGCGGAATTGCCTAATCCGGGGAGAAATAAAAATGATTGCAAAAAACATTTAGAATATTTTTTTTCTTCTTTATTAAAGATTATTTAATTCAAGTAAATTGTTGCGAAAAATTTTTAACTCTCGGAAAGTATATACATATATATTTATATATTTATTTTTATATAAATATATAATATAAATATATAATATATATTATTTTTATATAAATAAACATATATACATATATATTTATTTTTATATAAAAAGTCTGATTTTTTCCCGTTTCGAAAAATTCAAATTCAATTCATAATTATTATATTATACAGTTTTCTGTTCATTATATAAATTATTATACAGAATTTTTTGTTTTGAAATTATAGTGCAATAATCATCAATAATAGAATGAATCACTAGCGGATCCTGAAGTCGATAATGGGGGAAGGGGGGTTCTACAAAATTATTTCATTTATAATAGTGAAAATATTTTCACAAATTATTATTTATTGCGAATTATTTCTTTTTATTTAAAGAAGGATTTAATCCGAAAGGATCCGCCAGTGATTACGATGTAATAATTAACCAACAGGAAAGAGATTTTTTGGGGGAATTTTTTAGTAATAATAATAATGTCTATTTGCAAGATGTAGCTTTTAAAGCTTCTTATATTTACTTTAAATTGTTATTTTTTAAGGTAAACCTCTACTAGATCTTATATGAAACATATACATATATTTATTAACATTTAAATTCTTTTATGTACTATTTGATACTGTTATGTATTATTGTGTGTTGTGTAATGGCATAAAAAAATCACGACATTTCGAAAAGGGATTATTTAGATGAAATGATTGTTTTATATAAGATTGCTTTCCACCGAGGCATTAATTTTTTCTGTCATTATATAAGAGTGATGCAAAGAGAATTTGGCGCTCTTTAAGACGAGAAATTTTAATATGTAATATATATTTTGTAATTTATTTTAATAGAAAATATTTTGTAGAAAAATATTTTATAAGAAAATTTTTTGTAACAGGACGAAATGTATCGATGCTCATCCGCGCTTTCGCAACATAATTAGCTCGGGAGTGCCGTGAAAGTATCGCGCGTCTATTTTTATCGCGCCGTAAATGGTTCGTGTTAATTTTAATTTCGAGAATGCCGTGCAAAGGCATTGTTATGTCGCATTAAAGTTGAATTTTTAAAGCCCGTTTTTTTTATATCGATATCTTTTAGAAAATTATCGTTGCTATTCCAATTCTTTGGCTCGAAGTGCGATCCTTGTGCGAATATTAAGATATTTCGCGATCGCGAAATTCGGGAGTGTCGTGCGGAATCTCTGTTTTTATCGTTAACGATGTTTTTTTTCCACGAGTGAGTAGAGTGCGCGAGTGCAACAAATCTTCGACAAGGAGAACAACCTGAATCTGAGAGGAGGAGGAGGAGGTCTAGGAGACATCGGGCGACAGCGGAGCAACCTTGAGGTAATTTATTTTATTTGGATATTATTTTTTCTAAATCGTCTCTCTTTATTTTTGATTATTTGATTTATTTGTTTGAATAACTTAAACAAGAACTAGAGAAAAAGGTTTATATATATATATCTTAAAAATCTTTAAAAACTTGTATTAAAAAGAATAGCTTTTTAAAAATTGTTGTATAACAATAATAGTTTTTTGAAATATTATTTCAAATAAACTTTGCTATAAATTAAATATTATATTTGTATGTTACACAGATCAATCGAGTCTACATAGTCAACTCCACTACATCGATTGGTGAGTGATACATTTTTATTTTAAGGTAAAAAAACGTCAAGTATATATAAGTAGATTTTAAATTTAATGTAGTAAATTTTTAATTTATTTGTAGCATCTTAAATTTTTGTTTCTTAACTTCTGTTTGTTGCATACAAATATGGATATTGTTTTATGTACTTGACGTGTGTTTTTACTTTTTTTAGAAAGATTTTTTATATACTGTGTAATAGAATTAAAAATTACATATATATATTATTTGCATGCAATTATATATTTTTTAAATTTGAGATAAATAAATAAATATATAAATATTTTAATATAATAATTATTATAATATTATTAATATTATATATATATATATATATATAATATTATATTAAATATAAATAAATATTTTACAATCTGGATTTTTAATCTCATTAAATGCAGAAGGAATGGGACTATATTCTCCTAAATTTTTGTATTCTTTTAAAGAATATTCGAAACAATTATTAAAGCATGAAAATAATATATAGAATTAAACTTGCGTATTTTTTAAATTATATTTTTTATATAATTTAAATTATATTTGCGTATTTAAGTATTTCTGTCTCTCTATAATGAGTTAATTTCATACTATGCGATAAAAAAGAGAGAGAACTTGAAAATTACTAAAAATAACACAATACCTTAATATATCGTATATAATCTGCTGTTTCTATAACTGCACTTGAAAATGTTAGCCCTTTGTAATCCTAATTGCTCTTTGTGCACTGCGCATTATGAAACATTCGCGGCGATTCGGAATCAACGAAATTGTGTTGCTATTAGGTTGAAAATCGCGTATCGATCGATCTCAGTTGTCCTTTCCTTCTATGTAAGAACCTAGGCTCTTGAATATCGTTATATAATGGATATAGAAGAGAAAAAACTGTTTTCAGAAAAGTCAGCTTTTCAATCTTATATGCATACATATAAATCAACGATAATAATCTGTTTTGTCTCTCTCACTTTTGACTTAATCTATCTCTTGATAAAATTTTGTGCTAACAGAAATTTATTTTATTACATCATACTTGTTTTAAGACTTTCCAGATAAAATTAAGAAAAACACTTTAAAAAATATCTTAAATACATACTAATCTTGAATTCGGCTCGATACAGCATTGCATTTTTCTGCGATCTTTTATAAATACAAATTGTTTATACTGTGCTTATATATATATATATATATATATATATATGCTGCGGGAATTCGTTAGTTTTTCTTTTTTCATAATTTATCTGCGAGTAGGCCTCTGTGAGCGAGAGGGTAGGTTGTTAGAGCGCATGTTTTTCAAGAATGCTCTTTACGAAGAATATCTTGCAAACGAGTTTGCGTCATCTGTGGTACTCAACGTACTCAGAGAATGACGGGAACTTCACATTAGACCCTTTCTCTCAGATCTACAAAAGCCATCGTGTCGAGGTCGCCCTTTTAACCCAGATTTGCACCATTCGCGATCGCTCGTCTCATCATCGTTTTAATACTTTTTAATCCACTATATCCTCTTTTCTATCCTTTGCGATATTTCGAGACTCAACACGATATGGCTATATAAATAACAATGAAAGAAAAAGGTGTATTATAATCACGAAAAGCTTTAAAATATATAACATACATTATATTAATTTAATATTAATATGATAATTATATTATATTAATATTAAATTGAATGATAATTATATATTTAGACTCTCATTGACTTTTAATGTCCATAAAAATTGTTCATAAATATCAAATAGTTTTTATATTTTAATAAAAACACATATGTATATATTGATGCAATATAGAGTAGACAATTACATTTAATGTTATCAATGAAAGTTAGATATATCAAAGTTTTTATTCTTGAAGAATAAAGAATAACACGTTTCTAAAATTTTATTCAGATTTTCGTGTCTAATGTCAAGAAGACGCATCTTTTTCGCGCAATAATATTTCGTCATAGTACATGTATATACAAACCATTTTGAAACTGAAACCATATACTTCGCGAAGAATCTAATATCAGAGATTTTTTAGAGAAAATCCGCGCAAGCAGACGAATAGTAAAGCAAAAAAAAGAAAATAATATAAAGCGAGAGAAATAGAGAGAGAGAGAGAGAAAGAGAGAAGTAGTATAAGCGACAGTTTGCCGCGCCGTGACGGTCGAAGAATGGACCAAATGAAGCCTTCTAAATTTCAACACCCTCTTCGTCTCGCGAGCCTCTCCCCTCTTGCCGTTACAAACCGGTTTTCCATTGCCTTTCCTTTTTCCTCCCCCGCGTCCTCGCCACCCCTTGCGTCCTGAACGAAGCGATCCGCGGCGGCGGGTACGAAAAGCCTCATCCGTGAAACACACGCGGTGTGCAGGTGCCGGCGAGCGCGACGGGGTGGCGATGACGCAAAGTCAGCGCGGGCCAATGGACTCGGCTCTGGAAACAGCCGGAGAGCCGTGCACCGACTGCCGGCTCGCGATTGGGCGTGGCTCCAGAGAGTGCCCTCGACTCCCCGCTATCGGGGGTGGGAGAATCCCCAAAGTGTGCCCCGGGGTGTAATATCATACCGCTAGGTGGATAAATAGACGTAGTGCGCGAGGGTATGTCGGTGCGCCGAGAGGAGCGACGAGGAGGAGAAGCCGTGGAAACAGGGGAATGGGGGTGCGAGAGGGAACGGAGACGCGGCAAGTAGGGGAAGGACGAAGGGACGGAGGTTTCGGGGATATGCGAAATGCGTAGGGAGAGATACGGCGGAGAAGGAGGACGATGGAGAGGTCGCGGATGGTTGCTCGAGGCCAGCCGGAGAAGAGGGTGGGATCCAGGTCTGGTTAGAAAATGGTCGCGCGGCAGGCACGAGGGAAAGGGGAGGAAAAGGGGTGGCATGGGGCGGGAGAGGGATGCACGAGGTATACGAGGAATCGGGCGGCTGTGTGCCACGACGACGGCGAACTAGAACAAATAATGGTTGTAGTCAGCCTCAGCTTCCGGAGAGGTATTTTCCAGTCGCGCGAATCGCTCGGGCACGCTCGGCGGGGAAATGTGAGCTCCAAGGCTACCGAGGGGGTGCGTTCCATATAAGATATATTAATTCTTAGAAATGTTAAAAATCCCGAAAGAAATGTTTCTTCAGCTTTCGAAACTGCATCTGCCCCCTAAATAAAAGAGATTAGCATTGCAAATATTTTCAACAATTTCGAAAATAAAAAAATCTATACATGTCTCTTCTGTCGCTTTTCAATTTAAATTAATTAAATCGGAGGAATTGCAATTATTTTCTTAAGACGAAAATATGTTCCCACGAAAATGAGAAAGTCATTTTATTTATTAATAATTATATCGCAAGAAACAATCATCAAACTTGCATCTTTTCGATGTAAGTCTCTTTTGTTGCGAAGCTAATTTCATTTTACGTAACTATAGCCATTCGAAGTTTTATCGATATCGTTCAGTGATTCTTCCGCGTTCTTGCGTCAGCAATCTTTACACATGTATACGGACGTGCCACGAGATCCAAATGCATCCACAAGCGGATATACGAAGTAATTCGTATTACACGCAGTAATTCGAGAAAGCGTCGAATCGAATCGTTGTTTCGGGACATACGGATATTTCGCTGAATCGCTGTAACTCTATTACATCGGTGAACGGAATGGATGGATCTTTTTCTGCAGAGTGTCAGTCGTTCGTGGATCTAGTTACGACACACGTTTGTCGGCACCAAAAAGGCATGAAACAATTTAAGTCTAAAGTAACGTCTGTTCTGTTATTATATATTTTTTTATACCTATACAAATTAAATCTGTTATTTGGAATGCAGGAAATTTCGTAAAAGCATATTTTTACATAATATCGATAAAATGTATGTTATATAAGTATCACTTTTACTCTTTATAAAAATTTGGAAAAATTTAATTCGTGAAACGGAATAAGGAAAACGCGTGAGGTATTAATAAAAAAATAAAAACTTAATCTTTCGAAAAATACAATTTTGAATCTCGATGCGTGTTGAAAATTTTCTGGATGCTCCGTAATTCGTCGCAAATATATTTTCGTCGCCGTATGCGCGGAAGTAAATAGCGACGCGCAAGAATCCGCCGGGGAACGATATCGGTGGATCTAGTGCGGGGAAAACGAGCCATCATCGAGAAAAGCTGGCGCGCCTGAAGCAGCCATCGCGTCTCGCATGCGATTTTGTAGAATGCTGAGCGCAGTGTGCAGCGGAACAGGATGTTGTCAGCTGAAATTAAATTTTCCTCCCAGGGCGGTGGGTCGCTCGGCAACCCTGATATTGTGGGCGTTAAGCTACGTACACGTCTACAGCGTCTACCTTCGTCAGTGTTCGCTTCGCTTCGCCGCAATCTCTTGATAAGCTATCGAAGAAATTTAAATTTTTTCCCCTCAATTCTCAAGCATCAATATATATTTGCATTTACTCGATCGCTATTTACGAAAAAATGTTGCAGAGTTTCTCATTTATATCTTCCTTTTTTCTACTATACTAATTTGTCAAAGAGAGAGAGCCTTAATTCCTTGAAATTTCAACGTTCAAACTTGATTACCTCCGTAAATATTTTTATCGCTCTTATTACGGAACTGTAGGAGGGTAGCGTGGTAGCTCGTGGGGCACCAAAATATCTCCCTCCGATCCTGACGAAGAAAAAGACGCGACAATGGCGGGACACTCAGTTTTCTTGGACTTTCCCCGCTTGGTTACTCCTAGGGTAGCGGATAAATGGCTACCTCGTTTCTCGTGCACCCTTGAAGTTGATTGTATCAGGGGGCGGGAGGGAAAAGAACTGTGTTGAAGGAACGGACAAAGGAACGAGAGCGAAAGAACGCAGGAAGTGCGGGGGGAACGAAGCAGATGACATCGCTTTCCACAACGCGACTATTCAATGTATTTGCCGTTCTCTGTGCGAATTATTATGATTTGCACTACTATTTTTCGTTAAGCATATATTATTCAATCATGTCCTGCTTTAAAGCAAGACGGGAATTATCGAAATTTTTTATACTAAGAAAATAGCTTTTCCCGAAATTTAATATAAATACGTTTCTCTCTTTTTCTCTCTTCGCGATATTGATGATTTATTTTATTCATTTAACTAAATATTATTCACGAAGAGAGTAGACTTTTTAAATGATGAATCTTTGATATAATGTTTATTCCTTTTCACATCTTATTGATGTTGCATAATGATGATATATGTATCTCCATTAAGAAGAAAATCTCTTTTTATTTTTTGTGTAACTTTATCTTGTATATATTTTTTAATTATTCAAAACTGTATTAAATGTGCAGAAAATCTATATCTACAATACACACACATACAGATTAGCAATGTATAGTAAGCTTTCAATTTTTTACTTTCTTTATTTAATTACGATCTACGTCAAATTCATCGAAATTTATATTTATTCTAATCTCGCAGCTTAGTTTTAATCTAGAAATTATTAAATCAAAATTTATTTTGTTAGATCAAACTTTATTTGCATATTGTCAATCCAATCTCTTTCACGATGAAGCCGAATTTAATTATCAATAAAGTTTATTCACATCCCATACATATATTTAACATAAAATATTTCTCAGCGCGAGGTAGCATGATACGCATCTTTCGAACAACATAAATAACATTTAGTATCAGATGGGCGCTAAATGCGGATTATGAATAACGGACGATAATATCGAATTTGCCGCGGTGACAGATCGAATAAACAGTCCACGTATCGTCAGATATTTATGAATTATTCGAGACGAATAGAGCATTGTGTCGTCGCGTGTGCGGTGGCTTATGAGCTCGGCTTATCATCCTTGATATACCCAGGGATCACTTTGAAATAAATGACTCTCGGCGCGACCGACATAACCATTAATGGACGACCCTCTCTCGTACGAGTGACGGGGTAGATCGCTATAAATTACCGCCGGCATTAGATCGTAAAACTGTAGGGCGCGACGATCGATTTGTTTGCGGGATCATCGTGCATCTCTGAGGGATCGGGGACTCGATTCAGTGGCCGCCGCTGTGCCATTTCATTGGGATCGCAATTATTGCCTCGGAGAACGGTTATTAGAAGTAAATAGTTGCATGCGACCGGGTGATAGAAATGCCTGTGTCTGTTGATTCGAATGCCAATATCCAACTATTTTTCAAACTCACGAACTATAATATTACTAAGTGCGTCGTTCATTCATTTTCGACTCCTGACAAGTATTTCCAAACATGTGTGACGTGTATTTAATCCACATACTAACAATAAGCATTGTTATTGATTGATTGTGTTAAAGTTAATCTGTTTAAAAATTCATGCAAATCTCAACTCATCCATTTCAGCAATCTTTGAGCAAAATTTCAATCTTGATATTTTAAAATTTATATGTATACCTTTTTCAATATACTTTATAACAAAAATACATAATATTATACATATGATAACGTTATACCTATTAGGTAGATTTAATTATTACAAAAATTCTCGATGGCGTAAAAAATTAAAATATTAAAAAAATATATCACTCGAAGAGTCGATTTAAAAAATTCACTTTAATCCGGGGTCGTGAGGTTGTCGCGCGAAAATGCGTGTGTTGGAATACATTATGAAAAGTAATAAAATGATTTCGCAGCACGTGACAGGTCTCATATATGCAGGGAGAAGAAGACCCTATCTCTCATCGTTCTCTCTCTCTTTCCTTATGAATGAATGATAATCTGTCGCGGTAAACGCATCTGTTGTCGTGAGCAGGTGCGGCGTTTCAATTCACGCTGAAAGTGGATTAAGGGCCGGCCCGCGTTTTTGTTGGGTCACGTGCGCCAGTCAAAATAAATCTGTTCTTGTAATCGGATTTACGCGAGCCGCGGCTGATAAACTAGTCGGGCCGATTATGAACTTTAAACAACCGGTCGCGATCGCGTCGACGAGCGGTGCATTATAGTTTCGCCGCATAATCTCGTTTGCAGCCGCTATACGTCCGCTTTTCGATCGGCTTTATAACACGTTCGCACATTGTGCATCACTGATGTGACGCAATAGTATTTTTCTCGTACTGGTACACGACGGCTGCAATTGAATTAATATATCATTTGGCCGTCGTGTGTCATCATCGAAATACCTTTAACCTAATCTCTATTTTCACACAAATGATATCTTTACACTGAAAAATTAAATAAAATTTTTTTACATTAAAGATATGCAGGTCTGAAGAGATTTCTTTTATTATTTTTTTTCATTGTGTCTGACAGAAAAGCTAAATACGATGATTTGGCTCGTCTTTTTCCAAAAGACACTGCAGAGTGTTTTGCAAGGATTTGTATTTAAAATAACGTGTATTCTATTTTTACATTCATAACATGTATATTTAAAAATCTCATCTAAATTTTAACAACGAGAAGGTAGAATATAAATAATTTTGTACGTTTCTTTCCATAGCGTTTAGAATTGCGTTGATATTTTATTTTTCAAGTATCCAAATATCATATTCAACGAATGCATTTACATTCAGCCAGATTTTCGCCTAGTCGCAATAACAATTTGTCACATTTTCGCCCGTCAATTGCAGGCCGCGCACGGGCGAACGGAACTTTACAAAAATGTTATGAGGAGTTTAATTGGCCGACGTTTAATTACTCGGGCCGCCGCCGAAGACGACGGGGAGAGAGAGAGGGGGGACACAGAGGTAGCCGGACTAATTGCGAAGTTTTCTACTTCGATTTTCCGACAGGCTGCACGCTAGCTGCCGCCGCGCCATTTTCCGGTTACCGGTTGTTCGAATTAAATGCGAATGCAGTTTTAAACTGGGGAAGAGCGCCTCGGGGAACACCAAGTATTTTATACGGGATTAAACGCGACAAGCGCGTACGGTAAAAAGCGGCCAAAGAAATCAATAACCTCGCGTTATACGCGCGTTCCGCGGCGCTATTTTATTTCTCCGTCTGCTTTTCGCACCGATTATAATCGCGATGGAATAATTTTGCAAAGCGAATCGTTCCATCACAGAAGCGACGAACGGATATATAAACGGAATAACAACATGGAATATCACTTATGCGCGCAATATCGTTCAACATTACTCGTTTTAAATTTATCTATCTCCGTGTGTATATCTTAATTCTTTTTTTTTTTTTAAGAATAATCTGTTAATTAAATTAATATGTTTCATATATATCATAATTATATATAATCTGTGCAATCTATTTTTAATCTATAAAAATGGAGAGCATTAATATTTTAGAACTAAGTAAATAAATTGGAGTAAAATAATATTCCACCAGTTACATTTGTAATTTAAGTATGTAGCGAGACAGTAATTTATTTGAATCGTAATTTTTTTCTCTCCTTTATACAAATACATATATTGCTTTCTCTTAAATTTATACTCTTGGTAATTTTCATATGTATTAAACGCAAATATTTAATCATTCTTCTCTTTGTACAGAAATATATCTTTCCATTTCTTATTTATCGTTTGACATCACGTCTCGAGGTGATTCGTGGCGATTCGAATCCTCGAGTACGGAAAAACATCTGCGACGTGAAACGACGTGCTGTTTGTAAACGCGATCGGAGCCCGATTATAATAACGCGATAGCGGTCTGGCTTGCGAAACTCGTCCGGTTGCAATTGTCATTCGATTCGCATTGACCGGAGGAACGCGAGCACACATAGAGCAGCACATCGTGCTTGATCGCTCGCTCGATCAGCATTCGATGTTATGTTCAACGTAGCGGACATCGGATGCCATGCCGGTTTAACCGGAAGTAGAAGCCCGAATGTCGAAATGTCTGCTCGACCTGTGCGGTCGTTTGACGAATTCGTCGGTGCCGTCGGCGAACGCGCTATTGTGATTTCCGAATCAATCGATTCGAGCCTTTTATCGTAGTATCGCGTACAAACAATTTCATTTTGCGGTGAGAAGAGATTCGAAAGATTATATTCTCAAGAGAGATAAAATGATCAAACAGTTTTATTGTATTGGTTTATTAATACATGTATAATTACATTAGTAATTATTGAGCTTAATAGTTTTTATATATACAATTATATATGCAATTGTATTATATATACAAAGCACTATTAATCAATTTTATTAATTACCTTATGCACATGCTAAATATTTCTATAAAAATTTTTTCGTGTATGATCTTTGATAAATTGAATGTGAATGCGCTTTTTAAAAAATTACAAGAGCCATATCGATGATTTTTTTTTATTATTACATTTTTTATTATCGCGTCACTTGTATGAAAATATATTTTTTAGTGTCACCGACTTTGAACACATTATTTCTATAAAATCTATGCGAAATTAGAGAGTTTTGCAAGAGAATTTAACATAGATTAAATTAATATTTGATATCTGATGTGTTTTTCCGAAAATTTCTCTCATCGCGCGTATTGAAACGTACGATCGATAATCGCACGTTGAATAATGGTCGCTGAAAAATCCGGTAAGAGAGACGAAGCGGTGCGCGATTTCGCCGATGCAAACAGATTGTATGCAATTTAATAAAAAAAAAAATTCGCTCACGCGCGAATCTCATGCACATAATATCCGAGACATGATATATTTGTAATTTAATGATATATATTTTTTAATTTAACGTGGCTGACGAACGCATCGGTCGCTTTTGTGCGTTTCGCGCGCGTATTTGCAGTGTATATTTGTTAATTTAATGCAAACAATTTATCGCGGAGTTAAGCAATAATTTTTCACAATTTTAGCGCAGATAATCGAACGCGCCGCACACAGATGTATGCGCGTAAATTTTAATCATCCGAAAGCTGTGATTAAATTTCACGTCGAATTTAATTCGACGTCGGTCATATATCGTAGCAAATTTTTTTTTTTTTTTAGGAAATGCAGAAAAATGCATAGGCGGACGTCTCTAATTAATGTCAATTATAATCGTAGCGATACGGAAATAATAAAAGTAAGATACGACAATGTAATTATCATTTTGCAAAAAAGGATTGCGATACAATTTTTTTTATCTTTTATATATGTTATATAGAAATGACACATTCTATAAAAAAATTGATTCAAAAATTACACTATTACTATCATTAATCAATGAAATTCTTTGCAATCGTCGACTGCAATTGTCCTGTAGATCATTTCCGCGTGAGATGGGAAAAGCCGCGAGAAAATCGCTTCAGCTTTGGGACGGAAAATATTACGGTTAAAGCCGCTCGAATTAGCGCGGGAGGGGGCAGAAGCACGTGGGGCAATAGAATAATCATGCGAGACGTTAACCTGTTAGGCATTAGTGGCGCATGATAGGCACGCTGCGGGTGGCGTCGCGTCGGGATGAAACGAGAGTGGCTACAGGGATGCGGATGAAATAGATTGAGAGAGAGGAAGACGGTTCTCTCTCTCTCTCTCTTTCGTTGGAACGCTACGGGAGTAAAACAATTACGGCTCCGCGTCGACGTACACTCGACCGAGCACCCCTCGTATCGTGTTCAGCAGCCCCGCACATTGTAGGGGCGTTCTTCGGCCTTTGGCGACGCGCACGAATCATTGCTGCGAGTCCGCTTGACGCGCACTCGCCGAAACCTCGTCCAAAATCTCGGCACATACGTTATTCCGCTCGAATTACAAGTATTGAAACCAATAGAGAGCTCACTTTAAACGATTCTCTGGGATGGCATTCTATCCGTAATTGAAAAGCTTACTTTTTTCCAAAGAGTCTTAAATTTATGTTTTTAGAAACTAGTATACAAGCTTCATTCAAAGTGTGAAATTCATTTTTTTGAACGATTCATTATTTCTCAGAGATTAGAGAATTGAAAAAGATATATTTATATTTAAAAAATGGAAATTTCTCACAAGTTCACTCACATATGTATACGCATTTACTATTTTCTTAAAAATATAAATTTGATATAATTGGAAAAAAATAAGCTCTTCTCTTTGTGTCGACTTATATTATTTATATAGAGATATACTATTAAGCCTGCAAATCAATCCTGACGGAGATAATATAAAATATGTATAAGACTACTATTTGCTTCAAATCTATTCAACTATTTATTCATTACAATTAAATTTAAAGTCTGAAATTCTTTAAATTACACCTTAATCTTGCCTTTAATCAGAGTTGAATTAAAATTAAAATAAAAAAAATATATGCGAGTATCTTTAACGTCACTATTCTCTGTGCATCAGCGAAAAGTCTCGAGACGACAACAGGTAATTCTCCAAGAGAGATCTGCCAATAATCTTTTGCAGCCCCATCGGGAGCCTGCAAACTTATCCGCCCGTAAATGACATGCCTATTAACTAACAATAAGAAGAACGTCGCGACGACGACAAGGAAGAATTAAACTCTCGCGTCCCGCGGGCTGTATAACTCGACCGAATTATTACTCGAGGGGGACCGAGAAGTTTAAATCGTTCCGGTGTGGCCCGCCTTTGCCCGGAGGTAGGTGGTGGAAAGGGGGGCATACCTCCCGGTCCCTAGGTCGCTCACCGAGAAATTTAAATCTCGCTAAGCCCGGCCATTAGTACGAAGTGCAAACAGCAAACAGTGCATTAAACTGCGCCGTCTGTATGCACACGCGTATGATCGTGTGTCCTTAAACGCGAAGCCAAGTGTCCATTCCCACGGGGATTTCGCGATCAACCTTATACGCACTGCGTGCGTTTGTTATAACATTCACTCTCTGTCTCTCTCTTTCTCCCTGCCTGTTTACACGCGTCATCCAGACGTATCCGGACGAACGAGGCTGCCCGTCCGAATGTGATATCGGATGGACCACACCTCGCACCGTGGTTATTTCGCTGCCGAAATTAAATTTGTAAATACGCGGTCGCATATATACATATATATCGATCACATGACGAGAATCATTTGATGATTGATGCTTGAAATAATGTTTCTCGATCTAAATACTGTCATCAAGGAATTTAAATTGGAGAAATTAATGCAGAACGCTGAGCTTTATTTTTCTATTTTTAGCAATAATAAATTTGTAACTCGCTAAAGGATGAAAAGGAAAATATCGAACGTTCTACGTCCTTCTTCCTGTATCTCAACCGCGCGTGTATATACGACATTTGATATATTCGTATATATACTTTTATTCTACTTGCGGAAACTACTTTGATATTGGCGCGAAAGCGGCCAAAAGTTTTGAGACACATGCCTGAACTTTCCCAAGGAAGCTATACATTATAAATATCGTACTCCCTTTACCAATACACATTTCCCATTTTATCTTATACCGCGCGATGAATCTTTTTCAATCTTCTCAGAAAATTTTTCTTCTTTGAAAAATTTCTCACATTCGCTCGTTTTTACATTCAAATGCAATTCTAACTACGATAAATGACATTCTCAATCCTTGAAACATATTAATATAATATCTAGATGGGATGAATAATTTTTTTTCTTTATAATGAGATGACATCTCTTGACATTTTCATTAAAAGAAAACAGATTCTAAAAGTCGCTTAAAGAGAATCTATCATAAAAAATGCAAGACATCTATCTTATATAGAACATTTTTATGCAGAACGTTTTAGAAAAATCTTTATTTAAGAAACTATAGAAACTTGTAAGAAATTGCAGACTAAATTTGAGACGGTTTTTAAAGATAAAATTTTTCAGTTACATAAAAGATAATATTAAATTAATTAAATTAATTAAACGACATGCGAGGAGATTAAGCGAGGAGAGGCGACGCGCGAATGAAATTTCTCGGCTCTTTGTCGTCGCAGCAACGACGGGGCGAAGAAAGCCGGGAAGAAATCAATGCCGAAGGATAACACGCGTCCTTGCTCAGGGACGAGCAGTCTCCGGCGGCTGCTCTCGGGACCTCGACCATGCGAAAACTTTATCCAAGAATCTAATATCATCCTTGGCTCGCACACATTCTCAGAATTCCATAGTACGCCAGGACACGACAATAGCTGTATGGTACACGATGTCCTCCTTGCGCTAGGATAGCGCGACTAGATTTCATCCCTTAATCATCTCAAGGTCCTTGTAATTTCGCGTCGGGCAAACATTTATAATATGCTATCGCCGTATTCGAATCGCGAATCGTATCCTAATTTTTGCAGTATCTTTCCACGACATGCTTTCAAGATGTGCTTTTAAACGATCACGACTCGAAAACGACGTTTTCGCGCAAAGTTGCTTCAAATTATTTTAATTTAAATAGATTACAGGCGCGAAATATCATCATAATTACAAATATATCAAAAACAATGATAATATACTCTCGCGATGCTTTTTTTTCTTAATTCTACTTTTTAAAATATTTCAAGATTTTAATTGTATTAACATTATTATTTTGCCTAATTATTCTAAAAATCTTATCCAAAATTTTTCTGAACCGCCCAAATTTTTTGAGAAAAAAGTTGTCGCGCATTTCAACCATCTTCGAATCTATGTTTTCCAAAGAATACACGCCTCATCGCTATATTTGGACAATTATTATAAAATGTTATCTGGAAGACTGTCAATCTCTCTTGGACATTTTCTCCGGGAAATGTTCGCGTGGAAACTCGTAAGGCGCAAAAACCTAATACGATTCATGAGCGAACGCGTGTACACATGCATATACGACATCGGGGCTATTCGTACATTCCAAGAATATACCAGCACGGGACAGATCCTGCGACTGCCAACCCGCACGGACGTCCGACGCGGAGGATCGCGCGTAGGAGAGATGAGTAGGCTGGGCGGGCGGAGAGAGAGAGAGAGTGAGGACAACGGGGGTTGGATGACAAGGGAGAGGAGAAGATGAGAAGGAGAAGGAGAGAGGCCTCGCAGGAACGGCGGGGTAGGGCGGGTTGCTATCTTAGCCACCACAAAGCAGTGATAACATTTTCCCTCCCGGACAGAAGCCTAGCCACCCTTCTCGTCGCTCCCAGGTCGATATCCGGATAACACTGGTTGCCCCGGGCAACCGGAAGGCCACGCCCGCGCCTCCGAAACATGGCTGCCGCCGTTGCCGCTTCCGGTCCCTTCCGCGGAAAGAGGGGTGAGTGGAGCTCACCCGGTTTCTCGCCCTCCGTACGAAAGTGACGAGAAGGGTAGATCGAGGACGCGGAGGAGGGCGCCGAAGGATAAAACGCGAGAGGCTCGAATTATCATAATATTGGTCATTGCTTGATGCCTCTCTCTTTCTCTTTCTCTGCATTTCTCTGCTCCTGGGGAAGTCGAAAAGCGAAGTAGCTGACTACCAGACCTCTCCCTTATGTACACCGTCTCCAGGCGACTTATTACCACTCCATACCGTACTATGTTGAAGTACTGCACCGTTCTGCGTGTACGTGTGTCCGTCGCTAATGTTCTCTTTGCTCCGCAGCTCTCTACCCTCCACAGACAACTCGAAGAAGACTTCCCATCATTTCTCTTTAGCGCGTAATTGCTAAGTTTCCGCGGCAAAACCGAGCGTGGATGATCCTGCGCGTTTCTTTTCGGCTTTTTCGTCTCGCTAACTCTTTGACGGCAAAATAGCATAGTTGGACTTGTCGAGTAATTTTTTTTTTGTTTCTTTTACAGAGTGTTTTCGCATTATTTCTACTCGTATTGTTCCGATACTGATCTCTTGTATTTTTTCGACTAACAAGTATATATTATGATTCTTCGTCTACTTTTTCAAATAGCCGCAAACTATATAAATATATTTTATCTTTTCTATTAATCAGATTAATGTTTAAATAACAGACTTTAATTCCAGTATATATATAGCGTTACATGCTCGTAGCTCTCGTAGAGTTTCCGTATTTATGGAGATTCAATGTAATGCTACCGGCTTCTACTAAGCTGTCAACATCCCTATGTGTCTAAGATGTTTATCATCGACCTAAATAGATCCTACTGCAATTAATTAAAATAAAGCAAGGTGACGCGACAATCTCTCCACGATGTGTTGTTAAAAACTTGGCATTTTTAAATGAAATAACTCGCGATAAGTTAGCCCCCGATTGATACCCAGAGAGAGAGAAAAATCGGCGCAGCCAGGTCGAAAATATTTTCACGTTTCACGGATACGCTCGACGGATCAGAGGGGAGAAGATCTCTTCTATCTTCTCGCATAATGAACCTCGTTCCCATCGCTTCTAATTGTCAACCACCGGCACGTTATTTACCCCCTGAGCGAGGAGTTATGAAAGGAAAGGAGGGAAGGGGGGGGCGATGAGACTCACCTCCACACACCACCTTCTCCTTTTCCATTTCCCGTGAATATACGGGCCGGCACACGCCTTTGGCACGGCGCGCCCTTGTATCCGTGGTGACAATGCAAACCGAAACAAACACTTAGCGGCACGTGAGCGGCACGTGGCCGCCAGGATATATTACATTCCGAATGCACACACACTTGACGGACGATTAAAGGGGTGTTGCACGCGCGAAGAACCACGATCGTGACAACGATACACTCTTCTCCCACTTCTTCTTCATTTTTTTTCAACTACATGTTTATCATGTCTGTTATATTGTAACGCGATCAGCGATCAGTTACGTACTTTACGTCTTAGGGCCAATTTCACCAACGTCGGTTAACTTTAATCTTCGGTTAAACTATATCTTTGTCTCTTTTTAGATACGTTCTTAAAAAGAGACAAAGATATAATTTAACTGGAGGTTAAAGTTAATCGACGTTGGTGAAATTCAGAAAACTTATTCACATCTCAATCTACATTAGTCATATTCAATATTAAAATAATTTAATTTAATTAAAATAATATTTTCACGTCTCTAATTTAATTAGATTTTTTGCAAACAAAAACAGACGGCATAATTTTATTTTCATGTTGATGATGTTGATGATGACTTAAATCTTAACAGTGCAAATGAGATTAATAAATAATTTCTGTCTCATTACCTTACAATCGTTTGGATTACACAACGAATCTGCGATAACGTCGTTGACTGTTGTAAATGACTGTCGCGCTTAAGATGGTTGTTTGATAAATTGCGCTACGTTAAACTTTTCCAATGTTAAATTATTGGCAAGTGTTTATCTACGATATATCTATGTATATCATCTATCTTTGTAATTTTCTCTCCCTCGACCCTGGACTCCTCGAGCCTCTTATCACACGCGCATCGCGATATGTTTACTATGTTTGAGATAATGCAATAATAGTTGCTTTTGTAAACTGTAGCCTCATCATTGTTCGGTGCACGCGTAAATCTTATATACACGCAATCGTAAATCTTTGCGGTCTAATGTAATACTCGTAAATCTAACGATTTTACAATGAATCTTACAACTTGCAACACTGATTTCTCCGCTGCAAGATTGTTCTAATAATAAATTTGATGCACACATATATGCACACACATAATTACTTTTCTATCTAAAGTCTAAAGAATCAGATATTACGCTTGTTTACAACGAATGTAAAAACATAAAACGTGTTAATTGACTATATGGAAAAAATTACAGAACGAAGAGAATGATTCTTAGAAGTTTATCCAATAGCATATATATATGTTTGACAGTCTTATCATATAACAAATGTAACATCAATCTAGGGCTAGAGCGGTATCGCGACTTTGATTTTATTTTCGTATTGAAAACGCGATCGCACATCATGCATATTGCAAAGATAGGAAAGATAATTCATTCTCGCGATTATCATTAATTAAGCTAAAACGATTAAAGTTCTCTCGCACAGCGGTATTTGCTACAAAATTATCCACATACATATTATGTCGTGTATATATATATATATTTTTAAAAAAAGATTTAACCAATTGGTGCTCAATGCGCGAAATTATTTCATCGTTCTCGATTCAATGCATAGAGTATAGATGCATCGTGCGTAAGAGACAATAATAGTTGCTTCTGCGCGTCTCGGGCATCATAAATTTTTCTCGCCGCGGGAGATACTTGAAAAAAATAAAAACAAATGAAGAGAGAGAGAAGAAGCGCGAAAAAGAAGATGACAAAGGGAAACGAAGAGATTAGAGGAACCGCGCGTTTAAAGCGCGCGATGCTCGAATTGCCGCGAGATGCTAGATGTGGCAGCGGCCGTTATCTTCGTCACGATCGAGGAATGTAATATCGTCACCCCAAGCGACAAGAGTTGCCTTCGTATCGCCGTTTAGAATACCGTCGAGGGGGACGGGCGAGGGATAGATGGGGGTGGGAGGGGAGGAAAGGGGGACAGGGATTAAACTGCAATGAAAATCCACTCATTCTCCTCCGCGGCTCTCGTCTCTCTGCACCCTCTTCTCTTTTCCGCTTCGTATTGTCAGTGTCAAGAGAGAGAGAGAAAGAGAGAGAAGCGGGTAAACAAGATATTGCTTTGTCGCCCTCTCTCGCTTCCGTCGACTTCTCTCGCATCTTTCCCCCGTTATCGCTTTATCTCGCGCACCGACATCCCTCTCCCTCCCGCAGTCTCAAAGCATTGACGAAGAAAATTACTCGTTTCTCTCGGATGATCGACAAATTTGTCCGGCATATTTATACAACCTTTGTTTCTATCCCGAGATTATAAATAAAAGTAACTGAAATTACAATTATATTATTGTCGCAGTACGTATTTAGAAATTTTACATTAATAATGAAGAATGAAGGAAGAGAAGAAAGAAAGAAGGATGAGAAGGAAAATAAAAATAGAGGGTAGATGGGGAGAAAATGTTGGGGGGAAGATATATCGCACGTATATATACTTAACGATACTTTATTGTGTTTTTTTTATATCATTATACATATTATTATAAATCTATCACTTTGACACATACAATACTTACTAAGATCTACAGACGATTCTTTATAACGATAGGATGTGTGTAGCCTATAACTAAACATATATCTTGACTTCGCTGTCTTAATCTTAGCGGAGGAACAGAGTGAAGTACCGCGATGTCTCGTAACGAGTTGAAAAAATATGTAGGGTATATGATACATTAATAAAATATATCACCGTGGAAAAATTCGCTAAATGCTCGCTCGTTACGAGATTTTCACATTTTGTGTGTACACTGGTCGTCGCAATGTAGGGATAGCAGGGCCTGCTTATTTTTACGTTTCAAATTAATCTGAATATATTCGCGGGTGGGTTTTTCAATTTCGTTATCAAACATAAATTATATAGGTCATTAGTTTTTTTTTTTAATTTTTGGAAGTGTTGCATATACGCTCGCGTCATGTACTTTTAATAGTTTTAATCAAATGTCAAATAATGTCATTTTATATTCAGTATAAATATCCGGTTAGCGTACATTGATCGATCTTACACACGTTATGGCGCGAATGTGCGATTCTTTAATAAAATTAAAGTAAAATTAATTAAGTTTCTCCCACATTTCTATTAATTCGTCGGAAAATTTAACCATGTTCCGCAGTTTCAATTTTTAAAAAATAAACGCGCACTTTAATTCATAGGAATTCTTTCATCAATGAGTTACATAGTTTCAAAAATGCACAATTTCCGTTTCTAAAAATTTCAATATAATATTTTTATCTTGCTTTTTTTAAGTCTCAAAAATTCGGATTTGCGTTAAAGATTGCACTCGATTGGATGCAATGGCAAAATGTAATAATGTCTCGAAAGTGATTAAAGATCATTCTCTTGGTGAAGCGGGGCGGTACTGTTTCTTTATCGCGCGAGGGACGAGAAAACGGCGTTTCTTAACCGTAAAACGCCGGTATAGATATTCACAATTACATACGGATCGCGCTATGGAGATTCGCTGTATGTACACCAAACGTCTACTTGACCGCTTACGGCTAAAAGGGGTGGGCGGGGGCGGCTTTACGTTAAATCCACCACCGAAGAAAGGCGCGTCCCCCCCTCCGCGCTATAACAGAGTGCTGCGCATATATTTGTTCGGGACTCGTATTTACAATGCCGATATTAATCGACCATATAAAAGCGGTCTAAGTTCACCTAACCGACCAGTTCTAGGCAACGAAAGTGGAATCGGAGGGTACGCAGGCAATTTATTCGCACAACGAACTTTGTTCGGGCAAAAGCTCGTTTATTCGACGAGTGGAAGTATATATATGTTATTGTTCAACTTCTCCGTTTGCGGGGTTTGAGATTTATAGCAAATTGCGTAGGTAATGAATTTACGTATCGTTTTACATCAGCGATGAATTAATATATGATTATAGTGGCTATAATCATGTTACGCAATTCAAACAGAGTTATATCATTATGATATGAAAAACGAGAGGTTTATCTTGTTTGCGAAATTTTCATACATCGTCTTACAAATGTTTGATGTATCTACTTCCACTGGCCGTTTTTAGAAGCGACGCGGGATGTTAAACAAAAAAATGCTACGCTATTGCACTACGCCTTTTTACAAAGATGCGCCGATATATATATATATATATATATATGAGGGATGCGCCTCGATTATCCTCGATATACATCTTCAGTAAATCGATTCATGTTTTTTTAATTTCTGCGATCTGCATCTTGATTATTCGAACGACCATCTGGAATTTTATGTCAGGATTGATCTGATTACGCGAAGTATGACACACGTCTTCTCTCGCGGAATAAAAATTAGGATTGCATCAGATAACACAGATAACGCTTGAATTTCGACTTTATGTACGTCCTTCTTATCGCTTGCAATCACTGAGCATTTTACCGTGATAATATACGGTTAACGCATGCAGAGCAAATATTTCGTTTTCAAAAAATCACATTTGAGATTTCGCGAGATGCGAAACTATTATGTCGAGAGTCTCCATTAATATGTATATGAATCCTGTCCAAATGATACAAAGAGTATATTTATATTAATATAATTATACAATATATTAATATAATGAAGAAAGAAAGAAGGAAAATTAAAGAAGAGAAAATTTATTATTCATAGACAATTACAGGGATGCTAATTTTGCATCAATAATATTTATCTTCTGTTTTAATATATTAATAATATGTATTATTAATATATATTATAAATTTATTATAATTATATTATAATTTATTATAAATTAATATATATTAATAAATTAAAAAGGAGAGACATTTCCAAATTGTGAATGTTTTGTTTAGTCACAAGATTAAAATGTTTGTTTCATTTGGACAGCATCGATCAGAGAGTATCTGAGATATCGATTACCATCATACTTTCGGAGCGAGTCGTCCATCGAATTCTCTCGAGTTATTCTTGAGGATATTCCTCAATATATGTATATTCCGGTAGAACCAAGTCTTTAATCAGCGACGCACAGTTCACCAACGTGATCTCGATACAGTCACCATAACGTTCGATATAACGCGATAAAGTTCAGCGTTCACTCTACCTTGGTCCGATCACTCTTCTTCCCCAAAGGGGGGAATACCATCTCTCTCGTAAGGTTTTTTATTTCGAGGGGCGGAAACTGAAGCTTCTGGACTTGGTAATTGTTGACGACAGCGGCGGAACGATTTTTCATTTAGCAATGATTAGAAATTTTTTAAGGACGCATTAAAGCGCACCGACGCTTATTACGCTCTATCGCCCTATTATAAGAAGAAAGTCACTATTCGCGATTAAGAGAGAAGGTCGCTAGGTTCCTAGACGAGCGGCGAAAAGGCGGACGCCTGGCTTCTGATGCTCTCTCGATGCTCCGACGGGCTGAGATCCAGCAACGCGCCGCAATTCTGATCGCTGGCAGTTTGTTTGCCGATGAGCGCGTCGATGCTGAAGCTGCGCCTCTTGTCGACACTGGTCGTGTGGCTGACCGGCAGCGTCGTGATCCTGGCGGGGATAGGATCGATCTGTCTGATCGGCGGCGCCGTGATGGGAACGGGTTTGTAGAGCGGCGGCGGCGGCTCCAGGAAACCGCCGAGCTTCAACGCCTCCAAGGTCGACGGGGAGAAGTCCAGCAGCGGCAAACCGGGTGGCGGCGATAGATAAGCGGCACCGGGATAGGCCAGGGCACCCGGATGACCTCCGCCGCCGCCGGGACAAGGTCCCCGGTCGCCGCAGATGGCGAAGGTAGCCATTATCGCACGATCCCGCAGGACGTAGTGCGGCGGCGGCCTCTTGTATCGCTTCCTGCGTCTCAGAAAGCTACCGTTATCGAACATATCCTCCGCAAGCGGATCCAGGGTCCAGTAGTTGCCCTTTCCCGGGTTTCCCGGCTCGCGCGGAATCTTGATGAAGCAATCGTTGAGCGACAAATTGTGCCTGATGGAGTTCTGCCAGGCGGGGAACTTGTCGTGATAATAGGGGAAGCGGGACATGATGAATTCGCAGATGCCGCTCAGCGTCAGCTTCTTCTGCGGCGACTGCAGGATCGCCATGGTGATGAGAGCGATGTACGAATACGGCGGCTTTATCAAGGACGACGACATCTTATCGGATCCGTAGCCGGACGGGGGTTGAGCCGAACTGCCGGACTTGCTTGACTGACTCGACATCGACATCATCGAGTATGTTTTCTTGGAAGAACGTCCTCCTCCGCCGCCGCCGTCGCCGCCGCCGCCGCTGCTACCACCTCGACTCCTGCTGGCCGGCGCCGACGTCGGCATCGGTATCGGCGAGCAGCTCGCTATCACCGGGCTTGATGACGTCTGCGACGGCGGCGACAGGTCGTTTTTGTCGAGGCTCACCGGATCCACGATCATGCTGCTGCTGTCCGAGTCCTGGTCGCTGTCCGCGCAGCCGTCGCACGACAGTGCGACATTCGACATTATCATCGCACGTGGCTCCATCGTGATCGCCGCCTCATTAGCGTTAGGACGTGATCCCGGGATGCTTTTATTTCGCCGTCGGTCCCGCGACCGATTTCTCGAGACCGCCGGTCGCTAGCATCCTTCGTTCAAGATCCAAACGTTTTCTTAAGATCGTTGTCGTATAAAATACAACAATGTTTTTTTTATTTCCTTGATAAAAAACTTAGCTCTTCGAAACGACTGTTTCTTCACCATAAAATTAATGCCAAGTCCAAATCATTCCTTATGATTTTCGCTAAAGACAAAATCTTATCAGAGTTTTTCCTTATTTAATATTTTTGTCATCTATGAAAATTATTTAAATGTTAACAGTCTTTTTATTAAGGAAAGCTTTAATTATGAAAGAAGTTATATCGTAAATTTCAGATTAATTATACCAAGTCTCAAGGCCGGTATGAAATATTTCACATCCTCTTTCAACAAGAATCATAATATAATAATTGCTATAAATTATATAGCAACTCTTGTCTAACATAATCTCTCAGAGTCGAAATGTAACAAAAGTTCCACACGTTATTATGCACAAAGTTTCTTTGGTACCAACAGTTATTATGAACTTTGCAAAAATTTCAATCACCAAGTATATAAACTTTAGCTTCTCTGTTGCTTAAATAAGAAAACTTGTTCCACGTTGCAATCAACTACGATATTACTTATGATACAAATAGAAAGCTTCTAGGGTTGTAGTCTAGGCCTCCATGTAGCGTACTTGTTGCAATTTTTTCACGGAACGTTCGTCGTCGGGAAAACACGCGAGCGAACTTCTGTTGCGATATATTTCAGCGGAGCGACTGTCGCGTTCTATCCGTCACTCTATCCTGCGCTTGATGAGTTTGCTATCTTACGCTAATAGTATGTTTCCACAACGATAACGGGACTTTTTCGCTTCGCCCTGCTTCTTTGTCTTACTTCTAGCCGATTCGCGGCCTCAAGCTGTGACGGCGCACACGTCGGGCGTCCGTCGAGGCATCGTCGAGGAAGTCTCGCGCGATCCGTCATCTACAAAAACACGTTCCATAGCGTACACCTTTCGCCAGCGTCTAACCAGCGAACGAACTTTATAAATCAAATCCGAATCTTCTCACCAGCTCACTCGCTATAAAATAATCTCGCAGTCACGAGATCGATCGATCTTTTCTCTTCATCAGAGAACTTGATGATCTTGATTGAAGTTTTTGAAACTGAGTCGTCTTCCGGAACTTGATTGACGATTACATCAAGGACTCACGCGCGAAATCTTTCCCTGATGTTCTCCGGAAGCATTTTAAGCTCCTTCGGACGTGGACGCGCTTTTTTTAAGGTTAAAATCGGGCCGGAATCCGAATGTCACGAGCTCGCGGACGACGAAGGGTGCACGATCGTGAGCGTAAGATCGTCTACGGGGTGAAATCGAGGCTCGAATTGATTTGAAGCGGCCGCTTTGGTCCTACGTGGGCGGACCAATGGGCGGGCGTTTCGACCCCTACCCTGACTCGCACCCCGTCAGACGGAAGTCACCCCACTTCGCTGCTCAGACCGACGTGTTTCCACCCTGCGAGGGCTGCAAGGGTGGAGGAGCAACGTGGCGACGGGGAGAGAAAGCCCCGGAGGGGGTTAGGACGGGAGTTAGGAAAATAGCGGGATAGTTAAAGGGACTTTTAAAGTGGGGTTTGGAGAGGGCGGGAGAGCAAAATTGTAACACTCCGAAGGCTGATTTGCTTTGAGCGGCGCGATGAAGATGGAGCGCGAGCTCCGCTGATCTACGAACAGCGACGCGATCTTCATCGAGAGCGATTGCTTTCTCGTCCGCGGAAAAAATTTCAATTTTTTCACGTGGCTGTATTTTTTGCAAATGGCGCGTTAAAATTGCAGGACCAAGAATTAGTCTCGCAATTAATATTTAATTTAATATCTGAAAATCGTTAGAGCGTGTTTTTTTATCTATTTTTATCTTGATTTTCCAACTTAATTCTCATATTTTTTCATATACAATACTTTGTCAACGCACATATTTCATAAAATATTAAAAAGTGATCGTATTTTATCAGAATTAATGAGATAATAATGATCTTACTTGAACTTGTTAATATTCTTTTAATTATATCAGATATAGGTATTGTATAAGATTTACAATTTCTCAATCAAAATTCTATCTTGAAGAAAATTTCAAACAAATAATGTTAATAATTTCTTATCTATTTTGTTATGCATAATATTGCGCCATTTATACGATTAATTGGACACTTTATTTGAAATAATTCAATTCAGAAGAAACCTTTTTAAGTCAAATTTAAGATTGTTTACTGTAAGAAAATATCTGTAGGAAATGTTTTGAACTTTCAAGGGAAAGAGTTCTCATCTAAAAATCATTTAAATGTAATTAAAAATTCCAACTTTTGTTCATCGGTTTTTTAGCACGCTCGGTTTTTTTTTGCAACTATGTATTTTCAATTTAGTTGATAATTTTCGAAGGAAGTAACTTGACACAAGATATAGCGCAAGGGTTATGGAAATAACCATGTTCTATTATCGCGTCGCATTTTCATCGTGGAAGTGTTGCAATCAACCAACGACTAGATCCGTAGAATCGCCAACAGAGCGAGACGAGCTGCACGCATCACAAGTTAACTTCCCTGAGGCAGCTCAAATAGAATCTGTATTACGCCAGAGTGGTACATAGAGCGAGTGAGAGAGAGAGAGAAAGGAGAGAGATTGAAAAGAGATGGAGATAGAGAAAGAGAGAGAGACACGTGGATGTACACTAGGATTCATAAATACTTTGATATTCACTCTAGATCTACTAAATGCTGACACATCTAATAATTATCTATTATATATTAAAAATGTTAATTATACAAATTTTATAAAATTTACATATCTTAAATTAGGAGAAAAAATAGATATATATTATGATCTTACGTCGAATATCTAATTATAAGTCACTAATAAAATCATTTTTGAGCTTAATTTAATCTTAAGCATTTTGATATGATTACGATCCACAAAATTGAATTTATCTTTGTAATTATTTTATATCGTCAGTTAATTTGTTATGAAATCTATTACATAAACTTATTAGGAAATCTATTAGTCCACCTATTAGTAAATCTATTAATGTGTACAAACAATTCTGAATATATATTTCTTAATTTTTAATTTTCTAATAATAATTTTGCCAAAATATATGAATGAAAAAGTGTCTAAAATTGATACGTTCTTTTCGAAAATATTTTCCGAAAAGTGCATCTAGGATAAATGTGACATTTATGACGCCTGGTGTACAAGTGAGAGGGAGTGAAAAGCCGAAGAGGCTGAGGGTGAGAAAGGGGTAGAGAGCACGAGAGGGAGATAGAGAGACAGGAACCGCGATATAGGATGCGGATGCGAGTCTACCTGGGCGCACTATCGGTTCACAGAGCCGAGCCGAGAGCGAATATTGTGTTTACCCGTACGCATGGCTTTGCGGTGCAAATAATCTGGTATTATTGCACTTACTCCACGTACGCGCGCGCGGGGTAAAACTCTTCGCCAACTGCAGTCGTTCCCCCCGTTCAACTGTGCTTCCGCTTCTTTGTTGTAGCGCTCTTCGCTCTTCGGATTTCAATATCGCTCTCGCGTTAATGTTAATGCCACGTCGTTGTATTCTGTATATGTGTGCCGTTATATCTCTGAAATCTCACTACCCGCGAGGCGCCGTAATGATTATTGTTCGACGTCTTGCCGCTGTCGTATCTGTCTATTTGCACTTTAATCCTTCAGAGTTCCAATAATCTGAGAAATAACTTAACATACTTTGGCGGAAATTTCATTCTAAATTGATCAAAGTATTTATAGATAACATCTCTCTTCTCTTATATAAAAAAGAGATGAAGGATGCTTCGATGAAATCTAATATATAATTGTTTTCTATAAGCGTAGTTTTTATTTACACAGCAATAACATATCGATCATTGATATCCACAATTACAAACAATAATCTGTATACACGAGAAAAAAAGATTCATCGACGAATATTTTCAATAAAAATATTTTCGCGCGATCTTTTCGTTGAGATTTTTCTCGCGGCGAAAAATATCGCGAAAGAAGCGTTGAAAGGCTTCCTTGCCGATTCAGCGATTACCGCGTCTTAATCTCGAGTTCTGGTTAGGCTAAGACCGACGACGAGAGGACGGAAGAAGAGGGGTAGAGAAACGCGAGGGGTAGAATACACCCTCTCCATCGGCTCCACGAAACTCTTAGAGGTTCACCATTCACTCCGTGGCGGATTGCGGATTCCGAGAGTTCCACCATTCGATTCGATTGCCTCTTACCCTGGACTCTCGCCGCTCGTATTTACCTCCTGATTTCTTCCCCCTCCGTCCCCTTCGCTCTCTCGCCAGTCTTCTCGGACCAAATCTTCCGGAAATTCCAGGGCGAACCGCGCGATCGGGGATGTTCGACTTTATACTAGCGAGAGACTACGTAGCTACAAACGCGACGGAATGAATTTGCGCTAAACTCGAATCTAATTCGATTTGGCCAATATTTCAATTGAATAATTGTGTCATACGAAATACATATATTATTCCTCACTTAAGAGTATTCGAATATATGGATTTAACTCAAAGATAAAATTTTTTACAAAGAGAAAAAGGAGACATTTATATTCTCGTAGCATAACTTTACTTTACGCTGCTCTCTTATTCTTTCCTGAAATAATAATTCTAAAATATCTTTTATCAAATATATAAAATCTTAAAAATCCTCTCGACGCGCGTGCAAAAAAGGAACATCCACGGATTAAAAAACCGTTGACGCGTTCCGTCATCTACATAGCATTATGCGACCTAAAATCCTCAATCTCGCGAGAGAGCGATATTGTAGTCGAAAAATAGAAGGCGCACCGCGCCGCTTTGCGGTGGCTCAAGTACGCGCGGTACAAAGCTCACAAAGGGTTCAAAGAAGAAGAAAAGGATGAAGAAGAAGAAGAAGAAGAAGAAGTCGAGAGGAGATGGAGCCGGGTAAGAACCGCGAAAAGAGCGCGGCAAAACGGGAGAAAGGGCGAGTGTTTACTGGCGGAAAGGAACCCGCTTACTACTAACTCGTCCTCGTCGTCGTCGTTGTCGGCCCTCTCCGCGAAAAGCCAGGCAAGATTATGCCGCCATCTTGGATGTTGGTAAATATCCCGCGCCGAAAGAGAACCTCCAGTCGAGCGAGGGATTCGGCATGGGCGGAGAAGTAAGCCGCCGTTACTACTAGCCGGTCTACTCGTCGTAACTGCTAACGATGTGGTGGTGCTGATGATGGTATAGTAGTAGTTGTGACTTTATATAAAGTGGCGATGGTCGTGAGAGGATGAAGGAGGCGCCTGTGCGAGCAAGTCGCGAAAGTGTCTCGCAGCGAGCGAGATGGAAAAGCGGAGATTGGAAAGGGTAAAGAAGTGCGAAGAGAGGTCTTGGCACAGCGCGCACAAGGCGAATATCCCCGCTACAAAGAATACTGTCGGCTTTGCACCTTTTTCAAGACGTCGTTTTCTCGCTTTGCGTCGAGAAAAACCCTACTCCTTCTCCACTCGACAACCACGTCTTGTCCTTTCCTCCCCTCCCTTTCTACCCCTGTTTCCACCCTGTTTTCGCTTCGTCTTCTCCGCTACTTCTGCCATCGGCCTCCCGAGATGTCCTCCCGCTTTCATCCCCATTCTTTCCCCGTCCTACTACATCGCGTCGAGAAAGGACTGTCATTTACTTGTGCGGTTCAGAGATGGTAAACTAAGAGATTCACCTTGTCGCAATCGAGTCCTTCGTATATGACATATTGCGGACTATGTATTTAGATGACAGTTGTTGAACGATAAGAGATGAAAAAATACAAAACTACAATTTTGTCACACTAGTTATAATATTAGATTATATATATTGAGTTATTTTGTCATAATATAAAATTTTACTTCTTAGAAAGTCAGACAAAAAATACTGTAAATAAAAGTAAAAGAAAAATTCAGCAGGCAGGCTTTTTTTCTAATTAATCCAAGAACGAAAATTTACTTTTCGACTTGAAACACTATAATAGGAATTTTAAAATTAATTATGCATTAATGAGAATATAGAGAGACTATACGGAATAATATTTTATACAGTTAACATTTATATTTAACAAAAAGAAAAAAAATCTGGGAAATTTTCCAAAAGAGCGACGCAAGAGAGAGGTTTATCCGAGAATCATCTTGTAGATCAGTTTTAAATCAAATTATTCAAGACAAATGGATCACTCAACCAACGACGGGATAAATGATAGGGGTGGTTAAATTACGTGGTTCACCCTGTATATTGTCTCATTTGATTTCGCGCAGATTGAAGAAAGACACGGAGGGGGGCCGGAGGGGCCCTCGATGCGGAGAGCGGCCCGATTGCGGTGAAGCCGCGCGACCGAATCTGAAATTCAATTCAATGCAAATGCATGCCGGCGGGGAACACACTCACGGCTAACCGGCGAACGAGATCGAGGATTCGCTTAGTTGCTTAGGACGCGGTAAACACTCGACACTTTTACTCGAGACTTATGAAATATTGATGATACACACGTTGGCGCGCCCGATGTTAACGATGTCGTCGTCATTAAGTGGAAAATGCTCGTCGGGTGAATTATCGGTGATCGCTCTTCCGTAAGGGGACACTTTATTACCGCGTATATCCGTCGATACGAAGAAGAAGAAAAATGGTATCGCAATATAAATATATAAAAATATAATCCAATAAAAATAACAAAAATTTATATATAAAAATATTATTAAATATGCAAATCTTTACAATAGAATTTTAGCACTTTTATTGATTATACAACAAGAAAAAAGATTGCGATTTTTTATTTTGCAAGATTTTTTCATTGAATTTTGTCTGAGAATTAAATTCTGAAATTATACATAACATCTTACGTTACGAGTTACGCTGTAAAGCCGAACCTATTGTATTGTAACGAAATAAAACGCCAACGCGTATCATAAAAACGTTCGCGGATGTACTCGAGCAAAACGGAGGGGCACGCGCTCTTTCTTTCTTTTTCCTTCTATTAAGCGCCGAGAGAGCACGACGGGCCAACGATCCCAATTACAAACATTTCTCGTGGCTTTTCAGAGTTGCATTTGTCCGAGGAGGGCACACACCGCCCTTCGTCGCGCTCTCGGTGCATTTTATAGTTCCCGCTTCCGCGCCCCCGACTCTCGCTGAAAGTACTTTTCGTTTTCGAGTGCGTACGAGCACATGCGGGTTGATTTTCTCTTCTTCACCCCCGTTCTCTCCTATACGGAGTTTCCTTCCCTCCTGCGTCACCTTCCGCGCAAGGACATAGCGATTTTGGGGGAGGTGCTGAGTTTACATCTACGGCATCTGGATAAAATTATACTTTCTGCCACAGGCATTGCATTCTATGAACCTAACAATATTTTCGAATTTTGAGGTAGATTTTTAAATATGTTTATCTTTAAAAATATATCTTTGAAGATTATCCCGTTATATGAAATTGTTGAGAGAGAAAAATTGCACATTTTAATGTACATATTTATGAAATCTTTTATGACGTTGATAAAATTTATCCTGCACTTGCCACGAAAAATATTCCGTCACTTTAAACATATACATCCAAAAATTTTCATGCTGAAGCGCGCTGAAGTCTCGTAATCCCGAAACTCATGATGGTGCGTCGAGCGAAAGAGGAAAAAGATAGACGAGACGCGAGAGGTGACGGCAGAGAAACGGGATGTGGGGCCAAGGGTTCGGGGGCGAAAGAGGGAGGGGTGAGGGGGTGATAATTTGTTAGCGTGCGCGCACCCCCAAATGCGCGAAATCCCGTCGAAGTGCAGCTCGTACGGCGCATTGTTTCCTTGTTTGCCAGGTGTTTCGAGCACCGCGGCCGAGTGGAGGCCGCGCCATTGTTGCGAGAGAAGTCGTGCAGCCGCTCTCTCTTTCAACAAAGCCGGCGATCTAATGCTCTTTTATCGTGCATTGTGCACGACCGAATCAAGAAATGGGGAGGCGCGCGCACATACACACACGCGAGAGCCGAGGGATGTGCCGACTTTGATTGCGCGATCTGAGAATGTCGATGACGATGTCGACGTCACCTCGTGACGACTGGCGCCTCTATTATTTGTCGCTTTGCTTTAGTATAGTAGCTGGTATTAAACATGAGGAGAGCCTCGCTAAAATTATTATATCTCTTTCGGAAGAATAAAATATATTGGCAAAATACTGCAACAGTAGGATAATGCAACAAGTTGATAATGATAATTGACAATTATTTGATTATATTCGATGAGAGATCCCTCTTCATTTTTATAAAATTCATAACTTTTTTCTCTCTCAATGAAATTTATTTTCATTAACTGAATAAATTTGGATTTTTGTATTAGTCACTTTTTGCCAAAGCTCGTTAAATTTTAATTAGTATTATAGTATTGAAAATTTTAATTAAAAAACGTAAACAAAACTGTAAAATTATAAAGAACTATTTTATTACTAAAGATTAAAAGTCACAATTATATACTTACAGCAGTTTATCTTGTTTATCAATCTTGTTATCAATTAATCGAAATCTCCATCACTAATCGAGCGCGAATTTCCACAAAGTAGCAATTTCATTGTATCGCAAAAATTTATTATTATATCTATTTTATTTATTATTATATCTATTATATTTATTATTATATTATTATATTATATTTATTATTATATATTTATCTTCGTCAAGTGCTTGAACAAAATTGAAGGAAAACTGTATGTTCTCCTTTTTTTTCTCTCTCTCTCATTACGAAAATAATTGCTATATATATAAATTTTATCCCTTTGTCGTCAGAGGAGATTTATATTTTAAAAATCAAATCTTTCTGTTGTAATATAACTTAATAAGACTAATATAATTTCAGGTTCGAAATGTGTGAGGACATCATTTCCGGAGAGTGATTCTCGACAGAGAAGCTGTCAAATGTAAGTACGTTGAATTTAAAAAAAATGTTTAAATCTTTACATTATTGTTGTCATCATAATTATTATTGAGTGCTAAAAAGATACGTATCATTGATACGTATACGTTTCATTTTATACACTTGGTGATTCTTTTCGCCAACGTCGTCTTCCGCAATTTTCCGTAAAAGTATCTGTACAGATCTCTTAAGAAGAGTCATATGACATCGTCATAAAAACAGCGAGATAGATTTGCACGATTATATATAATATATATATCATAAGTCTTAATTAATAAGTTTCTTTGAGGGAGGGATAAGGAATTGAATTGCCATTGAAGCGGTATTGTCGTTATCATTCTGACGCATATTCGCAATACAGAGTGTCCGAGTAATCATTAAACGGTGATAAATAATTTACTACTATTATTACATAAATACATACAATGTAAAATGTCGGCGTGATCGCTGTATATTTTGGTGATTAGTGTAAAACATTCGTCAACATAAGTCATACAAGCAGAGATTAGCACAGAAATATTTATTAGCAATAAATCTTGACAAATCCTGCATATAAGATCGGATTGATTAGAAAAAATATAGCGAGATTTACATTATTTATATTCCTTGAAATAAAAAGTTGCTGTTTGATATCTCATTTTACATTTATTGAAAACAAATTTTTATTTTGTAATTTTAGAAGCATTTTGTGTGAAAAGAGAATTAAATCACAAAAAAACCATACGTGTTGAACAATCAATATTTATAGAATTGATAAATTTTTTATTCCTTTGTAAAAATATTATATTAAAGGTCAATTTTATTATATCGTAAAAGAATTCAATTCAAAATTATATTCTTTCAGCGCGTTATACTTACAGCTTACTTTATAATAAAATGTTAGAAAATGTAATCACTCTCACTTGGTATTTTTCAAAGAAGTGTTTTTTTCTTGTCAATCTGATCTTATATACGCATAAAATTGTTTAGACATATCAGACATTAAAAGCATGGCGAACATAAGGTAATAATAATTGTCTTCGTAAACGTACATATAATTCTATCATCCTTTACGCCTCTCAACGAGGGCAATTTTCGGCAGCGTAACCGAAAAGCGAATCGGGGGGAGCTTGCACAGAAGGATATACGTGTCGTCGTCGACGATGTACGAACATCTATAATGTAACGTAATCGATCCGTGCTAGTTAAAAATGTATAAAAATCATGTTTTGATTTCTCCCCAAAAAATGCGCGCTGTCGCTTTATTTGTTCTCTTTCGCGAAGAGCTCCCAAAACGCAACGCGGTTACGCACACGTGACTAGATAATAATCGTTCGTTCGAGAAGACAATTGAAATTAAAACGCTCATTTGCAAATCCGGAACGACGAAAAGTCATCGCGTTCTTTCGCAATAAATATAAATGAACGAATAAATATAAATAAATTTACATAATACAACATTAACAATTATTGATTTATGCGATTACGCGATACACAGTTGTATTAAATCACATCCTGATATCTCTCTTTCTCTCTCTCTCTTTCTCTCACAGTCTCTCAGCAAATCCGCGATCCTAAACACATCAATAGTATTATATACAGATTCGTTAGAATAGTGACTAGTTTCTTTCTGGAATGGTTGCATTTCGTAATTTCGTTATTAGAATTTTTGAACATAAGATATTATATTAATTATCATCAATTTTCGAGCATTTCTTTATGATTTCTTTAGCATTTTCTTTATGATTGAATAAATCTATTTCTGCCAAGAAATGCGGACATTTAGATATGCTAAATTAATCGAGGATAAAATATACAAGAAAATATTGCAATTATTAATAAATTCTCTCCATCTCAGTAGGCGAGGTAATAAATCGAACAAATTTTACGATACAAAACAAAAACGTAACAAAAAATATATATTTCCGCATATTCGTTCCAGTCGCGTTGAAAGCTATGTTAAAATTGCTACAGCTGAGTTCTGACAAGAACCAAGTACTGCTATAGCGATCCATCATTTTTAACGTCACCGTTTTTCCAGAGTACGCGACACAACAACCGTCCCAATCTCTCTTTCTCTCTCTTTCACACACATACGCGCATACATTCAAGTTTCAATTATCTAGTCCACACCGATGTCACTGAATTGAGTGCGGGATTTTAACGAGCGTTGCTCTTGTCGTTGGTCACGTTTCGACAAATCAGTTGAAGAAGTCATCGCCGTCGAACGGATCGCTCTCCCTCGCAAAGATATTCACCGACTCCGATTTTCGTATGTACTGATCACCCCTAGCTGCCTTATTGTTATTGTTGTTATTCCCCGGTCCGTACTTTCCCTGCCTGGAATTCTTCAGCGGCAACGTGGTGGCGCGATGATCCGGCACGTTGTCGTCCAGCTCGGACTTGAAGACGAAGGCGTCGTCGTCGAATCTCAGGTCGCCGTTGAAGAAGGAACCGCGCCCGCTCTCCTCCGAGACGAAACCGTCGACGGGCTGCTGCGGATCCTTGCTGGTGTCGCACGGCAGCTCCTCCGGCGTGGCCTTGAATTCGGACGACAGTCTCGGCCGGTCGGACGCGTCGCTAGACGCGCTAGCCGTGGGCGTGAGATCGTCCTCGAAGTAGCTCGACCTCTTTCCGTATTCCCGGACACTCGTGTCCCGTCTCGGGTGATCCTTGGAGCCTCTGATGCCGGACGAGGGACTCACCGGTGGCGGCAGTTCTCGCTTCGGTTCGCTTATCTCCAGTCGTACGCGCGCGTCCATCGGTGCCAAGGACTCTGCCACTCCTGAACTTCCGGTTCCGGAACCGGATGCTTCCACGTGCTCGACGCTCTGCGCGAAATCGTCCTCGAACGGGCTCTGCGTCTTCTGAGTCTGTCGCGTCTTGTGCCTGGCTATCCGCTTGCGATGCATCGTTTCACTCTTCGAGTCGGGACCCTCGGACCAGTACGGTCGCTCCACCCAGCTGTCGTACTCTTGATCGCTGCCCCAGTAGCTCTCGCGACTCCTAGATCGCTGCGAGGGTCGTAGATAGGGATCGGAATCGTTGTCGCTGCACTCGGATCTGGAGGCGCCGCCGAATTTCCGCGAATCCGGATATAACATGTCGCTGTTACGGCCGTCGTTTGCGCTGTTGGGCCTCTTTGGCCAGTGTCTCTTTCTGCCAGCTGGATTGTATCTGGGCGAGTCGTCACTTGGACGTTCGGAGCCGTATTCTTCCTCCCAGGACGGGTAATCGTGAGGTCTCTCTCTACTTTCACGATAATAATAATATGCTTCTCTCATAGGATAATCAGCGTCGGGAGGTCCTCTTCTCCCCCAAAATCTACTGTCTTCTTCCCATCGTCTTCTCTCGTACCTTCTTCTGCTCCATCGATCCTCTTCATCATAGCCCATGCTCTCCTGACTTCCGAATCGGTCCTCCTCGTTCCACAGCGTTAATTTTCGTTTGCGTTCGTCGTCGTAATACGAACCATGAACATCGTGGCTCCAGTTGCATCGTTGCGGCGGCGGCGGCGGCTTCGACCGACATTTCCAGTGCGTCTCGTACTGATCTTCGTCGTCCTTATAGGGTTGCATCTTCCGATGCGGATACCGTCTCGGACCTTCCTCCTCCCATTGACCTTCTTCGTGCCAGGGTGATGGATCGCGTGGCCGGTGACTGCCGCTACTTTTGGTCCACGGTGCTCCGCGCGACTTTCTACCCATCCTCTCGCGGAAGCTGCGGTCTCGCTTTTCTCCGTCCTCGTAAAACGATCTATCTTCAAAACCTGGCGCGTCAAATCTCGGATGTCGTGAACCGGACCAGAACCTACCGTCTCCTCGTCCCCTGCCGTTGCTTTCCTCGCTCTCTTCTTCGTCTTTCCACTCGTTATCACTGTCTCCAGAATGCCGATATCCGCCACTACCCTTGAACGGTACATCCCTGTGGAAGTCCTTGCCGTCTGGGGACCACGGCGATGTGCCGCCTATCGATCGTTGCCCTTCGCAGGACGATTTGTCAGACGAACCAAAGATACCCGTGTCAAACTTGGCCCAATTGCTGTCTTCCTTGCTGTCATCCTTGTCCGATCGCGTCGTCTCCGAGAACGGGCAGAACATGTCCTCGAAGCCTGAAGATGAAGACGGCGCCGGCTTGGTATCCTTTACGCGATGCATATCGGTGTTCAGCATCTTTATTTCTTCAAAGATATCCATCGCCACAGCCTTCAGATCGATCGAGTCCTTCTTGGCTGAGATATTTGGGCTCGACGGTGGCGGAAGATTGTCGGAGAACAGATTCAGCAGTTCAATCTCGGCTAGACTCTTCGGCTGCTGAGACTGTATCACCGGTGACGTCCTGGCAGGACTTATCATTTCCTCATCGTCCTTTTTAATCGGTGACGGTTCCGGCTCGCCAATAATCTCGCGCAATGCGGCGTATCTGTCGCTCGACGTCGACGTCGAGGATTTTACTTCCGTCGAGGATCTGTCAGCAACGGACGAACCGTTCGTCTCGTCATTGAGGATGTCTGAGCCGACTTTATCGGACGACGTGCCATTGGCATCGCTTCCCTTTTCGGAATTATCCGCTTTCTCCTCCGCCTCCATAATAGTTTGCGTCTTCTCATCATCCTCGACATCTATCTCTGTCTGCTGAGCCGTGGATGAGTCGGACGTGATATCCGCATCCGCCATTACCTCACTTTCTTTCTCGACGTCTTTATCTTCGGTTTCTACCAGCATTTGTTTTTGCTCCGTCAGACTCGCGAAGGAGTTAATCGTCTTGTCCAGCTTTGTCGTGACCTCTTCTTTCAACAGATTCTCACTTTTGGACGATAATTTGACAGTTAAGCTTGCCAATGAAGTTATTGAATCCGAAGTACTCTCGCTGGTTCGTACTTCCGGTTGGATCTCTTCTCCATTAACTTGTTCGCTTTCGTTGGATGCCTCTTCCGTCTCGGCGATCTCTTCCTTTGTCTCCTCCTCCTGCTTCTGTTCTATCTGTTCCATTTCCAACAGTTCTCTGAAAACCGCGTATTTATCATACGCAGAATCTTGCTTCGATTCCGATTCGTAATTAGATTTGAAGAGCTCCGAACATGTAAAAGAAGCCGAATTTGGGCCGGGCGTCTCGAGCGATTTTGACGCCAGCGATGACAAGGACGAGATCGCAGGCTTGGGCGGAACCACCGGTTGCTCCTTGGTCGCTATTGATGGATTCACAGTTTCCTCCGCATCGTCGGCGACGGTTTCCTTCACCGACAGACTCGCCAGTAATTGCGCGAGTTGCGTCAAGGTCAAACCTTTCAGCTGTCGAACTGTCATTCCTAAACTAGAGGCCAGCTTTTCCGAATCCGTCCAGGACGATGCCAACTGGCTGAGCGTGATATCGAGCGATGGTTTCGTTTTTTTAGAATCCATAACCGAAGCAGTCATGTCGTCGGTAAATGACTCAGACGACGTTGTGGATGGTATCATCGTGTTGAAAGAGTCCTCGAAAGCAGAGGTGGTGGTCGTCGTAGCCATAAAATCCGACCTGGCGGACATCTGCGGAGGCGGACTGAAGTTGTCGTCAAACTGATGACCTTTCGTATCCCTCGGGGGACTCTTGTTCTTGTCTCTGACGATTCTGGTGGGTGACGGCGATGAAGCCTCGCGCTGCGGAAAATCGTACTGAAAGTGTCCTTCCGTGTGCGGCGGTCTAGGAGGCGGTCTCGTACCTCCACGGATGCTCTGTTTTTTCGGCGGTAACGGCGGCGGATTGATAAGGATACTCCCGGCGCCCCTGGGCGGCGGTTCCGGAACCAAATCCAGCTCCGCGCTCGAGCTGGACAGACGCGAGTTCGCGTCCGACGAGCAGGATCGAAGCGGCGACGCCGGCGATTCGTTCGTCACTGAAAAGTCCACCGGAAACGGCTTGCTAGATTCCACTGACTGAGTCTTGCCGGCCGCAAGGTCGATGTCGAAATCCTTCTTTCGCACGGACTGTAGATACTTCTTTGGACTCGGTAATTTCACTAGCGCCTGCGTCGATTCCGTGGAGTCTCTGTCCATGCTGCGGAGAATCGAGCTTCCTCCCGAGGTGGTTGTAGACGTGATCGTTCCTTTAGATGTCGTCGTCTCCTCCGGCGGCAGAGATACCGAAAGAGGCTGATGATGGATCGATTTTACAGCTGTATCTTTCTTTGGCGGCGATTCGATTCTCTGCTGGGAGGCCGACTGATTAGCCTCATTCTCGTCGAATCGATCGAAGTTTGCGAAATTGCTGTCTTCGCTGTCCCTCGACGACATTTCAGTCTGCGATTTTGTCGATTCCAGAGACTCGGTCGTGGTGTTAAAGTTCGTCGGAAAGCTGTCGCTCGAATTCGTAGACACTAGATCTTTGAGAACTTTCTTCGGTGGATTCTTCAGGTGTTGAAAGAAGTCCTTCTTGTCCACGTAAGGCTTGATCAGACCTGTCCCCAGAGGATCCAGTTCCGTGAAAACGTCGATCTGTGGACTCTTCGTCTGAGTGTTGCGAGGTGTAGTCTCCGTCGAGCTCTATAATACGAAAGATCGCATCGTGTGTATTTTCAAAAAAATATACTCGAAAGTAGAACGAATGACATGCATAAATTGACACTTACGTCCTCCTGATCTTTCTTCGTTGTTGAATTCTTATTCAAGTTTGCCAGCTCGTTATCGTTGAAGAGATCCTCGGCCTCCTTGTCGAACCAGTGAATACTCTGCGGAGGCGGAGTTTTACTGGCCAACGTTGTTGCCGGACTGGAACTAGTCGATACAGGCGGTACCGGAACGGTATGTTGTCGCTCCAAATGTCCCCTTTTCGTCGACGAGGGTGGCGGTGGTAAAATCGGACGAACTGTATCCTGAAGCTGCGTTAAATAAAATTCGAACGTCGAACAATAAACTCCAAAAATCAGTCTCATCCTCTTAAATGAGAAAGACATTCGTATAACGCAATACCAGTCGTACCTTCATGTTTGCGAAAGAATCACCGAAAGGATCGCTCTCGAATAGATCGTCGGTAGACGGCACGGGATTTTCCGGCGTGATTTTGTCCATCTGGTGGATGCCCTGCTGCAGCGAGTTTAATTCAAATTGCAGATCCAGCAAATCCGCGATCACGCCGCTCTGCGATTCGTTCTTGCGATCGGCGGGTTTATCGGCCTCGCAGTTATTCGAGCGAACTCGATGGAACGAGGATTCGGCGCCAGCTGCACCCTGCAACAAATCATTATAACTCGTCCAGCTTCTGTAAATTACGTTATCACAACATATACTCGTATATACATCGTTCTTCTTAGTGCCGATTTAATGTTGGCTTTAACGCTTTAATTAATATTGTAGAGAATACGGATCTCCGTGGATTAAAAAAAACGCTATTTCGTGGAAACGTGAGGTAAAAATACGAAATAAGTAGACTCGTCTGAGAGAAGAATTTTAAGTATCTCGACGACAGCAATTATTTTCGAGGCAGTGAACTTACCTTGGTATCGGGCGCTGGCTCAACGAAAATACCGCCGGTGTGGAATTTAATCGCGTTAATGGCATTCTGCTCTATATGCTGTTTCGCCAGCTCGATCTCCTTCTTCTTCAGCTCGAACACTACTTGGAACAAGTCTCGCATCGCTATCACCACCTATTAAACAAATTTTCCACACCACTTATGCGATACGTCAAAACGAACGGGAACTATAACGTTTCGAAAATAGAGATTTATTTCTCCGAGATATTTTTGCTTCGAAAGTTTTTATCGAGATAGAATGTCAAGGAATTAAATATCCAATTTTTCAGGAAATTATATCCTTCTCGAAAGATGTAATTAACAGCGATAACGAAATTTATTTCTTAGTGAACTTTTTTAATCATCAATATTTTATTTTTTCATGGAATATTTTCCAATATGTGTTTATGGCAGTTTCATATCACGTAAAAAAGAGTATACTTATTATATATATATTTTTTATTTGAAAATTGATTCTTTCAATTTTTGAAAGATACAAGAGAGAGTGAAAGAGAGAGAGGGAGAAAAAGTGCAATGAATTAATTTTCTTTTCCTCCAATATCGAAAAAATAGAAAATATTATTCACACCCTTCCGATCGTTCATTCCACCCTCACTCGTGCTATCACCCCTCTGTTTGCCGCAATTCTCTGTACGTCGATTAAAAGCTCCAGCAACGTGTCAAACGCGACCGCCGTACATACATATATACGGGCGAGGATTACCGGAGTCGTTTACTGGAGGCGAGCGCAGAAATTAAACTTGGAAATTGAATAAAGGCCGTAAGATTGTTGAATTAATTTGCCACCTGTCACGCGGGGCGTGATTTCATTTTCGCGGCGATGATCGTCGCTATTGAGTTGAGCGCGAGTTGAGGGCCCCAACAACTGTGCTCTCTCGGCGATCGAGAGCGAAAGTCTCTGCGCGCTCCGCTTAACAGAGTTAAATATATTCCCCGATTTTATAACACGATCAATTAGCCGTCGCAAACTTCTATTCGCCGCATTGCGTTTAATATTCGCGTCTTGCTTAAAAAATTAAACGCGAGCGCACCAACCTATTGCGTGAATAACTTTATAGCGCTGAGAGAACAGAATATTTTGTCCAATAAATGTAAATACGTCGAGAGAAAGTATTTCTGCGATTATTTAAACCAGAAAGGTATTAACAGTACAACGCGATTAAATAGTGTTAAAAATTAAAATATGCATACTCATTCTCGTTTATATCTGATGATGAGGTCAACATTCTCACGCGACATTCTCCTAATCGATTACATTTAATTAAATACTTTAAGTGCGCACCATCTTAATTAAGGGCGATCTTCACTCTTTTTCGATACAAAAAAAAAAAAAAAAAAAAAAGAGGAGAAGCTCAAAGAGTCGCGTCGGCTAAATCGCGCGATACTCGAGCACAAAAGTGGGATCTACTGGTGGATTTGAATATCAAGAAGTTGTTCGCCCGATCCCTTTGAACGGCGCACGAAGTGAGCCGTGGATAATCCGGCAACAATCTCCCACGCGAGACGAGGACGCGGCGGGGCTCGGGCTCCGTGTAATGCAATTATTTACATACGCGTCCGGGATTACGGTGGCGCGCCCGGGGTCGATATTGCTTCTCGGATTGGGCAAATATCATTCTAGACTTCAACCCGCCGAGGGTGGGCTCTACCCCGCCGCGACTACTCGTTCCCGATAATTGACACACTTTAACCGCGACGTAGGAACGCGCGTGCGGTACCGCGAGGTCGTAATCGCTCGTGCGTGTTCTCGATAACTCTCTCGAGCTGCGAAATCGAGCTGCCCCTTCCTCCCTTCGTCCTTGCAGAATTAGATTTTCGCATTATTTACCGGGCAGTGATGCAGGCCTTTAAAACCGACGTATACGAGTATGTGTAGAGGTATAAGATTTGATCCAAGATTACGTCATTCTATGCATCTTATATTAGAGACTATAGAGACTATATAATGGAAAAAAGTCAATTACTTGAAACGACGCGAAGATGGGCCTTACCTGACTTGCCGCTTTGTCAGTCTTGATGCCGAAGAACCGATGTCCGGTATCCGGGGAGCCGAAAATATAACCGAAGGCTCTCGAGTCACTCATGTCTTGAGCAATAAAGGATATTTTATGCACCGGATGATGATATAGACAGTCCTGTGTGAAAGATAAGAATATAATCATAAATTATATCCGATATCCAGTATATCGATACGCGGAACAATATCGTGAATATAAACTCACCCCCGTCTTCTCGTCCCTCAAACGAAGTCCATCTATGCTGACCTGAACGGCGATTCGTTGCTTGTGTTCACCGGCAGCGCGAATCGCCATCTTCAGGTCAGCCAAGGCCGCCTGGCACATCCGGTCACCGCGCGCTTCCGACACTTCCAGGATACCGATCAGTTTCGCCTTGAACGATACGCCCTCCCCAAGGAAGCGGGTTGGGTCATTCTTGACTGAAAACGAAAGCATATTTTATCACTCTATAAACAAGACTGAAGAAACGAACCAAATTAAATTAATTGGCAATTCATTAAAGACATGAATTAATATCGGACAATTCTAATTAATTCTAATTTTGTAATCAATTTTAATTAATTTAATTATCTTGTATACGATAAAATCGAAGAGTGTCATTTTATTTTTCAATTAAATTTGTTGCATTTTTCTTTGAGAGAAAGAGACAGAAAATATAATACAACAATTTTACACCAAATTTCTGTTTATTTTATATTGATTTATTATTGGTGCAATAATATGAATCAATTTTATAGGTATTTTTCATATAGATATATTTTTTCCATTTTAGAAAGTAGCTTACGTGTCACATTGAAACAAAGATCGGAATATAAAGTTATCTCAAGTTAAACAATTCAAAAGATCCACGATCTGAAGTGGAGAAGTAGTTTTATAGCTTCTTTGGACGGTGTCACAAGTTTAAAGTTGTTTTCCGCGAATCGTTTTTTTATTCCGACGACTGGTCGCCAAAGTAACGTGAAAGTCCGCCAAACACACAGAGGAGGAGCTCTCATTGTAATGTCACGACGTGTGGGCCCGGCTCAGCCTCCCGTGAAAGAGGCTCGGATCGAATTATCGTATTTGGAGCCGCCGGGGGTCCATGAGGCGATAGGTCCGAATGTATTAAACCGATATCGATCGGCCGTACAATCAATTTGACCGGCCGGGACTATAAAATGAGAGAGAACTCCGCTCGAGTGCCCGACGAGAATGATCTCCCGTCAACGAAGAAGAGCGTTAAAATTAATAGCTCGGAACGAAAGCCGATAATTGGGTCGGATACCTATTTACAGCTTAGCCGCCGTAATAATGCATGTCATTTGTAATTGTGTTTTAGTAATGGAAGTAATATTGTCGTACAATGTCCAAGTGTTTGATATATCCGGCAAACCCGAGTTACATGCATTATAACGTCGCGGTTTCGATAATTAGCAAACGTAATTAATTTAAATTATAATATATAGTACAAATTATAAATATTACTCTGAATATTTTTTATTTTTTATCACTATTCACGAGAATAATTGTATCAATTGTACTGCTAGAGATGATCGATTTTCGACCAAGATATACTCAAATACATAAGAATACGATAAATCTGAATAATACAAGGAAAGAGAGAGGACAATAAACAATACGAGAGGCGCCGATCTATCGTGACTTTCCCTCTTTCTCTCTCGCGCTTAGGGGCTTCTCTCGCTACCCTTACGATTTTAATGATCGAAGCCTGCCGTCGCGTTTGTTCAGAAGGTACTCGTCGGTTTCGAGTGGAGAACGCCAACTGTCGGTACTCGATAATATACATATATACGTTCGGTGCCGATCCATCGAGACTCCTTCACGCGCTCCGGGCTCCTTCTTTCTCTCCTTGCTTTCAGCGCCAGATGCGGCCTGCACTTGGTCCCGTGTATCCCGCACCTCTATTTCACAACAATTATTATTGCGGACCGCGAGATGAGACACGCAACGATAAAGCAATCAAACGAAGCGAGACTTGGAAATCGAATCTTTGTATCGTCGCGAAAGAATTTTTACAAAGAAACAATAAATTTCTCGCACACATTGTTGCTAAGAAGAAATTGTTTCCAAAGAGATTCTAGTGCTTCAAATTTTAAAAGATTTCTGGAACTTTTCTCTTTCTCTCTCATTTGATTATTGAATATATGATTTTATTTATTATTTTTTGATCTTTGAATATATTCCGTCAATTTCTAAATGTCAATGTAATTTGTATTTTTATATAATATATATAGTGCAACGAGATACGCAATAATGGAGCACTCGAACGTGGCGAAGAACTTTGCATCGTCACGTGAAAAAATTTTTATCGCGACAAACTATGATCACCTTTGACATTTTCATTAAAAAAAATCGGATCGAAGGAGTCCGGTTCGATTCAAAATTGACCCATTTATTTACGGATATCCTGATGATATTGATAAAATATTATATAAGACGAAGATTGTGATTATTGCAAAAGAGCAAGTCATGTAATCAGAGAAAGAAATATAGAATGATAAATTGCTGTCACTAACGTCACTCATCAGGAAGCTGATCTACTTAAAAACATATATATATATATATATATAATGACTATGACTTGCACTTTTTTTTGCAATTCATTTAATTCCAGTTATCCGTTCTCGTATTGGAAATACGATCAATACCCCATATTCGATACTTTTATATTGCACAACTCGTAATTACTAAAACCATCGACGTCTTTTTTGTATTAATGAGAGTACGTAATCGACAAATTAACATTTCCCTCTGAAATTAACAATATGCCCTCGCTGTAAATTGCGTTAAAATAATTTCCAACTTTTTTTTGATGAAATTTCTCCCCCTACAGAGCATTTCTTTAAGTTTCGTTAAAATAATTAATTACATTTAATCGAATAAGGAGATAAATGCGTTTTCGCGCTATCGTCTATAAAAATTCAGTAGTAATCTCGAACACGCGCACGACACAGCTGTCGACATCTTATGGGAAGCCGACAATCGTGCCGACGAGCTCGTTCGCTCGAACGGTAAACGAAGTTCTCTCACGAGGGAGAGAACTTTCGCTTTTCGCGCGAGCGAATTCGCCAGCCTACGAGGCTAACGAGATGAGGCTCATTTTTCGCGACCTTCGTGTCGCGCGCGTCACGATTTATGCGAGATGATGCGTCAGTCGATGCGTCGAATTGCGTAGCGAGATCTCTCGATGCGAGACGCGACGCGAGCCTGTCCCTCTCGTCGCTAATATATACGTGGAAGCCATATTACGCATCCCTAACCACCCCTAATGTATCTATACAGGGTGGTACCAGAAGCGCCGATGACCCCGACTCGTCGTCGGGTTGGCAAAGAGTTTTGGATCCTCGTTCTCGCGAGGAAAATCCGCACGCGAAAAATTCCCGACACACAAAGATAGGCGCAGAAGAGAGACTCGCCGCGCGCGGGTCGGAGCGAATCGCTCTACTCACACTTGCACGGACTGTTTTTTTTCCGTAAGGTCTGCATCGGTGGTCCCGCGTAGACGACGAGGAGAGAACCCCGAAGAACGGCACAGCGGACAAGGACGAATTTTTCCCTATCTTTCTCCTTCGTTTCTTCCCCTTTCTCGTAGAGCCGGTTTCACCCTGCCTCGAGGTCGTACCCTCGTAGGTCGGCACAGTCGGGGATGCGATCCTCAGCACGGACACATGTCGTAGCACATCGCTCTCACTCTCTCCCTCTCTCTTTGTCTACCCTGCGCACCCTCTTAGTCACTCAATCTTTCTCTCTCTCTCTCTCTCTCTCTCCCTCCCTCACATACGCACGCTCCGTCTTCCACTCGCACTATTACCCCCAACCAGTGTCGCACCCCTCCGCGCCGTATATATTTTCTCTGAGCCGTGAATGCGTAAGCGCTCTGCGAGAGCTGGCGGCGGCGCGTATATCACGCGCGTACTCGCTATATTTCGTGAACACACAAGCATCCGGCGCGACGGACGCATCGGTTTGCCACCGTCAGGATGGGACGAGGAGCAGCAGGATCGCGAAGACGCTCCGCGCGCCGCTGCCTGGCACCGGGGATACGGTTCCGCGCGCGCGGCGGCGAGCGCGTGTATCCGCGCGCGCGACGTAAAAACGCGGAGGAAGTGACAGCTGCCTCCGCCGTCGCCGCCGCGCCGCCGGTACGGGTTGCCCATGCTTTTATTGATCAATAATATACGCTGCCGCTGCCGCCGCCGCCGCCGCCGCCGCCGCCTGCCTGCCTGGTTGCCTGCCTGTCTGCCTGCCTAGTACTCGACATCGTCGCCCCGAGCCGCTCCGAATCGCACGATTTTCCGATCGGAGATCCCCCGACGTCTCTCGTTTACGCAGACTTTGATACGCGTTTTTCTGAATAATTCTTTTATTTCTCACCCGGGGTTTTTTTACTGAAGTTTGAAGTGCTTTGCACCCTCTTCGTTTTCCTTTCAATGTAGTTACGAAAGAAAAAATTCATAGCTAACGAGATTTCCTAGCTAACTTTGAGTACATTCGAAGCGAGAATATATTTTGAAACTTCTACAAATTAATGTCTTCAAATATTTTATTACTTGGCTAAATTTGTAAAAAAAAAAGTAAAAATTACAAATATTGGTCTCCGAATGTCAGAAACTTTTTTGCAATCAGGATGCAAAATTTAGTGGTCCAGTAAAGCTAAATACATATTTTAAATATAGCTGATTCTAATCTCTCTTGATTTCTCTTGTATATAGACATCTTCGCAATTTGCGCGCGATTATTCATGTGCATTATTTTTATTTCCGTGATATATTTATCGTAGACATGCGCATTATATTTCCAAGGAATCTTTTAAATCAGATGTTCTTTACTTTCTCGACTTTCTCTCTTAAATCCATTATTTACACTTTCTATGATACATGCGATGCTCAAGATTATAGTTTAATCTATTGGTTTACATTGCTTTATTTTCTTTCTCTCTTTTAAAATTTTTTTAGTGATTTATTTTTAACTTTTCCAGCAAAGCGTTTAAAACTATCTACAAAATGCTCTTAAATTGATAGACTGAAAACATTTGCAATTTAATGAAATACTAGAACAACACAAGCGCGCGCTACGCGCGCGCCATTCTTCGATTTTATATAAAAGTTTGAATTCAAAGTTTAAACGTTTTTCGCGAAAATTAAGGCCTGTGTAAGTTGTAGGACATTCGCTGAGGGCTCATTTTGTAGGTCTTGGAGAGACCTTTAAAACGCGCCCACGGCGAATGTCCTACGAATTACACAGGCCTTAATTTTCGCGAAAAACGTTTGAACTTTGAATTCAAAATTATCATTCTAAATTATCATTCTAATTTTAATGGGTGAAATAATATTTATAAATATATATTAATTATTTTAACATCTTTAATATCTTTTAATATTTTTAATTATTTCATTCTAATTTTATTCTAAACTTTTATAATACGTAAAATGTTAACCATGTGTAAATAATATAGCGTACTTTGATAAGATTCGAAAGATATTTGCTTATCAGCAGCAGATAGCAACGTAGCCTGTAAAAGTTGCTCGTAGCAATTTCAAACTTTGGGTGTTAAGTTACAACGTTATTATAAAAGATCGTTAAAAGAAATCAACTTTCGAGATATTATAGTGCAAGGATTAAAAAATTCAAAAGAAAAAAGCTTGAAAAGTTAGATTTTATAATCGCATATTTTCAAACAATCTAAAGAATCTGCTTTATATTATATACACAGCATCGGATTTTATATTAACATTAACTTTTAATGACTAACTTAACTTTGTAAAGTTCATTCGCTTACATGCATCTTGGCTCACAAATAGAACGCGGAAACAAGAACATTTTACGTCATTCGATCAAATAAAAACATGTTTTTTCTTTTAAGCTTGAAAGGCTGTTGTGAGATAAGTCGGTTTTTCCTTCTAAATATTTATACAGTTAAAAGAGAGTCTTTAAAAATTCGATTGATATATCTTAAAGAAAAACATCGGAACGATCGTCTGTCGATTTAATCGTGTCGCGCTAAATAAATTGCGCTAAATCCGTAATGAAGCACTCACATTTCCGAATAGGAAGAACCGCGGTAAGGATTTTTCAGCTTAAATGAGGAAGAATGAAGAAAATTAGCGCATGTCAGCCACGTGCCACAAACCAAGGCACGCGATCGCACAGTGGCGTAGCGATAATCAATTAGATTTTTTATTTCGAGACTTTTCTGACACTTTGACTCCGAATCGTATATAAAATATATAAATAATACGATGAAAAAATAGAACGATCTGTTGACAGAAATTAAAGCAACCAATAACTTGCAGATAACGAAATATTCTGCTATGTGAGATTCTCAGAGAAAAACTCTTTGCAAATTTCTCCTTTTGTACTATAATATAGTCATGTATTGTCATTTGTGCTATTCTTTATATTTAATTATATTTTATTCTATTTTAAGATTTTTATTCTCTAAGCACACGTGGGATTTAAAAGTCATCGCGACTTGTTGAAGAAGAAGGAAAACACTTGCTATATATTGAAATAAATGTAAATGTAATAAGAGATAAATATTGAAATCAAATTCGTTTAAAAATTTACATTGTGAAATATATGAAACTGTTTTCCTTATATTTCTTATAACAAACATTTTCTTATCAAAATTATTTCGTTAAGCGCGATAAAATATTATGGATATTTTATATTGATCAAGTTTAATCAAACGCGCAGCAATTAACGATCAAAGAGCACGTGATCTGGGGAAATTCGCAGAATGACCTTATGATCCGTACAGTTCATTCGATTCAGAGCACAGTATAACTAAAGAACTTTATTACAATCTGCGACTGATAAAATCGATAATTTATTTAGAAACTAAAAATCAGAGAATTAATCGTGCAAAGAAAGCAAAGAGAAAAAATGAACACGTTGTGAAATAAACTTTCCTAGAGATAAAACTCACAAAATTTATCGAGCAACCTTTGTCACAATTACAAAAACAAAACCTCAAATAAATCCATACTTGTCACACGAGTGTAAGTTCAACGTAAAGTTCAAAGTCAACCGATCTGTTTTAAGATGGAAAACACGCTCGCGCGCGGATTTTTAATTATAATTATAAATAAAAAAAAGCAGCAACAATAAGAGAGTGCGAGATTGGATAAATTCGAAATGACACTGCTCTTTGGGATCAAATGCCGCCCACCGAGCGCCCACGGCCCACACACGGCGCTCCGGCTCGGCGCGGCGCCGAGCCGAGCCGCGCGAGGCCGCATCATCAGTTCGCGTACGGCCGCCGAGGTGTGAGGACGTGTTTTCGGCGCGCGTGGAAAAAAAGAGCGAATCATCCCTTGATCCATCCTTACCCGCTCGTCCTCCCCGTTCTCGCTTTGATTTGCCCGCGCGAATGTCAGCTGATCCCCAGTCATGATCTGCACCGAGACACGATACCTCTTGCCGAGAATTCTTCTAACATGCACCCTCGTGGTCACGGCGTACGCCAAGTCCTGGGGTAAGTTTATGAGAGAAAGATATATGACAGACACGTGTGTAGAGGAGCGCTCGTTAATTTCGATCCTTTCTTAATGACACGCTGCGCGCCGGCAAGCAGCCGATTATATGAAAAGGGTCAGACATCGCGAGAGCACCGGTGGCCGTCCGTGTCCGTGTGCGCGTCCGTGTGTACGCGTAAGCGCGTGTTGGTGCACGAGCGCCGACTCCATTCACCTACGGCTGCTCGTCACGTACGCCACTCGTTCGCGTTCGACGTTTTTTTACGCGCGCATCTGATCGCGCACGAAAGCTGAATGAAACGTCACGGCGAACGCCGTTACGCGATATCATTAGAGTATCGTCGATCGTCCGCTCATCATGATTTATCATTCTCGCACGTCCCTATACCTGAATTTATGTAACGAATGTCAGCCGCCAAAGACGCTCGCGCGCGCGCACGTAATTGCACACCCACACATACTTCGATAGAAAACGAGAGTAGGCAGGTCGCGATATCCATCGAAGAAAATCATCATCGTTCCCCCGATGATGTCGGAGGTCGTGAAAACTTTTATTTGGAGACAATTATTTGACGGTCACGTCTAAGCAGGTCGCGCGTTTTCATTTATTAGCACGTAGGAGCGAAATTGCATGATATTGTCATTTATGGCGAAAGAAGTATAAAATTGTTGGCACCTTGAGTCGGTTCCTGGTTTACGCGATGTATAAGAGAGAAAGAGAGAACGTACGTAGTAATGAAATCAATTGGGATGCTTCAAAATCCGCAGTCAATAGTTGGTTTCTCGTCCCGATTATTAATGCGCATCAAATAATTGGGGACATAATCAATGTATCACAATATATCGGAATGCTGACGCTAATCACGCCTTGGAAAAGACAGTCAAAGATCAAAGTATCGTTGTATGTAGAGCGCGATAAGAAATAATAAAATATATTACATAACCGGGGAAAGAACTATTTTCTATCGGCGTAAAATTTGTTAGACAATCATAACATTTTCTAGATAATGCCGGCTTGAATCAAACTAGTCGGAATGTTTATATTATAAATTACTCAGCAGAAAGTTATAACTAGTAGTCATAATAATAAACATCTCGTAAACTTGAACGTGACCGATAAAATTTAATATTAGAAATATCAAAATCACATCACACCTTTATCTTTTAGTGATTATACAATTTTTGAATCCGCCGCATGTGTATGAATAATATTAATAATAAATATTGTACATAAAAGATACGTAAAAAATTCTCGAAGCTTTTAGAAAAAAATTTAAAAAAAGATTTCGCAACGCGACAATCAAGTTTTTATTTATATACGCAAATCACGTGCGCGATCGCATGAAAAATCGCGTATGAATAAAGTAGTGCGAACTCAATTTCCATAAAGCTACCTTCGCATCTCTCTTGCGTTTCTTTTGTTCGAGAAGAATGCGTTTTTTTTTTTCACGCGTAAATGTATTGCTCACAGAAAGTTTTCGGTTAAAGAGAGCGTTGTGTAAACACAGATTTATACCGTTCGAAAGTTTCGAAAAAGTCGATACACATGATGTTACTTAACACGACGTTACTTAAAATATTATCTCGCGACGAATTATTTTTCGTCCTTGTTGCGAACATAAAAAAGATGTTCTATAATTTGGAACAAGTAAGCTCTGCTAATAATATTTGTGCGACTTTTAATGCATTATCACAATCAACTTATTGTTAGTCGAACAAATAATATAGCGGATGTAATAATTCAAAATATAGAAGATGCATTTTTAGATATGCATTATTCAATTCTTAGCAGTATTACGTGTCATATCTGAATTGAATAATTAATATTGATACTTTAAGAAGCTAATTTCCATTAAGGCTTGACAATATATTTCTGATGCATAATATGATACATGACTGAAATTCTCGTGAAGAAAAAAAAAATAAATCTGCCTGCTTCACAATAACTTAATCAAGGTTATATTAATTCTTGTATAAAATGATATGCGACGTTTTTCATAAATTTAAAATATATCGAATTTCTTTTTACAAAAAATTGGTACACTTTCTTTTTTTAGGAAACATAGAAATACATGGTATCTGTCTCTCTAATGTTAATAAATTGCATCGTGATATTGCGCATAATATGTTTTCTCGCCAGCTATTCAAACGCATACACTTTATCAGTTGCAACTCGATAAATAAATTATTCAACACTGTGATAGATCGCTAGAACGTTTCTCGTTTCGTGATAACTGATCGCAACACGATCCTGCTACGTATCTGCACAGAGAATTTACTCTGAAAATCATGATAATCTCGTGGGACAATATGGCATGGAAAGAATTTTATGAAAATTTCTCTGATTAATATTTCACAATAAAAAATAATATCTCACAATAAAATATAAAATATGTTTGATTAATTTTACTATACTTTTAGTACAATTATATTATTTTATAGTTTACTTATAGTACAATTATATTATTATTTTTTATTGTAGTAAATATTAATCAGAAATTCTCATAAAATTCTTTCTATACCATATTGTCCCACGATCACCATGATTTTCAGAGTAAATTCTAAGAGAAAATTCTCTCCGTTTGTTCGCGACGAGTCATCGCGAAAAGAAAATCAGATAATGCTGTTAAAAATAAATCTAGGTAATCGCTCGATCGCATCGATTGATTTATGTTAACGCGATAATTTTTGTATACAAATTTTTGTATACAAATTTTTGTATACAAATCGTATACAATTAAAATATTTTCTTCATCAGAAATTCCCGCGATGCTCGCGCATCTTTCACAATCATAGTGCGCGATCTTTCACAATTATAGTGTTTCTTGTAATTCACCGAAAGATCGACAAACCGTAAATGTGCTTCGTAACGCAGCGAAAATATACATTTCGACTAAAGCAAAAATATGTAGTTAAGATACTTTATCACACAGTAGTGTGCTTACGTGAATGTAACGAATATTGAAAAAGTCGTTTCACGTGTGCTGTTTATCTTACTCATTAATTCTATCACGGTCATCAATTGTAATTATGCATACCTTATTCAATTCAGTGTATCTCTTTCTATTCCACTAAGAATCTATTTGCGGTGTTTCTCGTTTTCACGTCACGAATACGTACATCAGATACATTAATTACAATAGTCGACGCATACACATTTAAACGTTAAATAAAAGTAAAAAGAATATTAAAATTCAATTATTTTTCTGCAAGATAAAAATTTCATTCCATGTTATTAGATTGCTTGAAAAGCATGTTTAATAATGAAAATTGATTATATAAGTACATTATATTAAAATATAATTTCAGTCCTGAAAAGAATATTCTGAAAAGAATATGCATATTGACTTACAAATAAATAGATCAAGTCGTAAAGTATCACAAATTCTCAAGTGACGCGACGTGCGACCGTAGCTCCTCTAGACTCGGCGTTGAAGTTCTATTGCCGAGAGAGTAAAGATATTTTTTTTTTTTTTTTTTTTATAAATTTCAATGATAATCTCGAGTGTTGCGAAATGTCTATGTAACGTAATATAATTAGATTACTTTCCGACTAATCAATGATAAAGAATTCAAGAGCGACTTTGTAGATTAGACTACGATAACGATCTTTCTGCAATCCTTTTGCACGTATTCACAAAAGTATGAAATTATGTAATATAAAAAAAAAACAGAAATTGTAATTATTTGTTCTTTTAATTAATCGACAAAATCTAATTATTAAACAATTATGTATTAACACAGAGTATTACTTAATATTTTCAGGCAGCATTATTAATTTTTTTTTTTTATTTAGAAAAATCAGGTTGGCCAACTAAAACCAGATTCTAAATTGTTCTTTAACGGTTCTCTGACCGTTCTCTTCTTTTTGCAGACTTGGCCGTGGTAATCGGCAGCGAAATCGACTTTTTCGCGCGGAACGGTTCGCTCACGGGTCACGCTAACATCGCAGAAGCTGTCGCCCTGACCGGAGTAACATACGATGATACAACTCGAACGATGTATTTGTCCGACGTAAGAAACAACGTGTCTATATTTAGTAACGATCTCACGGAGAAGAATTTTACTTCAACCCCCTTACTTAAGAGTAAGTATAGAAAAAACATGCAAATTGAATTTTTTAATTGTAGTAAATTAAATCCGACAAAATAGCTTCACAGATATTTTAAAAATTATAAATAAAGATTAACTAATCTTTTCTTTTTACCGATGAATTTGTTTTAAATTATAAAAAAATTTAGAATTGGAATAGATGAAATTGAAAAGATAAAATAATTATATTTATAAATTATAAATATACAGAGAATATATATATAAATTATGACATTAGAGAAAATATGAAAATTCAAACGAATACGATTTTTATACCCATTGAATGTCAATGAAGGACTTTTGCTTGATAAGTGTGATATAGACATAAAAACATTATAAAACTCGTGACGTATTTCAGCTAAAGATAATTTAACTATAAACCAGTTTTATTGATGAAAAATTATTTTTTCGGATGTATCGTTAATTGAAAAAATCTTTCATATTAAATTCTTCACATTAAACATCATTATCATCAAATGTTTGCGTAGATATCGCGATCCTTTCGGCCCATCTCCTCTCAGAAAGAACATAATATTTTGCTATGTCATTGCAAAAATAAATTATAACTATATCATGGCATTAAAAATTTTTATGCGCATTTTGCTCTTCGGAATCTCTCGCGTTGAGAGAAAAAAGTCGAGATAAACACTTATTTACCATGAAATGTAATTTTTTTACGATGTAATATAAAATAAACGTATACATAATTAAATTGTGTAGAAGAGAACGGAATGCACATCGTAGGGATAGTTTTCGACACCTCATCGCGAACTTTATTCTGGGTCGACGCCTTGAAGGAGATCATCGCGAAGATGGTCGTGCCGTTAAAGGACGAACCAAGTAATCCTGTCATTTTGCACAATCTCACTGGGAATAATCCACGTGGCATCGCTCTCGACGTGTGTAACAGGTGTGCCATTTATGATATTCTACTTTATGGAGATTTCTCTTCTCGTCGCATCTGTATGATCTAGAAATATTAAACGAGTATTAAAATAGAAATCGTAAATTATAATGAAAATATTTCTATAAATAAAAATGATAAAATAATAATGGAGATATATGTACGTAAAAATTTGTCTCATCGATTTGGTTATATTTGGAATCTCGCATCTAATTTTTACAAGTCAATTTAGTAACATTCGATATATCACATATCACAAGTAAAGCAATGTAAAATAGCATTATTTTTAACATTATGTATTTGTACGGATGCGAATTAAAAAAAGAAAACGAAAAGGAGCAAAGTGCATGTGAAGGATTGATTTCACATTGATAGCTTTCGCGACAATTTTCAGTTCATTGACCCATTTCGCATTGTCAGCGAAATACTGAGACTATGTAAAAAAGAGAAAAAAAAAATAAAAGCACAGCTGAAAATGAGCCTAAAAGGCGTAAGAGATCACATTCAAATATTTCGATTGCTTACTCATTTTGCATTGACAGTGCAATTTCTTGTGTAAGAAGATATTTCCTCTAAAATTCTACCGTTATATAAAATAATTATTAAAATTATTTATTTATATATATATATATATATATATATATATAAAAGAAAGCATTTGTAAGCAAATACAATTTCTAAAAAAATTTTGTTAAAATTTAATCTTAACGCGCGAATTTTTTAGATATTCTGTCGTATTAATAACTTATATATATATATATATATATATATATATATATATATATATATGTATATCTCTATTTTTATCGTGTGTTTTGCTTCGAATTATTTCAACATGAATTTTTCTCGAAAAAAAGAAAGAGAAAAAAGATGGAAAATCAACAATAATAATCACAACTCGATGACTCTTTCCACAGCTTCATATACTGGGTGAATAGCAATACTACGAACCCCAGTATCGAGCGTTCTAATCTCGACGGGAGCAATCGGACAATCGTCGTCAAGGAAAATTTGTATGAACCCCTGGCGGTGGCAATCGATCACGCGCAGCAAAAATTATATTGGATCGATGACGTCGAGGGGATTCGTTTCAAGATCGAGCGCAGCAACTTGGACGGCAGCGAGCGGGAAACGCTGGTCCACAACAAGCATCAGCAGCCGGTCTATCTGGCGGTGGACAGCGAGTCGGTGTACTGGTCCGATTGGGTGCACAAGGCGGTTTGGTCCATGCCGAAGAAAGCCAAAGTCGAAAATTATCCGACCCAGTTCAAATCATACTACGATTCTAGGAGAGATGCCGATCCGGTCGGCATCGTTACGCGCGACAACGTCGGCAAAATCGATTGCGCGGCAATCTTCTCGATGTTGGAGGAAAGGACGAATTTGTCGGAGCCCATTTTACGAGAGACATTTAATAATTTAACTACCAGCACGGAGGAATCGGATTTGACCACCGAGATCTCCAAATACTGCCTAAACAATGGCCATCTGAACAAAACAGACGGCACGTGCCGATGCAAGCCAGGGTAAGTGGCAGTAACAAGTAGCTTTAATACAACGTATAAGCGGAATATTGAAAAAAAATTAATGTTACAGTATAACAAATTAAAAACCTACTTTTTTTATATATTATAATAAACATTATTTTTATATTAGAATAGAAGTAGTCCATAGCATATACTTTTAAGATCGATTAAAGCAGCTAGATATTTCCATAGTACTATTGCTATAATAATTCGCAAAAGTCACATAATCCTTACAGGTTCACCGGACCCGTTTGTGAAATTTCGATTTGTCACAATTACTGCCTTCACGGTAAATGCATTATAAATCAACGCGGACTTCCCGAATGCGAGTGTACGGACACATTTAGCGACGCTCGATGCGAGAAGGACGTTTGCGACGATTACTGCCTGTTCGACGGCAAGTGTTCCGTCCAAAATGGAAGGCCGTTCTGTAGCTGTAAATATTCCAAAGGGACTCGATGCGAAGAGCTGAACGACATTGCGCAAATCTGCGCAAACTATTGCGCGAGCAATCGCAATGAATCATCCAATATTAGCATGGTATTGTGCAGGTACGCAGATGCTTCGTTAAAAAACAAGATTTCGTAATTGCAATCGATTGGTATTTAATAATTTCATACGTAATATTCTCAGTAATATTTAATATAACGTTATAATTAGAAACAAAATATAAAAAAATTATACACAATTATATACCTTAAAAATAACAATATGAATTTTTAAGAAATTACATTTCTGTTCACAAAAACTATATATATATATATATATATATATATATGTATATAATATACGATTTTAAAGTAATCTATGTATACATAAATGCAATATGGAAACATCAATGTTATTTTGCATGAACAGGTGCACGGACTCGAATCAAACGGCCGAGAGACTTACGTTCAACGATAATTTCCAAAGTGACATCTTGCTACCGATATTTGTAGCCCTCACTGCTACGTTTCTTCTAGTGATTGCTGGGCTTAGTTACTACGTGAACAAATTACGAAGGCGCCCGCGTATCAAGAGGCATTATGTGGTCAGTAAAGGCGTGATGCCGCTCACATCTCGACCACAAATACCGGATCAGTGCGAAATTACCATAGAAAATTGCTGCAACATGAATATCTGCGAAACTGTGAGTGAAATGTCATCTAAATAAGACCGCTCGAAGTCGATAGTGGATTATCGCCTCCGCTTTGCTGACACTAAAGAAACTTGAGACCGAATCTCGCGAAGCGCATAATTTTCACGCATCGCGCTCGCACTTTGCCTTGAACGCAAAATCATTACTCTTCGTAATCGGCGCGCTCTCACACTCTTATAATTATCTACATAATGATTTATTAAAAGAAATTTTATTTGTTTTAACTGACAAGAATACGCGACCGCATTCAATCATGCATTAATTCTGCATTTAAAAAATATAATCAAATATTTATTTCTCATAATAATTGCTTTCGCTCAAGGTTACAAGTTTCCTTTTTAGCGCTTGAAGAAGATATTAAAATTAATTTATATGTATTATAAGTATACATATTTTTTTTTTAACTAGCGTTATTTGACATTTAATCATTATCTTATTAAAAAAACGTTTTTTAAAAATAACGGTTTCTTGTTACAAATCAGTATTGTACTAGTAGCTAGTTAGATTAATCTTTTCTAATTATTTATTATTTGTTATATAAATTATTTAAATAATTTGCTTCACTTTTTTATATGAAAGATTTAGCTGTTAAGAAATATGTAGCGCGAGAATTATCTCATAAATAGCCGCTCGCTTTACTTGACGCGCAATAAACTTAATATTATCATATATTACGTCATATATACTGTACTATTGTTTTTATAATTAATTTTATAATTATTTTGTTTTCAATTTTATCAATTTTATGCATTCTTTCGCGTCGGAATCGAAAATTCACATCGCGAGTTGACGCGACTGCCGGCATCTTGCATATAGAGAGAATTATATCAAATCATTTTTATAGTCTCACTATCATTTCGCTTAATTTTATAAATACATTTACATATAAAATTTCTCGAAATTTACTTTGCCGATGGAGAAAAAGTCAGTATTGAACGATCTGTTATCTTAAACAACTTAAAGAGAGTGCAAAAATAGATTATTCTATCTCCGACAGTTTTATGAGCGCCGCTAATGTGTTTATGCGATTTCTATTGCAGTGTCAACGATCGAATTATACTAATTGATTTGTTTTGTCTGTTATTCCCACATTATTCCCGTGTCGGTTCATTCATTTAGTAATCGGTTAATAAATGAGGTCGTGAGGATGGTCAGCGACCATTCATATGATTAATTATGTGTGATAATGTCAGTAATTACAGTTTTGTTTTTGCATACAATTCGAGGGCATGATTATATTAGACAGACGAGACGATTATTAATAAAACTTTCTACAAAGACATTTGTAATGTGCTTTATAAAGAATAAATATATTTTATATATTATATATTATATTATAATTATTTATGATATATCACAGTATTAATTCGAATTTGCCAAGAAAGCACGTTAGCGCCAGAGTATTTCTAAATTCATTTAAGTTTAGATAGAAGCAACTATTTGGTCGATTTTGTAAATCAGAATAAAATTCGGCAGTCATAAGATAGATAATGGAACAATTGCGTTCTCTTTTGCAGCCGTGCTTCGAACCAAAATTACGAACCGGGGTGCCAATAGCCAATACCAAAAAAGAAGAGAAGAATTCCTTGTTGGATAATATGGAGGGTAATTCGTGCTAGCACAGACTACTCGTCTCGTCTCGTCGTATGAAATGGCGAAAATTCTGCACGAGCTCTGCGCCGCGCCGAAGACGTTGTATTCGCGGGGATTGTTCCATACTGTCTGTACATACTGCGGCGGCGAACTTTAGTATTGTTGTTAAGTTTGCAAACATCCGTGTTTACGGGATACGCGCTGTGTCGGCAATTCATTTTGCTCCATCGTGAAAAATGAAGCCAAAGGTCTTTTTTAGAAAGTCCTATTTCTTAGTATGTCATACACGCTAAGGCTGTGTTTTTAGAATCATTTTCTCGCTTAGTAGTTAAACTCATCATTTAATCTTGTTAGACGCTTGTTCTACGAGATACAAAACGCGAACTGGTTTTACGTTTTGCCAAATCTATCAAACGCAAACGCTCGTGACTGCACACAAGCAACATTAAAATTTTAAATAAAGACGCGAGATATGTATTTATGGAGATATTATATATAATGGAGGATTAATAATAATATTATGAGATATGAGATACAATTTCTCCATTATTAAAATCTGCATAACATATATACAACGATAGTAGAATCAAATTTATTTTTAAACATTGTTGCAGACCGTTTTAAGTAACAAATTTAAAAAATAAGGTATATAATGAGTAACGCTATATATATGCATATATATATCTGTATCTATATACATATATATGTACATATAGACTTTTGGCAAAGACATGCAGTTTTCGTGAAACTGTAACTCGTCAAGAAAAAAAGAAGGCACACATATGCCTACTGGAACCTATTCGAGCAAGCAAAAGACATGTACACAATATCTAAAAATCTTTTTCAGTAATGCATCAATAGGTACCTGCCAAACAACATAACTCAGGCTCTCTAATATGAAAATTTTTATATTTTCACATTTTATCCTGTTCATTTCTCTTATACAATCAAGACAAGCTCTGAGTCCTTACTCAGGTGTTCAGCTGAAACAAATTGAAAAAAAAAAACAGAGAGAAGATGTAAGGAAAAAGTAGTTATCGCAGTCACGGGGTGCGCAAAAGTTGCCTTAAGCGATAATTCTAATTGTTGCTCAAAGTACTATTGAGTACATTCCTGAAGAAAATTTAGATCGTGATGTGGCGCGTCACAAAGATAAGTAGTTCTCTTGTAACATTTTCTGACTCAGCCATCCGTCAACGGGCTTTACACACAAGTATGTTTATGTGTAACGGGACTATATATCATTAATTTAATCATTATATCAGGACGTAATTTGATGTAATTTCATCGTCATTCTTAGTCTTATTCTGGCGCACACACATTCATCAGTAATATAATCGCGCGAAGACTTTTATATCTTACCAAGCGCTTTTAATTTCATTCTTCAATTAACGAATTCTCACATTTCATACTTTCGTAATCATACTCTATCATTTTTTTCTCATACTGTGAGTACAATACATGCATATAACGTTCATGAAAAACTCGAGTTGGATCGTGCTTTTACGCACCGAAATATCTTCAATGTGAATAATCCATACCGTGATCGGATACTATAACTGTCTTAATCTAACTCGGGGATCGTTATCACTAACATTCATAATAAGGATATGTAAAATTTATATCGCATGTCTCTAGGCAACTAAATACATAATATATGTATACACATGCTACATTATGAGATGTATACTATAGATAAAATAGGGAAAAACATTCAGAGTTATATACAATGGATACGAATGATCCTCACTGTTAAATACCGAAATATATATATATATATACGTATATATATATATATATATATATATATATATATATCTCCCAGTGATACATTACACTGCAGATCTATGCATACTATGCAAGAAGTTTCCGATTGTATTTATATATACACCAACAAGGTCCGTGATCTCGGTTCTATTTTCGAGGATCATCAATTTTTACATAGAATATCGTTTGAAGATACCTAGCGTTTTTATTGCAGAACAATACTCCGTTTACTTAACTTTAAAAACTTTTGTTCTGTGCAAAACGCGAAGCCAACTTTTAAGTCTTCTTTTTTTCTTCCAATTTTTTATTCCATCCCAAAAAAGGCGCGCGAACTCCTGAATCTTTTTTTATCGCATTCAATTATAATAGTGGGCATATAAAGTCACATGCGATATGAAGAGTATACTTGTACATTAAAAACGAATTTTATTTTTTGTTATTCTGGTCGTAAGACAGATAATCCTAAATTTTATTTTTAAAATGTCTATATCCGAAGAAATCGATCATAACAGCAATTAGCGGTAACTTAAAAAGTTACTTAAAGCGTATAATTTTTATGCACACAATTGTTTTTTTTTTTTTTTTAATAGTAATAACAAGAGTACAATTATTGATTTACTAGAGAATTGTCACATCGACTTAAGTTATATTAATTAAGACAGATTATATGAAGCATTATATATAGAAAGAAAACTACTGTTTAATTCTAATCACGTCATAAAGCGACAAACCAATGATTACCGTGTTGTTCATTAATTGTTTATAGAATTTATGTTATTCTTTATAATACGGAATAATGTTCCTGTCGTCGTGACAAAACAAATTATTCGCAATACATGACGATACTTTCTGTTCCTGTATACGATAGATGCTACTTAAATTGTCAACTTTGTTTTTTAAATCTAATGTATAATTTTATACAAAGGATTTACGACATTTGCCCCGACTATCATTATTAATATTATTATATATCTATATATATACATATTTAAATATAAACGTATATATTTATATGTATATATATATGAAAGAGTTGCGCGATACGTACCCACATATTGTGTTTGGAAGGTAGCCCTCTCCCGCACACTCATCCTCAGAGACGGGATAGTGGATTTATGGTGAAAGGGTTATATTCCTGAAGAAAATACAACCATAATGATGCACAGTATATAATATGTTTCTATTATTATTTGTATCATATTATAAATCAGGATTATAAACTTTGCTCATATGCAATATTTTTTTCAAACTTATAGTCCTTTTTATATGAAAATTAAAAAATTTACTGTGTTTATTTTAAATATATATGTACTTAAACAGTTAACTATGCTAAATTGTACTTAAATTGTGTAGTTAAATAATTAAAATTATGAAATATAATTTCAAGAACACAACATATTACATACTTTGCATCTCTTTAAAATGGTTATAACGCTGGTTGCTATTGTATACAGATAAAATTGGAAATAAAATGGATTATCTCTCATTACTGATATTCTTAATTTATATATCTTATTATTGGGATAAATATATGTTGTTGAGTTGTAATTTCAAGAGAATATGCCTTTAGTTTAAGAATAATATTAGGTAAAGAAAGTATCATATTCAACTTTTTTATCTGCTGGTTTATAAACGAGAAAAGAAACAAAAATTAGAGATACGTATCTTTAAAAAAATCGACGAAATTGTCAGACTATTCTCCTAATTTCAGCTACTGAATTTAAATATGTAATGCATTTTTAATTTAATTTACTTTTTGTGTTGAAATATATTCTCTCCTAATAATTAAGATTTTTTTAGAGTGATTTAGACATGCATTACATATAATATTATTTAATTAAGATTATTATTACTTCATTAAATTGCAGTAAATTGTCATAATTTTTTTTTTTTACTTCTGTACAATTTATTCATATAAAATATATGTACATATAAATAAGTAAATTGATTAATATCAGACTCTATATTATACAATAACCGAATAAAATATGTATGTATATTTTACAAGAGTCATTAAACTTATTACTAATATTTCGGGTTTTAGAATCAATCGGTATGATTGCGATAAAAACAATGAAAATGATATTACAATATTTTCTAATGACGAAATTAATATTCATTATGTAAAAAAAAACATAAAAAATAATTATCACATTTGAAAATATTGAAAATATCTCATTATATACTATCACAATTATTCCGATTGTTTCTACTAATCTTACATTCGTTCGTATCACCGCGCATATTTTCCATTATGTATATTTAATATCTTCAACAGTTCACAGGCATATATAACGTTGTTCGCAGAAATGCAAAAATTGTATACACATAAAACGTACAAAATATCTTCCCTGGCAGTCATCGAGTCACATTATATTGTACTGTAGAATTTATTACAAAATACAAAATATAAGATTCAAATTCGCGAACAAATGCAATAATATTTCATGTCGCTACGAAATAAGCAATGTGCCAAACAAGATTCATTATAACAAAATTTAATATCAAAATTATTACATTTAATAGATGAAATTGGGAAAAATTTTAAAAACTTAAATTTAATGTTTTTCTTTTTAAAAAAATGTATAGACGCATATGCGAAATAATAATGCATACTAGATACCGAGCTACCATCGTAATTAATTGTAATAGCTTAATTTCGCCTTAAACTTAATACATTGTCCATCACATATTTATTTTGTGTATTTTCTCTTTTCATCACTTTCAAAACCAGAATCTAGATCATCGCTTTGACACTTTTTCAATGTACAACCTTTAAAGTTTTGTCTGCAAGATCCTTGTTTTACTAACAATTTTTTAATGCTATCTATTAAATGCTCAAAAAAATTCGGATAACCGTCGTATCCAGGAAAAACATTAACATCTATTATCGCATATTTTCCAGTATGATTCTCGATTACAACATCTATTCCAACTAGAACAAGCTGAAATATTTCTTGAATATTTTTCACAATCTTTTCAAAAATTTGATAATTTGGCTTTACAGTTAAAGGAATGTCATCTTCAGACAATATAGACCACTTAGATCTACTCCCACTTTTCGATATATCGTGCGAATCGAAAAATATTGTACTTAACGAATTACAGTCTTCTTGGTAAAAGTTTTTGAAGCTAGGACGCTCAACCACGTGAAAACGATCGCCCACGACGAATAACTTATATAAAATAGCATTATGGTTGATGAAATCCTGAGCAACGCAAGGTAGTTGACAGTCTTTCAAATCCCTTTCGTTGAAGATTATCATCATCTGAAATTAGATATTAAGTAATTTTCTCAAATCTTGATTCTCTCTCGTTTTGTTTTACGCAAAATACATACCTTATGCGCATCGCTCGAGCCATATGCAATAAGTGGCTTACAAACAAATGGATATTTAATATTGCGCTTTTTTAACGTTGATGCTATTTCGTGAACATTTTTGCTTTTGATTTCAACAAAGTTAGGAGTAAATACATCTGAAAAAGAATAAATTGATGTAAAATATATGGCTCAATTGTTTTACAGTCAATATTATATAACAGATTATAAATTGCATACCTTTAAACTGAATGCCTTCCTGTATAAACTCATAAGATTCACATCGATTGCGTAAATTTCTAATATTGTCCAGAGGGTCAATAACAATCAAATCTGGGTGTTTGGCAATGTACTCTTGCAGTCGCAAAACAATATCCTCGGCCTGTAAAAATACAAGAGAAAATCAGTAATAATGTAAACATCGCTATAAATACTTTCATACATTTTTATCGCCACTTTCTGCATGCGATTGTGTATCTGTCAGTTTGTGTAGAAAAACATGTAATGGTCCCTGCTTTTCAAGGCTTGAACTCACATCAATCTGAAACAGATCAAAAATTTTAAGATATTAGAAATATTTTTTGACACCTCAAGACCTGCTTGTGCAGAAATGATGCAATTTTTGCAAAATACATTGTAAAAGAAAAAAAGTATATTATAGAGCGCACTTTGCAATCGGAGCAAAAGATACAATATGGTATAAAGAATCTTTTCTTTAATTACAATGATCTTTAATTATAACATAGGTCGAAATCGTTCTCGCCTATGCGAGCATATTTTCAAATTTATCTTCCATGATGTATCTTGAGATTATAAGAGAAACCAGTTTCAACCATACACATAACCTATCTTGGTGCAGCATATTTCTCCCAATTTCGTACGAATGGAATTTCATGTGTCGGTAGGGAAAGCATTTTCGGCTTACCATTTTCAATTGAAAGCCCTCGGACTGGCATACGTCCTCGAAATCGTTCCAATTGAATTTCTGCCGTTTTTTCTCCGGCACCCAGTAACCGATGACATACTTGTCGCACATTTTTCCCCTCGTCCTCGTTAATCACGGGGCGCGATCGCGTCTCGTGTCACTCGTCCGAAAAATTGACGATCCGCGATCCTCACCACTCTCCTCCCTCGTGGCACTATTTAAACGATCCCCGGTAAATCGATCTCATTTTTCCGCAGCGTGTCACGTACGCGGTTATGTCTCATGCCGCATTCAAAACGCCGTGTTTCGCGCGTCTTCTCTCCCGATCGTCCGCCGATTTCCTCCTCTTCGAGATCCGATCCGAGATCGCGCGGCTACTTCGGCCGCGAAAGACCGGCGACGAAAGAAACAGATTCCGCGCACAATCGCCCCTCGTCTCTTGTACTTGAGATCTACGCGTTACTAATTCTATTGTTTACTTTCCAGAGCGCACACGTTGAACACGCCGCCGGAAGTTAGATTCTTTATCGGCCGTGCGCGTGATTGGAAAAGTAAATACGTGACCGGCAAATACTCGGAACGGGCTCGCTCTTTGAACGGGTGATTATAGAGCTCTTTCAACAACTTCGACGATGACTAACGACAAATGTCATAGATATTTCAAGAATGTAGAAAAATATATTTTTCTCGATTAAAATTTTTATATTCAGGTATGTATCTTTTGGCTTTTTTCTTTTTATTACTAATCGCAATTATTAATTAAATTCAGAAGTCAATTTCACGATATTAAGAATAATTTATATAAATTTTAATCTGAATTTGCAATTAATTTCAATTTGATATGTATATACAATGTGCTTATCTCTTATCGAATTATACTCTTTTAAAAACTTTGACGAATTTTACTTTCTATGGAAAAGTAAAATAATATTTTATATGAATGCGCGAGCGATTGATAAATATGTATAGCTTTATAGAAAAGACCTAATTTATTTATATATAAATATAATTATTCACATTATTTATATATTACATGGATATATTAATTATATTAACTGCTACAATTTAAAATGAAAAAAGAAATGTGCTCAATTTCTTTTATATCATTATAAAAGACACATGAAGATAATTAAAAAATATTCATCAACATAGGCTGTCCTTTATTATAAATTATTATAATATTAAAAATATATAATTTATTATATTTACAATTAATTTATTATATTCAATTTATTATTTATATATTAGTATACATATATTAAAATATATAATGATGCGTTTCGATGAAGATTCATGTATTTAGAAAAATACATCCGGAACTTTATAGTAAAGACTGCAAGAAAAATAATTATTTTAAGTATTGTTGGTATCTTTTTCTCTCTGTCTTCCTTGCATATACTCACTATCGTGGAATTGTTTAAAGACGTCAGCATACTCCTAGTAACGAGAATCGTCGTACTGCTGTCATGATCTATCGAATTATCCGAGATTAATTCGCATTTCTTTAAAACTCTCACTTCTCCGAGAGAATAGGAACACGAACTCGGCATATATAATTCTCCCTCGGAATGAGACGTCTCCGACGAGGTTTCGATCTAGAATATCGTACATAGAATCAATTATTAACATAATGTCCACTGATTTACATGAATTATTATTTTGTCAGAAATTAAAATTATACAATAAAATGTGTGTAATTATATAGAACAAAAGTCTCCTCGTTATATTAATCTAATAAATTAATTTTCAGTACATATATATGTTTTTCTACATTTCTCTCTTTCTCTCTTATTAGACTTTACAACAAAAAATTTCAACTTACTTTCTTTGCATTTGCACTAAATACACCATTGGTACATCTAAAAATAATACGCAATTAATAAATTATATAATAGATAATTTCAGAATGAACTCAGCATTAAATTGTTAACAATATTCTCGTTGTATTCACCTGTTATCGTAATCTAACAAAATACTACTGACACTGGAATTAGAGCTAGATAAGATATTTATTTTTTGCTTTTGCAATGTCAAGTCATTCAGTTGCTCTTCATCGTTGCTTTTTGTACTTTTCAGAAATCTCGAGTCTTTAGTCCCATTTTTACGATCATCGACCGCTATGATCGTCATCGATTTGTCATCGTTTTTCCTATCCTTTATCAAATCATCCTCTCCAACAGTAATACTTTGTCTGATATGCGACGCGACTTCCTTTAACGATGATTTGCTATTTTTCGCGCTCGGCAACGAAGCGTTATCTCGCAGAGAAGCCGAGCAAGAATTCGCAACAAGGTCGACTTTATCCTTAACTACAGAATGTCGCGAACCGATATCTTCCTCAATTGCGCATGAAGGTTTGATATCTTCCTTCGCCGGTGAATGTGCAAAACTAACATCTTCCTTTTTCAAAGTTTCATCAACAAATTCAGCAGACTTCGCCTCCGAATTAATTCGCTCCTTCATCTCCAAAATCTTCGCAGGTACATTTTGATTCGCTGACGTGGTATTATCTTGCGTCTCTTCAATTGTAATTTCTTTTACAGCTTCTTGGACATCGCTCGATTCATCTCCGACTGGTCTCTCTTTATTCGCATAATCCTCTTTATTTTCTGCAGATTCTGCGATCTTAATATCTGGATCTTCAGCTTCCATCGTATAGGCCTCATTTGATTTTGCAGTCCTAGACGGATCTAGAGAACAAGGGATCTTGCAAGGGAGTGCGTCATCATCGCTGCGAATATCGGAGATCTGCTTCAATGACTCTGTCTCCGAGTAGGAGATTCCCTTGCTATTATTATTTTTAGAACTTCGAGCAGACTCGAGAGGACGAAGAAGAGCCACGTCTTCTCTCGTTCCTCGACACGCGGAAGAATCGGAGGAAAGTTCATCGGGTTTGTTAAAGTCGCAAGATTTTTTGCCAATTTGCTCGACCAATTGATCTTTTACTTGCGGAATCGATTCTTCAATCGCCCTCGTCCGAATCGAGGAATCGGCGACGTTCTCAGGAAAGGACTCCGCATCTTTGACTCCTTCGTAAGTTTGACTTTTATCAACATTAATCTTCGTATTAATGTCTATACTTTCCATTCGACGTGTTTCTAACTCGCTATTATTCCTAGAATTTCGAATAGATTCGGAACCAGTCATCAGGATATTCTTCAGAATGTCCAGGGTTTCCGTCTCGCGTTTCGCGTTCCGCAAATTATCCAGAAGCTTTTGCACCGCGGCAGGAGCGATCGCCGATTCCTTCAAGGCGTTCGCGACTTTGCTCTCGATGCTCTGCTTCTCGTCCTGCAGAATATAAGCTATGAACTGATCCGCGGCCTCGGACGTATCTTTTCGGGGGATCTGGGCGAAAGCATGGTCGACATATTCCTTGCGAGAGCAATCGATCTCGCGCTTCGACGATCTCTTTACAGACTTGACAAGTCGTCCCGCATCCGCGTGACGATTATCTTGACCAACGTGCTTCTCATCGTACGTCTGTGTCTCTGTTCGAGTACTGGAGAACGCGGGAACTATGTTGGAGAACGTCGTGACGTCTGATTTGTACGACGACGATTCCGATAGATGCGCCTCGGCTCTCGGTCGTTGGACTTTATCGCGAGAAGACTTTATCTCCGACCCGTAGCTCGTATCCGATGTGGGAAACACGCTGGATTCCACGGAATTTTTCGAGTACTTGCTACGAGAGTCGTTTTCCTTCGTGAAACCCGATGACTTCATCTCTATCGTGTCCATGGATGTTTTCCGCGTGTTTGTAATAGTTACACGCATCTCTGATGGAACACACGAGACAGTCAAGTCCGCATTCTTCAGCTCAGTCTCGATAATCGACGATCGAGCCGGCTCGTTCGACTCGAGCTTGAGAACTTTATCAGCTGACGACTCATGGTGAAATTCCTCGGGATTCACGTATCGCGATGTTTGCTTATCTTCATCCCCGCATGTCGCGAATTCGAGTCTGGATAATAATTCCCCGAAAGTCTCGGTCGCGTGAACGACACGCTCGATCTTCCTATCGTTGGAGAGCAAAATCGTATCCAAGTCGTTGAGACGTGGTCGATACAAATCGATCTCGTTCAAAATGTCCTTTATTGGAAAATCGTGTACGCAGTTCAAAACGAAAGACCGATGATGTATACCTTGGCCAGCGACATCGGATAGCTCATCTTGTCCATTATGGCTGTTGAATGTATTTGAAAAGCGTTCATCAATCTGTGTCTGATGTGATCTCGAATTTTGCATCGCTCGATGAGGAAACTCTGTTTTCCTTGAAGTGTCATTATCAGGCAGTGGTTTTGATCGATCGCTTTGATTCTTCATCGGCATTTTATTTATAGTGCTCTCTTCGTTTCGTAGATAAGCCTGCCCATCAACATCGCTGTTCTTATTAAATATTCTTCCTTCTTCCGGGTTCATTTCATCGCGGAAGGTAATTTTTACTTTATTTTTATTTTGCTGCTTGTCTTGCAATCTTTCATGATCAGTTCCTGAATTTTCAATCACGACGGGATTTATTGCCTCTTCATTCGTCACGTTTTCCAAACATTCAGATATTTTTGTATCCCTGATGTCAGGTTTTTTCTTTTCTTCTCCGTCTATGCAATTTCGAACTTGAAACTTGGGAGATTCGATTCTCTCTCGCCCGTTATCTCGTTCGGAATCCCTGATGTCCCCGACGCCCTTTTCCGAAACAATCGTCGTTACGTAAACACTTGTCGCTTCTGTTTCCGCGACAATCGGCTCCTCGCGTTGCAACGTATCTAATCTCACGCGTAGTGTCTTCCTCGGTGCTCCCGATATTTTTCGAGGCTCGTTATCCGCGGACGTGACGGGATTTTCAGCGGCGTCAGAGTGACGCAGAACGTAAGTGGCCGTATTCGCGCGACACCAGGACGAATCCGGCGAGATGTGCACGTCCTCCAGGGCCTGCCTCGTCAATTCCCGGTCGACGATGTGCACCGAAGGCCCAATCTGGATTTCACACGCGTTCTCTCGCGCACGAACGAGCTCACGTTCAGCGACCGATGACGATGCTCGTCCCGGAAGATTGCGAGCAGGATCATCGCGCGTCGTCGCCTCGTTCGAGTCCTTCGACGACAACGACGACGATGAGTCGTCGTCTCTTGACGGCGCTCCGGTAGGCGAGGCACGTTCGCGCGGCGGATCGTCGCTTCCGTATTCCAGGTACCAATCGGCACGTCGCCTTCTTCGCGACATACGAAATTTAGGCGCCGACAAATCGACCTTGCGAACGGTAACTCGCGGAGATCGGTTCTCCGAAGGTGCGCTCGTCGTCCTGTCGTTCGCTTCCGATCTCGAGCTGCTTGTCTCATAAAACTTGGAGGCCACCAGCTCGCGAATGTACAGCAGCTCCTCCGTCTCGTCGTCCAACGGCGGGTCCAAACATCTAAAAGTGTACAACACGATAGTAAATAATGCAAAGATCTTTCTACTCATATATATATGTAATAAAAAAATCATATATATTTTTTTCAATTAATTATTCTTTGTAACATCCATTAGTTGATAGGTTTACGATGTGAGACAGAGAAACGACGATAAATTATATATATAACACGAAATATAATGCAAGTTATGTATGAGAATTTGTAAAAAGAAGACTATAAGTTCTTTAGATAGAATATTATTCAAATATTAATTATTGAGTCTAAATTAAGATTTGCTATACTTACGTATTTCTATTCCGTCGTACAGAATCAAGACTTGACATTGCGCAGACTTCCATAAGTTGTACCTTTGCATTGTTAATAATCTTTTCGGCGTTCTCGAGCGCGGTCGACGTTTCCGGACTTAAGATAGGATCGAACTGCACTTCCACCGATCGATTTTTGGGCTACAATTAACATGATTTAACATTTAAACTGTAAAAGATACATATTAAAGCGAGTAAATGTTAAATTAAGAAAAATCGCTTAGTACTATTTTCTCGTCGCTTCTTTCTCTCATAGGAGATTCTCTGTTACTTCTGCAAACTTTATTCTTGATTACCAATCCTTTTGATACGGCAATTGGAGGATGTCGATTCCCGTCTGCGATATCGTCATCTTTCTTGCGTGATACGTTTCCTTCTTGTTTGCAATAACACGTCCGAACGGAAGTCATCTCTTCTGGAGATGTGGCAGAGCAGTATCCGTTCTTGCACGATTCCGGATAACTCGAATTTTCTCTGCAACAAAGAAAGGAACATTCCATCATTATGGATCATTATTTTCGTTATTATAATTATAAAAAACAATAAAAATAAATTTTAAAAGTAATTCTTTTATGAAAAGAATGAAACGATCAATCATATCAATCAATAAAATATCTTTGAATGTAATGAATTATCTCCATTTAAAAAACTAAGACAGCTTAATTTAATTTTACAGTAAATGACAAAGAAAAAACAAAAAATTCAAATATATATATGTGTATATGTGTGTGTTTGCAGTTCATATATCCTTTATATTCTCTCTTTCAAAATCCGCAGAGTATACAATTTAAAAAAAAAATTAAATTACCTCGCTAACAGTAATCGGTATAATTGACTTTCTTGCCACGCGCCGCGTTAGTTAGGACAATAAAAAAATAATGTAATCGTTCCTTCATGCATGAGTCATCACGATAAAAAATTAACAGCTAAATATCTATAAACATAGAGAACTGACAATGTTCATCGTACGCTTTAAAATATGCATCCGTTGGCAAGCTCGATGTGTGTCCTTGGACATGCACATGGCTCTCAATCCCAATTATAACAGACAAACAACGATGTGATTACGTTAAAAGGATCGCAGATCATCTCACGTGCAACCAGCGAACCGATGTGCTTTGAGCATGATAGCAAAAACAAAACGTTAAAGTTTTCAATGATGTACACACATATGAGCTCACTCTTTTCCCCCTTTTTTCCTTTATCAATACTCAATCAATATACCATATCTTTGTTTCAATGAAAAATTATTAACCATGTTTTTTTTAAATATCTGCAGTTTGATTTCGCATTTATAAAGTTGACAGATAAAGTTACCATATAAGAATGATTTTTATAATTTATTTTGTTATCTTTATATATTATTAATATTATATATATAAATCTAAAAATAAATATAAAATATAGACAATATATAGGGGTGTGTAAATGTAAAAAAAAATAATAAATATAAAAATCATTCTTTTTCATACCGCGATCTCGATATCTCGTATAACTCGAAAACGCTATAGCTCAGATAGAGAGAACGTTGGCGTTATGTTCGCAGAGGCGTGGGTTCAAGGACCGGCGATAATGAAGCTCTGCATCTCTCTCTTTCTCTCCGAGAGGCGGGGGTGGTCGCCCACCCTCTCTCCCTTTCCAACTCTTTCTCGACTGAAAATCAAGCCGTTCTCCCGCGCGCTACGTTCAGCTACGTCGTCGAACCTTCCGCGATCCCGGCCGGCTGCAACTGGCGCGTCTCTTCTATAGGCAATGGTATCGATCCTTAAAGGGGAGACCCCAAATCACACCGACCGGAACCGGGGTTTGCGGGTGTCGCGGCCACTTCCTGTTCTCCATTGTTAAATCAATTAAATTACTTTTGCCATCTGTTTCCAACCGTTAATAATGATGAGAGAACGTCTCTCTCCACGAAGGAAACGAGATTTCGCCGATCTTGAAGAATCTTTATAATAAAAAAAAAAAAAAGAATATGTGACTCGATGCAAGGGGGAAGGGGGCGAGGGGGGCTGTCTTTCCGATACCGCTCGTATTAGCGTTTGACCTGTGAATAATACGCCGGCGCTTTTTGCTGCGCGATTAACTCGCGCGTGAAACACGCACGTTATACACGGATGACCGTCCCCCGCGTTTGCCCCCGGTTCCCCATGCGTCATCGCGCGAGATGCGCCTCCGCGAACCCGGGGCACACCTCGAGTGCGTTCACGAGGAAAATCGGTGGCATTTTTTCAAAGAAAATGTCGCACGGCGTATACGTAATACGGCGAGGCGAGTTCACACGGTCGCTTTGCGCCAAGGGGCGCACTAATTTAGCGAAAGGCCGACGGATGCGATCGGACGTCGAATGACGTCAGTGACATCCTCCGCTGAAACGCGCGTATATCCCAAGGAGCTCGGCCAGCCGCTTTAACGCGCCTCCCTCCGCGCGATGATCAATAACAGTACGTCAAAGGTACGTAATACGCGACGCTCTTTAAAGACGATGGACCGTTTAGCCGCGTGATGATGCGTCGACGATGCGCTTGTCAACCTGATCGAAGATTCGCGAACCTTTCGCATCTTTCTCCTCCTTTAAATAATAATAATAAATTCCATGGAAAAATTATAGTTTACGCGCATGCAAGATATAAAAACGTAAATTAAATGTATAAGTATAATTTTTTTTTAGTTTTTATACTTTTTTTTTCATGGTTTTCATTTTTTTTATATACACGTGCAATATATTTTTTTTTTTACATATTGGTCTCATCTAAATTTATTTCTCGTTTACTTTTCGGTCCTGATCGACGCTTTCGTAAATATTTTTCGTTCGTGACTGAATAAAAGGAGTCTCCGAGTAAGAGAGTCAATGGGTATGAACACAATCTCCAGAACGTGACCTGGAGGAATTTACTACACAGCAGTTCGGTAAAGAGCCGGAACGTGCCTTATTTCCTCGCGTATCTTATTTTCAAAGTCATGGCGATTAATGCGACGCGCAGAATTAAGCGGTGGATCGTGCAAAAAGGGAGAGAGGAAGAGAGAAAAAAGGGGATCCCCATATATTTGTAGTTTTATCTATGCGGAATCGTAAAAGAGACGGCGATCTCACCCGGCTTGTGTTAGTCATCGCGGTTGTAATTTACGCGCGACTTTCGTCGGTCCCGGTTGCGAGTTACGACACGGAATCGCCCGGCGAGCTTTCGCATAATAACGGCCTTTATATGCATGGTAACGGTCGAGAATGTTGACCCTTAAAGACGAAAGATAGTTCCGACGCGAGAGACCGACCCTGCGCGAATTTCGCGAATTTCGCGAGAGAAATAAAGAAAGTATGTAAAAAATGCATAATACAATATAGGAATTTTTTTTCGCATAAGGAGATAATCAAAGAAATTATCAGAAAGAGACTAGAGGATATTTATGTATGTGCTCTCAGTCTCTTCCTGATAATTTATCTCCTTAACGAAAAAATTTCCTATATTGAATATCGCGCATTTTTTAATTAATTAATTTAAAAATTGCAGCTATCACATATGAAAAAAATAGAGTATTAGGAAAAAAAACACGATTGCAGTTTTATATAGAAATATTTGAAATATATATATATATATATATATATATATATATATATATATCGGAATTCTCGATTTCGTTTGCTTAATCAAATTTCGAGAAGTGCACATTCCGCGTAATTATATCTCATTCACGGAGGATCGATTTTATTCGTCGGTCCATATTCGTCGCGTATATTCGAGAGTGTTGAATAATTGATATGCCTCATCCGCTTTAAGCGCGCGAAGTCATCGCGCACCGCTATAGCAGCGCGGATGGAGCCGTCTGGAACAGTCTGCACAGATCAATATTCCGCCACGTCGCGTTCCTCGTCTCTTCCTCTTCTCCATCCCTCTTCCGGCCCACCTACCCCAGCTGAATAATGGCATTGATTTTCACGGTTCGGGAAGACTCGCCTTAGGACCCCGAGCGGAACACATTCGCGCTAAGAGTCTAAGGTCGCTCTTCCTACGGTTTTTTAAGTATTTATACATATGTAGATATATATCTCTGATTTTCGCAATATACTCGAGGACTTATTACTTTACACGTGTAATAACAGGATAATCAAATTATATATTTAAATGTTCTCTCATTTTTCTCGTAGAATTTTTAATTCGGATTGTAAATTTTCGCTCGAGAGCGTGCTGCTAATTTTAATTAGAAAATTAAGAATTAAAGCTCGTCGAGATGATAAAAAGTTTGAGACGGAAATTGCTATATACGATAATTGACAGTCGACTTTAGCGTTTATTCGATGGTATAGCGAAAGTTTTAATGATAAATAAAAGATTGAATAAAAAAAACTCTACAATATTAAGTAATCTATTTAAGGAAGCCTTTGAAAAAAAATTATTTTGCGATGATATTGGCTGAAAGTTCTCAAAATGGATAATTATGAATGGCAAGGATATTCGGTGATTCTTGAGGATTCGTACATGTGATTACGTAAGAAAAGAAACTCATCGTTCTGTCACATCAACACATATATTTTGTTTTTTGTTTGTTGCATACATACGATAAACAGTACAATGTTACACGTTCCTCGAGGTACGGTATACTAGAAAATTTTCATTATCCACTACTACAATTGCTATTCGACGTATTGTTTCGTCAATATCTCTTCGATTTTTTTCGTGTATCTGCGTAGCTATACGAGTCATTTAAAAAAAAAAAAAAAAGAAAGAAAAGGAGACGAAAAGAGAGACAAACGGAACGCGAATTACGATAAAGACGTGAGAGTTCCTTCGTTTCTCTCGCTCTCTCGCGATCGGAGGAGAGCGTCATCCCTCTCAGGTGAAAAAAAAAGAAAAAAAAAAAAAGAAAAAAAAACCCGAGAAATACGGCTTGGGCTTGGTCGTCGACAACGAAATCGGACAAATGCGCGAGCGAACGAGTTGTACAAAGTCATCGCAGTCATCTCCCGTTTTACTCTATCCCGTAATAATAGTCCCGCGCGACTTACTACAATTGGCGGGATGATATCGCTATACTTTGCTTCTCGTGCATCTTGATTCCCCGATTGGATCGACGACAACAACGGTAAACAACAATAATAACGAAGACAGACAGAGAGAGAGAGAACTATACATCGAGCAAAAACCTCGATCCATAATCAGCAAACAATTTGTATCGCAAAGTTTATACAATAACAAAGTGTCATCACGTGGACGAGAGATCCTGAGAAGATCAAGAAACGAATAATGCAACAAGATTCCCTGCCCGGAATTGTGTTATATTCTAGAAAAAAGATCCGGGAGAACGAGATGCAACGGATATATATTTATATATAATATATATATCGTGAGAGCACACGTGACGCGCGAAGGGATGACAATTACTTACGCGACGACCGACCAAGCCTCTCGCGTCGAGAGATGCTCTCTCGTTTTACGGTACATAAACGTTTGTTACGGATTTAGTACGTTAAAAGGGGGGGGCCGCACGTGCGAGAAAAAACAGAGGTGTGTCCACGCCTACTCCTGTCACCGCGAAGAGTCTTAGTCGGAATCGAAGGCATCTTCTTCGAGAAGCCGTCCTTCCGACTGACATCTCGACTCGAGAAAAGTATCAGCTGTAATAAATATATTATCCATCGAACACTCCCCTCGTCTCTACATCGTCGGTTCTCGCGCGAGCTAAAAGCGTTTTTAGACTCGCAACGTTATCGTGTATAAGGAAGTTTTTTTTTATTTTTATTTTATATAGAGTGTAATACATAAAAGGACAGAAAAAATGTGTGTCTATATATAGCTTTTTTTTTTACTTTCTTTTACCTCTTAGTTTTTTAATCATGCGTAATTACAAAAAAAATGTCATCTCGATAACTTTACTCGGCGATATGACATAACGATAACGTTACCCAAGTCTCGTACGCGCTTTTAAGCGGATCGTCCTGATCGCGCGAGACGTCACCCTGAAATATCGTCATCCGTCGCCCCTAAATCGAGAAAGCGGTATCTCGAATTTTCGGCGGAATTTATCCGTAACGCAACGAGGCGCGACAGTATGTGTGTGTGTGTGTGTGTGTGTGTGTGTGCGCGTGCGCGCGCGCGTATATGTATGTGTGTTCTCTCTTTATTTTCTATTTTTGCCTCGCGACAACTTTCGACAACCGCTCCCTCCCTCTTCACCGTGTGAGCCGATCTGTTTTTGTACAAATATATACAAAAGGATATATGCCCGCGTGCCCGAAAACGGGCTCCCTCTTTCGCGCGAGAGGATCTCGCTCGATCGTCACGCGCAAAAAGAAAAAATCCACTCGGGCGCGTTCAACGAGTGTCTCTGCCTGCCTGCCTGCCTGCCTTTTTCTCCCTTCACTTTTTTTTTATTTTTTAGACATAGCGAGTATGTGGTTCCTATTTTGACGGGCGTGCCTTTTTCATCGGTGAAAATGAAAAACCAAAATGCCCTCGACTTAAGGTCTAGCGCATAAACTAAAGGCGAAAGTGGACGTTGCACAGTCGAACATTATATTATATAATCCGCTTTTTACGAGTGACTCTGGATGACGCGATGTGTGCTCGTGTCTCGCGTGACTTTTCTACTTTTTTTTATTTTACTTATTTCTTTCTCCCCCCCCCCCCAAAAGACCGGACGAGCGCGATTATTATAAAGAACGCGAATAAAAAACGCAACGTCGCGTACCCTCGCGAGCAAGAAACCGAAAAATAGAGAAAGGGAAACGCGTCGCGTGTCTCTACGCACAGAAAAAAAGTCTTTCAGAGAAATGACAGCGTACAACTTCATTCGCGAGAACAAAGAGAAGGAAAAGAGTGAAAAGAAGAAAGACGCGGCGAAAGAGAGAAGTGAAAAGGATAATAATAATTTAATAAGACACAGAGAAACGCAAAAACGAATATATATATATAGACTTTTGTACACTTAAAAATCGTTAAAAATTTTTTTTTTAGTTATACGCTTTATTAATATAATGTAGGTATGTACACATATACATAATGTACAGAAAACCCGTGCGCTGGGTCCGAGAATGTCCGCCATAATATATTTTATTATATAATACAACGAGCGCGAAGTATAGGATAGAAAGAATATACAAACAAAAGAATAGAAAAAGGACGGCGATCGCCGCGGAGGCGATGCTCTATCTCTCGCGTTAGTCATTAATTAAAATCACGACCATCCTAAACGGACACGCGCGAAAAAAAAATAAAAGTACAATGCGAACCGCGCGTGCGGTACCAAATCGACGATTTTACTTCGAAACTGTGTGCGTGTGTTGTGTGTGTGTGTGTGTATGCATATTTTTACAATATGCAATATATATATGTCTGTATGCAAGTGTACGTGTATTGTATGTGAAAGAACGCGTGCGATTACGTCCGCGATTACAAGAGACAATGAAGAAAGGCGTATCGAGCCTATAAGTACAAACCCAAACCGGGCAACAAATCATCATCATCATCATTATCATCATCGTCACCACCGTCGCGATTTCGAATCACGTTTGCTGCTCCTCTCATTCAAAAGTCGCGAAAAATAATACGCTGCATCCGTCGCGTTTTAATTAACCGCTCTCTACGAAATCCGTATGTACATGTACAGCAGAACAATCGATTGCCAGCATGCAATTTGCCAAAGACTTCTTCTCAAAACCAATCGATAAATGTACAGTACTCGATCGCATCATTAAGATACGTCGTTAGCCGACTTCAAACAAAATCGAATCGTCCACTCTCCCCCCCCCCTCCCACCCACCCATCTCTAATCGATGACATTAACAACTTCATGAGAATCTGCACCAGACAACGTCTTTGGCTCGAGTCGTTCGTTGGCTCCCTCCGCTTATCGCCAACGACTCTTTATCACCGTTACCAAAAGCGTTTGGCGAAACCCTTCATGGTTCCAACCATAACAGCCCCTCTGGTATACAGGGGGACAGAAAATTTGAGCCCTGAATCGACATTGAAAGAGGGTCTTTAAGTTTCTCTCTCCTTCTTGACCTTGAGCCCGGTACCCGCGGTATCCTCGCCCAAAATGGTGGCTATCTCGCCCTGCATGAAGGCCCACGGTACTTGGCTGTTCGCCAGCGGGCATTTCTCGCCACTCGGACAATAAACCTGAAACGATCGAAAACGAAAACCGTCGATTATTATCGTGGTTTCGACGGCGATGTACGTAAGAGCGCCCGAGAAAGCGGTAAGAACCACCGAATCGCTCACCTCGGATCCAGCACCCTGTCTCTTTATGCTATCCCGACTACACGGGAAGCAAAACTTGTGATGCGGCACGCTGGGACATTGAACAAAGTGCGTGTCCTCTAGACGCTCCTGGCATAGCGTGCACTTTAGAGTCGGTGCCGAGACCGGTTCAGCGCCGGCAGCTTGAGCAACCGCACCCTCGGATGATGTCGTCACGGTTGTCGAGGACACTTGCCTTGAACTACTGGACCGTCTGCCTATGGAGCCTGCAGATTAACGCGATTGTCGTTCTTCGTTATGTACTAGCCTTTTAAAAGCTTGATTTTAACATGTTGAACATTTTTCCAAAAACCTTATATGATACTAGTTGACTTGTCAACACTATATCCGATAAGACGCGGATAATACTGCTTCTATCACAAGATAAGACACAAAAATCGATATATATATTATACCATAACTGTCTGAACTGTTTGGGCTGTGCTGAGAGCCTCTAGAGGCGCTGCGTTGTTGAGCGTTCGCGGCTGTCGTCGGCGGACTTCTGTTGGTGGGACTTGGATTGTTCGGCGGCTGCGGCACAGGTTCCGGTGATGTCAGATTGTCAGCGACTGACATTAGGGCGGCCATCGGTGACGGTCCGTTCGCCGAGGTCTAAAAGAGGAAGTGTCGTCAGATTTTGAAGCAATATTACAATTCAGCTCGCGTGAGGCGTTCAGTGAGCCGGAAAGCGAGCGTAGAAGCGTTTATTAAATGAAAGAGTATAAATATACAGGCTCGTCGCTCGTGAATGGACCGGCCTGGCTCTACTAGATGATAATTATACTGTCATCGCTTTAGCCACATACCTGATGATGATTCGTTTGTGAATTATCGTTGGCACTTTCCTGCGTCGGCGGTGGCGGCGGTGGAGGACTCGTTCTCGGACGAAGAGGTGATCCTCCACCGTTGGCCGCGACGTTGGCCGGTGCCAACGGTATAGACGGTCCAACATACGCCCCTGTATGAAAATATATATAGTTAAATACATGCTTCTTTTTTCATCCGAGCATCGGTGTATTATATGCGATATAAAGCAGAGCGAATTCTGGGAACTTGTTCGAGACAGATATTAAAGGCCCTATTATACGTATAATTGAAATTCAGGAATTTACGCGAAAAGAAAACATGCGTTAATTACTGAAGAGAATAAAGGTTCTAAATTATCATTTTTAATGCACAGGATAGAGAATAATTTTGCATCGAGACTCGATGATGGAATTAAATTCTTGCAATCATTCGATTTAGTTTTCTTTTGGCGCTAATGTTACACTTATCGAGGAGAAAAAAAAATAAATGACACGTGAGTAAATATTAGAAGCTATCCCGAGAGAGAGAGAGAGAGAGAGAAGAGAGAAGTGTGCGTGATCGATAACGTGGCGTGACATGGGAAGCGAATGCCATTTATCGAGAGTTCAGAGTTTGTCCTTGCTCATTTCCATTTCTTTGCCATGTGTAATCTCCGTGGAATGTCTCCTGCCCCTCCCTCCCTCCCTCCCTCCCTATAATAATCCGTCTTTATAGCACAATGACTTCACTTGGCGAGCAGAAATAAATGCCGTTTTTCTCTGCGACGCGACGTCGATAAATGGTAACGAGACGATTATAGGGAACGCAAAGAGGCGAGAATATATGTATAAGTGAATCGTTATCCGCGCGCGCGTCAGGTTACGTCAATAACAAGCCACGTTATTTCTCTAACTCGCGCTCTACAGACCTTGAATCAAATTGTAGAATCTACACGGAATTGTAGAATCAGACGCGCGGAATCAGATGAAAGGAATTCGGCAAGATGAAATATTTCCCAATTATTACGAGAAGCTCAAATATATATTTGAACTTCTTCTATAAATATATAGACCTTAATTATTTCTGAAATATTTTCAGAAACAATTTCTATATATTTGTATCATATATTATTTCTATATATTGTGAATATCAAGTTAGAGATTCGATGCAAAAGTATATATAAATGAAAGAGAATAAAAAATAAAATTATTAATCTTTTTTTAAATTACTACATCATAATCAAAATATATAAATACACGCGTTTTATCCATTTATGTACAAAAATAAAAAGAATGTAGATACATATACTTCGTACTAATCGCTACGTCAAAGCTCGTCGTCGATTTCGTTTTCGTAACTACTTTGCTTATCGTTATGCATATCGGGAAGTCGGAGTCACATATTCGCGCAAGATCGCGGTGCATTTTGATAATGTTTACTTGGCGAGTCACTTGAGGAACGGCCAAGACAATTAACACGCAAGTCGCGTGGCTGTATATACACGAAGACTGCGACGACGACACGTATATATCATCATCACGACACGGCCACGTTACCGTATTGCGTTGTATCGTCATTGGCCTTCGACACGCGCCGATCGTTTACCCGATGTTTTATGTATCGCGCGGACCGATTATGCCTTTCAGACACTACACGTTATCTCGCATGTACAATCTCTATCAGCGTACGGTTTCTCCACATCCGAGGCTCTCAATTTATATGCTTCCGCCGTATTTTCGATCTAAAAAGAAAGTCCAAAATAATGCGACAACCTCGATTAACAAGGGAATGAAAATTTGGCTCATCTCTGCCTCCTCACGACGAGTGTCAAGTGTCAAGACTAATAATGTTCCTTTTATTAAAAAAAATTGCCGATGACTCAAAGAATGAAGCGAAACGATTCTGAGAAAATGGAGCGATGTAATAATCCGTTTAACAAGCCCGACAATCATCATCTCCTTTTTTGCGCCATTATTCCCCATCGCGCTCGAATCGTTTATTATTAACGTCTCGCTGCACTCGCTATTTCTCTCTAATCGCGATTCGTCATGATCGAGCGGAATACATATGTATATACTTGTTTCAATTACGCGCATTTGGCGCGACGCCTTTTGTAAAGTCGACGCGCGTCGACTGACGTTTCGTCTTCGGACTTTAACGAATTCTCCGCCCGCGTTACTTCTCGACGAGATGCATTCCAAGGCACTTCCTGATTACGCCAAACTTATGAAATTTCAACGTATACATATGTATATCGCTGCCTCTCAGAATCGAGTCTCTGAGATATACATTATAAACGAGATTAGTCGAACTTTGAAGCGCGATATTCCGTACTTGAATTCTATGTTTAACATTAATCGCGTGACTGCTTGCCATATCGAATTTTTTAAAAATATGTAGATGTGTTGCGAGCAAATATTTTAACGAGATTTTTTTTTTCAAGGCTTGATTTGGTTATTTTTCAAACGCGCCCGCATTAACCCTGAAGTCTGTGTGTACGTGAAAATAATATACTAAATAATATTTATACTTATAATTCTAAAAGATTAATATAATCAAACGTAGACGTAAATAAAACGAGATATATACCAATACAAATCGTTATATTATTTACATATTTATAAGCGCAAACGAAATGTCAATATCTACACAAGCGAAATAATCATAATACAAAATATGTATAAAGATCACGCGGATAAATATATGTTCTATGTAAACAAGATTGGCGTTTCAACAAAATTCGCTAATTGCATCATGAATATTCACGATCGCGTCGATACAATAATTTACGATCGGAGATTCCCCGTTATACATACATATATATATACGATAACAATTTATTTTTCTCCGTCTATCCGCCTGTGCGTTTTGTGTAGAAATGCAAAACGTCATATTCCCGTCCGCGCGATGCTATTTTTAACCGCGGAGCTAAAATATTCACGCAGGCCTCTAATATATCAACACGTCGGCGAAGCGCTTCGATATTGTATCGAGGCACATCTCTCTCTTTCTCTCCCGAGGGGTTGAAAGGTCCTCGCAAGAAGAATGCTTCGTACATCAACAACAGCCAACTTGTTGGCCGCGCACGAGCGGGAAGAATCATCATCATTCGGTCACGGCTGTTCGCGGTGACACGCAATCCCGCGTATCCATCCCCCTTCCTTCCCCTCCTCCTCACGTCACAAGCCGGTGTGTGTATACGAGTCATCGAGGAGCCTCGCCTACGGTACACGACGGAGCGGACGGAGGGAGAGAGAGAGAGAGAGAGGAGATAGAGTGCCACCGAGTAGCATGTGACCGGTACTTTTCCGTGACGCTCCGATAGAGCGCGAGTCTATCTTCGCGAGTGAGATCGACGCGACGAAGCGAGCGAGAAGAACAGATAGAGAAGAGAGACGCGCGAGGGGGAAGGGAAACGCGTGCACACATCGCATCACGCACGTAGGCGGCCCCGGCTTAGTCACACTCGATCTTCAGGGCCGTGTCACGCGTTCGCGATTTATGCGGAACGGTCTTCTCTCTCCTTTCGTCGTACCCGGTGGCGGGGTATTTGTTTCTTTAGCCGATTACGCGCCGAGGTTTCTCGGTAACCGAAATTGCTTCTCGCGGACGCCAACGATCTAGTTTATAACCGAGCCTGTGTGCCGTGGAAAGAGGCGAGAAAACGATAAATACTGAGAAAACCCGAGAGAAGAAACGTATCTTGTATACAAATCGAATGAGAAAATTTGTAATTTAAAGTAACGTTAATGAATTAATTTTTCTTAGTATCGATTTTCTAATATTGTCTCTTTAAATTCTACGCGCATAATAAAATAATTGCATAAAGAATACAAGTGTAAGGTTTTAATAGAAAATTTCTTTGAATTTTTTTATAATCGTTTAGGTATTACACGCGTTGCTGTAATTTTGATGTCAGACAGATATTTCCTTCGAATAAAATTTCACGCGTATCATTTATCTTGATCTGATAAATTCAGTCAGTAATCTAATCGAAGCACACTCGATCCCTACGTGCATTATTGAATGTCACTAATCTAAATATGTATTTAACTATAAAATATATATTTGTAAAACTATTTTTTTTTGTAAAATTAAAAATGTGACGTCTTATACATACACGTAGATATATGAAATATCGTACGGAAGGCTGAAACTGAATATACATATAAACGTCATCGAAATAAATTTTTTTTACAGGCTGTTACTAACAGTTATGTGATTATACCAATAGAAGTATATTTACGATATGTTTATGTTATTATTTCTTTTATCTTGCTGAAATAAAATTTTATTATCGACTATGACTCATGGTTAAAATGTAGTATGAGCTTAGGCAGTGATTGAAATAGAGATTTCAATAGAATTCCTCTTAAGTGTCAACAATAATTTTATAATCACGTGCAAATTGAAATCTTCATTGAGAAAAAGTCGAAGAGTAAATCTTACATCACATAACGTTTCATCAAACATTTTTTCTCTGAATATACGTAAATAATAAATATCTACACTGAATTATCATTTGTGTATATAGAGTGTCTCAAAAAGTCAAGAATTTAATTTCACTAGAAAAGGCATTTTTTTTATCTATCTCTCTCTCTTCTCTTATGTTTAACATGTGTTTTTCTCCTAATTCTATAGATTACACTGTCAGATTTTTACTCGCGCGTGTATATTTAGCGATTGCATTACGAGAAAAGCGACACGGCTTTCAGGATACGCGTAACAATAAACGCATACGACATACGCTCATGCATAAATTCACGCGAGTATATATTCGCACATCCCTGCACTTTGCGTATCGCCGTCGGCTGGTCAGCTATAGTGGCCTTGTTTCGAAAGTACGCGATCCCTCCCTCTTTCCCTTTCCCTCTCCACGTACGTACTCCTCGATATGCGCATTTATGCCCGTCGTGTGTACACGCGGCTCTCTGCTGCCATACATACGTATGTGAAACTCGTCCCGATGACGTAGGGCAGGAGAGCGAAATATCCGTCTATACGCGATCGATTGAAACGTAGCGTGAATGCATGCGATACGTAACGAATCATCGTAGCAAAACTTGCGATTCACGCGTAAAACTATTCATTTCTCGCTATTATATCCTACTACAATTCATTAGAAATTTTATACATATCCACTATTAATTTCATAATTTAAAAAAAGAGAAAAATATATTGGAAAGAAGTATATTATATGTGATGAAAAAAAAGAGAGACTATGTATTAGTATGATATTATTAATTAATATTTAGAATTTTTTCTTGAAAGTACCATATAGTTTCCGGCTTCCATTCAATACATCGCGTTATACGAGATTACCTAATTTATTCGTATTATTTGGTGCGCGTAATATATGTATGTTGACACGTGTTCCATGAGAGATTCATCCCGATAGGATAGAATACACACACCGTAACTCGAATCCTCCCATTTAGGGCTTTAGGGGTATCGCCTTTGATTTCCGTCTAATATGATGAAAGGAGGCTTTGGAGAGCCATTTCGCTCTAGCACACGAGAAGCTAACACGAATCGGTCTCCGATTTCCCTCCCCTCTTCCCTTCCTCGTCTCTCTCCTTGTCGCACGTACGAGTACGTGAGAGCGCTCGACCAGCCAGTCAAACAGCCAGTCGACGGACCGTATCTGCCGCCGCCGCCGCTCTTGCCGCATGATTGATCACGACTGACGTTGCCGCTCGAAACTGACTGACGTAACGTACGTGCTTAAAGTTCGCGAAATGAGATGCTCTCTCTCGCAAACAATCGCCGCAGATCACGTTCCGTTTATTCCGTTCGGAGAATACCAAGTAAACGCGCGAAAAAAAAACAACCATCTCTCTTTCATCTCATACGTATCACATGTAACCCATTATTTAATAATTTGCCTTAATTTGCGCGCGAAGAGTTTTACTACGTTAGTACGAATATGATGAATCAGCGATTTTGTTCATTTCATCGCAAAGACCTTTAACACGAAAGAATCAATGTGTGATAAGAAATTATGCGATATGAAATAAGAATATTATGTAAATTACGGTTTAATGACGCAACACTGTGTGCATAATGATTTAGATACTGTTATTATATAAGCATGTAAAAAAGATATAGAATAGATATAGAAGATTTAAAGTGGAAATCACATATTTAATTTACGTTGGTTTTGCTTGTAAAATAGACTCGTACAGGGATAATGTTAGTTAAATGTCAAATTTTTAAATACTTATAATTGATTTCGAGTGTCCAAAAAATCTAGTGTGAAAAGATGGTGTATATTTGATGTCCAGAAAAATCAAGTCTCAATTAAGCCTTGTCCACGATACTAGAACTCGGTCCGAGAAGTTTGTAGCCAATAAAATTGCCGCTTTTCCGTAAAAGCTGCAAATTAATTGGCTACAAACTTCTCGGTCCAAGTTCTAATATCGTGGACACAAGGCTTTCTCAATGCGACAATTTGTCTGTCGACAATGAAAGGACTACAATAATTGATTTGTCAAAAAAAATACCAAGAGTTAATTAAAAAAATATTTTACATATAAAAAAATTGGACATACAAAAAAATTTCATATTTGTAAATTAAAAATTTTTCAATAAAGTTGAAATTACATTTGGTTCACAGTCTCTGTTAAAGATATACGGATTGTCAGAATTATTCTTGCGATAAAAAGACGTCGAGAAAATTTAGCGAGCATTTAAATTGCGAAAGATCAATAATCGATAGTCGAATCAAAGCGCAAGCGAGATTTCTCTGGATCTCAAAGGCCCTCTCTCATGATCCACATTTATTTCCAGATCCCCAATCTTTGCCAGCGATAATCTATTTTTATCGTAGATTCGCGTATAAACGTGAACGCTCTCTCTTCAACGGAGAAACAGTAATCTCAAGGATAAAAAAAATCTCGACAAGAAAAATAAGCAAAATCTTGTATCTCTCGCGAGCTTTTCCTCCGTCACTTTGTTACCATACTATTTTCACAATGATAACACGTCAATGTAATCGTATCTCGGCATTATTGTGGTAACCTCGGTAATATTTACAACAGAGAAAGGCAATAAATTTTTCATAAAAATATGTAAGATATACAAAAATAAAATTTTAATTAATATCTCTAAGTCTTATCATTGTCAAAGAGTTTGCAGGAAAAACATGATGATGCAGAAAATACTAGGAAATGGCGCGATATGATCTAAAGATTGGGCAATTTTAAAAATATTTTACTGAAGCGCACTTCGCATTGAATAACAGCGATAACGCGACAATTCTCGATCGCTGATTATAACCCTAAAGCGGCCGTTATCAGATAAGATAATGTAGCTGCATGTGATACCGGACGGCGCGACAATATATTATATACCCAGCTGTTTGACGTCCTACGTCACTTCACCGTGTGTCTCGAAAACATTAGGCAGATTCACGACTACTCCTACCCGGGTCATTGTCCTTGAAGGTTTATTATTGGCGGACAATCGAGAAACATTCCATCGAAAGCCTCGTGTTTTGATTCGCGCGATCCTTTGTTTACGGAAGATTTGCACATCGATGTAGCAAGTCGGATGGAAAAAAAATTTGTACAAATACAAAATTTCGTAATCAAATCATCTACCATTGTTATATCGTACACATCGCGCGCAAGGTAAGGGAATTCAAACAAAGAACACTCGCGTGAGAAAAGTATACATCTGCCTTAAAGTAACGCGATCCCAACATCTTTGGAGACGTTACACAAGTTGGCGAGGAGAGATGTGTAAATACGTCTTCTCCTTTTACTTTTTTTTGTGCGGTCTAGGAAAAAACCTTGGAGGATTTATATTCCATAAATATAACCGTAAACGTGACTACGAAAGGCTGGATTAGAAAGTGGTCTCGCAGTGTCGAAATAACGGTCGATGAGCAAGGTCACCGTGCCGCTGGCGCGTAGAGTTAGGTTAGGTTAGGTTAGGTTAGCTTACGCGACACGTCGTCATCGTCGGTCGTCAATGGGCCCGCGTAATCTACCAGCGCGAAAAGTAAGCGGCGAGAAAAGGGGGGCACGCTACAGTTATATCTCGGCGAAATGTCACGGCGGAGGAGACAACCGGTTTCGTCGCGCGATGCAACGCGATGCAGCAGAGCTAGAGAGAGAGAGAGAGAGAGAGAGAGAGCAGCAGGAGCGACGAGAAGGTGGATCGAAAAACCTCGCCAGGGCGAGGATCGGGTATCACGGGACGAGAAACGAGGATAGAATTGCGTTAGGGCAGGGAGGGAGGAGAATGCGTGATGCGAACGCACTCATTCGATGCACCATCAAAAGATGCGCGCGCATAAACTACATACGCTCCAAGTATAAACATCACGATTATAATGAGATATTTTATCTCAAAAAATTTTTGGACGCTGCGAAACTCGACTTTGTTAAATTCTCCGTAAATATAAGATTACTTTCCTTTTTAGAAAGAAGATAAATTTTACAATATTTTATTAAAGTCCAAGTAACATGAGAAATTGTTCAAAAAGTACCCTATTCTTTATTTTCTTCTTTTGTCTAAATAAAGAAGCGAATTTATCAATCTGATAAAAACTCGCGCGTGCGTGTGTATAGACAAAAAAATATTTTTACATCCGAAGCAGTTGGGTAAAGATGATAATTACCAATGTCATTCGCGCGTGTCTGATCTCTTTCCCTCATGTTCGGTTCAACGTTCGCGTTCGTAACTCATTAAAGAGCAAACAAAGCGAATTAATCGCGCGAGACGCGACTTTATATCGCGTCGTGACGTGGAGAAAAAAAGAGTCACCGACAGCGACCACGGCCAATACTTATCGCGGTTTCGCTACTTGGCGAAGCGAAGCGATCCGTCACTCGATTGTGATCGCCTTATCTCACGTTGAACGCAACACGTCGTTCTCCGTCCCGCGTAATCTGAAACTCGCTGCGCGAATTTCCGCGGACACGAACGATATTCGTTCGTTATTGAACGAGCAGCGAAAGCTCATGGTCTCATTCATCGGGGTATAAATACAACGACGACGACGACGACGACGACGACGACGACGACGATAGCAACAACGGCGGCGGCGGCAGCAGCAGCAGCAGTACGTGACGTCACCTGATTGGACACGTCACGACATGGCAACTGAATGTATCTTTTAGTCGTCCCATCACGTGCTCGACGAACGTCTCTTTGTACGCGTTCGGACGAAGGAAAAGAGAGGGGAAAGAGGGAGAGGACGAAGAAGAAAGAACGGAGCTAGGACACGGGGAGGGAGGACGTTGTAGCTTCGTTTTAGCGCGATCTCCCCCGACATACGTATGTCGTCGTCGTCAATCTATATACACGCGTGTGCGTGCGTTGCCTTCTCGCGCCAGATGGCCACGAACGATGGCTGTTTGCCGCCCAGCCCTCTCTCTCTCTCTCTATCTCTCTCCTCGAGTATTTATAGTAACGACCGATAAAAACGCCGCCTGCTCTAAAAAATTACGTCGACCTAGCTACCGTGCACGTATATACGGTCGGATTGCTCGGGGCATTTTTTGTATTGTCTCGTAAACGCGCGGAGCTTCCGTGGATCGACTTTTAATAGAGAAAGACGTAGTGTTACGAAAAAAATTACTATAATAAAACGTCTCTTATTATATGGCAAACACGTGTGTATTTTTTATATTGTATTATATTCTTGTCGACGCTTCGAGACGACGACTCTGTCAATTTTGCGATTTTTTTTTATTATATAGAAGTTAAGTAAGTTTCGCAGAATTTTTATCTCAAATGCAAAAAGTATTTAACCTTTACCATTTCGTGACTTTTGTGTTTTTGAAAGGAGTCACTGGTATACAAACTCGGTCTCTCGTCGGGACTACAATAGAATTTCTGGAGAGACCACAGTTATATTTTGGCGAAAACAATAACGGAACGCTCGACAGAACTCGTATTTTATTTCTTTCTGTCGGGCGTTCTTCAACTATTCGTCGTTTGGTCAATTGAATTTGTTTTTAAATGTCGATTTGTTGAAAGATTCAATTTTCGAAAGTTTTTTTTTCAATTCATTGGTCATCCACCCACATCTAGTAACCTAATTAATGATTCCATCTTGTGAATGAAAAATCCATGAATGAATTATATCTCGTGTCTTTAATCAATCGTGTTTTAAGATGCACGGTATATAAGAGCGAAAGTGGTAAAAGAATTATTTACTAAACAATTATGTTTAATGCTAAGAAACGTTCTTTGGTTTTATTACTTGTATCATTCTATTATCTCGCATTTGAGAGAAAAACTTGTAGAATGGATTCATGTACTAATTAAAAATCGCTCATCAATCAAATCACCGATAAAAAAATCCTGATACTCGATTTTTTCTGCTTCGTCCAAGTTCCCAGAAATATGTTACGGAGAAAAAAAAAAGAAATCGAACAAACCATCATGTCACGATTCGCGCGAGTGGTCCGAGATCCAGAAGAACGACCTACCGTCATCATCATCATAGATCGTCGCGTCATAGAAGCAGGGGACGAGGAACTCACCATTGGCCTTGAAGGTGGTGGCCGTCTCGAAGCTGGGCGCCCTGACCGGATGCTTCTCCTTGTTTCGGTCCTGCACGTAGCTGACGGCGAGGCTGACGGCGGGCAGGGAGTCGCCGCGGGTGAGGGGCGGCCTGACCGGGTGCTGCTCCTCCAGCGAGAGCCTCTTCTCGGTGTGCTCGTCCTCCTCGATGGCCGAGATGCCGCGCTTGAGCTGGGTGATGCCGCGATTGTGGCTGAGGTTCACGTGATGTGCCACCGCCATATGGGCGTTGGGCAGACGCACGTTGTTGCTCCTCATCCCGTTGGCCATCTCGTGGCTCCCGGTCTCCTCGCCAGCGTGTTGGCGACTTATCTGCTGCTGGGCGGCCGCAGCCGCGGCCGTCCCGGAGTTGAACTCGGTGATGGAGTTGCGGTGATGAAGCTGCGAGTAATTGGCGATGTTGTGATGACGCGAATGCGTCTGGCTGGTGTTCTGGATCGGCAGCACGTCGAGATTCGTCCCGCCGTTGTGCTCCGTGTGACCCGCCGCGGTGCGATAGGTCTTGGAGGCGGACGGTCTGGCGTCCTGGAAGCCGTACGCCTTCTTCAGCTGCTTGGCGGACTCGAGCACGAGGTCGATGCGGTCGGCGCCCTCGTAGTTGACGCAGCCGCGACACACCGGCTCCGAGAAGTCCATTATCATCGCCCAGGGCATCCTGGGGAGGTCGCACAGGTAGCACTGGGTGCGCTTGCCCATCATCTTGCCGCCGAAGGAGCCGCCGCCGCTGCTCGCTCGCTGATGCCGAAGACCGCGATCGTCGTCGTCCACTCTGCGTCGTTCCATGGCTTTATCACTTCACATCCACTGTTTGATTCTCGGATAAATGTATATATAAATCCCGGGGATGCTTTTTTATCTCTTTTATTAATCGCGAGAACTGTGTCTCTCTCTCTTGTGCTCTTACCTATACGCAGGATATTAGAGCGAAGAGGGTAACACCTCGCTCTATTCTTCCTCCTCTCCTCTTCTCTCGCTCACCACAATATAACCGCGGACTTGTAGTAGCCGTATATTACTCCGCCGCACAAACGCGTCGCTCTTTCTCTCTCTCTCTCTATCTTCTCTCGCTTCTTCCGCTCGGATCACTCTGCCGCGCGAAACGAGGATCGATTCCGACCGTGCGAACTACGAGCCTCCGCCGCACTGCTCGTCCGAGAAATAACCGCCGCTCGAAATAACGACGACGATAACGTCAATTGCCTTTCGTCTCGCGCGCACTCCGTCACCGCGGCTCGCGGGCACATGAGCCGCGAGAGGACGAACGGATTCTTCGTCTTTCCTACGAGCCTACGCCTCGATCGAACCACGTACGATCGGTGCGAGCCGGGATAGGATGGCGGGAATCCGCGGCGAAGCGAGCACTCGCGAAGGACGCGCCTTTTGTAAGGAACGGAGACGCCGCGCGCACGATCTACGAGATGTTACCATTACCCTATTTCCACTGTGTGTGTATGTGTGTGTCTTCCGCACGCACCGGGAAAGGAAGCGAGCACCGCGATGATGGCCGTCGCGTAATAATATAATAATAACGCGTTCGTATAACCAATACTCTTCCTCACCCCTTTCGACGAAACCCGAATACACGAGAGACGAAACGGAACAACACGCGAAACACCGACCGATATATACGAATATGTACGCGCGCGACAGGACGTACGCTCGTCCGTCTGGCTGGCGTACGAAGGGACGAACGTTCGGAGAATGCGACGGTAAAACCGAGGCTACGACCGTCGTGCTCCCTCCCCCCCGATCCTACCTACATCTCCCTCGACACGGTAGTTTTCCCTATACCTCTCTCTCTCTCGCGCGCGCGTCGCTTCGTGTTTGTTCGGCTCCGTTCGACTCTGTACGCGCTTTCCCCTCCCCCCAACACTGCCGAATCCCTGCTTGCTTGCTAGCTTGCTCGTTCTCTCTCTCTTCCTCCTTCTCACTCGCGCTCGTCCTCTCGTCCATACCGAGCCATTGCCAAGTCGTACCTTCCACTCCTCTCTTCAGCCTCCTCTCCTCGCTCCGCGATGAAACAGCTACGACGACGCGGCGGCGACGACGACAACGACGACGGCAACGACGCGCTCGGCCAATCGGGCGTTGTGGCGTCATGGTGCATGACGTCATAATGGCAAAGCTGCGCATGCGCGCTGCGAAGCGCCCTAGGGGGACACGTAGGCAGCGACCGGGATTCGAAGTGCGAAACACGAGGGGAGATGGGGGAGGGAGACGGGATCGGAGGGAGTTTGCACACTGTGTATGCGCGCGCGCGTTCACATCCAACCCGGCGCCCACTCTTCGTGTAATAAGCGGCCGGTTTTACACTCGCGAAAACGCCAAGCTCGGCCGAGTTTATCTCGAGAGAGAACGGTATTCCGTTCTGCATTAACAATATTCGTCAATATCTTAATTGTTAAAAAAAATTCGATAATAACGTATAATTATATCTAATAAATTTCTGCAATTATCGCGAGTAGTATTTCTACCTTTTTTCAATAAATAAAAAGTAAGCAGTAATATGTAAGAAATTTTGTCACAGATATGTAATGTCGCGTCATCAAAAGGAGCTGTCCTTAAAATGTTTTTTATTTATAGAAAAACACATATATTATTTTTCAGCTAGTTTCATTTAGTATTCCTATAAAAACAATCTGTTTTTGAGAGTAGAGATTTTGATTCACGAGAGAAATTTAAGTTAAAAAAAAATACATTTTTGTCTCCCAAATTTAAAGAAACGTCTGCATCATCGCTTGACGTTTCATTACGTCAAATTTAGAAAAACTCGACGCGTGTCTATCCGTTTCCTTCCGCTCTAATCTCTTATGTGGCATAAACAATGATCATTATTATCGTAGAACCCGCTGAGTCGGCAGCGCGCGAATGGCGCGTTATTTGATCGGTTTTTCTTAGCGATAACACCGGAGCGATTCCGGTCGATAGGCGCACCGGGGTGTAGATGCATGAATGTATGTATTATCGCCAGCGTTATCGAGACGAAACGACATATACGCTAAGCGCTATGTCAACCTTTCAGTTTGAACAGTTCGGTTTAAAGAGAATTACTATATACGTACGAGCATTTCTGACACTAGCTACGTGTCAAACTGCATTACGAAGCAATTCACAATAATTACTACAGCATCAATAATTCATTTATATATAACATCAGGACCTAATTATAGAAACATGACGCATGAACCCAACACGCACCACTTATCGCATCGATACGAAAAGAAAAAAAAAAAATTCCGAAATCCAGCTATCACTTTCCTTCCAAATGCGCGCTTCTGCGTTGTCAATGATATGACGCGATATCTCGTCTGACTGAGGTCTGATAATAATTTATATAACCCGTAATATTTCGTAATACGTTGCTACGTTAAAAACCGCGAGAAATATCTATATCGGACGCTGAAATAAACCGTTTCCAGAGCCGAAGCGAGCGGCGATTGGGAGAGATTTGTTTACGTCTCGGTTATTTACATAACATTGATAACACACGCGAGCGTTTACATCATATCTCGAATCATTATACTCTCGTTAATAACCCCGCCGTTGAATGTTCGCTAACGACGAAGGATTGCGGCAATCGTCGATTACGTTGATCGTTATGTCGGCGCCTTCGGTGTTGCGTGTATGTATATACGAGTGAAAGAGAGAAAAAAAAGAAAAAAATGAAAACAAACGTAACATTAATACGGTGACGTCACGTGTGCAATTTGGCGAACATTGTCGCGGCTCGTGTGTCATGTGCAGCATGTGCACGTTTCTCGCGAAGCTGCTGCGCCGCAGCAACCGTCCCGCGAATGACATCAGTCTGACATCATAGTGTACAGCACGAGATCGTAACGTGAACTCTCCTCTTCGTCTTCGAGCGAGGAAGGAACATCTTCGCTTCGACCGTAGCGGGGACAAGGAGAGAGTATAATTAGACGAATCGGCTTATCAATTGGCTCATTCGTCGTCGTCGTCATCTATGCTCAGATCCGGGAAAACGAACGTTTCTTGCTTGGTTTCTAGTCTCATCTGCCTCTCGCGTGCGTCTCTCTTTTAGAATCATTCGCGAAAATCGATTATCTCTTACGTGAAATAATAATATAATATATATATTTTTTTCTCTCTTTCGCTAAAGGTGTGTCGGAGGAAACTGTTATCGCGTCTTTAAGATACACTTGCGTGGAGCTATAGCAGATATATTGAATTATATAAGAGATAAATCTAATAAATTCTTAGAAAAACCGGAATAATCTCTCCGCGCTAAATAAATAATAACGCATAATAAATAACGCATCGTATCACGACCGAGTCTCGAAGGCCGTTTATCGTGACTCGTAATCCGGGTACCATCTTTCGGAAGACCGATAACGATAGACAAGCCGAAGAAGACACGAAATCGGAGCTGTCACGCAAACACGCGCCGATGAGTATATAAATCGGACAGACGCCGGAGCGATTGGTAAATTTGGCCTGACCTCTCTGGATAACTCGGCCACGTGCCGTCTGTATATTACACGGTGTGTGCAGGGGGGACGAATGCGCCAAACACATTATTTATCGAGTCGAGAGACCAAGAATACACACCCCGGCGACGAGATAACGAAGATAGTTCACCGATTGACCGACCGGCCGCTCCTTCGCGAGGAAGGAATACGGCGCAATAAAACCAGCGGCGACCCAATATAAGTATTATCAGTGCTTTCTGACGTACATAAAGCAGTCGAATGCTTTCGCACCCGGATTTAAAAAAAAAACTCATCGTGAATCATATAAAGACACACACACACACACGTATTCTGTTTCATCTTCTCGTCATCATTAATTAAATAAAATTCAGGATAAAGATCTTGTTGGTTACCAAATTTTGTTACTCTTGATTATTTGAAAATATAATTAATTAATAATAAATTAATTTCTTAATTCTATATATGAATAATTAATAATTAATTAATTAATAATATTTAATAATTTTATCATTAAAAATATGTATCTATACGTGTTTAAAATAGTATGAGCTCTCTGCGCACAATTTCATATTTCGATACATATTGAGTATCTTTATCTAAAGTAATCTTTTTTGCTCGCACTTTTTGCGGTTAAAGAAGGACATATCGGTTGATGCGCGACGCAAAAGCCTCGTGGAAATTCAGTCCCGCGTTGCGTCGCATCGCGCAATCTATTACGACGACGAACTTTTCCTGCGTCGTGCGATTGATTATTTATCATTTTTTGCAAGGTCGGCCGATGGGGCAATTATAGCGTTGCATTGCAAAATAATTTCCGGCCGACCGAGACGGCCGGTAGACGCGCATGAGAATCACTGCAGGGCCGGCTTCGACAAGCGCAGCTGTAAATCGAAGAAGCCGTCTGGCTTCTAATTTTATTGCGCGACAAAACGGGAATGAATCGACGCGCCGGATTTTGCCTCTCGGAAAGGGCAAATCTTTAAAATCTTGGACTCTTCATATTCGTATCCGCGCAGTTTTGCGCGCGACGCGATATATATATATCGATATATCGCTATATATATATCGATATATCGCTTTAACGTAAAAAATTGATTGACGTTTCAGATATTCACGATATGACAGAGAGAATGATTCTTTCGTAATTATCAAATAGTATCCGAGAGTTGTGAATGAAACATCACGCGTCTACGAACGATAAAAAAAAAAGGCAGAAATAAACGCTTTGCCGCGTCAAACATTCAGAAACATCAATTAAATATACATAAACAAGACAATGAAAGTAACATTCCCTCAATTTTATCGAGACGTATTTAATGGAGAAAAATCAGTGCTACACGACATCTGACGTGACATATAACGTCGATTACTTTATTTAAAGATCCGCTCTCCTATTCTCGAACACAAAAGCTCCGTTACCTCATTTGTATCTCACTGCGCCGTCGTCATCTCCGCCTTTGATCCGAACGGAAGATTTTTCGCCGATAAATGAGAATGAAAGGCAAATCTATATACGCGAAGAACCGCGGACGCGGATCGCGTGTCGCCCTCGTTCGATCGATTCTCGCTTACGCGAGAATCAGACGTGGCGAGAATTTCCCGCCTCGTCGGCGGGAATCGATTCGACACCTTGAATTCGCGATGCAGCGCATCCGGTATCGACGTGACAATTACGTAATATTCGCTCGGCGCTTTTCTTTCCGGAAATACCGATCGCGCAGAATTTTAATCCAGGGGACGTCGAACATTTTTTTTTGTTTAATTGCAAAAATATAAATTGCTCCTAGATATTTTGGATTTATTATATAAATATCTCGTAATATTAAGTTTTATTGACGAACGTTATTTTTTTTTTTTTCTTTATATGTTTTCAATTTGTTTTAATGCGTAATGGAACTTTTGGTATCAGCGATAAGATGATGTAGTAAAGTTCCTCGATAAACGGCATAATGTTAGCTTAAGGTTTCAATGACAAACCCTTTCCCCCTTCTGATTTCATAAGTCAACGAAAGGTAAGATACGATGGCATAATCGCGTTGAAAAAGCACTGCCAATTATTTGCAGCTCGTGACGTAAGAAATATCGGTTATTTGCAACTAAGCTCTTTAAATCGTTCTGGAAACCACGACATGGCAAGATGCGAAACGCGTATCGCATGACCGATAAAATTTCAAAAAATTGCTCGTTATTTGCAGAAAAATCAGATAGCTGTCATTTTATCGTTAAGCGAGGCTCTCAATCGTATAAATTGATAAAAATTATATTATCATTTAACCGAGAGAAAGAAAGAGAGAGACGGCAAAATAACCCTATTTATATATCTTGCAAGGAAGATAACATGTATTAAAACTGATTAAATTGATTCAGTGTATGTATACCTATACACACAAAAAAGTTTAATCAATTTTATTACATTTTTCCTAAGATATATATATATATAACTCTCTGTAACTTTTTTGTATCCTACATATAAAGATATATATCTGAAATAAGAGTAGAGAAACGTCTTTAATTTTTCACGTAAATATAAAGCTGTGAAAAAGGTAGAATAAAATTTTAAAAAATTGATTATTTCGCGCACATATTAACTTTATCGCGTTGGATTATTCTGGTTTCTTTATTCCGTCTCGTAACAAAGGGATCGTTGTACTTTCTCGAACGTAAGTCGGGCTTCGGCCAGCTTGTCGCCGCTTTACGTGCTCGCCCCAGAGTATATCTCGTGACGTCACCCTCGCACAACCTGGCAACGTCGCGCCGACGTTGTCGGCTCGCTCGCGCCAGCCAGGGCTCTTTCGCCGGAAATTCGGGATGTCTGGCTTCTTCTGGACCGTTGTGATTTCCGCTGAGCATTCCTTTTCGTTACGCGCTCATGCACGCACGTACGCGGGTATACGCGTGCACGATGACGAACGTGACTTCACGCGGATAGACTTTCGAGAGTCGCGTACGACGCTCGATGCACAGCGCGACATAAATGTAACGTAAAGATTAGAGCTATTTAGATCGCGTCGGCGTGATTTTCCTGTTATTTTCGCTTTCGCGAGCGCGGGAAATCCGTCGTTTAATTACTGTCAGAGATGAGTAATTTAGCGAAGATATTTTCTTAAGAGTAATAGTATCTGAAAGTCCGAGATGTATATGTGTATATATATTAATCGCATTTATTTAGAACATGTTTTAATCCATATTAGATATTATAGTTTAATGTTAAATATGATTCTAACAATAAGTAGAAAGGCAGATCTGATCTATATTATTTTCAAGCCCGAACTATGGAGAAAAATTTAAGAAAACTTAATTTATATTTATAAATGCAATATATTGGCAATTGGCGAAGGAAGAAAATATTACGATTAAAGCCTTAATCAAACGAGGAGCGATACAGCAAAATACAATCGCGATGTTCTCCGAGTCGATTCGCGTATCAATTCTCGTAAGGGAATACGGAAGGTCCACGCTCCTCTCCGTCCGAATCGGGCTTTACGCTCGCGTAATCGTAGAACGACGCCAGCAGCCGATGATCGCGGTGAAGCGGCGGCGGCGGCGGGTGTAGCCGGGAACGAATAATATCGTTCTGTCACGTCACATAGTGCGCGCGCGAACCGGCCGCCGCGCGGAGAAAATCAATCCGCTCCGCGCGCGGCCGCTACTACCCTTGTCGCGGAAAAGCGGCGACGTAAAGCGGAGCTACTAACCGCTCGGAGAACGTCGCCCCGCGAGGATCCCCGTTGCGATATTGACCCGAGGTTGCGTTAGGTTATTTCTATCGGGGAGAGGGGAAGAAGGGGTTCATGTACCTTTTCACGTAGAATGTTATTTGGATTTCCGCGAACGAAATCTCTCGTTTTTTTCTCCTCCTCTTTTCTATATTTTTTTCTTTTGCATTCTTATACTTTCGCGTTTCTCCATCTCTCTCTCTCTCTCTCTCCCTCTCTCGCTCCATCGTGGACCTCACGATGTGTCATTTCGAATATTGGCCTTCGAGCGTGTCCTTGGCCCCGTATCGGTTGGCGTAACGATCGAGCGGGCGAAGGATATCGCGCACGTTTCGTTCGTTCGCTCGCTCATTCATTCGTTCGTTCGTCATCGACTCGTTCCCTGCTCGGTGGCTGCTCGTGCGTTTGCGAAATCCGTAAGAGTTAACGGCCGCTCCGAAATAGAGGCTACCGTACCGCTACGAAGCATCTCTCTCTTTTTCTCTCTCTCTCTCTCTCCGTCGTCGATTCCCTCCGGCTACTCTGCGGTTCTTTACCGCAGCTCTGCCTATCACGGATTCATGCGTGCATCGGACACACCTGTGCGCTTCTATGTCTCTCCCTCCCTCGCGTACGAAACTTTCAAACGATGCACTAGGTTTTTGCATTATTTTACTTTACAGCATTTTCTCTCGTGTTGTAGAAATTCGTTTCCTGAATCGCAAGTTTTTGTGCGTATCCTTCTTTTTAGCTAACAATAAGTCTCCTGTGGAGAGTTCGGCAGCCTAACTGTTTGAGGAGAGAGAGAAAGGGGGAGGGAGGGAGAGAGAGAGAGAGAGAGAGAGAGAGAGAGAGAGAGAGAGAGAGAGAGAGAGAGAGAGAGAGAGAGAGAGAGAGAGAGAACCCGTAATACAATACTATTGTTTAGTAAAGGTCGCTTTTACGCGTTGATTTAATGACGAAATAAAGAACGAAAAGAAAAAGGAAAAGGATGTCAGTTAAAAACCCGAAAATCATAAATTTGTATCGTGACATTTTTAAATGTCTGAATTGTGTTTTTTACGAGTGCAGGTATACGTATGCGTACAACATTTTAACTGTTTGCTCTCAATAATAACTGTAAGAAAGAGTAAAAGTGTCGCTTACAAAATTTAGGACTTTGCTTTATCGCGTAATGTTTTAAATATGAGGAAGTTTAAACGATTGTCAGCTTTCTTGTATAATTTTATTATAATTTTAAAAGATGGGCCGACATACAGACTAGACATTGTCTTCGTGGATATTGGATGTTAAAAGAGAGATAACTGTGACGTGTCACCACTTTTACTATATCAGACGTTTACGTATACCTGAGTTTCAGAAAAAGGATTTTTTCCGAAAGCATGATTCTTATCTACTAATAGTTCGCATAGTTCAAATAGTTTTAGACAAAGAAATCTAGAAATTCAACTATTTTTGAGGACAGTCACAATAAAAATTTTCAATTTTTAATAACTAATATCTTTTAATTTTTTCTTTTCTTTAAGAGAATTATTATTTAAAAGAAAAAAAAATATATATATATTTTATTGAATTAGAATAAAGAATAATTGTTAGAATGAGAATAATTATTTTATCTTGAGTCTAAAATTAAAAAAGAAGTTAGATGTAAGGATATGTTTGAAAAAAAAAAAAAAATATATATTTTAGATTTAGATCTTGTCATACTTTTGACAATTATCCTTGAAAATATATACTTATAATTAAACATTCACATCAATTCATCAAAACAGCATTACAGCCACGAGAATTTTCTTGAAGAAGGAGAACAAAACGGTAGTTAATTTTTCTCGTTGCTTGACAAGTACATAATACAAGAGGCGCAGTGTCTCCGCCGCCCACGTCGCGGCTATAAAGAGAAGAGCAGCGGATCGCTAACTAGGATTAATCAAGCCCGCAGACTGTCGGTGTGCGATTCGCCCTTTAGCCGTCATCTCGTTAATAGACACGTCGCGGCACAAAAGGCCGTGCGCAGAGTTCGCGCCGGCAATTTTCGAATTTGCCGAACGAGAAAACCGACGCCGCCGGCGACGGCCGGTCATTGTGTGAGGACGGTAAAACGGCCGCTCGTGCTGAGCTGATGTGAGACCGGCGTGTCCGCACGATCTATGTATCGTGTGTGGGCGTGCTATCCTTTAAAGTTTAAATCGACCGATCACGGCCCCCGGGGATCGACGACGACGACGGACCGGGGGGCCCGGACGTTCGACCCAATTCAACGGGCCGCTGATAACGATGACGTCACGGCGTGCTCTACTCTCTACTAGTCACGGATCGCGGTACGTGACGAGCGCGATGACGAGCGTGACGATAATAACACCATCGCGTATACGTACGTATGTATGTTTGTATGTATGTACGTTTAACCCGCTCTCGTGACACGCTTTTCGCCGGCTCATTTTCCCGCGGCGATTGACACTTGAACATCACGAAACCTGATATACGCCGACACGTCTATAAAACGCCGCGGACCCTAACATGTACAACAGGTATTCGTGAATTCGTGTCAGCGTGTAATACGGGGTTGGCTTGATTTGCGACCCATTCGCGTGTAAATGGTCCGTCCGACCATCATCTTGACATTAAGACAAACTTGACGCGATAGAATTAATTAATATTCATCTATTATATTTATATTATTTAGCCTCGTATTATATTACGTTCCTTCGTGTAAAGAATCCTAAGATTAATGCATGCATAAATTTTTAATAATTCCAAAAGGAGATGAAGATACGGAATATTTCCGCGCAAGCAAGATGGAGTATATTTTTGCCTCTGGATTTTAAGCGTCACGCGCGCGTCCGCATGTTCATTGCCGGGTACAAAAGTTGCGCGAGATGTGAGAAAATGAAAGTACGAACCGGGATCCGGGGTCGCTCTCTCGCAGATCGATAGCGGCCGCGAGAGCAGGCTCTTTCGTCGTTATATCGTCGTCGTCGTCGTCGTCGTCGCCCTTCTTCCGGCCGCGAGCTTGCGCGGTGATGTCATATATTCGGCCGAGTTTACGCGTGTTTGTAAACAGGCAGAGAGAGAGAGAAGGAGATGCGATGACGGAGGAAGAGTGAGAAAACGCACGAGGGATGAAGAGTGAAGGGAAAGAAAAAGGGGAGGAACAAAAAGAAGTGCCAGGCATCTTTTCAGGACTGGATCCAGAACGGAATCGGGCCCTTTTTCTTTGCGTCTACACTCTAGACTTGTATGCACTTGCTTAGAGAGATTTCATTAATGACAATAGGAAACTGATAAACTAACGATGAACGTAATTATATTAATTAATTAATTTTAAATTTATGTGTAAAGGGAGAGTGAGAGAGGGAGATTATACCTTTAATATTATTTAAGAAAGTAATACTTTGTCTACAAAGAATCCCCCTCCTTCCCGCCAGTGGAAATATTCCGTAAATAAATTTTAATACATAAATATCGAGGTAAAAACACATACATAAACTATATTTTTAATTAACACTTTATATGCAGTTCGAATATATACGAGATGGAGAAACGAAACGGAAATATAAAGCAAGCGTCTTTATAGTGGCGTTGAAAATAAATAATCGGGAAAAGAGAGAAGTGTGAGAGAAAAATGCGTCAACTTTCATCTGACATACTTTGCTGCAGTGAAAAGAGATGCGAGGGCGGAAAAAAAATATGCATGTCGCGATCGTACAGGGATGGCTCTCACGTGTCTCCAGCCGGCACTGCTGCAGCCGGCTGCGCAGACATCTCTCGCGCGCGTTCCTTCCTCGTGTAACCCGGCTTTGTCGAGCTTCGGTTGCGTCGCTCTCTCGTTTTCTCGTACACGTTCGTGACGTCATGACGCTGCAAGTTGGACTCGAAGGAGAGAGGCCACGTTAGCATCGGTAGAGAAAGAGAAAGAGAGAGGAGGGATGGTCGTGGAACGAAAGGGGAGCGGATGGACGCGAATGCGAGGTGCACTATATATAGGGTGTCCGAAATATCGTTGCATTAACTGTCGGTGGCAATTCGACAAAAATTAAAAGATAGCGTTGAATTTTCAAATATGATATGATGTAGATATTGAAATTGATCTTAAAATTGTGATTGTAAGAGCATCCAGTCATGCGATATAAAAAAATATATAATTATTTTTTACATGTTCCTCTATATCCTGAATATTTTATATATTAATAAAAAAAAAAAATATATATATATATATATATATATATTAGAAAGGAACATTTTTTTTTATATACATTATATATAATAAAATTTTATCTCAATAATATCTATTATTAGGCACACACACAGCTCAGGTTGAACTTTTATGAACTTGCAAAATATTTCGCCGACTGCATTCTTTTACGATGCGCTTCTCGCAACCAGTCTTTTATACACCATGCGCAGACTTTGTTCTCGTATTTCTTTCCCTCCTTCTTCCCCACTATTTCGGCCTTTCTTTACATCGAGAGATACTTTTTAGAACATTTCTGTCCCATGTCAACCGACCTCGATCCCTTTTTCGCCGCCTTTTTTCTCGGTTTCCTATATTTTCGCCGATTGGTATTGAATGCACTCTCGCGGTTCTTTGAATTCTTTTGTGAGATAAAATTCAGACCGGACAAAAACTACCTTAAGATTCCCATAATTGGTCATGGCTAATTATATCAGCAATTATATAGAAGTAAGAGATTTCGAGCTAATCTTTTCCTCGCGACATATCTAAATAAATAATTTTTTTCGTGCAAATTGAAAAAAATGGATGGCAAATTGGATGAAAATAAAATATCTTTTATCTAATTGAAACTATTTTTCGATTAAAGTCTAGAGACAGTCACTTGAGAAGAATTTATTCCAATTTTATTATAAATATTGAAAAATTGAACTGTGTATTACTAATGATATATATAATTACGCTTTTATTTATGTTCTTTATGTAGTTGCAACCTATAAAAAAATTATTCATCAATGATAAATTATTATTGCCTACGCACAAACACACACGTATACGTACACATGCATAGCTAATAAGGGTTCAAAGCAAGTGCTTCGATAATAACGCATATTCACGTTTTGTGCATTGACCTAATTAGGTAAATTTGCTTAATGCTTTTGAAGGATTTAATGATTTAAACTGCAGGGGCAATCTAAAAATTTATACGCGCCCGAGAAGATGAATAATTTTATTCAGGGATAATATATCGGAGTTATAAATCTTCTGGTAACATTTTTATATACGGTTGTAAAAAGTATGTGCGATCCTCCCCGCGTGTTAAAAGAGAAAATAAAATTACGTATCAAACTTTGCGCACAAATTACGACTTTGTAAAATACCGATGCGTATCGTTTCTCATAAATCCTATATGTGACTCATACGAGTGTTTATAGCACGGCTGAATCTCTTTTTATCGTTTAACAATTAAGTATATATACGATCTCTATATACTCTATCAGTATACGGTGCAAGAGAACGCTAATTATCAATCGTAAATACTTATTAACTTCGCGGCATATGACATAAGTTATTATAATGATATCATTAACCCGCGATTATTCGATATATTTGCAATATATTATAATTTCAATAAAAGAGAATCTCTCTCTTTTTCTCTTACTACATTTCCTTAATTTCTTAATACGAATATCTTTTTCCCTTTTTCTCTTTGCATATAATTCTATGGAAAAGAAAAAATTATTTCAGGCTTTATTTCTATATTTTGCTATGAATTTTCTCTACATCGATTTTTCTTAAAAATGATAACAATAAAATCTACTAAAAACTAACGAAAGCAATAATAAAAAAACTGTAAAAAACTTTAAAACAATTTTATAAATACGCATAAATAAAGTCATTCCGCGTACGGAAGTTTAAGCTAATGTTAATCGAAAGTAAAACGCGCACGGAAAAAAGGCAAACTTCCTTTCCTTGAACGGAAGGGAGGCTTTAATCTAATCGCATTCTCTCGGACGAGTGCATCGCAGGCTTTCAAAAAGCAGCGAAAGCGAGGTGGACGTTGCACCGGCGCGTGTTTTCTCTTATTTTTTTTCTCCACGACTTGACTTTCGTCGAGTCGATCGAACCGGCCGCGGCTCGCGCCTCGAAACACCGAGACGCGGCGTCCGAAAGTGCATATTGCACCGGTCCGCCTTTAATGGCGTGATGGCGTGACCGTGCGTGCGTGCGGGAACGCGATGGGGTGGCGAACGGAAAGAAACGAAACGAAACGAGACGAGACGAGATCCGGCGGGAACGCGATGTCGCGTGTTTTCGCGCGTGTGTCGCGAATATTACACGCGATCCTTGGATCCGGCGGCCCGCTAAATGTCTCGTCGCACGAGAACCGGCTCCTCTCCGTCGATTTCTCTCACTTGCACTTTTTATTTTTTCTCTCGATCCCCGATACCCTATCGTCGTTCCATCATTACAGGAAGCCCTTATACGAGACTATCGAAATTATAATGCGAGATAACGTAATTGTAATCGCGGTACCTAATATCGAAAAATTATATTTCAATGAATAAAAAGTTCGCGATTTATTTAATGTCTTTCTATTTTCATTAGCATCTAAATCACGTATTTTTTTCACGGGTTTTTTCTATTTTTGATTTTATACTTTGGAATAGATATATTTCGGGAGAAGCCAAATGAAAAAAATATTGCAATTCAACGTTGGCGCATAAATAATTTCCGAGTGACAATTCGAGAAACAGAGTTAAGTTTTCAACTGCTATTGCATGCGTGCTAGAATAAAGATGCTGCTGGATTATTATTGACTTGCCGTCAGTTTTCTAACCGAACGAAATCGATTCCTAATGACTCTAATAAGCTGTCATTAAAATAATAGCGCGATAGTTTTAGAACACCTTGTGAGATATAGATTTTATCGAATGATATCCCAGAGAGATTTCGACTGTGTATAATTCACTTTTTAATTTTACAACTCTCTTTCTCTCTCTCTCGACGTGTGCAATTTTATCTGTCGTCAAAGATTATAGGATATTATTAGATTTTCGTATATGCCTCATCTTTTCCTTTTAGCTATAATGTAGGTAAGCCAGCGCCGCGATACATGTGTCCAAAGTTAAAAGGCAAAACTTCTTGAGCAAACTGCGCGCAAGTTCGCCTAACTCTCGCGCACTACCTTGTGCAGTCTCGCGTATCTCCCGTCGGCTGAGAACTTTGATAGCATACGTCGACATGTTCTCTTGTTGCGTGGGAAAGTGCTGCATAATGACACGGTCATTCTTTACACGTCGAGTGAAGCCAATAGCGGCCGAGCTGTCGGAAAGATTAAGACTGCGGGTAACTACGTATATACTTGCTTTCAAAGATTTTCCCTCTAGTTTTATTTCACGTTCTCTCTCTCGTATTAAATCGAAATCGTCATATACGTACACCGGTCTTTGTATATATATCATTTAGAGAGATATGTTATTTCCTCGCCTCGACACGATTAGAAATAATCTGATTTCAACCTGATTTTGTTAAAGAGTCGAGAGAGTCTCTCTTCTAGCTAATTTTTTACTTCGCTATTTCCCTTTTCTCTTTTATCGATGTAAATACTTTCTTTTTTATTAATAAATAATATTATCATAATATTTAAATTATATTATATACATATAAAATGATGATGATGATGATTGTTATCTAATATGTGGAGTATTACGCGAGATTTTGTCATCGAATCTTCAGCTATGCAATTCCCTCATTTCCGGGAAAACGGCGGGACGGAATGCCGATGCGTTGCACACGCTGCTCTTTGTTTCCAGTCGCGTTGTGCCGTTAAGCGGCTCGAAGAAACACCTGACGTCGTCAGGCGGTCGCCAACAAGCAGCCAGCCAGCCAGCCAACCAGCCAACCAACCAACCAACCAACCAACCAACCAACCAGGCAGGCAGGCAGGCAGGCAGGCAGACAGGCAGTTCGCGTCGTACGTAAGTACATACCTGTGGCAGGTGAATCGAGTCAGGTGTTCCAACAGATGGGCGCCTTTACTCGAGAAAGCGTTATAAAAGCGGTCTATCATAAATGTGGGTTACTAGCTATGACTAACGCCCGACGAGCTTGCGCTCTCGCGCGCGCATCCATAATTTACAAATTATTTTCATCCAATAATATAAGTACGCTTGTCGCCTAGGAAAGACTCGATTAATCAAGTATTGTTTAAAAGTATACATCGATATGTCTGTTTCTTAGAAGACTTATAAAAATTATTGGGAAAATGGAGAAAAAATTAATAATGAACGTAGAGAATAGAAACATTATATCATAACATAATCATTAATTATCGTGTTATATAAATCCATTATATTTTGAATTTTTTCCACATATATATAAATCGATCTAGCTGCGATGTTATTGTGTTTTGACTACGTTTACGAGAGTTTACACTTATTGTTAATTTCGATTGCCTGTCGAAGGCCAAGGAGAGGCCAAATATTTTGTTTAGCAATTTGAGAATATTACTGCGCGAACGAAAAGCGAAAAGTTTCCAGTCGTCCTTCGTCGGTGCTCCCGTCGCGATGTTCGCGTCACGAATAAGAGAAGGAGCCGTAATAATGAGCGTGTCGCGGCGTCTTTTCTCTCCTTTCTCGCTTTTTGTTTCACGGACACGTGGCAAGCGAATCGCGGCGTGTATGCATGCATGCATGCATGCACCGGCAACACGAGCACCTTCGTATATATATATATGCGTTGTTATTTACGTACGTGCGAGAGTATGTGCGGTCACGTGTAAGAATGGGATAGCGAAAACGTGACGCGATTATGCATTCTCGCTACGTCGTCATCTCTCCGCTGCTTGGTGCAAGCACGAGCTACGTCTTGCGTAGTCCGAGGTAGCGGTCTGGCGCGCGCATTTTATGGTAATTTTATTAAACGTTTCCTCTATTTAAAGAAGGCGGACGCGCATAATCACGAATACTCGATGCTCGCCGAGCGACAACCTGCCCTGCCTGTTATCATCATCAGCCTCTGTCGATTATGTTACCCAAACGATGCCACACCGCAGGAAATAATAGATTCGTATTTGGCAGCTAGCGAATCGATTTCGCGGTTTATTATTATGGTAGCGAATTATGATGTTAATTTTGCCCGCATTATGGAATAACATTAGATTACACACTAGTTTATTCCTTTATATTTTGAAGGGGGATTTAATTTAATTTCAGTTTAATGTACATTTTTGAAAACGCGACGAAAAAATATTTATAATTTTATGAAACAATTAATTTCTTTGATATATAATTTTTTGAGAATATATATTTGAAATGGATTCATAAGTTCGACAAATGACGATAAGTAGCAAAATACTACGCGCAACTACATGGGTTAAAAAATTTAAAATTGTATTATATTATACTTATACAATTATAAATAATTACAAACGAATTAGATATATTTCATAACATAGATTGCTAAAATAACAAATTTATATCAGAATAATCGATGGACGAGTAATTAATGTAAATTTAAACGGTAAAAAACTTTCTCGATGCACACATAGATAGAAGAGGAATAAAATTAAATTAATCGGTCGTAAAAATTATCGAAAATAATTTTACCGGTTAACAACCAGTGCGAACATAAAGTGCAACGAATTGATACCTTCGAGAACGGATGTCCTCGTGTACAAGCGGAACGGCTGACATAGGAACAGCTGCCAGCACTTCGTCCACGTCTGATTAGACGAAAGTAAAATATGTTTCCAGGTAAGATGTTATCGTTTCAAATCATAGCCGTTTCGTTTCGTTTCGTTTCGTTGTGCCTTTTGCATCGCGCGATGATCCAGCTGTTCCGAAAAATCGAACGAACGACGCTTTGTCAAACTTTACCTTCCGACGCGTATATTTCAGAAATTCACATCACATCGAAAAATATTAAGTAGCGATTTTTTTTTAATTATTATTTTTCTGTATGTGCGCGATTATTTTATTAAGATAAATATTGAGACGTTAATTATCAAATTTCAGTATTTTTATAACCAAGATCAATTACAGACATAATAAACGAAAATAAAAAAGATAATTTTATCTCTCGATATAACAAGGTTCGTAAACAAATGCCGTATTCATGCATTTCATAATTCATAATGTATGCTTGCATAATCTAACGCATACTTTTCGCATTACATGAGAAATTCAATCATGTTTCCTTAATGCAAGGTTATTCCAAACGATTGTTTGTGCGCAACAAACAATCGTGAGATGCGAAAAAGTACTACCAGATAAATTCTTATATCAACCTTCCCTGTGTTTCTTTTTTTAATAAGACTTCTATAATATAATATTGTACACGACCCCGCTACTTCTCATAAAGCAAAGTATAAATCGAGATAAAAGTACCTCGCATTAGTTTTTGTCGCGATTTCATTGCGCTAGTTTATCGGGATTTTATTGCATTAATGATTCATCCTTTACATCGTAATGTTAAGAAAATATAAAAATTACGGCTTATGACTGTAGAGTTAAATTTCATTTAAGTGCGAGTAATAATTGCGAATAGATAATTTTTTTCATTTTAATTAACATTTAGTACTAGTAGTAAAGATTTAATATTTAAAATTCATGGAAATAATAAACAGAATAATTTATAATATACATTTCTATTTAACAAGAGAGATATAGCTGTAGTACTCTCTTTTGCGATGTTGTCGCTCGTTAACGTTGGCAAATGCATATCGCGTGTGCCAGCTTAGAATGGTATCAATTTAATTCTCCAACGACATGATAATTCTCAAAGCATACGTATATATATCGTAGTCTGTGCGTTTCTGCAAGCAGTCGGGGACTCTGGCTTTAATACACGAAGGGAGAGAGGCTCATTGTAGCTCCGAGTCTCCCTCCGCACCGTTTCTCCGCCGTTCGTTCTCAGCGACCGCGACGAAAAGGAAGAATTCAAGGTCAGCGTGTTCTTCTGCACCGCTTGCAACTCGCTTGCACTCTCCACCTCGCATTATATATACGCGAGTCTTACTCGAGGTAAGACCTATCTTATTACGCATATTATTACCTGTGCCCTCTCTTTTTGAAACGCGAGAGAAACGCATTGTGTGCGTCTCGGCCGAGAATTTAAATACTTAAACTATTTCCTGTCCACTACGTCTTCGCGTCTTTTGTATGAAGAGTTCCTCGGATAAAGGCGGACTCTCTCCAAGTATAGTTGGTATAAGGAAGTTTCCAAGGTCGTATATCTGTTTAAATATTTAAGAACACATAGTTTGCGCGAGAAGGCGATATGGCCGGCGCGATCTTTTACAAGTCCAAGGCAATGAAATACGAACACTTATACTGCCTGATGTTAGAGGTCAGATCATCGCGGGGAAATATATGTAGGTATATACACGAATGGTTCTCGTGTAAAACGAGCGATATATTCGCTTCGCCCAGTTATGAACCCCCCTTTCGTCGAAATAAAATCTGGATTCGATCTAAGAGGCGAGATGATGAATTGTAATAGCGCATAGCCACGTGAGAATATAGGCTTGCTAGAGGACGAATTTCAACTACGTAATAATGGCTTATGAATAAGAACGGATAACACATGCGCGGACGATTGTGCAAGCGTTAAAAGTTATTTGCCAATGCGACGATACAGTATCGCGCTAGAGTACTACGGTGTGTTATAATACGGTGACACATCATCGTATTATAACACCGCCAGCGGTTTTATCGCCGAGAAGCGCGATACGAGAGGCGACGATGAATACTTGGTGCGCGAAATCGCGAAAGCGCTTCTGCGCTACGCGATAAATATTTATATCATTGCGGAACGCGGTTCGTTTTATCTCTCGCTTCTTACCAAGAGATACGCGGCCTCGTCAATTTATAAACGTTTTTTGTATATGTATATGTACGTCCTGCACTTTGTAAGATGTACGTAAAATATCCAGATTCTCCGATGCGCTTATTGATTTATCTAATATTAATTTTTATTTGCTTGCGCGTACAAAGATGTAAAAGATGGTCGAAAGATCTTACCGATATTTAAATCCGCGATATTGATGCTTGTGAGATTGAATGAAAAATTTATAAACTTTAATTTTGCGATAAATAAATGCGTATTTATCTTGGTAAGTTATAAATTAATTGACGAAGTTAGTTTATATCGCACGCTTCGAAAAATAAAAATATGTATTTATATACAAATCAGCAAAATTCTAATCAAACATTTTTCCGATGTTACGCAACTCACGCGGATTAAAAACGCGAGCGTATCAATTTCAAGACGCCTAGAGTCAGCATTTCTCTATAAAAAATTCAATGGCGAGTTATAAATTTCAAAGCAACACAAAACAGTATTTCATCATCACGGTCCAAAACGGTATAAGCTTACATCTCTCTTCGTACCGTAACTTTTTTTTTCGCCGAGAATTTTTTCATATATAGGAATACAATTTCCAGTTTAAATCTCGGATTATAATGTACCTGTCGAGCGATAGTATAATTTCGGAGCGCGAAGAGAGAAAAATGCGGAGCATCCAACCAGGTGGAACATTTTTGTTCCGCTGCATCGCACATCGGCAAATTCCGCACACACATATGCATACATAAATATATATGCATTTGGCGGCGGCTCGCGCGAAACGCGTACGCGTGCGGAAACTTTTCTATCGATCGGCGAGCGCCTGCCTCTCCCCGGCTTCGCGGGGGGATCACGTTGTCCTCGCGTGTCGATACCGATAACACCCTCGGTCCTCGTCGTCGCCTCGCGTCGTAGCCGGTGCGCGATAAGGCGCTTATCGCCGCTGCCGTTCTGTACCGAGATACCGAGTCTAACAAGGATATCGGCCCCGAATAAAGACGAAGATCCCCCCGGATCCCGTCGCGTCGACGGTATGCAACGTACGATACGTGTCCTTTGATCTTAGAACAGGATGTTTGAAAGTTTGACAGATATCTCGACGTTTTTTAATCACTGATAAAATATTTCATTTTTTCTCTCCACTCGTTATAAATATTATGAATATTATATTATGAAATATATATTATATATTATATAATATATATATTATATATCATAAATTATATTATAAATTATACAATCTCTCTGGCCAATATATGATTCTCAATGTTTCTTTGGATCCTGGTAATCTTAAGACAGGCTTTGTTTGACAGAAAGTTTGACAGATATCGATGTCTCTTAATCTGATAAAATATTTCATTTTTCTCTCCACTCATTATGAATAATCATGATCCAGTCAATGTATGGTTATAAATGTTCAAAAAATTCTAGATAAATTATATAATATAGTTGTATGTGAATTTATTCTCAGAAATCATATTACATATAACTCTTCTTAGAGTCGTCTTCGCGAGAATATAATTTTGCACGAGAGAGAAATTACTGTCGTCGAAGCGAGTAATTTTTAAATACACTCATCGCCGCGTATATCGATCGTATACGCGACGAATGAAAGAGAGAGACACTAATGAAATTATGTGCATACACGACTCCGGTTCTTTTCTCCGCGTGTATATCGCGCGCCCGTAATTGCGGAATATTTTGTAATTCGTCGGATCGGGGGAAAAGGCGCTTTTTTTTCAGAGAGCATCACCGCGCGCCCCGACACCGCTCGACGGATGCCGGTCACGTAAATCCCGTAGTTCCGAAGGTATCCTGAGAGAGAGCACACCGCGGAATACTAGAATACTCTGTAGCGGTAGAGAATGCGCGGCGCGTATCCGCAACACGCGAGCGGATAACCGCGCTCGAGTGCGCGCGATCGAAAGTACGACTACGGGTTGGGAATTTTCGGAAGGGATGCGTCTTCGGCAAGAAATGCACAATGTGCAACAATGACGCGCCCCTTTTTGCCTCTAATAATATCAAATAAGATCGTATACTTAAATATCGAAATGCCTGATGGCTAATTAAATCGAGAGCAAGTGTTGGTCACGCGCGAGACGTATCTTCGATATAGATCGGATAATTGTAGAAATTTGCAAAATGCAAATATTGTCAGATTGTTACTTTCGACTCTTCGCTTAAACGGGATAAGAATCCGACAAAATGCATACTGCATCGAGGAGAAGTGGATTTACATTTTTCCCCTGCGAGATAAGTCGGTTTCGGAGGAACATAAATCTCCGGCGCGATAAACGCGAAAGGCACTGTTATTTCAGGTATGCATATTAACGCACGCGAGAGTTGAGTCTCTGTAGCAAAAAGCGGCACGTAATCGAAGGAACGGAAGATAAAAAAAACGTTACGTCAGAGATACGCGTGTATATATGTAAATTTCACGTGTGACATGTAATCGGCTTTCGAACGATTTCGAACGGTAGTCGTCTCGACGAAAAGCGAATATGTTCTATCGCGAAGAGGTGGTCCTTGATCTCGCTGCGCGCTGACGCGACAAGGCATAAATTTTCGGACAGTCGAATCCCGCGTCTGGTCCCGAGCCTATCGAGCCTCGAAATCGCCTCTCTGCTTCTGCTTTAAGTTCTGAGCTACTTGAGTTTTCGCCTCACTTCGACCAACCATTACCTCGCCCACGTCGCGAGCACACAATCGCCTAAAGTCCTCCGATCGAGTAAAACCGGTTTGGATCGCGACCAGTAACTATCTACCTATGCGGCTGGATTTCATGATCGAAAGAGAGGAGAGGCCTCGCTTCTTTTTACCAAGCTCGCGCGCGAGAAAGAAGGCCACACGGCGATATTCCCCGACGAATTAAAACTACTCGAAACGTGACGCGAATCTTCGATCGACTTTTCCAACATCTCTAGGCGATCGAACCAAAAAACAGTAGAATATAGCTTGTATATTTTCATCCTTATATTCGTGTAAAAAAATCATCATTATCATCTATAAATAAAATTTCATTTAATTAAAAAAGAGAACACAACAAAATTTGGTTACGCAATTAAAAAATTCGAGCCATTTAAAGAGCTAAACTTATACAATTCTGCTTCTCTATTCGATAAGCTGACTCGCGTATCTTTGCGTACATCGCACCCAATGTCCATTTTATATACGCGCGTCGTCTCTCCTTATTCGTAGAAAGCTCGCGTGCTCGACGGAGAATTTTTTATTCAACAGCCGCGGTGTGTCGTCGATGAGGCGCCGATAACAACGAGCTAGAAAATGCAACGCGCTGCTAGCTTGTCATAAGATACGTGAAGTAGAGTGCAAAGGGTTAACGACATTCCTCCTCTCCGTGAGAGAGAGGGAGAGAGAGCGTCGCGCCGCTCTTAACCCCTAACCGACGTAGCACTACTCGGTCATGCACCCCCGGGGCGCTACACGCTATGCAACCCCCGGCGGAAGCGCGGCGGCGACGGTGGCGGGATCGATCGCGCGCGCGTTTCTTCGTCTCTCGGCATAAAAATTAGTATTCCGCTCTCGTCGTGACGGCCAGTGCACGCCGTGAAAACGAGAAAGACGGCGGAAAAGGGAGAGAAAGGAGAGAGGAGAGGAGAGAGAGAGAGAGAGAGAGAGAGAGAGAGAGAGAGAGAGAGAGAGAGAGAGAGAGAGAGAGAGAGAGAGAGAGAGAGAGAGAGAGAGAGAGAGAGAGAGAGAGAGAGAGAGAGAGAGAGAGAGAGAGAGAGAGAGAGAGAGAGAGAGAGAGAGAGAGAGAGAGGAGGTTAAAACCAGGAGGAAGCAGGGGAAAGGGAAGAGAACATTCAACCCCCGTCACGATCCCGCTTGTAACCCATGAACCTACCCAGGTTATATCTATACTCTCACGCCTCCTCTCATCCCGGCTTTCTCGCTTCGCGGACGTTTTACGGAAACTGCACGGCTCGCTGCTCGGGATAACGCTCCTGAATATCGAAAACCGGGCCGGTATACCGAGGGACCGACGACCCCCCTTGCCCAACCCTCTTCTCCGGGGCTACGTGGGTCGCATTCGCGGACTCGGACGCGAATGCCGACCGAATGCCGATTCTCCGTTAAGACGTGATTCGTTTTAATTGCCCGACGTCTGTCTCATACACTTCGCGCCCACGGCCTCCCCATAAATTGCTCCTTTATCGCGGATTCAGCCGATGATTCGATATTTAGGTACCCTTAACACCCTTTAACAAAGATATATCTTTATCACCTTAACTTTGCTACAATCGAAAAACTCTGTCAATCGTCGTAAATATAATTGTTATTCGTTCGCGCGTTCAATCTGTAATCAACTAGATTTAACGTAAAATGTTGTTCGATGTTGTTTTGGAATTTAATATTATATTGAATTGATATTGTAAATGTATATTCTCAAACCAGATATGTATATAAGTACTATTAAAAATATATTAAAAATTGGAAGTAAGAACTGAAAAACGTCAAGCCAAAAAAATAAGAAATAACTCGAAGACAGAAAGCAGGTTGCGATTGCAAAAATTGGAAAAGTAAGGAATATTTAATAGCAAAAATTTAACTGCCTCCTGTGAGGTTTGAACTCACGACCCCTGGTTTACGAGACCAGTGCTCTGCCACTGAGCTAAAGAGGCTGACGTTTTTCATGGTTAGCTGGAGGATGATATGGCGCAGATGCTTATCCCACCCCCCAATTTTATTTATATCGATTCCAAAATATATGATTAACATATCTATCACCTATTTCAATAATACTCTATCTATATCAATCAAAAATAATGTTTAAATTCAATTTAATCGCGCGTCTTACATGTAATTCTCCCCAGACAGCATCATATCCAAAATTGGAGCATAAGACATCTTTAAGAAATCTTTAAGACATCTTTAAGAAGTCTTACGATATGATATCCAAAACCTTATGATATCCACATCTTAAAAATATCTTAAAGATATCTTATGCGCCGATTTTGGAGATGGTGCTCTGGGTCTCCTCTCATCGATACATCGCGTTGTGACTTAAACAGCGTCGCACCTTTTAAAGGGCGATCTAGCGTCTGCTGTACACGACGACGAATCTCGAAGAACCTTCGAAAAGTAAAGTTCGACCCACAAATCCCGCGTGACGCAAAGCAGATGTCAGTTGCCACTTCCCGTTTTGCAGTATACACGCACAATGAGCCCCACGTGCTTTTCGGGGTTCCCTCGGATAAGAGGGACACGTGCAGACTTACTTTGCTTAGGTACGGTTGGCCGTAAAGGACAGATGTCGGGCTGTCTTAAAGATTTCTCTCGAAGGGGCGACCCTTTTCGGGGACCGGCGTGGTTCTTTGAGACGCAATAAAAGGGACCCAACGGAACGCTCTTTCGTAAGACCATTGTATTATTAAGCAGATGTTATCCAATGAATGCGCGCAATGTATAATATGAATCGCGGACAAAGGGCTCGATTTTTCTAGGACGCTTGAAAATTTTTGCGTCTTTACCCTCTATACGTTATTGCTGTTGTTTTAAAGAGATGTATCTTGCCAACCCTTTCCTTAACTAAATACATTCAAATTATCGATAACTATTCAATTCATATTTGTCCTTATAACGCGGTTAATGATAATTGATATGTCATATTTTTGAATAAGCATGTAGTGATCAGATATAGCAACCCTTTCATTAAAGTTCATTGAAGGTCTCATTATTGAGACATCTCTTCGCATAATTGGTATTATATTTTTAGTATTTAAATTAAAAATATAAAATATGCGAGAAAAAAATAAATTTTACAATAATATATTTAATTTCATAAAATTTGTAAAGCATATTTTTTGTATTTGTTAATATTCGTATACTTTAGCGCGCTTAAATTTGTTAAATAATTCAAATAAAATTATATCGATATAAAAGAGAATGTTTTGATCTCCATAAAAATATTTAGTGATTAACTTTCAGTTCAATTAAAATTTGTACTCGAAACTATAACTTTTCAAATGTGTCTCTTTGTTCTCAGCGTAAATCAGATTGCACGAAACAATGATAGATAATCTACTAATTAAAAAATGTCGTCATAAACATTATTTTTAATAGATAAGTCTTTCACATGGACTTATCAGTTTCATGTCGTCATCGTAATTGGTCGACAAGCAATTGATACAGAATACTGAATGCGCTTTGTCTCTCGTGAAACTCTCGAACGTGTTCTGCGCGATATTTTCGTCGCTTGAAAATTCAGAGAATCCAATTAAAAGAGCGGATGCCCCTTTAACCGCAACTGAACATGTATTGTCTCGTCTGTGCACATATTATATATATATATATATATATATATATATATATATCAGCAATATATTATACGTTTGTATTTAAGAATGCATGAGGCTGAAAGATATCATGAGTCACCTTTTCATATAAAAGATAATTGAGAGATACGATCAAAATTAAGAGACGTCGTGTCATGGATAAACAAAAGATGAAGGATCTATTGTAGTATATCTGAAAGCGTGTATTAAAAGAGTCTTTATTTAAATTTCGCTCGATAACGAGATATATATATGTATAGATAAATTTTAGCATACAGACAATAAAAAGTTAAAAACGAAAGCGATTTAAACGCGTCGATCGGCTGCTCGTAAAGAATAAATGAATCGCTAACAAGCCAGTCATCCGCGAAGGTGTAATCTCTTTCATTCTCTTATAGTCTACGTCTCTGATTTCGCCCATTCACCGTAATCGCTCGGCCAAACAAACAAGTGACGTATAATACGATGTCCACGTGGTGTGTCGCAAACGCACCACGATGGATACGATACATATACTATTATACGCGGCCCCCTTCGTTCGCGCGCGCGTCTCTCTCTCGAAAAGAGTTTCCCGTTTGACGAAGCCAACCAGCCAACCTCCGCTCCGTACCCTTGAACCTAACAGACGCTCGCGATGTTGCCGCCTCGTGCAAGTATGCCGCGAGCGGAACGGAGCGGAGCGGAGCAGCATTCGTTCGGTCGTCGGTCGGTCGCCGGCTACGTTCGGTCGCCCTCGGCTGTGCTCGATGCGTGCTTTCTTCGCAAGAATTCCGTGGCCGTGCCGTTCGCTTCTCCCCCCCCTTTGCCCTTCCCCTCCTCGCCGTCCTAGTCGTCGTCGTCGGCGTCGGCTGCGGTCGGCTGGCGCGATGCCGACCGAGCTGACGTCACGCGCGTCAGCGTTACGCGTAGCGTTACGTAAAAAACGTGCGGCTGGTTGGCTGACTGGTTGCTTGTTTGGCTGGCGAACTCTACTGGAGCGTGTCGCCGCCGTAGCGACGCTTACGTTCGCATAAACGGCATTCTATGCATCACGTTAGAGGCTTAAATAAGGCTCGCTCCTTCGCGCGACGACTGTATAACGGAGACAAATCATTTTTATCTCTCCCACACTGTTGTTCTCGTCTTTCCGTTTCGATTCTCGAGTTCTCTACCTTGCGAAGAGGGGTATGTAATGTCAGATGAAAAATATTATTCTACTATCTACTACCTCTCGTATTCGTATCCCGCGCGTTTAAGCGTACGATCCGATTTCCAAGGTTGATTCATTTAGTACGAACGTCGCGCAGCACGCAATGGTATCAGAACGATCGAATGATGGTGATTAGAGCGGTAAATGTAGGATACGGATGCTCGCTTCACGCGGCGTTAGGCTCGATTTCTTTTTAAACCGCCTTTGTTTAGCGTCACGTTTAGCTCTATGTACGAGTCTGTCTCTACTTCTCTCTACTGCGTAGCAGAAAAAAAAAACCGCACACATAATGTAAACGCGATGAGAGTCGGATAGCTATATTTAGAACGCTAATGCGCCACGTGCAAATAGCGCGCGAGCTCTACGATGATAATTCATCCGCGAGGAAGCGCCAGCCTCGAAGACGTTTTTCTTCTCCTTTTTCCCCCCAGAGTTATTTTTTTTTTTTACGTAACGTTGCGCGCGACTCCGTGACGTCAGCTGGTCTCGGTGCTCCTCGGCATCCCGCCAGTCAATTTTATCGGTGGATTCCTCGTGGAGAAAGCATAGACAAACATAACCCACATAGAACGGTCTCTTCTCGAGCGCGGCAGGGTCAACGTACGATGAAACCGGAAATTCGTCGTCTACCTCGAGTCGTCTACCTCGACTAGGAGAGTTCCCATTTTTTTTCTCTTTCCCCTCCTCTCTTTTTCGCTCGCGCGACGATTACGTTAACGCGAACCGTGTTATCCGTCTTATCTGCGCTGTAGAACCGGGGTAACAGGACGACGTGTTCAAAACCGAAGGGGGGACTTTTTATATCGGGTGTATTGTCGGATTATATTCGAGGTTTTTGTATAATAAAGTATTTTTTCATTCTATTGGAAATAGAGAAAAGAAAATACTTGTTCTGGATACCTAGCCCTATATTCGCGTTTTTTTATATGCATTTTTTTATGAATGATTAATTATTTCAATTCTTGTTTTATGTTATAATTTTTATGTTATCTTTCTCACTCACCGAGCACGTGCAATAGCGGAGTTGTAGTATACAGCACATTGATCTGAAAACAAAATATTCAAATTATGTATACATATGTATATATGTACAGGGTATTTTGAAAGTCTGGAAACGGTCGAATATCTCGATGCAGTTTAGAAAAAAATGTTTTTAGATATTTTACATACCTCACAGTTGTTCCGTTGTCGCCCGATGCCTCCCCGGGCCTCCTCCTCCTCTCTTGGTCCATGGTAGCCTCCTCCTCCTCGTAGAACGTAGAAGCTTCGAAACACTTACACCCGCGTTACTTTTTTTTGTTCGCGACGAGCGGCGACGCCCGGATTTTAGATATCACATTTTCGAGGCGTTTCGGTAAAACGCGAGAATCGCGAGAGCTTATTCGCGCGCGAATAAAACCGATGCTCTGTTTTCGCGTCGCCGCTTTTTTCGAGGCCCACTTGTCGGAGGTGGGCCTAACCTCATATCGAACGACGATGATGCGGCGACTACTTCACGACGCACTCAGGAGTCGCCGATATTCCAAGAAATGGACACTTGCACATTTCACTATGTTTTATATTTCACAATTCAACGACGTAGAAATCGGATCGACAACGCCGAAAAACTTGGGAAATTCGCGTCGAAAGCGCAACGGTAATTCGATCCGCCCGTGTACGCATAGTAGTAGACTCGCTCATGAAATGGCGTCGCGTAACGGACTCGCCCGTACGATCGCGATCACGATGTCGGTACACGATTTCGCGACGTGATCGGATTTGTACGATAATTAAGTACGTGAAAACACTAAACTCACACTCGTCGCGGACCGGCGATGAATGCGCAAACGTTGATCGCGAACCGAAAATGCACTTATAGCAACAGACAGGTTTGTGCCAGTTACGGGACGCGCAGCACGCCAAGGTCGCAAAGCCGTAATGGCGGTGGTCGCGGCGTACGTGCGAGCTCGGAGCTCGGCTCCGCTCGGCTCCGCTCGGCTCGACTCGACTCGACTCGGCTCGGCTCGGCTCGGCGATCCGGGCAACTGGCAGTGCAGTTAATCGCAGATAGGTCATAAAATATTATTTACAACATATTACTATTTTACATTTTATAATCTATTATTTTAAAATATAATTAACAAATTAATCCCTTATTAATATTTTTTGTCAGAAATCAGCTGATTAAAGCGTTAATTTGTTAATTAATTTTTAATATATGAATATGTTATAGAAATTAAAATAATAATATGTTTTAAATAATATGTCATGATTCTTTAAACTCGATTAATATTTTTGACAGTTATCAGCTGATTTCTGTCAAATAATATTGATTGATCAAGAATAAGATATAACAAATTATTCACAACATATTACTATTTTAATTTTTTATCATTTTATTTTGATTATAAAATTTAATCAGCAAATTAACGCTTTAATCAGCTAATTTCTTGTGAAAAAATATTAATCGAATTTAAACAAACTTTATATCATTTTTTTTTTTTTATATAAAACCGAAGAATGGCGCGCGCTTGTGTTGTTTTAGTAATTGAAAAAAATGAATTTAAATGTCACACACGGATATAAGTAAAGTGTACTAACGGGTAAACTGGGGCAAATTGTTTAAACCGGTTCTGAGGATGCTAAATATAAAGCGAGAAATTATTTTTTTTCACAAGCTATTAAAAACAAAAGCGTAATTTAAAGATGTTTCTTGAATTTATTCTAAAGTTATAAATAAATCTACTTGCTCGGGCAAATCTATGCCATCGAGATCTCTTCCTATAACTTTCCTAGTAATTTCTCTGTATCTGTAAAATCTATTAATATATAGAGTCGATAAAAGTCCGTATAGAGTTTCGTAGCTTTAAAAATTCGATTTACATGTCACATAAGAGAGAGGGAAAGAGAGACCATTTAAAATTTTTAATTGCGTTCGACGAAGATTAAATGACCGACAACTCGCGCAGCGACGTTCCTTTCGTCATAAACGTGTCATAATACTATATATATATGCGATAGCGTGTGATTTATGTTCGCGCTGCGAAACCGCAGAAATCCAAGAAAAGCTATTTACACAAAGGAATACTGACTGACAAGAGATGCGAAGAGTCTCTCGGAGAGTCCTTCCTCCGAGAGAGGCTCCGCGTGCATCCTTTATTCTCCCGGAGTACGGCTTCTTCATCCTCCGCATCTCCCGTTCGCACGCTCGTGTGCCATTTACGAGGCAAACCGGTTTACGCTTTTTGCGAGCCTCGACTTCGCGAAGAATGTTGATTTTTGCGATATATACCGCTTGGGAACCTAACCTACATCATTATCCGCGGATGAGCTGACTGTACTTGAAAACTCTCTCTCGCGCAAGTTATACGAAAACTGTCTCTTTAGCGCTGACGCGGGATTACATTGGAATAATCGAGAGAAGAGAGATTGCGCTTCGAAAATCATCCCGACGTCTACTTTAAATGGGGCATTGTCAGCGGATTTTATTATTATTATGTCGTTTGCGATTTTCAAGCAGCGAATCTTGAATTATGTATCTATTACGCCGAAAATAGAATTAACGAGCACCAAAGTAATATATTTTGTGAATATATTTTTTTTCAGATTATACAAAAAACTTTTAATTTCACAGAATAAATTTCTATAAAATGTTTTATCTCTTAATCTTTATCCAAATACTTTCCACTTTCATTAATGTAAATTAAATTTATTTTGTTATCTACAATGTTTTCAATAAATAGATTAATCAATAAATAAATCAATAAATAGACGAGCAGTCCATAAATAGAAATAAGATTTATTGTTAGAGGCAGAGAGCAAAAGAATTGACTGCGTTGGTCCCGATTGATTTAAGAAGGGTGTCGTAAGAGAAGCCTCGTATTGACTATCGATTTAGTTTAGAATTACTAAGTCAGAGAAAGAGAGTCTCCTTCTCTCTCTTTCTCTCTCCTCCAAAAAGACAATTCAATTTAAGCTCCCGAGGAGCTGTTTGATTTTTTCCTCCTTTTTTGCCGGATGGGCGAGAATCCCACGGGACGTGGCGCACCTGACGTGTTTAGTTTTCGTGAAGGTGCCCTGGCCGGGCCTTTAACAGTGGCGTCACGAGCGAAAAATGATAATGAGGCGCACAGTGCTGTAGGTTAGTGAGAACAATAGCCAGTTTACGCTTAATGAGTCGGCACGCATGCGGCTCGCGTGCTCGTGTAGTAAAAATATTTTCGGGCGCCAAGCCGTGCCTCGAATGACGAGCGAAGGAATTGCCGAATTCGTCCTCGACCGTGGAGGACAAAGTCTCCCTCTTCTCTCCCTCTCCCTCGACACGAAATTTCAATTCTATCATCGTGTGCCCGCCTCGTCTCTCTCATTTCTCGCACGTGTTGTCGCTTTACAACAATTCTATACCGTGTTTACCGGATTCGCGAACGTTATATGTTACATATAAATAACCGCGATATTTTTACTCGCACGCGTAATTCCGTTACGTTAAAGAATGTGCGTCCACACACGTCGGGTGATATTTATATCGAGAAGGGATCTAATACGATATATATATATATATATATCTTATCTTGAGAGATACAGTTCTGTCGAGAGAGTCCACGCAGACGTGGAAAGTGTCTTGGGCTAATCGTCGCGGATAAAGGACGGAGAGATTATTTTTGCGAGGAATTTTATCGAGGATTCTGCATATGATTGCGATTATTCGCGAGCTGTCGGGGAAGATCTTGTCGGAGGAGATCGCAGTAAACGGTACGCGGTGTGCATCTCTCCTCCGCGCGGGATATCATCGACGGCGAGTCACGAACGAGTTGCGCGCGATCGGGAACCGGTTCGTCGAAACTTTCGAAAATTCCAGAATGATGTAGCCGAGCTTCTCTCGCGGCGGGTGTCCGCAAGAGCGAACGAAGACGCATCGCTTCTCTTTTCTCTCCTTCGTTATTTACAGTTACTTACGTAACGAAGCGCGAGCCTCTCTTTCTGTCTTTCTTTCTCTCTCCTTGTCTCTCTTGAATGATCGCTCGAGACACGGCGACTCGATGATCACACGCCTGATTCGTGCATATCGAATGCGCGTGTATAAAAATAAAAATAGCGTAATCGGGCTTCGCGTGCGTTGCACACGCGCAACCGGAAGTTGTTCACTTACCTTCGCTTCGCGTGGAATCGTGTATATCTTGAGAGTCGCCGCTCTCTACCTGAGTGAGACACTGACAAGAAATCACTAGCGCGCGTTACTATTCGCGCCGCATCGGGCAAAAACCGGAGCTTATTATAAGTTGCGTCGAGAAAATAGTCGCGCACCTAACTCACGGCTAATGCGAGCGAACAGCCCCGATATTCGACGAAAAAGGGTACGCTCGCGTATAATTAATGCCGCGATAAAAAACCCCTGAATGTATTGAATAAAACTAGTCGATTGAATTATTGAAAGATCGCGAAAGGATATTCATCGCATACATATATAAAGGATATTTTCAGAGACGTAATTGTTTCTAAAAGGAAAACAAAGTTTCATTGCTCAACAAGTTCCGCAATCATCTTGTCACTTCTCTCGTGATGTATTACAAAGTATAATCGTTTGAATCTTTAATAAACCACATAAAGCGTGACCGCGTCGTCGACACAAAAATCCAGAATAATAATCCATTTCCGCGAAACTTTCGCGAGTTTTCACGCAAGTGTGCACGTATATAAAAAGTGGCATATAAAATTCTCACACACTGGTGTACTCACGTGCATCGCGTTGACTGATCGACGACAATCAAACTTGGTAATTCGGGCAGAACGTCTGGATCTTGTAGGTCCTTTGCGATAACTTGGCTGCAGCTTTCTAAAAATTATTAAAATTAATTAATAGAGATAAATTTTTAATATTTTTGATAAACTTCATTAATGAGATCGTATCTTATTTTATTTTATATCATTATTGTTATTTTATATCATTATTTAACTCTTGTTACATTTTACAATTTTTTATATACTTTACTACTTTTGAAAAAAACAACTCGAAAATATTTGTTTAAAAACAGTACTATATATTATAGCGTAATTATTCGTCTTAACATTCTAATATGCGCTATTGATCGCTAAAAGAAATTATATTAATTATTTTTTTACCTTGAACGGAACTCTTCTCCGTTTCATCTTCGGTAATGCGTTGTTCGCGTTCAAGTCCGTTCGCTAATTGCTCGGACATTCTCCAGTCGTGTATTTCTTTCCATAAAATGTAAATCGCATCATTGTTATCCGCGCTGGCGACGCTCGTCTCGTTGTACAAGCGACCCTTGTGTCTCGCATCGTCGCGCACCTTCTTACTCTCCTTTCGCGAAAGAAGCGGCTGCTCGCGGGAACCTCGCGGTTTCGTTGCGCAGCTTTTTATGGGCGTTCTGTCCTTCGAAGATCGTGTCTTTTGCGACGATGCTCCAGCTCCAGCGGATGCGGATCTTTTTCTATCGACTACGAGATTCGCTCGCCGCTCGGAAGAAACATTTCTCGAGAACATGTTGACGGCAGCGGTTCTCCAATGATTTAATTACCTGGAATAACATAATATGAATTAGTTACAATAATACAAAATACAATAGTAACGATGATAAAACGATAAATTGTACATAATCAGTTTAATTGACGCAATAATAAATGAAATGTGTTTCGAATTAAATCGTAATTAAATCGATATTTCATTCACATGCGCTTATGTCGAAAGAAATACATATCGAATTTAAATTAGCAAAATTCCTACAACTTACAATTATGTCAATAATATAACGCAACAAAGGGGTTATGAATTTATTTACAATAGCACGAATAAAAGTAAACTAATTGCACAACTTCTCACAAACTCTCGTCACGAAATTCCGAAAAAAAAATAAAATTATCTCTTCTTTCAACTATTGAAAAGAATTTGTTTTTGTAACTTGCGTGAAGCGAATAAACCGGCGATTTAACGTGTACGCGTTCCAAGATTTGACAGACGTGTGTGACTCGTACAGCGCGTTTCAAAGTCCGTTGGTTTCGGCGTAAAAACCCTGTCGGCTGTCAGCTGTCCTAAGTTCGCGCTACCGTAACGTAGACAAAACGTTACCCGACATACTCGTGCGGAACGCGAAACTCAACGGAGAACCGGGCGACAAAACGCTCCCCCGATACCCGACTATCCGCCATCGGCGTGAAAGTGTCACGTTTGAAATAAAAATTATTATTAACGCGAGTTACACGCGAGTCCACAAAAGATGGAGCCAATTATTTTTCAAAAAAATATCGCCTCGTCCTGTAAAAGAAACACGTAGCGTCTCTTGCACAAAATGCACACGCACACACACATATTCATGCATACACGCACAGCCTTTCATTCTTTATTCGTATATTTATTATATATTTGGCGTAAAACGTTACCTCGTATCTCTGTAAGGTGGTACGATAATGATACATTATTCATCGCGTTTCGAAGACAAAGGCACAAAATGGACGACGCTTCGATCGGCCGCGTCGATATGAAACATCTGCCCTTTATTTCCTGCTACCGGACCCGCGTTTCCTTCCTCAAACGCGGCGATCGAACAACGAGCGAATAATCGATGCCGTTTTATTCCAATACTTTGATCACGTTTCGTTTAACTCTCGCCCTAAAAAAATGTCTCTTTGAACTCACTTTTGCAATTACTGCATAACTGCAGCGGTTAAGAAATTCACGCGCTAAATTCATCTGCCTTTACCTTTGCATATCTTACCTTTATCTCTTTGAATAGAGATAAACTGGATGACGAAGCGACAGTTATTCTTTTCGAGCGTGTACGACTTTCGAAATATCAACTCTGCGTGAAATTAATAAGGAATTATTAATTAAAACGTCGAGCGATTTGCTGCTTGACGACTTTTTGCCTCCGCGGCAATTTGGAAATTAACGTACAAATTAATAATCAAGCTGCCAACTATCGAGATCGATACAAATCTTCCGCAGCATTTTCAAAGATGCCAACAGAAGGCAAATAAATACGAAAGAAAATTGATATATGTTTCATTTGTCGCGCAAGCTTTGTCCAACGTTCTGATTGGCTGCTGCCGCGAAACCTAGGCAGTCCCTATGCGATAGCCAATCAGATACGTCCAACGAGTTCGCAATCATTCTACTACACTTGTATACATATATCTCTCGCACGTGCTTCTTCTTAACCTCGAAAGCACCCGTCAGAGCTCGATGAGATATACATATATGTATATGTTAGCGAAATTACAATAAGAAAATCATCAATAAAGATATTTTGCAGACATAATTGAACTTTCATAATGGCGATGCAAGTCCCGACTGATGTGGATGCTGATCAAATACAATCTGTACGTATTTCTACACTTGTGTGTATACATATATATTTTTTTATCATATTTTGTTACTTTAACAATATGTAAGCTGCACTCATATATATCTTAAATATAACAATAATAATAATTTATTTAGACACACATAATATATAAATATATTATCTGTTTCAGTTCCGTGACTTTCTGACTTCATATAATAAACTCTCAGAAATTTGCTTTGTCGATTGTATAACCGACTTTACGACGCGAGACATTAGAGCCAAAGAGGAAAAGTGCGCTCTTAATTGTATGGAAAAGTACTTGAAAATGAACCAGAGAGTGTCTCAACGTTTCCAAGAATTTCAAATGACTGCTAATGAAAATGCTATGGCGGCTGTTAAAAGACAAAGTCAGACTGATTAAGTTTAGTAATGAAATTGTAAATAAATGAACTTTATAATGATCTAACATAATCTTACAATATCTTATTATGAAATAAGATTGCAAGAAATTTGCCAATTCTTCTGGATATTGTTAATTCAAGCGAGTATATCTCTATACATTAATTTATCCAATACCTGATAGATACTTTAAAGTCTTTTATTATCTTGTAAAATAAAAAAATGATAATATGTATACTCTCTGTATTTTATAGTTATAGAGGAAAAGTTGAATAGTGTTGTGTATATTGTAAACATAAGATGATAGTAAAATTAGTGTACATATTAAATAAGTAAACTTGTTTTATTTGTCATTGTAATATGAAAGCAGTACTAACTACTAACTTTAAAGCTTTAGTTACTTTTATAAATATAATTTTTTCCAGACCATAACATATAAATATCACAGTTTTAACACATAGTATTAATTATATCATATATAGTTTAAATAAAGTAATAAATTTATTAACATTTTTAAAGCAAGGCTAATTTTTTGTTATAAAATATTATTTATATTTAAATTCTTATAGAGTTTCTTTACATTATACAATTATTAACATTTCTAATTCTTACAAGAATGGAAGTGATATATATGTATATGTGATTGTATGTTTGTATGTACATATACACTTTATTGAGATAAAACAGTATAACAATAAATATACATATATATGTTACAATTTTTTTTGTAAAAGCAGACTATAAAAAAGTTTAATTTTTTTAGTTTAAACTATCTTTAGATTAAAAAAAAAAAATTAAGAGCTGCGACATTAAATATATATACATACACAATACATACACAGATATATATTTAACTGGATTTGGAGTGACCATACTCAGGAAACTTTGACTGTCCTTGTTGTATCTCAATATCCATATTTTCGCTGTCCCATTTAATCGAAGAAAATGTTTGTAAATCTGCTAATATATTTTGCCCTTGCTGTATAATCTCTAGATTAAAATTCGTGCTGGAAGTTTGTGGCTCTTCAGTTTGCATCGTAGAATCCGAATTCGGTGAATTTGGAGGTGTCTTTCTTAATCTCTTATAGTCTGACAGTCTGTTCAATGACACTTGATCCACGCATACAGCCTGTGTGGTGTGTCGCGTTTTGTATAATATTGGACAGCCTAGATCACCTTTCAAGCTTAAACTATATATGTTGGCGAGTCGACGTAGCTTTTCTCGTTCCGGTTGTCGCATAGGATGTAGTTTTAACTCGCTTTGAGTAGGATCTTGTAGGAATCGCGAGACCTTCTCGTTGGCAGACGTTATGATAGAATAACCCGGTTTGTTGTCGACGTGACGTCGCCCAGCGCGGATCTCCCTACCGCTGAGACCTTCGCGAATACGTTGTATTCTTTGTCTATAATTTTTCTTGGCTTCGGCTACCGAGTGCTCACCATGCAGTATCATTTGAAAAGTCGCATCTGTCGTGGTTTTATCGTCACTGGTGCTTTCCCCATCGTCTCGCCAACTCGACTCTCCGATCCAATCCGATTGTTCATCGTCTCCTGTGAAAAAAATAGGTATTTAATTTGTAATATATTTTTGATATTCCAATACTTCAATGAATACTCCAGTTTTTAAGTCGCTTAGACAGCCTACCTTCTCTATCTTCATCGTTAGTAATGAGACCTGCTTCTGAATCGCTAGACGAGATGCTTGAACTAGATATACGCGAATGGTCTACGGTGTCTTCGCCTTGCATTTTACCATGATTTTTCGGCTTTGCGCTTTTGGTTGGTTTAGATATTCTCATCTCGCAATCTATGGAACGTTCTCTACACGACCTCTTACGTTTGCCGCACCTGAAATAACATCATACAAATAATTTGTCGCCTTTTATCGTATATATAGAGTAAATAATTATACATTATTTTCTTACCATATAGCGCTGTATCTATTTTTACAATCACTTCGAAAAATACGTTTTTTCCCACCAAATGTTGAAGTTGACATAATTGCCACTGCTTGAGAAGTGGATGCATTAGAATCAGAATCAATGGCCATTTTTTTAAATTTTCTCTTGCGCCTCGTATTTGCTCTTGGTACAAAATTTTCATTTACTGAGTCACTCTCGATATTACTGGCATTATTTAAGTTTGAGAAATGCGCGAAACGTTTGGTCTGATTTGTATCATCACTGTCAGATTGGTATTTCGAAACATTGGCAGTTTTTGGAATGCGAATTTCACAAATAGAAGACGAACTGTCATCTGAATGTCTGTTCATACTTAAAGCCGCTGCAAAGTATTATTATATTTTTGTATATACAAAAAAAGTAATAATACTTTGTATATAAGATATATTTAAAATATATTTATGAATTATCCATTATTTGATAATGCATTGCTTTAATGCATTACTTTAATTCTTAAAGATCACATGTGATTACATAAAATTGGTTTCTTTACGTTGTGAAAATTAGTTTATATAAAGATAATCTTTTCTCTATAATAATTCACGTTATGCCTTACAGAAAATTATTAATGTTGCGTAAGTGTAATTAGAATGCAGTGGTTGTATTATTTTCATATTTGTTAACATCTGATTGATACTTTTTGCGAAAAAATCATTTTCTAATATCGTGTTGAATATGTTACTCCCTTACACTTACGAATATTCCCCGTAGAACGAGCTCTTCTCCTGATGCCCCATCTACGTCTGAGATTAGCACTGCTGCTGCTTTCCTCAAGTGCCAAAGTCAAATCGTGCACAAGGGCCTCCATTTTTACTCTTAAATCCGCCGGTACAGCTTTGAAAACACGCTCCATTTGAAGGATGCGTTTTTTGCTGCAAAATAAATTGTTATTGATTAATTATCCAATTTGATGTGTATTAATATACGACAGAGTTACTAATTTTCTTCCTATTTTAATAATCTTATTTATTAATATAATAGTCTCAATATTTAATTATCTTAATTACATCTACTTTTAATACACAATGTACATTTTACAAGATAATACATTTTAACATTAACATTTTACAAGGTTGTAATATTGATTAAACTTTGTACAAGAGAAACTATTTTTGAACATTATTCACATTTTTGTATCAAAGCTTCTACATCGATTTCCGCCAGACAAGAGCTGCGATTAATTCACGATCCATTTTTACAGAGATAACGCCCCGATAGCAGATCGTTGATCTCCGAGAAAAGGCACACATAGGACAAGCGAAAAGAAGTCTATCGGAGGATCTACATATATGATACGTGTCGTCGAACGTTGAGGAGGGGGTCAAAACAAATTGCAATTGCGTCGGCTTTTAACTTTCGTATAACGACAATACGTAACATCCTGCTGCTCACCTCTTATAAGTAATGTCCATGAGAGCCTCGCCTCAAAAATGTCTCATTGTTAAACTCGGTCCCTATTGTCGACCGACAATGAAAAGAACAAACGATTGCGCAGCGTCTCGAACGTCAGATCTGTCAAGATTATCAATTGTCAAACTATCTTCACCGTATGCTCAATCGCATACCGTAGCGAATCGCATCTACAAAAGTATATATATACATATATATATTATATATATATATGTGTACAAACGGTATATATTTATTCGCATCGGCATTTCATAAGGATCTGCCCTGAAGAATTCCGAAAAATATATATCGCAGTTATCTTTTGCGTCAACGGAGAAGAGAAGACAAGTTTTGATCTTATCATTACGTGTAAAAATGTGCATAAGAAAATAGCATATATATACCTCAATTTCAATTTTTATTACGAGGGAGGGGGACGCTATTTCCAGGAGATCTCCTATTCAGTGTTGCCAATTTCAGGTCGCACACAACCATAGAATATATAATATATTAATATATTTAGATCGCGTGTCGATATGCGCGGCGCGTTCGACATTTAACCTTCAAGTGGCGCTCGCTCGGAATTCGATGCGCGGAGTGGGGGAGGAGGTGGTGGAGAGTGAGGGGGAGAGTGGTGGGGGCGGGTTAGTGGGGGGACGGGGGATGCGCGCGCGGCGCACCAGCCCCCACTCCGCGCACCGAATTCCGACGGCGTGACGCAGACGCAGCGCCACTTGAAGGTTAAAAGTCGAACGCGCCGCACACATTGACACGCGCTCTAATATTATATATTATATATTCTATGGTTGCGCGATCTGAAATTGGCAACATTGCTCCTATTGGGTATCGAACGCATTCCAAATAAAGTCGAAAGGGGGAGACGTTCTTGCGCGCGCGGCTTAAGGTCCTCGGCTCGGCGGTGGCGCTCGGAACGCGCACATCTCCGCGGCCATTTCCGGTACTCCGTCGCGCGGACAGACGCTCCGGGAGTGTGCTCTGTGCTCCGTTTCCTCTGAGTCGGCGATTTTTTCCTCTCCTCGAATTCGCGCGTGCCACGTTCGGACGGTGTCGTCGTCGCGTATAAAGATGCGGGCATAGGCCTGGACGTGATGCTGATGCACGAGCGGGTTTGCGGACGTGTCGCGCGACGAGGCCAGCGACGAGCGCGGAGTAGTGTAAATAGCGCGTAGTGGTCGTCTGCGCACGTCCGGTGCGCATCCGCGGGCCAGATGAGCGCGGGATCTCGGCAGGCAGAGACGCGTGGGGACTAGATACTAGAGTGTGCGGGAGGGAAGGAGAGAGGGAGAAAGAGAGACGGATCACCACTGCTTGTGGTGCTTTGTGATAGTCAGCGATCTATCTTGACTCTCTAGTGAACGACGTGTGAACGGAAATTGTGACGAGGACGCGATATTGTGTTGATTAGCGCGACGAAAGAGGCGGCGTTTACGAGACGTGGAACATCGCCGCTTCGTTTCGACGACCGAGCCGCCGTGATGGACGGCGCGAACGTGAATGGCGGGAACGCCGAAGAATCGCGCGAGGATTCTAACCTCGAAAGCGGCGGCGACGGTGTCGGTGTTACTGCCGGACTGTTGGAGGACTCGCTGAGAAACAAGACGGCTGCCGGGAACGCGGACGCGCAAGAGGTTAACGGCGATCTCAAGGGCTCGCCCAAGAAGCACGACGCGCCCTTCCCCCGCAGGAAGATGAGGAAGTTCAAGGCCAACTCCACCGTCGAGACCGACGCGACAGAGTCGCTCATGACGAGGGGACGCAAGCGTAAGTTCTCGGAGCTCGAGGACAGTTCCGAGGACTCGGAGTTCAACGGCTTCGATTCCAAGGGTCTCGAGTTGCAGCCGGGTAGTCACGTTCTGAAGAAGCTCATTGGTAGTATTCGTTGTTATTTTGAAATGGAGGCGAAGAGAGAGAGAGAGAGAGAGAGAGAGAGAGAGAGAGAGAGAGAGAGAGAGAGAGAGAGAGAGATATATGTTGTTTGTTTTCTATTCCTGCACTGGCTGAACTGTGCACACTGGTACAGTGAGTTAGAGTGAGACAAAATATGGAAATAGAAAATAGAAAACAAACCTATAATTATGTGTTGTCCTTTTTTTTAAATATTTTTATTTTTATTATTTTTTAATTTTGTACAATTCTTTTTTTCTCGAATTTATTGTGGAAAAATTCATGCATGAAATTTTTATTGAGATTTATCTGAAAGTTTCTTTGTTTTACACACACATTTAATATCTTTTGTTATACATATATTTGAAATTTTTGATAAATCATATAAAGATTATATAAGAAATATCAAACAATAACTTGAAATGACAGAAGATGTAATATATTGTTACATTTTAAAATAAAATGTAGCAATTATTTATCTTTATATTATTAATGTGTCAAATGCAAAAAGCTTACATAGTTATACGAGTAATTTCTCTCATATGATAATTGTTTTTAATACTTTGGAAGTAATTGTTAATCTAATAAAAAATATATAACTGTATAACACAATATTAGCAAAAAAACTAAAAGAAAAATAGAATAAATTTAATAAATTATTGTTTTATTATATTTTTCTTTATTATGATAGAAATGGATTATTTAATCTTGTATAGAAAAGATACAAAAGTTTTATATGTATTATTATGATATTTATATTATTCTTGTCAAAATAATTTTGATTTCTATAAACCAAAAATGTCAAACTTGTAAAGTTTTAATGTATTTTATCGCAGCTGAAGCTGAAAAGGCAGAAGCCCAACTTGTAAAACGTGTGAGATATTCAAGAAGGAGCTATGACATTAGAAGTAAAAGGGAGGAGGATCAAGATTCTGACGATTTGAGAACCTATATTTATGAGACAGATAGTTTGGAGCATATGAATATAGGAAAGATTAAAAAGGAGAAGGAATCTGACAAATCAGAAACAGATTCCATTGACATACCAAATAGTATAGATTCTGAAGTGGAGCCGAACAAAATTGAAATAACTTCCATTAGATCAGCGAATTCGTCATCGGCTGCAAGTAGTCCATCTGCAGTATCGTTAAAATCAAAAAGCAGTCGCGTTTCTCGTGGCGCGTCCCCCAGTCCAGGGGGAAGGCAAAAGGCTCCTATTGATATGTCAAGTCCATTATATAAAGAGCCATTTAAATATGGATGGAAGCGAGAGCTAGTATTTAGAGCGAGTAATGACTCCTCCTTCAAAAGAATGGCAGACATATATTATTATACACCAAAGGGCAAGAAAGTCAGGAGTTTTAGAGAGGTTGCAGAATCTCGTAAGTATATAGTGTGATATAAGACAATATATAACTTTAATTAATTATATGAATATATTAGAATATATTACATACAGAATTGATTTTTATCTTACAGTTAGTTCAAAGGAGTTGACCATTGACAACTTTACATTTTTCAAAGAACCTATTGGACTCAATGATCCTGAAAAGGAGATTGTTCGACATGCTAAAAGAATAGGAGTATGTTTTTAGAGTTTTTTACATTTTAGTTTATATAAAATTATAAAAACGTTATATATACATATATATATATAAAAATATTGTTCTATTTAAATAATATATTAATTTGATCTACTATTAAGAGTTTTCCTAAAGCTTTATATTTATTGATGTTGCAGAGCTCAGGAGGATCCATAGGGAGAAAATCTATTAGTAATAAGAAAGCTACACCAATGAAAAAGCCGGTACAAGAACCTCCTGCAAAAAAAACAGTACAGGAACCTGCAACAAGAAAGTCAGTACAGGAAGTTGCAACAAGGAAATCAGTACAGGAATCTTCTGCCCCTGTTCCTGCACCTGTACTTGCAGAGGTTTCAAAACCCGCTCCTGCACCTGTCCCAGTGTCTACAAAAGCAACCCCCAAAGCGACAAAAGCTTCAGCCTCTCCAGCGTATAAAACAAAAGCAGCTGCAAAGAAAACTCCCCAGATAAGTACGTTTTTATACTTTATACGTATATTATATTTATTATATATGTATTATACATTTATTGTTATATATTTATATTTGTTCTATATAAATATTCTATATATATTTGTTCTATATAGAGTTGTACTGTTTCTTTTATATTTAATAGTATATCAATATATACCATAATTTAAATTATATATCACAATTTAACAATTTAGAAATATAAGATTATAATTACACATTAATATATTTCACATTATAATCACATTAATATTATAACAATATGACAAATTACAATTTGGAAATGTAAGGATTTCTATGCTTTCAATTCTGTTATTTTGTATTTCTTTCTTATATATGTATATATTTTTAAATGTGTGAAATTATATAAAAGAAAATGTTTCTTTTTTCGCACAAATTATAAAGTCACAATTTTCATGAATTAATCTTGAAATCTGCATAACAGAAATGAAACCATCAGTTGAAGAGAGTGAAATGCTTCCACCTCAGCGAAGTACTGCAAATACAAGACGGAGTCAGCAAGCTGAAAAAGTTACTTCTATCAAAACTAAAAGATTGTTAACGTAAGTATTTTAATTATTTTACTTTCATTATTAGCATGTAATGCATTGTGTTTGATACTATCTTGAATACAAGTTCAAACATAAAGATAATACATAAAAAAAAACAACGATTTTTGTGAAATATTTTTATATATGTGTATTTACGTTATATACACATATATTTACACACACATACACACAGACAGAAAGCATAAGAAACTTTTTCAATATTTAAAACACTGATGCTTATTAATATCAAATACAAAAGAATATTTTGATACATGAAATATTATATATATAGCATGCTAATACTAAAATCTTTATTGTTAAACAACACATTGACAATTAAAAATTTAAAGTTTATAATCTCAATTTAATTATCAATAGTTGAATATATACATATATAATATTTTCATAGTACAGTATGTAGTATTTTGTATGTGAATTGTTCATTTCATTTTGTGTGTGCTTGAAAGAGAAAATATAGAAAAATCTTAAAGTTACGGTACCACATAGTTTAATTTGTTTGCTCTTTATTAAAGTTCTGCATTTCGTGTTTTGTGTGAAAGTAGAAAATAAAATACATTAATTTTGAATTTTGTATTTTATATAAAGCACAAAGTTTGTGCATATACATAAATTTTATTGCATATGAAAACATACATGAATTATACGAATAATTATGGAATATAATTAATATGCATGCGATATATATAATATGTATGTATCAAAGTTATTGCCTTTAGATAGGAAAGAAGCTTATTCTGCCTACAATTTTCATAACTATTTTTCCTTTTGACCCCTTTCATGTATCCTTAATATGGGAATCTTGTGTTTTTTCCTGAATCCCTTTCCCTTCTTCAACGCACATCTTACAGGCCCAAAGTTCAAGAGCCATGCAGCATAAGATGTTCAACAAGTATGGGATTAATACCGAGCTTACAATGTCGAGTCTGTCTCTGTTTATATCATCCTGAATGTGTCGATGGCATGGAATTTGCAGGCAGTGATGAATATGTCTGCAAGGTAGGTGTAGTACGCTAGAATTTGAGACTTTTTGAGATATGTATTTTTAATTAATATATAAAGTTATTATACAGCATTGTGCTCAAGATCTGTGTACTAAAATGGAAAAATGAACAAAGAGTTGGAATTAAAATTATTCATTTATACATTCACATATTTGTCTGTACAAAATTCTTGTTTCTGTAGAAAAATTTAATTAATTTTGAATCGCTGCAGGCATTTAGATTTCTTGTGTTACAAAATTAAAGATATGAGCAATACGTCAAAGATTTTTAGAGTCACAAATATAGGGATTCAATTGACTTTTATACATTTATAATTATTTTTTCAATGATTTATTTCAAGAATTATTTTGAAGTTTTAAATGTATAAAATTATTATACATAAAGATTTAAAATCTGATAATTTTTATAATACATAGGAATAAATCTGTTGTAGAATTGTCAGCCGGATACTAAAGAATCTCATACGCCGAACAATCCATCTTTGACACCACCTCCATTGATCCCAATTAGTATGTTAGGTGCACAAAATGCGAAATCGAAACATCAGACTAATTCGTCTCCTCCGAAATTGCAAAGAATTCCGAAATCTGACAGTGCGGACGCGCAAACGAGAAATTCTTCGAAAATTACCAAAGTACCGTCCGCGAATTCGTCGCTATTAAACGTGGACAAAAAGGAAGGCACTTGGTTCCCTCAAACGGAAAATGAATTCTTGCAAAGTCACGACGGCACCATGCCGAAACCGGCTCAAAATATCGCTTTAATGGGTGGCAAAAGATACATTGTAGTACCAAAAAATAATGCAATGGCAGTTCAACCAGCTATAACAGTGAGACCGGACAAGATTGGCGATAAACCGCCAATGTTTCAAGATGGTTCACTTATTGATATTTCGAATACTGTGGACAATTCTGTGACAAAATTACGTGCACCTCTATCCAAACACTTGAATACCGATTTATCGGAAAAAATAAATGTTACATCTGATAAAGAAATTTCAAAAGATGTGGCACATTTGACGGAACTTACATCTTCAGCTATCACTGAAGAGATAACTGAGGCATTAGATAATAAAAATAATAAGGATAGTACAGATATTCCTAAAAGAGATAAGTCGATTGAGAAAATATTAGAAAATAAATCTTTCACTGCCGACACAGATTATGTGTCTGAAAAGAAAAAAACAGATGCAGGTCGTAAATTGTCTGAAAATAAATTTGCATGTACACCAGTACATAAAACAGATACTGCAAACGCTCTTGAAGCAAATGCCGAAATAATTAAAGCAGTTCGTCAACAATCGTTATCAAGTAAAGTGGGTACAGTAACAAAAATTAAAAGTAGCAAGTAAGTGTACATTTTTGAAACACGTATAGTCATTCTTATATTTTTATTTCTTATTTAAGATGCTTTTTCCAAGTAATTTAAGTTAAGGCAACTCTCTGTTGAGGTTTTGGCAGTTGCTTTGTACATATTGTATTTACAAAGTTTATAAATACCCTTTCTATAATATGATAATCCACACATGCTTCTCTAACTTGATAAAAAAAATTGTAAAAAGCGTTCTTATATTCTCTTTTATTTTTAGCTTAATTCTATATTAGATTTTACGTTATACAACACATTTCATTATAAATTTTATAAATATGCAAAGATTATAAAAAATTGTAAATGCAATATATACTGATGTGTTTATTATATTTGGAAATATGAAAATCTCGAATGTTAAAAATGAATTTGATTTTATCTTATGATCGAAGCACACTGCCTTAGCTTCTTAGAAATGCGGCCAAATTTTCAACAAATATGAAAAATAAATAAGATGTGCACCTATATTGATTCTCATGATATTTTTTGTAATTGTAGTATCAAGGTAAATTAATTCCTACAATCGCATTATTCGCGCGTGATTTACTTGGTATTAAAATGCACATTTATGTATAAATGTTTACATTCATGCTGCAATTACAAATAAAGCTATTGATAAGTGCTTCAATGAAAAAAATCTAATTCATTTTTACTTTTTATATTTGCAGATATAAAGACATGCGAGCTGAAAATACAAAAACTTAGTGCGTTTTCCCATAAATTCTCACAATCCTTTTCAACCTCCAATCCTATATCCACTTTTATATTTGTTTCTTTATTTTAATTTTATACCTTATTACTTTGTTGATAGGAATGTAAATATTCGATGAGGGATTATTTTTCCAGAGACTTTTTAAGGATAATATAAAATTGTACTATATAACAGACATGTAATTTTTCTAATCGCCTTTAAAAGTCTCTTTAAAAATAAACTTTTGTCGTAATAATACAGATAAATAAGTTTTACTTTTGTATTAAATAGGCTGTCAAACACCTGTTTTTAAATTGTGTGTTTTCTTCTTTCGATGATTTCAGGAGGAAGCAAAACCAGCAGGAGTTGGAACAGCAGCATAACTTCATGAGTTCAGTTTGCGCCGGCTATCACGCTTTGCTGCGTATTTTCCAATATCTTAAGGTACAAGAACTGTTGCGGGCCGGGCGAGTTTGCAAGATGTGGCATGATCTCGCGGCTCATCCGTCTCTGTGGAAGACAGTGCGTATGAAGAATAGCCAGGTGACTGATTGGGACGGTCTGGCGGAGACATTACAGAGACGCGGTACGCAACACCTAGATCTCAGAAAAATGCTAGTCGCCGGCGAATCTGACAACATTTGGAAAAAGTTCTTGATTATTGTACCGCGAGTGACCAGTCTTGTCAAGCTCGAGCTATGCAGATGTCCCGTTATGGTGGTCGAAGAAGTTATTAAGAGCTGTCCACAGTTGGAGGTACTGAGTGCAATGTCGATTAAGTGTGATACCCTCAACTTGGAATCGATTGGTAATCTGAGTCGATGCCAAGAACTCAGACTCAAAGCAATAAGTGGAATGTCATTGCAACAAGATCTTACACCTCTACAGAATTTAATACACTTGTCGCAACTGGTGAGGCCTAATATTTAATGTAATTTTTATGAAAACATTTATATATTCTATATATAATATATGTGATTTCTCTTGTTATGTGTACAGAGTTTGACATCAGTTAAAGAACTTGGAAAGAAGAAAATTGAAATTATACAAGTATTGGTAAATTTGGAGACGTTAGAATTGGGCGAATGTTCTGACTTTCCCGACAAATTTGGAACTAATGTTTTAATCAAATTAAATAAATTGGAACGCCTCAGACTCGAAAAGGGTCAAGGCTCCTGTTGCACATTTGACATTCTCGAAGGCGTATCAAAATTGGAGAACCTCTGTCAGATGGAGTTGGTTAATTTTGATGTGAAGAATGGATTTGATAAGTGTCTTGCTAATTGCAAAAATATCAAGAGGTTACTAATCATACCGACTTACATATCTCAATCGGCCACCTCTAATAACATGGTGCTCGGAGGCGTCACAGAGTTGTCAAACAATCTAACGCATTTCATATGGGGTGTTACACTTGAATTACTCAGGGTCACAGAACTGTTCGTTGATCAGTGCAATCTTATGAGTAAACAAGTTACTGGAGATTCTATACCAGTTTTAAAACCAGTCCCCTGCTTACGATTGATCGCAGATGTCGAAGACGAAAACGAGAATCAAAAAGGTATGTTGCAAGTTCATTAATAATATCTCTTATTTTAATGTATATAATGTAATGTCACGAGTCATTATTTGATTATTTTGCAGGAGACGATAAGCAACAGCCGCAGTTGTCGACTCCGCAAGTCGACATCTTACCGTTGCCACAATTGCAAAAGCTTCTCTTAACGGCGTTGCCCAAAACACGAGTCAAGATCTTGAAAATTCCCTTCCATGCCACATGGCGGCAAAGCATTTTAGATACTGCGGCGCAATAGAAACGGACGCGGTGATTCGAAAAGTCGAATGAAGCGTAATAGAATTTAAAACGAAGACACACGTGCGAAGAAGTTCGGGGAATTTTGTAAAATTAACTCTATACAGTGTCTGTGCTCCAATATTTGCGAATTTTTGGACAGAAAGTAACTTATATATTTATGTACCATGAGTTTTATAAAATCTTCAACGATTAATAATCCTTTACAACGTATCGGTACACACTGTACAGCGATTAGAGCCACTGTGGTATATTTAATGCTTTTGTGATAAATACGCGGGACCATGTATGCGCATAGCACGCGTCCATCTTTGCTACGAGGTAAACACGATACGACACGCTCTGATATCCTTGTGTGGGTTAATTTAATCAAATAAAAAATTTTGACTTTTATATATTACAATTTTACTGCTTCGTGTACGAAAGAGAGGAAATGGTATAGATCTGTACTTTATTGGAATTGCTGTGATGTGTACCTGCGTTGAAAGTAAGTAATCCGACAAGATTACATAGTAAACGTGTTTTAGATTCTTATGTAGTAAGAAATTTATGCAAATTATGGACTGTATGTTTATATGTAAGAAGAAGAAGAATAATGTCAGGAGTCAAATGAATCGTTTTTTCAATGCTCGTTGATATGTTCTTTTTTTTTTTTTTTTTTTTTTCTTAAAGATACCTGCGGGGCGGTATCAAGAATCGAAAGAGTAGAATAGTTAGATTTATAATTTTACAGTATACAACATCGAGTTTCAATTGGAGTAACAGAAAGTGTAAGATCGTGTGGTCTATATACGGCTCTATCTAGAGATTAGACTGTAAAAAAAAATAATACTATATACATATTATAATGTGTATCTGTATCTTTAGTATAATATTTAGGATACGAGTTTTCCGCTGCAAAGAAACTATGGCAAAACTTTGGGGTAGTATCGTGTAGAATGTGTAATATACTTATTATTTTATTGCACACACAAACGCATAATCAAATATAACATTATGAGATATTCATTGATTTATATGTACTGATTGTGAGTACAAAATGCGTATAACTGTAAGTTTTCAATAATGACTGTGTCTATATTCCTTTCAATGAGGCACAATTTGTTTCTTTACTTCTATGACCCTGAGATATTATCTTCTGAAAAAAATATAAATTAAAGTAATAGAGATTTATATTTTATACTATGAGATAAGAGAAAAAGTGTTAATTATATTAAATTTACGTTTTAAGTGATACAAATTAGGCGCATTAAAATTGTTTTAAGTAACGTTACCGTAATTTATTTTGCGGACAAACCCTATACAGAAAGCATACACTCATAAGTTGCTGCATTATAACATTTTATTTTCATGGATATTCTCATGGATAATCGTACATTTTAGCATATATATTATATATATATATATATAATATATATTGTATATATATATAATCATTTATATCTCGTAAAGTAAAAAAAAAGCTTATAGAAGTTATCTTTTACTTTGCAGCGTGAAAATTCATATATTTGCTATATTTTATTGTACTATGTTCTGTTATACACAAGAATTCGATAATTTATTAAGCGGATTTTATGTTTTCGATTAACAAATTTTTAATGTATAACAAAAGATGGATCTTACGTGAATATATCTTGTGAACATATAGTTTAAAGACATGCACACATCTTGATCCGCTGTGAGCACATTATCTTTTTTTTTTTTTTAATGAAATTGAATTGAAATTAATGTTGAACGATTCGAGAAATATATATGTAGTTTATAAAATATTTCAATAGAGGATGTACATAGACATATTTATAAAAGCATTACACAATATTTTCTTTTTTACAGTTATATGTTTAATGATTCACATACAACTTATTTTTTTATAGCGCTATTTTTACTCACACAGTTGTTATCTTTAATATAACTTTAAATCGAGACAGAACAACAAATTTATTATTTAATATTTTACATGTATTGTAATATAATTTCACAAATACCTTCATTTATTTGATAAAATATAATATGTATATTATGTATATATGTAATAGACGAGTGCATATAATAATTTACAAGATACAGATCACACACACGAGGAAAGAAATTAATTTACGAAATTTGACTAGTATCGTCTCGCTTTTTTATTTATAATAAAAATTAACATTAAAACAATGAATATATGTAAAAGCAACGAGAAAACGCGGGAAAACGTTACGTCTGAACCGTCTGAAGATTACGAGACTGAAATGAATCGCATCTCTATAATTATGATAAAATCTTATTGTTGCATAATTGTTAATCTCTCCCGCGCAAAGTACTAGATTCGCGGAAGAAGATATCGGAAGATGCCATTCCGGGATAAATATTTCATCCGTCATTCGCCGCCGATAATTCGAAGAGGAATGCTCGAGATGGAAAAAGGGGAATAGAAGTAGGCGACTCTCCCCCCCTCCCCCCTCGCCGCAGCAAACTGCAACTGGAAAATCAATATAAATGTGCGGCGTGGGAAGAGGTGGAACCCGCGCGCCTCTTAGGTTATGTCGCCCGCGTATTTCGACTCTCGACATCCGCGGCGTCGCACGGCTGGCCCGGTACGTGCTATTTTCGTTCCGGCGAAAGGGTGTTTATTCTTGCGTCGAGGCGCCGCCAGTTACGCATTTATGATGCATCTGAGGGGGACGGCGAGCCCTGACGAGCGCGCCGTGAGGTAGTAGACGAAAATGGGCAGGAAGAAGGCTCACGCGAAAGGTAAACAACACGGCCCATCGTCGCAGCAGCAGCAACAGAAGCACGTATCCGCGGCGAGGAGGAACGAGCTCAATACCCTGTGCGAGAAGCTCTTTCATCGTGAGTATATCTTCGCCTTTCGGTTTCCCTGTCCTATATGCGATGCATCATGTCGCGTCACCAAGGCAGGAGCTTCCCACGCTTGGAACAGAGTCAGGAACAAAGTTTACTTTAATCGTGTTGACGGGATAAATTAACGCCCGCAGACTTTCGAATCTCTTGGCTAAGATACTCGAGGAGATTGGGAGATAAATATATGGCATTCTTGTATATTTTATTGGTATTATATATTTCATATTCTTTGTTTACGCATATGACCATTGAAATCTATTCTTCGGTTATTTTTTAAGAAAATTGTTTCTGTTTATAGTAAGCAGCAATCCGGCGTACGTGACGCAATTATGGAACAACTACTTGGATATATCAGAAGTTCTGCTGAAGGTTAAACGTCTGGAGGAGATGAAGACGGAATCGTCTCAGCGATCCCAGGGGATTGGACAATTTTTGAATTGGCTGACGGAGAATGGGGCGCGCGTGGACGGCGTGAATATCGTCGAATTTCCCGGATGCGATCTGGGATTAAAGGCGGAGATCGACTTTGCTGAGAACCAATTGATCCTGGAGATACCGAGGGCTCTCATCTTCAGTACGTATACTGCAGCACCGGAACTGACAATCCTGCAAAATGATCCACTGGTGCAGCACATGCCGCAAGTGGCACTGGCAATTGCACTTCTCGTAGAGAGGTACAAGGAGAACTCCAAGTGGAAGCCTTACCTGGATATGTTTCCCAGCAGCTACAACACAGTTTTATACATGAAAGCCAATGATATGATCGAGCTCAAAGGCAGTCCCACATTAGGTATATATAGAAAAAAAATTGTATTTTGAAAATTTTTCATCGCACTCTTTTATTTCAAAGATAAATTTGTACTTTTTCATTAATGCATCATTTATATTCTTTGCGGATATATAAAAGATAATGATATTTCAATTTTATACTATAATGATATTCAGATAGATTTATCTTGTAATCTTTAATTGAATAGTTGACGGAATTGTTTTCAACATTAGATTTATTTTATCTTTGCGCAGAGGCTGCATTGAAGCAATGTCGAAATATCGCAAGGCAGTATTCCTACTTTAACAGAGTGTTTCAAAGTAACAATAACGCCGTCTCAGCGATACTCAGGGACGTTTTCACCTACGAAAGATATTGGTGAGTAATTAAAACAATTACATTATCAAATATCTTAAATGAGGATAGGTAATTATAAAATAAAACGGATAAATTTACAATTTTATATATAAAATACAACTTACAATATATAAACCTATAAATAAATACATCTTATTATTATATGGAAATTCTCTCTTAGTAAAGTATAATTTATTTATCAATTTTTTATGATAAAGTCATCTTAGATTTAACTCGATTATTTGCGGTGGAATACCGAGATGACAAATATTATTCAGAGGGGATAATTTAATTACATATTTTAATTACAATTTTTTCTGTAACTGATGTAATTTAGAAAAATATGTATATGTACATTTACGCAACTATTTTAATCCTTTCTCGATAAAATATCGGCTATTTTAATCAATATGATACTTAAAGGGCTCGCTAAGGACATGCAATCAGCCTTTTATGATACAGTTTACTCTTGATAAGCGAAAATACTGCTGGTTTTCTATTAGATTGATGCAAAAACTTTTGTCTCGGCATATTTTTATTAAATCTTATTTTAAATAAGCAAAAATTGAAAAATTTTTTAAACAGAAATTTTAATTTTTGTTGGGGAGAATTTCAATGATGATAATATTATATTGTATATGATAATATTATAAAAAATATTATAAAAATTAAAATTGTTTATAAAATAAAAAAATAATTAAAAATAGGTATAGAGAAGGCTGAGAGAATTTTCTCTTAGAATTTACCCAATCATGGTAATCGTGGGCCAAATGATATGGAAAGAATTTTATGAGAATTTCTCTGATTAACATTTATCACAATAAAAATAATAATATCTATTACAATAAAATATAAAACATGTTTGATTAATTTTATTAAACTAAAATTAATCAAACATTTTATATTTTATTGTAATAGATATTATTTTTCTTGTGATAAATATTAATCAGAGAAATTCTCACAAAATTCTTTCCATATCATATTATCCCACGATTACCATGGTTTTCAGGGTAAATTCTAAGAGAAAATTCTCTCAGTATATAATTTTATTTGATGAACGACAAAAATCTTTTCTGCATCAAACTGATAGACTAAAATCGTATCGATTGTGCCACTTTGGCAACGAATTATTTCGCGTAATCGGGTATCGTCTCCCAGCTATCGTTTCCGTCCAACGAATCATTGTCCATGTCGCTTTTACCGTCAAACTCCTCCATGGTCTCCTGCATTTCCGTTCTCTCGGGCCTCTTGGTCGTCGACGTCGCGACGACGTTTACCATCACGGTGCTCAGGCTGCTGGAATTGGACAGCTTTCTCGCCGCCATAACCGGGTTCTGGAACACCGCGCGGGAAAACGTGTTCCTGTACGTGTACTTCTGCTTCTGCCGAATCCGGCACACGATGAAGATCGCCAGGAAGACGACGATCGTCACGCCTAATATCGCGCCGCTAGCTATGATGCTTGGCTTCATCTGCGACAGGGTCTTTCTCTCTTCCCCGTCGCTCGTCCTTTCCCCGTAAATCGTTCTTATATCGATGACGTTCGGTTCCTCCCTCACGACTTCTTCCACGTATCCGGCGTGGAATTGGCCGGAGGAGTTATCTGCTCCAACGATCTTCGTCTCTTCATCCATTAACACTACGCTCGCGTTATCGTTGTCTGCCGGAAGCTTAGGTTCCTCCGATTCGAATCCGTTATTATCGATTTCGGCCGCGCCGAACTGTCGCTGCACGTCCTTCGCGAAAGGAAGAGACTCGAACGTCGTCAGTAGATCGACGATATGCATCGTTCGACGAGAATTCTGTAGTTCGCTATGTTCATCTAAGGTGTCATTTTCAGAAAACGTTCCCTTCAATGAGTTCTTGTCACGCTCGGCGAGGTCCAGCAATCTTGACATCGACATGTTCTCCACGTCCTTGCCGAAGAACGGATCGTGTAGATAGCTCATGATGTCCTGCTTGAACCGAGCCATCGACTCTTCCGTCTTCTCTCGCTTCGCGCCTTCCTTCTCGGAGATCTTCTTACCTTCATTGGAATTGCTAGCTGGTGAGAGCTGTATGATGAGCTTTTCGTTATTTGTATTGGTGGTTTCCAAGGTCTGAAGATTGTTCTGCGGTTTGGTTACCTTCAATCGCGACACTTCCGTCAAGTGCACCTTGCTGGAGCCTCTTTGACGCAGTGCTATCAACTCTTCCACGCTCATGTTCCTCGACTTTAGAAGCCGCTCTAATCGTTTGCCGGCTGAGCCGGACGCGAATAACTCGAAGATTTCCGCTCGTGCTTCCGGCTCGATCTCGGAGACAACCTTCTCGTAGTGTCTGCTACCTGTACCTTGATGATTCTCCAAACTCGTGTGATCGCGAGTCTTTTCCACCGGCGATCGAATCACCTGATGATACTCGGTCGAGTGATTCTTCTCGTACAGCTTCTTTATATCGTCGACTGGATTCGCGGTTTGTTTCCTCTCAAGTGGACTCGCAACAGCGTCAATTTGACTAGCGCTTGGATTACTCCTTACTTTATTCTGCTTTTCATGGTCTTCTCTAGGGATCGGAGCATCGTTCTGATACTCGGCTTCGATAAATGTGTTGTAATCCTCCGCAGACGCTGGCTCTCCAATAGGAATCGATTGATCATTGTCTTGAATAATTGTTTTATTGCTATTATTTTCAGTATTGCCATCAGTGATAACACTATCGCTCTCCGTGGGGCTGAGAATTTGCTCGATGCTCAAGGTAGACTCGATATCAGGAGGTGGCTGCGAAACGATTCCCTCGTTCAACACTTTCGCCGGACTTTTTCCTTTCTTGAAGTCCGTAAAGTCCGAGAACTCCATGATCTCGTCCTCGTCGAGATTCTCGAATTTCACCACGCGATCGCTCGTCGAGCCCGCGTTCCCGTCGTCGTTCAGAAAGTATTCCATGGAGTTCATCGCGATCGGTGGCGACATCGTCGACGTGGTGATCACGGTCGAGACGACCGGAGGAGTCGTCGAAGCCATTCTTCGCCACGACAAATCCCCGGTCGCGATATTTTCGGCATCCTTGGATTCTTCTTCCACGCGATTCGTGTCGTTTTGAGACATTTGGTCATAGTTTTCTGAAACTTGCGGGATCATTATTCTGGATATGGAGTTATCTGAAGTATTTGAAGCTGTCACAATTTTTATAGTAGTGCTTTCAGTCGTCGTGGATCTCCAGGGTGGTGTTACTGTTGCGGCGAGCTTCATTAAGGAATCGGACATTGCTCTTGACATCTCCTCGATGTATTCATCGGTCTCGTCGGTGATCCTGGACTTCAGAGCGTTGATCACGTCGGCCTTGCCCTTCAGGAGGTCGCTCAGACTCAGATTCCTGCGTTGCAGAATCTCGGACAGACTCGAGCCCTCCTCTTGCTGCATCTTCAGGAGCGATTTCAGCTCGAGCGCGTTTTCTCGCTCGTTGTCGGACGATCGTGTCATTCCCGGGAGATTCTCATTTGGCGACGACAACGAAGGGGAATCCCTCGATTCTTCGTTCTCCTCGTTAGAAGCTGCTTCGTTCGCCAGAGCGAACTCGTAATTCTGCGGCGGTCTCCTCTTCCTCGGGCGAGGCCTCATGTACTCCTCGTCATTGAATTCGTGCTCGTACTCGTCGGGTCGAGTCTGGAAGGCCTCGCGATACCTCGAGGTCATCTCCCTGTCGTTAATCGAGTCGTCGACGATGTTGCGTCCGCGTTTCCCGTCGTTGCTCGCCGCGCTTTCGAGCATTTCCTCATCGAGCGTCGAGCTGTCGCGTGGATTTTTCGGATGTTGTTTCTCGCGCGGATAATCTTCGCGAGTACTTGAGTACGTCGTTCCGTCGTAGTCGTCCGAAGATGGAACGTCTCGTCGGTTCGGACTTTCTCGAGGATTGGGTTGATCGAGCGAGTAACGATACTTGAACGGTCGGCGACTCGTCTCGGGGAAGTCCTCGGCGTCGTCGACCTCCTCGTCCCTCGTGTAGGACCGGTAGTGAGAGAACGGCAGCAGGGGTATGTAATCGCCATCTCGCCACTTCGGCTCGAGAGCCTCGCCGTTGTTTCTCCATCTACCTATAGGTTCGCTTGGACTTCGCTCGCGATCCTTCACGGATCTTCGCGCTTCCGCGTCGTCGAACCGCCCACTAGGTTTCTTCTGAAAGAATTAGGAATTCCCCTCTAATGATTAAAATTTATTATTTAATTTATTTGATTTAAAATTCGCTAATCATCTAAATCTAAATAATCTAAGTTAAATTTAGATTAGCGCTTAGCTATTAAATTAAATTAAATTAAATTAAATTTGTTATTGATAAGCGATATATGAATGCGAATGTAATCTAGATCAACATTTCGTATAATAATAAGTTTTGCAAATATGCAATAATGATAATGCCTATACACGTGTAAGAAAAATGTTTTAATGATATAGAAAAATATCATATTCACATAGGAATATTATATAATGATTAACTTTATTTTTATTATAATAATTATTTTTGTCAAATAATATATTTTGTGGCAATTATTTTTTTTATATCGAAACGAGTTTCCTGATATGTTTTATTATAACGTCTGGAGAAATTAATCCGTTATTCTGGAGAATTTTTATGACATCAAATCGAAATCGCTGCGTTTGCCATTTGAAATAATTTGCGAGCATAAAGTTAAATAAACTTCCGCAAATTGCAATTCGTTACAAGTCACGCGGGAAATTGTTGTTAAACGAGGCATGCGGTTGCGAATAACAGTAAAGGCTAACGACCGTAACGATAGAAAGTATAGAGATGTTTGCAACGCGCTTTGTATAATAAATAGTGTCACAGTATATTTGCATCAATTGCGAATATCAATATCTCGCAAAAATATATATACACAGAGAGAATTGTCTCTTAGGATTTATCCTGAAAATCATGGTGATCGTGGAACAATATGGTATGGAAAGAATTTTATGAGAGTTTCTTTGATTAATATTTATCACAATAAAAATAATATCTATTACAATAAAATATAAAATATGTTTGATTAATTTTACTATGCAGTTTAATATATAAATGTTTTATATTTTATTGTGATATATATTATTATTTTTATTGTGATAAATATTAATCAGAGAAATTTTCATAAAATTCTTTCCATATTGTCCACGATTACCATAATTTTCAGGGTAAAGTCTAAGAGAAAATTCTCTCATTGTCAGTGTATTATATTTTTCAACAAAGTCGTAATATTTACATTAAAATTCGGTTAAAACGAATTTATTTATCAAATTAGAAAAGAAAGAGTAAACTTTTACGATGTATTAGATTGAGAAGATATTTACAATGGAAGCGTTCCTTATATTTGTAATTTTTGTCGAAAATGTCAAAATGATTTGTGAGTTGACAGCTTGCTGAGGAAGCACGCGTCGCGAGCACCGAATCTTGCGCACGTATCTCTCGATTATTCGTCAGGATCTTCTTCAAGCGGCACGTTGAAGGGAGATTCGGCGATTTCTCGCTTTTACTTTCGCAAGCCGGACGCGACGCGCGTGAGAACGCGCGAAATAAGGCGCCGAGTGCGATTCTTCGCGCGAAGACGTTTTTCCGTTCTCGTTTTCTACGAAACGAATTTTCTACGCAAGTCAATTACATACAAAATAGATTAAATCATTAATTTGTTTATGACGAGAAAAATATTTATTATACACAGAGAGAATTTTCTCTTAGAATTTACTAAAAATCATGGTAATCGTGGGACAATATGGTATGGAAAGAATTTTATGAGAATATCTCTGATTAATATTTATCACAATAAAAATAATAATGTCTATAATATCACAATAAAATATAAAACATGTTTGATTAATTTTACTAAACTGCATAGTAAAATAATCAAACATGTTTTATATTTTAACGTGTAGATATTATATTTTTATTGTGATAAATATTAATCAGAGATATTCTCATAAAATTCTTTCCATACCATATTGTCTCACGATTACCATGATTTTCAGGGTAAATTCTAAGAGAAAATTTTCTCGGTGTACGCAAAAAATAAGAAAAAATTATTTTGCTCCGTAGTGTCATTACCGAGATTGTTTCGTTACGTTGTTAAAGTATCGGTGCATTAGGCGCAAATGACTGATCGAGTATAAGCGAGCCATTGTGGCGTTTCGTAAGGGAGCATTAATTCAATTGGTTCGTTATCGTTATATTAAAGCATTTCGTAACTTCATTAATACAAAGTTCCGTGCTTTCGCGGATGATTTTCACTTCGCTTTCTCGCTGTGAAAAGGATCGAATACGCGCGCGCGTTCTCATTTTCCACGGTCCAATTTCACATATTCGCGAATCACATGGGAAATTATTCACAATTATTCTCTCGCGAACAACGGAAATGAGACACTTTGTTCGTTCGCCGATTATCAAAGAAGCTACGAAGTTTGCTTTCATATTCATCATTCTTGATCTAATATCACAGAGCACACGTGTCTTGTATACGAATTCAATTTTTTCTTTTCTCTGACATATATGGATTATCCAATTTATATGCGGTTGTATATTTTCTCCAGGTCTGTCAAAAGTCTTAGCTACGCGTTTGCTTTTAGATTCATCATTCTTGATACTAATATCACAGAGCACACGTGTCTTGTATACGAATTTAATTTTTTATATTTTCTCTGACATATGGATTATCCAATTTATATGCGGTTGTATATTTTCTCTAGGTCTGTCAAAAGTCTTAGCTACGCGTTTGCTTTTAGATTCATCATTCTTGATACTAATATCACAGAGCACACGTGTCTTGTATACGAATTTAATTTTTTATATTTTCTCTGACATATGGATTATCCAATTTATATGCGGTTGTATATTTTCTCCAGGTCTGTCAAAAGTCTTAACTACGCGTTTGCTTTTAGATTTATCATTCTTGATACCTAATATCACCGAGCACACGTGTCTTGTATATATACGAATTCAATGTTTTATTTTCTCTGACATATAGATAATTCGATTTAAAAGTAGTTGTATATTTTCTCCAGATATGTTGAAAGAGTCTTAGCATGAAAACCGATGCTTTTTGCTACACGTGCATTTTCCGCCTCTCTTTTTCTGAAGAATGCGTTCGCCGGATTAGGCGCTAGATTTTGCTCTTCGCGTTCTCGCTTCTCGGATTCTGATAGGAAAGATATACACGTGGAGATACACGACAAAACACTCGTAAAGTCTCGAACCTTCCGTGCAGTGCCAGCTTTCTCTTTCTCTCGTGGTTTACGCGTCAGTTTTCTCGTGGCGGTGCGTCGATTTCGCGGCTTCGTGTATCGGCGAAAAGAATCCGGAGGAAAAGCGTTCCGATAGAGCAATCTCAGAATCGATTTCGATACGCCGCGGAATATAATGGCAATCTTGGGAATAAGCAGATACGCAGAATTTGCACTTTCTCTCTGAATTATAAACCGTAGACGTAGAATAGAATACGATTGTTTTCAATTATTGCAGTATCGGTAATTTCCGGTTGTTACAAGGGATCGAAAAGTAATTTTATTCGATTTCAGTGGATCTTACTTTAATTTAGCTTGCTAAAATTTTTATGTTAAAAGTCACACAGACATGATGAAACCTGGCACGTATTTACGTTCTCATTAAATTGGCTTTAAATTTATTAGTTTGTTTTGATTAGGATCGGACGAAGATATACAAAGTGTTTTGAAAATTATAATCTACGTTTTATTTGATCGAAAAGTTTGCGAAAAGTAAAACAGCGAATAATATTTATAAAGTATCTTAATATTAATTTTGTCATTTATGATTAATTGTATTTATAAAAGAAACACCAATGTGCCGACATAAAGAACGTGTCCCGTCAAATTTTGGTCACTCTTGAAACGCGAAAAGACGGAATTAAAGAATATTCTTAATATCCTGCCCTTAACTTGAATCACTTGAGTTTAATGACGCTTAATGAATATAATTACGACGGAACTTGGACCTGTCACCCGCGAACGTCACACAATCATTTCGTAATCGAGAGGTCAGGGACTGACGTGCGTGCATATATTTTCTGCCCGATTTAGAATCATACTGCGACACCATATGACGAGTGTTCTTGCCACAGAAATGTCATGAAATTTCGCAACCAGTACCATACCAGTTTTCGCGATAAAAAAAGCACGACCGGTTAAAAGTGTCGGAGGAACAACTTTCGGCTTTCGACAATATAGTCATTAATTTTCTCTCCTTAAATCATGAGATACTACTTTAGGAACTTGCTAAAATTATCTATGAAATCTGTAAAATCTTCCAAATAATTTAATTTAATATTATTTTCTGATAAATATAAATGTAAATCATTCAGACTTAAAAAGAGATATATATAATAAATATTTAAAAATATTACATGTATAAAATGTTATAATAAATTCAATCTTTTCGCATTTTTTGTTAAATCAGCCTTTGTATATTCGTGGATAATTTTTTTCTTTTCGATTCGCGAGAATAGATAGAAGATTTATAAGTATTTCTCACTTTTATCGAGATGTTACCGCGGTAATATCGAAGTAATTTCTTTCGGGGTGCGAAAAGGATGTTTTTCGCGGTTACCTGGTACTCATAGTCGTCGCTTCTTCCCGCAACTTCCGGATTCCCGACGGGGTCGCCGTGGACCGGAACGTCGCGCGAGATGTCACACGCGAATGCGATTAGCGCGAGCACGGAAATCGCTTTCCGCATAGTTGCAGCGCGATCAGGATCCTTGATGCCTCCTCGTCGTCGCGACACCGCGATCCTCTACCGCCGACGCACTTTGTCTCGTCGTTCTTGCCGATGATGAGATGCACGTAAATGACCGCGGCGCATAGAATAACGAAGATCACGTTCTTTCTGTTGCACAAACCTAGGATCTCCTCAAGAATCATGCAGGCGAATGTGCACTTAAATCCCCGAGGTCCATTGAATTAATATAAAATTTACATAGAAATACACAGAAACACCAAATCAATTGCGATGGAACATTCGCAATTATAGCACACTGAGATAATTATTAATTAGTCCTAGCTCATTTCAACTTGTATATCAAGTATTTTTAATCCTTATCGTTCTTAATTGCCAGAGCAATATTTGGCTTTAACGAAAGAAAGACTGTGAGATCTGACAATATGTATTGTTTCGTCTCCTCTCGTCGCTTTTTTTTTTATTAAAAAATCATGAAAGCTTCTCGATCATCGCGCGGATAACGTCGCGATCGGCGGATGCGTTTTACATTTTCGAAATTTCTTGCAAAAGCGGGGAATAGTTTCTATATCACCATTCGCGTATACAAAACTTTCGCACTCGCGCTCGCGTTCTCGGCAAATCGCCTCTGCGAACTGACGTTGCTTTTCTCCGAGCGCGCTCCTAAGTAAGTCGGTGAAACTCGCGAGAGGAGTAGAGTCTTCTACTATACGCGGCTTCTACTACTACTATCGCTCGCCCGCTCTCGAGAAGATGTTCTCCGGAACCGAGTCGCGTCTTGAGATGAATCTGGTAACTCTGCATAAACCGTATAGACCGATCCGATCACGTTCGATCCACGAGGAATCCACCGTGCACCTGGCATTATCCAAATTGAGAAACGCGATGGTGGAAGGTGGAAGGTTCCTCCTTCGCTTCGGCACGATAGTGGTCGCGTCTTCAGCATCTCGTGGAAGCAAAAAAGGTGATGCTGGAGAAAGTAGCACGCGTTTCTGGAGAATATAAAGTAGAATATTTTAGACGTAAACAAAATATATTGAGTCATATTAAAATAGAATATTATATAAGCAATCGGAAGTTTTACCGTTGCTCTTTATAGAGCCATTTATTTATTGATATATAATGAGAGAAGAAAAAATATGACATATTAAAACATAATTATACATGAATATTTACGCGCGATCATTAAGAATCTATAGGTTGTTAGTTTATGTACTAAGAGGTCTTAGTTGTTTGCATAATAATTATGATTGGTTGCTCACAAAATCCGCGGTAGTGTAAGGTCGCGTCGAGTGTCGGAGCAAAAGGAAGTCATTAGGTACTCGAAGCGAAAATCCTTTTAACGTAAATGTCGTTTGTGTATATCTATCACTTGTGAAACCTTAATTGCGATGAAGAACTCGCGCGCTTGGGATTTTAATGACTCTTAACGCTTGTACAGGCTTTTAGGAAAACTAATAAACTATATGAATTGTAGATATTGATTTTCGTGCGACAGCATATAAAATGCTTATTATTTTTCAACATTGTTTTTTTTAATATAAATATTAACGCATTAATATTAAATATTATAAGGGCAAAGTATTACGTGCGCTGCAACGTGTATTTTTATATCATTATATTATATACGTCATAAATTACGGTAAATGAGCATAAAGTAGAAAACTGTGTCGAACATTTATAACAATAGGACGACGGGTCTATGTAAACTATCCTTTTACGCGTAATTTACGTAGCTAACGTTTGTAGTAGCCTCGTGAGATTTCTCTTCCTTTCTCCTCTCTTTTTAAAGTGAGACATTTATTCAAAGAAACTGAACGTAATTTGTAACAATTTTCTGGAAATTATGACATTATCCATGACAGCATATCTTGAAAACAGTATCCTTATAGTATAAACAAAAGCTCAGTATTTAAAATTTAAACTAATGTGTGTTAATTATTACATTTCTTTATTTTAAATTTAACATTTTCATTTAATTTACTATATTTTTTCATACCTTTATATTTTACGTTGAAATAATAAATTATTAAAATAATGAAAAATTTACTTATTTTTACAAGTTTCGGTATAATAGTAAAAATACAGAGGCTCCTGGAAACGTAAGAAAGTTTCAAGTTGATCGCGATTTGCAACGAAATCTCTTGTTCCTCCAAAGAGCTTGCGAAAAATTTGTATCGAGTATTGATTATGCATTGAATACATAGAATGAGGTTGATGAAAACGACTGTCGCGAACTCGTCGCTATGAACAGCGGCAAAATGACGATGACAAGAATGATAATGACGATGCGGTCTTTTGCCGAGATGCAGATGGACATCGAAAGCTGCTGACCGCAGTTGTGTCTTAAACTTATCTTAGATGTCCCATAATATGCAAGACAAAATTTAAGACAATTTTACATATAATTTAATATATTTAAAGTCTTTTTTCCATGATATAAAATATATATTGCTCTATAATAAATAAATAAATAGAAAAAGTAAAAGCATTATGTAGGATGGGCTGGGCAACATCTTTATTTATTTTAATTATAGATTCAAGATGAATTGGGAAAATTTTATACATAATTTAATATACATTTGAAGTCTTTTCTTCGCGTGATGATATAAAATGTATATTGCTATAACAAATAAATAAAGAAAAGTTATGTTTGATATGGTGGGCTTTGCAACATCTTTATTTCAATTATAGATTCAAGATGAGTTGGGGATAAGTTTTGATTGCATATGTAGATTATTTGAAATGAGCTTTACTGCCAGCACACACGGGGAATGGATACATATTTGAGCGTACTCGTGGGAAGGTCGCGCGATGAATCGCAGATCATGAGATCTTCTCTATGCACACTTTCTACAGGATAAGCGAGCGAGTTGCGCTTAAGCGAAGGGATCGAACCGACCTCGGATACGTTTCATGCTGAAAATAATAGCGATCGCCTTACAGTGTATCTAATGAAACCTTGTATTCTCCTAACCCGCAAGGATGATATTAGCGTGTCGGAGCTCCTTGACCGACGATACTTTCCAATCTAACGTGTCGATGATGAGAAATATAATGATATACGAGATAATTTCTCTTTCTTTTTTTTCTCTTTTGCAATAGCAATTTAAATTTACACCTATTTTCGCATTGCGGAATTTTCTCACAGTATTGTCATATCTTTGCGTTAAAATATCATGTCGCTTATTTAGAAACATATTTATGAAAGAGATGTATAGAAAATATTTATCTTTCATATATATAGCATTATATATATACACACTATTATTTACACGCTATATTACTTACTATATATAATATTACATATACATATAATATTATATAATATTTTTTATACATATAATGTGCTTCAGCTGCGATATGTAATTTTTGTAAAAATCTAATTTATATTTTTTGATTAATTTATTTTTGATGAATTTATCGCTAATTTATACAAATGTCATTACGGATATTGTATATATATATTAAACTCACGATGATTAATGATAACCGCAAAACGTTGCATTAACACTAAGATTTCTAACGTGTAACATTCCTGTCCCGGTTAACTATTGTTATATGCCATTAGAGAGAGAGAGAGAGAGAGAGAGACTTTGTTGTGTATTATGAGAAATGTGTATATATATTTATGTGCTCGTTAAAAAATTCTCATTATGAAAACTTGAGCAATCTTCAACTAATCTTTTGTATTGTACATATGTTATGTATGTATACAAGTTTGCATACTAATCATCTGGTCTGTCCTACTTGCTTCGAAGTATCGCAACCTACTGGCAAACAATTCATATTAACAATACAAAATATACATCATCTTTATAAATAAATAGCACAGTGTTACGAAAAATTTTCATATTACATTGTTATATAGAAACATGCGTCGTTATACATATTCCAAACAAGTTTTAAATTAAAAAAAGTCCCGATTGCATTTTGGGATTCGGTAAGAAAAGGAAACGAATATTAGAAATATATTGCGAGGTACTAGCGTTATTAGCGCATCATCGTCAATCATTATCGCCGAACGCAGACTGCGAAAGATCGCTTTCGCAGCATGCGGTGCACATGGTAGAGATAAACGCACACATGCAAATGCAGAGGAGGAAACGGTGCTTTTCTCGAGCGAAAACACCGGTGAACGCTACTCTCTTCGCGATATACGTATATGTACATACCTCGTCTTTATATCTTTGTTCGTGAGTCGATCAAGTCTCGAAACGCATACTTTCACGGACTTTCATACAATTGTCACAAATCTAACTTTCGGCAGATCGTACACTGAGAGAATTTTCTCTTAGACTTTACCCTGAAAATTATGGTAATCGTGGACAATATGGAAAGAATTTTATGAGAATTTCTCTGATTAATATTTATCACAATAAAAATAATAATATCTGTCACAATAAAATATAAAACATTTATTTACTAAACTGCATAGTAAAATTAATCAAACATATTTTATATTTTATTGTAATAGATATTATTATTTTTATTGTGATAAATATTAATCAAAGATGATTAGTATGCAAACTCTCATAAAATTCTTTCCATACCATATTGTCCCATGATTACCATATGATTTTCAGAGTAAATTCTAAGAGAAAATTCTCTCTGTGTAGAAATTTGTAGAAATAGTATAAGAAATATAATTTTAATTTCGATCAGCAATAATACATATAAATATTAAATATGAAAAAAAATCTTCACGCCGCGCGATTTATTATATTAATAATAATATCGAAAATATATCGTATGTGCGAACATACATATGATTTACTAGTTTCAGTTAGCATGCGACTTTCTATCGCGTACAAAATACACTTCACACGCGATTTTTAAAAGTTGTATCAGATTATAAACTGCAAATGTTTACAGAAATAATTTAATGCAACTATCGACCAATTATAATTTTTTTTTCTTTCTATCCTTAAGCAAATGCGTTTAAAACAACGAGAATGTCTGATTTTTTACGATTATTACGACAAGCGTTTTTTTTCACTGAAATTTCACTTTTATCATCATTACGACACGATTGTTCTATTTACTGATTATTCGTTTAGGCTTTTTGCGTGCAGCGCGATGGCTTGTAGCGATTCCATCAAGTAACGTGTCAGTTTGCATAGAGAAACCACAATCGACGAACCTGTTCTTATCTAGGATTTATCTCGCAATCGGATCTAAATATTTCGCACAGGGTCATTGACTTTTTCGTAAATCGAATTCGTTGACCTTTAAACAATCTATAATTTGCAGAATTCGAGACAAAATCTGTTTGATACATAAATTCTAAATTAAACTGAAGAACTTGTTTTAAAATCACTAATTCATCGAAATTGTATAAGTTTTTCATAGAAAATATAACAAATGCAGTTCTGATGTTTCCATTTTTTTCGAAAGAAGCACACAATTCTGCCTCAAGATTTCTAGATCATCTGAAATGAATTTGAAAAGTCGTGTATGAGAGTAGGCTGCAGCGAATGAATAATCAAGCATTATTAGCCTGACACGGTTTACTATGGATTGAATTTGTTCTATGAGGAAGAAGAGCTTCGGATCACGCAATCGGCACATTAGTGTCAAAAGTTTACATACGGTTTATATATATATATATATATATATATATATATATATAAAATACAAGCGATGAAATCTCGGAGAACGAGAGTAACACGCGATCTCTCACGTGGGTGACGTTGGGGAACGTGGTGATGGTGATGGTGAGAAGCGCGTTTCTCCGGACAGAAAGAGAGAAAGTACGCTGTGTCTCGGACCGGTACGATTATACGCTTCTTCTCGTACATTCATTTCCGGATCTGGGTCAAGTTCTCGCGCATCCGAAAAGTAGCCGCTCGACGGGGTGACAATGTTCTTCCTCAATCTTCCCCGAAGGCGAAAGTCGACGCTTCACGCTCCGGAGATTGATGCGAATGCACATGCATTACGCCGTAACGGCCTTTTTGATAGCCGATAACCGGATTTCACCTCGAAGTCAGTTTTAATAATCCAGTTGGATTATAAAAAAAAAATAAATAAAAATTAATGAGATTAAATTAAAAAGATTAATTAAATATTTAATCTTTTTAATTTAATCTTATTCAATTTTTACTAATTTTTATTCTATATTCAGATCGAAAATAGACTATCGGCTTCTCCAATAAACTTGGATTATTTAAAAAATTAATAAAAATTAATGAGATTAAATTAAAAAGATTAATTAAATATTTAATTAAATATAAAATTAATTAAATAAAAATTTGGAATATTAAAGCTATTCAATATACACTAAATGTACTTGATTTAATTTAAAACGAAACTAACATTGCCGATTCTATATTAGCGTTATCTGTTATTAATTAAGTCGGCGTTCTAACCGGATCTCTATTGATATCGAAATGTTGATTTAATTTTTTTTTTTCAGTTGGGCAGTTTCAACTGTGATGACACGACAGAACTTAATTCCAAGCCCGGACGGGTCGCGCATGATTCACGCTTTAATCCCGATGTGGGATATGTGCAATCACGAGAACGGCAGGGTAAGTAACACGGATAATGAACTCGCGTGGGACGATTTAATGCTGTTTTCTCTGTCATTGCCGTAGATTACGACAGATTTCAACGCGACGACGGATCGCTGCGAGTGCTACGCGTTGAGGGACTTCAAGAAAGGGGAACAAGTGTTCATAAGTTATGGCCCGAGGACAAATTCCGATTTTTTCGTGCATTCGGGCTTCGTCTATATGAATAACAAACAAGTATGCATATTCGAAATAAAAAAAAAACATTAGAGAGAGAGAGATTTAATTATAAGATTTAATACTAAGAAATTTAATATTGGAAAAATTTTTAAAAACTATATATATGAATGATTGAGAGATATCTAATATTTTTATTAACGTCAAGGGAAAAATGATTGATTAAGAGCAAATCACGCGATGCAATTTCTACAAATATACAAATTATATTATAATTTATTATAATATTATATTATTATATAATGATTATATATTATTATTATATATTATAATTTTATTATAATATATTAAATATATATTATAACTTTTACAGGATGGTTTTAAACTTCGTCTTGGCATTAGTAAAGCGGATTCCCTTCAGAAGGAGCGAATAGAGCTGTTGAGCAAACTGAGTTTGCCATCGGTAGGGGAATTTTTACTAAACCCGGGTATGGAACCCATCTCCGATACGTTATTGGCCTTCCTGCGAGTGTTCAGTATGCGAAAAGCCGAGCTCGCGCACTGGTTACGCTCGGACAAGGTCTTCGACCTGAAGCACATGGATTGTGCGTTGGAGACCGTCGTTGAGGAGAATGTCAGAAAATTTTTGCTGACCAGGCTGCAACTTTTAATCGCTAACTATCCGACGACATTAAAGGTGAAAGTGAAATCCGGTGTTGCATCCGCCGTTTCTCTGCCTTCTGGCTGCTATCGACCGCGCGCCGTTATCAATACAGATGTCTTTTTCTTTTTGCAGGAGGATCTAGAATTACTCGAGACCACATTGCCGCAGATAAAAAAAATGACTGTTCAATTAAGGGTCACGGAAAAAAGGATACTTTTGGGCGCGCTAGATTACGTGGAGCAGTGGATAAAGGCTTGAAATGATAATCTGTTACGTTTCAGCTAGGGAATATATACTTAGTTATATATAGTTACGAGGTAAGAGCATTTCGGAAGAAATCAATTTTATTTTTACAATATTTCTGAACGACGATTTTTCGAGTATAAAAGTAAAATATAAAAGCGGACGAATTATATGTAATAAAAAAAGCGTTATATATATATATATATATATATATATATATATATTGCCTATTAAATACATAAAACTGCTCGACGTGTATGCGCGTTTTAATCATAGGGAGAGAGATATTGTAAAATACTGAGAACTCTGTATGAACGCTCGACGATTATGTGTACGTCTACGTAAGTGATATACAATATAATTGTACAATAATTGCGTGCTCAGTAAAAATATCTTAATTCTTGTTTTCGTGGGATGGAAACTTTCAAGCACTTGCCTTTTTTTCCTTCACACATTTGCTCTCTCTTAAATTGTAACATGAATCAAAGGCTAATCAAGCGATACTGATCTATGATTACAAGAATTGATATTTTACTCTTGCGCTGCGCTTTGATATAATATATAAAAAAAGTGATATCTATACAGAAGAGAATCTTGTTAATGAACATTTATTTTTCAAAACGAGTACATAACAGCTAAAAATTCTTGATGTAAACTATGATTACTCTAGGCCTACACACATTAGATTTACGTATGCTGCAAAATATTTCCTGACGCACGAGTGAATTTGAACGACCCGCGTAAATACGACCCTGCGAGGTGTTTTCGAGTATTTATCATGTATTGTTATAAAAATGCCATCGTGTTTAGCCCGGTGTTCTCATGTTACTGCATAAATATCATCGCGAAAATAGTAAATAGATCTCTAGGAAATACCAGATTTCGTGAATTAAAATTAATTAAAATTAACGATACTAATTGTAGCGAGGCGCTATAATCAGGCTACAGCAGGACTGATAGCTCGCGGAATATCGCTTTTTTAAATATATTCCAACACATAGATATAATCTTCAAAAAAAGTGTTACATAAACATATACATCATTTGACATATATATATAATATATATGATGAGATTTAACTCCCCCTTTCCTAATGTGATCAATATATATATTTACGGACTATAAGAAAATTGACTACATCTGTGATGTAAATTTTTCGAGCGAGTAATCTTGATACAAAAAGAGCGTCACATGTGATAGCGGAATGTGTATTTATATTATAAATTTAAAATTTATTCTGCGTTTAGAATCTATAAAGAGACTACCATCAGAAAATTTAGGAACACAGAAAATAAAAGATTTATTTAATAAGAATCAAATTTTTATAAATAAAATAAAATATACAACACATATATTATATAAAACTCTACAAATTTTATATATAAAAATATAAAATTATATATATGTATATATGCATAATATATATATACATAAAATATATATATTCAACATTAATAAATTACATAAAATCTTTATCACTAGATTATAATCATTTTTTAAGTAAACATCCTTTTAATCGAGAAACTTTTGATACAACGAAAATGTAATCAAACTCTCTAAAATATATTTAATCACCTAATGAATTATTGGCCGAAGAAAAGTAAGAGCCAAATTATAACTTTTTATTCAAAAATTCGTAAAATAAACCAAAATTACGGTCGCTAATAGCAATAATTATTCATTGAAGCTGTGTTCCTAAATTTTTTTCAACAATAATGTGTAACAAATTTAAACTTTCGTACTGATACACATTATAGACTGTGTTATATGCAGAATTGTGTAAGTGCAAATACATAACTTCGATCAATAAAATGCTACACATATTTTGTTCTAAATATGTATCAAGTATTTCATTGATCACAAGTATCATAGAGTATTTCATTGATGGATACGCTACACTTTTTTACTTTCAAACACCAAACTTTAATGTGCATCAATGCAGAGTATAATGCAGACTAAATTGTTAGATTCGTCAGAAAATATGTGTTATTCCGATCGTTTCATGGCTATTTCGTTAACGTCTACTTTGAGATTGCTAAAATATATGTGTCTAATTATCCTCTCATCAATATATTTTACTTAACGAAAAAGAGAATGATATACGATCTGTGTAAAATTAACGTTTTGTATAAATTGATATCAAAACTCTAAAGCAAATGATACATCTTTAAAAATAGCGTTTTATACATAAGTTTACATTTCTATAATTTGTAAACGGCACTTACAGTTGTATCAGTTTTTCATTTGGTAGTCCGATTTGAGTATCAGTATTATGAGAATTCTTGAGAAGTTGGTCGTCAGCAAAAGCTCCAACAATTCTTTTCAGGAGAAATGTGTCGCCTTTATTTTTATAACTTAAGCTCAAGCGGATCGGTATTCTCTCGTCTTTTATGATGGATCGTAGAGATCAGTGTCTTGTTGCAAAGAATCAATGTCGTCACAGTTTTCAAAGTAGTCACAATCATCTTTAAAGTCAGGAACTACAACGATATTAATAGCATCTCCCTTCAGTTCGTAGGTTTCATCTTCCATCGCCTCTTCCGTTTTTACATTCCCCACATTATGTTCCTCCGTGAGATGCGTAAATAGAGGTGGTAAGGCGTAAAATATCTTGTCGCAGAGATTGCATTGAAAAGTCTTGCCATCGGCCGCGCGCAAACAGTGTGTATAATCCTTCATGGGCTGATAAACCTTTCTGTGTAGAGCCATGTGTTTTTTGTGATCCATAGAGAGAACGAATTCGTAGGAGCAGATCGGACACTTTAGATTATGCTTCGTCCACCTTGTATGCGTCTTCAATCTGTGCAGACTCTCGTAGACTTCGCCGCAAATCGGACACTTCAAGCATATATGGTTCTTCAGGGTCTCCAGATTCTCATACATACCGCTACACTCGTTGCACTGGTAGGATTTTCGTCTCTTGCAGGTATGTTTGAACCAGTGTTTTTCCAATTGAGCCGAGAGATCGAACACCAATTCGCAAATCGCGCAGACGAACATCCCGTGTTGATCGCGCTTCAACGTGAACTCCAACGAACTGCTTGAACGCTGATGCTTTTCATAGTTATCCTTGCGCAATAGATTCTCGTTACAGGATTCACATTGGTTTTGATGCTTAGTCAAGTGAGCAAATAACATTCCGAGTTCTGTGTTTGTATAATTACAAAAATTGCACGTGTAAATCTCCGCCGTTTCGTGCACGTGGGAGATTAGATGCCTCTGATACGTATTCGGGCTGAAGAAGGTCGCGCCGCATGCCGAGCACTTTAAATAGGGTCTATCTTTATCCGTATAATGCAGGGACAGAGGATTCAATTTCCTCGTCCACTTTTGGTCCCTTTTGATCTTTCTGGAATTCTCGTACGTGAAATCCTCGATCTTAGGAATACGCTCGTGCTTTTCAGAGGACGTGCTCTGACTGATTTCATCCTCCGTTGACTCGTTACCATTGGCCAAGCACTTTCGCAAGAATATCATCTTGTAACTATGTTTCCACCTGCCGTTCTTTTGATTCTTAGAGATCTTATGCACACTTTGTTCCAATAATTCCTCCATACTAACTCCAGCATCTTTCAGGCTCTCCAACGGAGGTACCAGGATGTAATCGTTCTCGTTGGACACAGACGGTTCCACTTCCAATTTACAAGAGACATTGGATGCTATAGGATTCTTTGCGAGATACAACAGTTCTAATGTCTCTTCTTCCTCAGGTTCTGTCTTGCATGGAACATGCTGCTCCATGCTGCTTCTCAGCTTGCGTCCACTGTTAGTAGTATGTTTGTTCTTCTTGTGACCCTTACTTTTCTTGTCCTCCAGATTCTTCCTCGCTTTCTTGGACATGTTCTTACATTCGATTTCGTCCAGCTTCAACATTTCGTCAGTCTTTGAGTCGCCTCATCAATATTGTATCATACAGTCATTGTGACAGAGTATATATGTCTGTTTACGCTGACGGACGTTGTAACATAACCTGACGCCGTGGCATATCCTATTAACAATCGAACAGGAAACGTTAGGAAAAATGAATTTTCATGTCATTTGCGGATAATCTTACAACAATCGAGAAATATGTATACTCACTGATGCTGTAATTAGCCGCGTGCCGACGAGAGTCCTGTCACTTTTCGCGACGCGATATCAAGTTGCAACCCCCAACATTGATTTTTCTCGGAATCCAGATTTTTTTCCAAAACAATGGCTATGTTTATATTGTCCTCAGTAGTACGATAAAACTGCAGGAGAGAAGGTTTAATTGAATTAATTAAAACGTTGGTCACTCGTTTACCGTGTCAGATTTTTTTCGGGAGAGAACATGGAGAGTTTCGTTTCTCCTCTGGACAAAGCTGGATCAGCTGTTCCTCGAGACGAGAGAGAGAAAGGCCGATAAAATTCGCCGCACACTTGGTGTGTCACTTATCGCTGTATCGCCTTTCGTTCGTTTAGGAAAATAGAAAGGGCTCGAAAAGCGACAAATCGTTTACGTCGTAAGTTGATGTAATGGAAAAAAACCACGATGTGCCTTCTCTTTCGCTTCTCTTCCTCCCTTCAAACTCCCTGGACGGTTAATGGCTCGAATGCATCTATATATGTGTGCACGCTTTTTTGTTTTATTGTTAGTCGAAAGTAAAGGAAGTAAAAATATCATATACTATTTCTCTAGTTCGATTCTTTTTAATGTTCATTCATGATTCGTAGACTACAAGATAAAATCTCTTGAATTTTTAACTTTACAAGTTAAAACGAAATTTTATATATTATGGTCTTTAATAAAAAAAAAAAAAAAAAAGGTTCTTTTTTTATAGTTGTCATAATAAGTGTCTTTTAAAGATTCGTATTGTCAGAGCTATTCGAAATATAAGAGCACTAGGCTTTTGTGTACACACCGAATTTAAATTATAAATTTGCAATATATATAAAATATTATGAATTTATGTGAATTTAATATATGGTCTTTAAACTATGTATTTTTTTGCATTCTCAACTCTGCGTTATCGAACAAATAAGATATGTATATACTTAAACTTAAAAATAATGTGCATGGTGTGTGTGTGTGTATATATATATATATATATATATATATATCTCGATATTTCTCTAAAATTCGTTTAAAAAATGAAAATAGGGATTACAAACATCACAACACTATATAATTTTATATATAATTAATTAAAAACTCTGAACATCATAAACAAATGTTATTCCAAAAAAAATCATACGTTTAAATTTTTTATAATTGTCCAAATGTAAAAAAATAATTCTACAGAATCTAATGTAAAAAATCCTTTAATCTCGGGATATGAATTTAATTTCTTCATCGTTCTTTTCTGCCAAAATTTTTTTTTATATAAACAGGCGAAGAGGATTTTTTTTTCCGTCCTGCCCGTCAGTTCTTGTCAGTCTTCCTCTTTTTCTGATCGTGTCCGTGGACAAGATGGTCGGCATGGACATGAGCATGGGCATCGTATTCGTAACCGTGGCCGTAACCGTGCGGCAACACGTGACCAAGCCCGTGATCAAAGCCGTGGGGAAGATGCGCGGCGACGCTGCCGTGATCCAAGTGGAGGGCGCTCGACGGCGGATGAAGATGAACGGGATGGAGGTGACCGGGTGCGTAATCGCGCACATAGATGGCGCCAGGTAGACCGCCGACCGGGAGCAGCGGCAGCGATGGCGGGATCGGATGAATCGGAACCGGAACTGGCACCGGAATCGGCACTGGCACCGGATGTTTCACCGGAACCGGATACGGCTGGTGCACTGGCACCGCGATCGGTTCTTTCACCGGAAACGGCACCGGACGTTCCACGGGGATCGGCACTGCCTATGTGTGTTGAAAAAAATACTTTGATCGATTGAAATATGCGATTTTGGATGCGGTTATGTTTGGTAAGAAGCGAAATATTCAATTATATTTTTAAAATATACAGATGATTTTTTTCTTTCATCGAAGCGTCGTTATTAAAAGTAATTGAAATCGAATGATTTTTAATTTTGGATAGAGTTTTTATTTAAATATAGGCTTAGAATATTAACTCGTCAATCTTCAAATACAATTACTAATATAATTTATACAATGTAAATATAAAAAGATTGAATATGTAAAAATTGTAGTAAAAATATGATATCTCTTTATGAAATTTTTGTCTAGAAAGACTGATTATTCGGTCTATCGCTAATAGAATGACTTCACATGCGTATAAAAAAAAATAATTAGGTAAAAGTAAAAAATAATTACGTTACCTGAGGCACCGGTACCGGAACAGGGATCGGTTTATGAATGATCCTCTCGATTGGTACCGGTACGTGATACGGTTTTTCTATGATCACAGGTTCTGGAACTGGCACAGGTTTCTCCAGCACCACGTGCTTAGTTATATACACTGGAAGGGTTTTTAGAATTCCGGATGTCAGACCGATGTCACCTCGATCATAAATTGGAAGCCCGCCTGCCAAATGCAACCTGTCGAAGAAACAAAATGTTAGTAAATGCAACGAAGTTAATAAATTCACTATTGTCATTATTGTATAATTAGGAAACGTTAAACAAACAAGAATTACAGAGCGTCTTACACATATAATTTTTAATATAAATTTTTAAAAATTAATTCTTTAAAAATTACATATTAATTTTCGAGTTCTCTATAAGGTCTGAATGTTTTTTAGTAATTAGATGATATTTAATTAGAATGTTACGAAAAGAGGGAGACTTAATGCATCGAAAGATATATAAATTTACTATACTATAAATCGACTTTTACTCTATATTTATCTAAAAATTACACGGATCGTTACTTATTATTCTCGTATTATTAAAAGTGTGTCATATTTTTATTTTTACCCTGCATGCAGATTAACCTCGGGCAATTTGAGTCCTTTCCACGGAGTATGATCGACCGATGTCCACGGATGTCCATGTCCATATCCATAAGGACCCGGTAGACCGATCCATCCGTCATTACCGATGATGCCTCGTTTCTGCTGCTTCGCATCTTTCGGGACCGATGCTAGTGCGTAAGTGCATATTAATGTCAGGAACAGCTAAAATATGCGATATTCATGAAAAAATTGTTTAATCTCAAATGAATCGTCAATTATATCCGACACCTCGAGAAGTAGTAAATAAATAAAATAAAATGGAACGAAATTATTTTAGAAATTAAATATTCTATACAAATTTTACACAAGTTATTTTAATTTATAATATTTAAATAAAGAAATACAGAGAGCAACTTACAAAAATCCACGACATTGCTCTCTCGTCGCGGGTAAACTGTTTGTAGTAAGGTCGTTACAAGCCGACGCCTTTTATATTTGCAGATCAAATTGCTGAAATTGTTTGATTCAGCTCAAGGAACAGGTCAGGTTCCCATCTATGATCAAATCAGGAATTCACCTTTGTCGAAGCCCGAGCTTCCGGTGATGAAAGTTGCCTGTGAAGGGATCCAGTTTGCGGTGACATTTCAAAGTATACGAAGGACGCATAAAAAATATATATTATAGCACGTAAAGGATAAACGTATGTATATACCTTACAAACATTATTATAATGCAAAATGCATATTAGTAAATGTGAAATATATTTAGTAAAATAATTAATCTTCTAAATTAAAATTAAATTCTCAATTATTAATGTAATAATTAAAAGATAATTATTAAATTTAAATTATTTGGATTCGAGTCAGACAGGTGTCAAGAACGACACCTATTTCCCATTTGATTACGAGTTCGTGTTTACGTCACAGTGCTTACGTCATAATTACGCTTGACAAAATCGAAGCACTCGTGTATCATTTATAATACCTATATCCCTATGCCTTATTTAATTATTATGCTTGAATCGCACTTTCGCGTATGTATGGTGAAAAGAAAACACCTGAGAATTTTGTACGAGCGAATTAACATTATTTATGAGAGTGAACGTGAAAATACAACAATTAATTTTCGCATTAACAATCGCACATTAACAGTCTCTCTATTATTAATTAATTCTAAATTTTAATTCTAACAAACTTACTATCTGTATTATGATTTACTTATTTTAATATAGAATAAGAAAATATAATAAATAATTATATAATTAGCATAATTAATTATGGATCTTGCTGAAGTTTCTAACCAGGAAGTTGCTTTTCCAGGGATTTAAATAAAAAAAAGAAAGAAGAAATATTAAGCTGCAAATATGCAAAGATATAAAAAGCACAGAAACGAAGGTGAATCAAAGTTTATAACGTGCGTGTCAAGGAAGAAGAGGAGCAAAACGGGAAAAGCTCGCGCTCGAGCCATGAAACTTTTCTTTTATTATCTCGTAAGTACAAGACGACATCGTTATTCCCTCGTTAATGAACTCGGATCGCACACGTTCGACACGATCGTTTTTTTTTGTTACACCGTACCAGCGCATATTCCGCTAATTTGCAATACGTGACTGGCGAACCTTGACCAGACGTCATTGGGTGTGTATGTTACGCGTTTGCTGGCTCGAACTCGCCGATGAATAATGAATGGCTGGTAGCGCGGTCGGCATTAGGAACGACCAGGCGGTGTTAGAAAATGAAAGTTAGGAAAGTTCGCAAATAACGCGGAAGAACGTGGAGGAAAACGCACACCCGTCTCGATCTCGTTGACCGAATAAAGAAAGAGAACCGGAGAACCCGCGTCTGAAAAGAATTGAGCGCGACCTCCGCGTTGCTGAAGCAGCTGGAATGCATATATTTTATTCCTCAAATTTGCTATGTGTTTCTTAATCTTTTCTCTGAGTTTTTTATTAAAAAATATCTACATTAATTTTTCCGTACATTGGATACTTTTATTATAAACTCAGTTTTATCAACGGGAACTTCTTTTCACGTATATTAAAAAACCGAATGCACAATGTACTTTGAATACCCTTATTCCTTGATACATAGCGTTATTGATTTATTTCGATTCCCGAATAATGTATACGCGATAGTAAACTGAACGTATCGTGAACGATCGCGACTATCTAACGATCGGAAAGACCAAGCGTAAAGGTCATCTAATATGAATGCATCATCGTTAATGTATGCTTCAGGGTTTCTCGATGCGCGCCTCGTCTTTCTCGTTGCCTACCGTTCGACCACGTAGGAGAGAAAATCGCGGCTCCGAATTTGGCTGCCACCCAGATTCGGGCGGCAGCGAAAGTGTATCGGTCATAGATTATTGCACGTCTTCTTTGACGACTGGTCGAGCGATGCGACTCGCATCGTGGGTGATATCCCTATAAATATATATGGGGAGTCACGATTCTGAAGTGAACTCAGTTTTTCGTCGGCGTTGCGACCAGCAACTGGAACTCGAGCCGTCAGTCATGAAGCTGTACCTGGTATCAGCGCGAAATATTTTTTTTATCATCGATGTAATTTTTATTCGGATGCTCAGCGACAGAGGCTGTGATAAGAGCGCGTTTTTATTCAGTGATTTTTTTGTGTATTATATTTGTGAATTGCGATGGACGATAGTGCATTGTTTATTTATAATATTGCGCGATCTAAAAATATAAAATAAATTTATATATCTAAACTTTGATAGAGACACTAAAATAATTGATGATTGGGGGAAACATAAGAATCAGAATTGCATTTATCGCAATATATATTATTAATTCTGAAAAAATTTGACTTCATATGATTTTTGCAGTAATTAATTTAATTAAATTGTTAAACATACATAACTTCAAATGGATAACGTTTAAACTAAAAATTTTGAAAAATATATATATATAAAATTTGATTTCTTTTTGTCACGTTTTCATAGATAATGTCGCTGATGTTTGCCAGCGGTATAGCAGTTACCGTTGCGAGAAATTCAGAGCAATGGAAGTGGTCTTCCATTGAGGAGAAGAAATACGGAAAAAGAGATCTGGAGGGTGCAGGTTTGCAGGCATACGGTTTCCAGCAGGAACATCAGGAACACGTGTACAGTCTGCCATCGGCTCCAGCGCCTCCGGTTTATGAGATTCCAGCGCCAGACTTCGCGCATCCGATTCCAGGACCCGTACCGGAACCGCCAGCCGTCGCCGTTGGACATCCAATCCGTTAGTAAATTTATCAAATCTTAAAAAATAAAAACATGTTAAAAATTAAATATTAATTTAAAATTATGCAACAATTAAAACGTAGCCTATAACAAAGTTCATCAACAGTCTTTTGTCTAAAAATTTATACGCGACGAAGAGTAAAATTGTGATTTTATTTATGTGTTTCAGATTTTTACTTATGTATTAAGCGGAACTTAAATGGAAAATGCGTTGTAATTATTATAACTATTTCCCTTAATTCATAATATTATTCTTTTTTTCTACAGCGTTTCCAGCAGTTCCTGTACCCGTTCCGCAGCCGGTACCGCATCCGGTACCGCAGCCATTCGCGGTGCCGGTCGCCAAACACATACCGGTTCCCGTAGCCGTGGAGAAGCTCATTCCCATAGCGGTGCCGGTCCCCAAGCCGTATCCCGTCCCCGTGGAGAAGATCGTTCACGTGGATCGGCCGGTCCCGGTGCCATTTGAGAAACCGGTGCACATTCCGGTAGATCGGCCGGTGCACGTGCCGGTGCCGGTGCCGAAACCATATCCCGTCACCCTCGAGAAGATCGTGCACGTGGACCGGCCGTATCCGGTGCACGTGGCCGTGCCGGTACACGTACCGAAACCATATCCGGTACCGGTGACCGTACATGCGCACTATAAGCCGCACGGCTGGTGGTAGCGCGTACTCGCATTTCCGCTTGGACGATATTATATTTTCGTTGTTTATAACGTACCCATAATTTTCGTAATAATATAAGCAATTATTCTAGACATCTTATTAATCGTAATTAATCTTGCCCGACTGGAAATGTACTGTAAGGATTGATACTTATCGCCTCTCGACGAACTTTTTTTTAATAAACATTACAAAAAAATTTACTTTTTGTATGTGTATATCTGTTATAATTTTTATTGCTCTTATTATGTAAAGATTTTTAGGTGCTGTGCATGAGAAAGAGAGAGACAAGGGGAGAGAGAGAGAGAGAGAGAGAGAGAGAGAGAGAGAGAGAGAGAAAGAAGCCTAACAATTTTTTTTCCTAAAATTTATAGCTCCTACAAATCTTGAGACCGATGTAATAACTATCACTCATATGATAGCGTGAACTTGTTCAATTAATAAGTATCGTCATCATCATTAATGCATTAACAAGGTCATCTTCGACACGTAAGGTAGTTATAAGGTAAAATCGAGTTACTAATTTATATACCTAATAGGAAGTAAGTTTATAAAGTTTTAGATTATTATGCAGTTTGTCGAAACGTCCTTGTCCTTTGACCATATATTAGTATTGTGTAATCTTTAACGTTTTATTATATATATCTTTGTAAAAAAGAAATATTTAACTCTATCTTAAAAAAATAATATAACGATTTATTTCAGAGATTGAAGAAAAAGTAAGCATGGAGAAAGTGATAGCTTGGAAAACTGAGGTGATTTTTAATCAATATTAGCTAGAAAATCTATGTAGCCTTTATGAAAGAAGTTTCTTGTGCACACAACAAGAGAATCGCTAGAAATATGCAAAAAGAAACATAAACGCGAAGATTTCTGCATACCGTGTTGTCTAGCAACCCCTATCACGCTGGAGGGTGAAATCGTCGACCAATCGGACTCCATCGCGTGTCCTCGAATCTCCACCCCGTGCTTGCGCATCGAGCGATGTGGGGTGGAAAACGTCACATCTCCTACGATCGGAAAAGCGTAGTGATGGAGGCGACAGGGAAAGGTCGCGTTTTCCACGTAGCGGCTCTCTCATGCATTGTTGACGAGCTATATAGTTATTATTAGCCGAGGCGTCGCGCGGCTCGTGTTAGGAAGCGTACATAAATCCACTTTCGCGTTTATAGGTTCGAGAACTACATTTTTTTCAATCAATTCCCGAAGTACCATCAATTTTCGATTATTCGCGATCGATCGCGAATGAATTTTCTGACGTAGTTATTTCTTGAACGATTTTCTTTGATGAGAGAGTAATATAATAAAATTTGAATATATGTCTTTACTATAACTATAATGATTATTTTAAATTATAAATATGCGAAAAAGACAAGTGAATAAATTATCTTGCATACTTTAATGCAATTTAGCTAGGAGAAATGAAGTTAATCTCCTTATTCCAGCAAGCTTAATATGATTGCTTTAAATAATGAATTGTTTAGCAAGTAAGTTCCATAGTTACAGGAAAGATGAACAAGCAGAACCGCGTCAGCTGCTGCCTAAGAGGGTTAACTATACACGATCTCGATATATCAGCGATCGTGCGAACGAACGCGATGTTACTGGTTATCGACCATTATTCGCCAACCGTATACGGCTGTTCTGTAAATAAAGCGCGAAAACACGTGGACGCGTTCTCGCCCTCTGTCATCCGAGAAAAAGGCTCATGTCATCCGTCAAATTGGTGTGCTCTGAAAGAAAACCGTAACCCCGTTATATCTGGGCAAACCATTCTCTCTTCACTTCGCCAACATAGTAGCTCTCAGTATCTGTTTTGCGCTTAGCGATGTAGATACGCGAATTTTCTTCCTCTCGATACGAAACGCGAATGTTCTACGTTGGCAAAGAGAAATTTTAGTTGTGGATTGTATAAATAAGCAAATTTGACAAACACACTTGTAGTTGTACGAAAACTATACCGTATTTCGTAGTGTAGTACCTATAATGCATGATGTTAAGTGTAGTTTGTTTATCTCTACGTGATGTAATTCGATTTTAAGAGATTAAATATTTAAAGTAAATTTTCGGTACGACATACGTGATATATTATTTTCTTCACGATATTTTATTATTTTTTCTTATTAGTTTTCATTTTACTGTTTTAATTTTTATTTTATCTTATTTTATTTTATTTTAATTTATTTTTTTTATTTTATAAAAAATTATATATAAAAATTTAAATTTGTACAAGAAAATATTAATTTGTATTAAAATATAATTGTTCTTTTTTTCTCTTTTATATGTTGTTAATATCTGTTTGAATATTGAAGGGGAAAAGAATATTATTTTGCATAACATTGAAGTAATTAGCAGAATTCTAATCTATGCTACATTGTATGATTATATAAGTGTGTATTAGCTGTAATTATCGCAGAGAATACACTTCTCTCAAAATTTCACGATTGGAACTTTTCTACAAAGAATGATATATAATCTTAATAGCTTTACCTTAATCGCGCTCGCGAAAACTTGGAATTTTTTTTGTATATAGATTTATTTTAATGAGACCTCGGTTATGATAACTACGTCTACGATAGACGTTAGTAATAATGTATAGAAGTTGCTCGTAGCGAGTACTATAGAGTATCTATAGCAGACTCATATTTAATTAATTCTTCGGCGCCTTTTGCGCTCGATAGGCGTTACACTTGACACCAAAGGCGCGGATCCATAACACTGACTTAAAGGCGACAAACATCATTGCGATCGAAAGAAATGAACTTCGAAAGATCAATTGAAACAGTAAAACAGGTTACACCAGGTTATGCTAAAGAATAACATTTGATTGATTATTTATTGTGATTTATTGTTATCACAATGAATAATTTTATTAATATTTTTTATATTGGATTTAAATATGTTTGTAGATTTATTTTGTTTAATACTTGTATATCTTCTTTAGCTATTGCGTATATCTTTATATTTATATGCCAATTTATATAATTTATATAGAATATCTAAAATGTAATTATAATGTATTTTTTAATTTTCTGCTGTTTCTCTTAGGGTTAATATGCCTATATATGAGTTTTATTTGCTTTGATATACTGCACAGTCTATTATTATTTTACAGTATATCTATACATTCTAGTGTACATAATAAATCGTAAAAATGTATATTTAATTATGATTGACATTTCTTTCTAGGTGTGAAACTAATGAAAATAACACATACACGCACACACATATATATTTTGCGCACACATTGAACTATACTCGCAATAGATAGAAATAGACAGACTCTATATTCTTGTTCAACAAAATTTAATTGATTGATAATACATGCTATTAATAAGGAACATGTTTTGTAAAAAAAAGACTTCTTTTATGTAATGGATGCTAGATGTTAAAAATGTTTTACTTTGGAGTTTTTATCCATAATTTTGATATAATCTATTATAAATAAAATTTATAAGAAAATGTCTGCTAAAATTTAAATACTTATTATTTGATAGATTCAATTATGTATTTGTGTTATTAAGAAATTATAATTGTTGGACGAGTAGTAATTATAAATTATATGTATTCTATATTTTTTCGATTACTAAAAAATCACTTGTAATTACTTATAAACCTATAGAAGAACTTTTCGTTTTCTCTAGATCATTTAGATTTTCTATATTCTTAAAAGTTTTAAATCACCATCATCTTAAATTTAGTAAGTAGCAAGATTTCAAAAATTTACAATAAAATAATTATTTTATTATATTTTTTACTTTAAAATTATATATAAATGATGAATGTTGTACTGTGACACTTTTGTTCACTTTTGTTTTGCAAAATATCTATAATAAGTATGTATAATTTATAGTTATATTTTGAATTTTATATTAAAAAATAATTTAAATAGTATGATAAGCCTGTTGCTTTTTTTCGAATGTTCATATGTTAATGTTGGATGTTTAACTTGATATTTCGGATTTTATTAGGAGATGCAACTTGCTATCATTTTAAAATCACAATGTCATTCACTTGTTTGCTACATTATATATTAATACCGATAATTGATATAGATAATTGTGTTTTTTAACCGGTAAAGTAAAACGCAAATATACATATAAATAGAATATATGATTATCTCTTAATAACCCAGATAGCACAAATGATTATTATGAGTTCAAAAAGAATTCACTTTTCCTAATTCTTTAAGAATTCACGTAATCTGTTCGAAATGAGTTCAAAAAGGATTCAATAAATTGCGAATTCTTATGGAGCATAAAATGAATTTTATATGTATTTAAAAAAGAACTCAGAATTGGTGCCATACAAATGAATTTCTTTCGAACTCTTAAGAGTTCTTTTGGCACAGAAATGGGTTAGAAAAAGACTTAATTTCAGAATTCTTCTCGAATTCGCTGTGCTATCTGGGAAGCACTTGTGTTTTTGCAGACCAATAAATCTGACTCAAAAGCTACTGATCGCGCAGTCGCAATAAACCGATGACGTCGAATCACGGTCAGTGGATAAATAAAGATATATGTAGATATAAGATATGCATGTGAAAAAGTGCGAACGTGAGAGAAACTCTAGAGGAACGGGTAGTTGACTAGTGAGAATTGCTGAGGACCGACGACGAGAAGTACAAGAAATCGGCATTTCTTTTGTTATACTACTTTTCCGAAGAAAGATTTATTCAGGTGTGCTACAAATGCTTCCTGGAAATAGACGCGATCTAATAAGAAAAAAATAAAATATAAAATTTCGTGACTTAAGAAAATTAATATAAAATCTTATCAATTTTGAAGATCGAGAATTTTGGACAATTGTGAAGTTAATATTTTACATTAATTTGAAAATCAAAGATTTTGCTAAAAATCGGAATCTTATTAATTTTAGAAATTAACTGTTATTTAAGAGAAATTTGTTAATTTTTGAAAATCAAATATTTGATGTTTTAAAGATGGAAAATTTTATCGATTTTTTAGGAATCGAGATTTTATCAAATTTGAAAATCCAAGATTTTTTGTCTGTTTTGAAAATTGAAATTCTTGTTAGTGTAAAGAATGAGCGTTTTTCAAGAATTCCATTGCAAAGAATTAGATTTAGAAAATAACACGCGTCGTGTTTTACGTCAAATAGACAACGCGATGCGTAATCCGTATCTGAGACGTCTGTTATCCTTTTTCACGATTGGCAAAATCCTCAACATCGTGCTACATATTAATGACGAATATAAGATGTCGATGATTTTTTTATCGAAATAATGCAAGATAGAAAGTACAATTCAGTTTGCTTGTGATGTGTGTGTTTTAGATTAATAATATGGTGACTATAAAGAGACTAGCAATCACCGGCTCCAGTACGTTTTTCATTATGCTTATTATGTACAATCTAGGATTTCCCGCTATATTGAAATCGCAAGTTAAATCTGTAAGTTACAATTATATATTCTCTCTTGACGAGCTCTTTCAAATATTAAAGAATTAAAAGGGTGATAATTTTGTCCATTTTAAGATACAAATTGAGCTTCAAGCTTGTAAACATCTAATAAATCTTATTTTTTTCAATTAATTTTAAATAAATTTTACTACTAATTATATTTGATTATTAATAATTATTATCAATAAAAATAAAGGTATGTCTGTCACAGTAAAGTCTGTCACAGAGTTCTACATTCTTTGAATACAGAAAGCAGAAAAGCTCGTTCACGATATAAATATTTCATTTGATAAATTTATAGCAAATAAGACTGAAGAAAGGGGATGAAATGCGCGGTTTTTGGGAGAAACTTCCGCAACCGCTGGATTTTAAGATCTACGTCTTCAATGTAACAAATCCTTCTGAGATTAAAACAGGAGCGAAACCGATTGTGCAGGAAGTGGGACCTTTTCATTACGAGTGAGTATAAAATATCTATAATATTTATAATATTGTAATTTTTTCTACAATATCGAGGCTTAGACAATTGTATAATTTATTATTTATTATGAAAATAGCTGGGTCAAATTTTTACGGCATAAAGAGTTTTAAATAGTATGCAAATACTAATTCGTGCTATACATTTAAAATTGTGAAACAATTAAGAAGGTGTAATCCGCTATTAAATAATGTATATTTATAATTCTGTAAATTAGAGTTAAAAAAATAACTATAAATATTAAATAAAGATATGGAAATTTATGGATATCAATGTGATTTTCAGTTTGTATCGGGACAAGGAAAATATTGTAGATCGAGAAGAAGACGATACTGTCGAGTATAGTTTGAGACAAACTTGGTACTTCAATCCCGAAAAGAGCATCATGTCTGAGGATACGGAGATTTACACGTTTCATCCCATCATGATATCGGTAGTTCTGATCATTCAAAGAGACAAACCATCTGCGATGGCCATTATCAGTACGTAACTGTAATGTGGAATAAACATTCGGCATCTCATATGATTAAGAAAGTTAAAATGTGGTATTAAACGCATATTTTTAATTATTGAATAATTTTAATTTTGGAAATAAAATATATTATTTATTTCAAGTAATAACAAATCCTATTAAAACTCAAAGGTAAATAGACGATATATAATATTCTTCGAATGTTTTAAGAAATTCTTGAAACCTAATAATTGTGAATGTAGCATATTTATTTAAAAATGTAATTATTGTAAAATGTTTCAATCCAAGATTTTTTATTTGTTCTCCAAAAATAAAATATATAGACGTAAGCGAGAAAAATATCAGAGCGTAAATTGTCAGTTCAATTACTCGCATTCCGATATTTTTTCGTCTATATCCCTATCTAATTGTAATAAGTTTCCTCCTACGGAGTAAAAAGACAGAAGATAAAAAGAATCTCAGATCGAGATATTACAATTAAATAAACTATGCACACTATTAAGTTTCCATAATTCAATCTCCTAAACATTCGAAAAATATTATACAACGTCAATCTGCTTTTTTATGTGACTGTCTCTAATTATTATTTGATAATAAATAATAATTGATTGATTTGATAATAATAATAGATTGATTTGAATAATAATTAATTGAATTTATTTTTAACACTTTAATGTTTAATTTTTCATATGAGTTGCATTAATTACGTGCTTATGTATGTCTATTCTGAAATATGTATATACATATGTCATAAAATGTAATATGTCATAGCATAATTTAAAATTTCGAAACTACAAAACAGAATAAAAGAGATGATTTAGATTTATTTTTATATTATGAATATCCTTAGGCAAGGCGTTTGACAGTATCTTCCAGAAACCCGAATCAATATTTATTAAAACTACCGTGAAAGAGCTATTCTTTCGTGGTATACCTGTTGATTGTACGGATGTAAGTGATTTCGCTGGATCAGCAGTATGTAGCGCGTTAAAGGAAAAGGAAGCTATATTTATCCTGGAGGACGAATCACGTTACAGATTCGGTTTTCTCGCTAAGGTTTGCATCTGTTTTACATTTTAAAGTTACATTTCTTGCGTAATTATACTTTTATATTGCTGCAAGAATAAAAATAATTCTATAAGAATATTCCTTTGCTAAGTCAAAGATATTGCAAAGATATTTCTTTAAAGATATTACTGATCTTACACAAAGAATTCTTTAAATTTTAATTCGAGATTTTTTAAATTAAACTATTACAATAAAGTCAAATCTCAATCCGAGATTTTTAACTTATAATAATCCCTGATATTTTTCTCGCCTACGTTTCTTTAGGGAAGACAGAAGGATTATTATCTCTAATTGAATTAAAATCTCGAATTGATATTTATATTTAATTTCTTAATATTGAACTAACAATAAGAAAATTTGTGCTCTGTGCAAAAATAATCAGTTTCAACGAAGAAATTAATTTCTTCTTGAAACTGACGCACTAACATCTGCAACTCTTATTATATTCTTTAAATTTAAATATGTTTGTTACATTTGAGAGTCTTACAAAGCCTTGATTGTTAATATACTAATTTTTTTTAATAACTTAATTTTATAAAAATAATTTTTATAAAAAAAATTATTTATTTTAATAACAGTATATATGTGTATATTTATATTTTGTTTTAAAATATTATATATTTAAAAATATAGTATCTTTCTCTGTAATTATATCCTCTAATTGTTATTGTGCATTTTAGGCAAACGGAACTCTATTCCCGAATCGCATAAGAATATTTCGCGGAATCAAGAATTATAAGGATGTCGGCCGTGTATTATCGATAGGAAATGAAACGAAGATGAGCATATGGTCCGATAGTCCATGTAACGATTATGTTGGAACGGATGGAACCATTTTCCCGCCGTTTGTCACCGAAGATAGAAAAGTCTGGGCGGTCTTTCCAGATATTTGTCGAAGTATAGGCGCTTACTACGTTAAACCAGGAATAGTTCAAGGTATCGATAATATTCCATGAAGAAGAGGTACTTGTTTTGAACTGACTTCTTCTATTGAAGAGATATTTCTCTCTAACGCATATAAATTATAAATTATTATAATTTAATACTTATAAATTTATAAATAAATTATTTAATAAATTATTATAATTATTATAATTTAATATTATAATTTCATACAATGTCGAACAAAATAATAAATAATTTTATTAGACTTGAATAATTTAGTTAAATCCTATTAATAGTAAATCTAGAGAATTTTAGGTTCAAATTTAATAAACTCGAGTTATTAGTACTTATGCATAAAGATATAAGATATTTAAATGTGTGTGCTAAACATTGAAAATAGATATTCTCTAAAATTTTACAAAAAACTGTGTTTCGTTTGTTTCTGATTGTGAGATTTGTATTTAGAAATTAATATGATAATATGTCAGACAATCGTATTGCTAGATAATTTTTTAATGCAGGTTTCAAAACACTGCATTACACGGCAGACTTAGGAGATCCGTCTGTAGACGAGGATGTCAGGTGTCTTTGTAGCGAGCCCGAGGGATGCATGCCGAAAAATATTTATAACGCAAACGCATGCAAGAGCGTGCCTATAAGAATAAGTCTACCTCATCTTTATGACTCGGATCCGCGATATTTGGAGTTGATCGACGGATTGAATCCCGATCCTGTAAGTTATACAATATATACGAGAGTGTTATCGATGCACTAATATATCATTTCTGGGACTGCAATAAATTATTTTTAAGAAAAGAATGATGAAAAGAGTTTACATTAAATAAGAGAACAGTACAGGATGACTCTTAGATCGTGGAGTTAACGTGAATTAATGTAAAATTATGGTATTTATGAAAATTATAACGATAATTATGAAAATTATATGTTACTTGCGCAGGAGAAGCACCAGATGATTTTCGACTTTGAGATAATGACGGGCACTCCGATAAGAGCGTACAAGAAGATTCAATTCAACGTGTTGGTCGGACCAATTCCCAAGCTCAAAATCATGAAATCCTTTCCGGAAGTGCTCTTCCCGATATTCTATATAGAGGACGGACTTGAACTCGGGCCTATTCTAATAAAACCGTTGAAAACTGCGTACAAACAGATTTTAATCGCAAAGTGAGTGGATGTTATCGATTTATTATTACTTCGAAAAATATTTCACTTTTATTGTATATCGCATTTTAACATATATCGAAAATGCTTGACACATAGAATGAAAATGTTTGACACACTATATATTCTGTAGGCAAGATCACTTGAAAAATTGAAAACTCTTTTGTAAAAGAGATGTTTTTTCACGTTAAAATCATTACAAAATCATTGTTTGATCTATCTCTTATCTTAGGATACTAATGTGGCTCATGATGCTGAGTGGAATCGGCATGATGATAGGCGCTGGGGTGAAATATTATAAAGAGAGGAATGCGGGGAACGTTGCGAAACCGGATCTTTTCCCGAAATCAAACAAGGAGCAGAACAGCGCGTTACAAAAACCGGCAATCAGTACCATACATGCTGAAATGATACCACCCAACATTGATTAACAGGGAGTAATAATTATGTATTTGCTACTTACTCTCTATAAACACTAATTGTAAGAGACTTAAGGGGACGTTAATCACGCGATATTAATCGGCATTTGCGTGTTGGAAATAATAATTTGAAAGATTTTGTCATTTAATTAGGTAATATTTTGATAACATGCTTATATTCTAAGAGCATATAATTTTAACGCGATATAATTCTTACTAAAGCAATATCTGCTTTACACAAACATATATTATAAAAACCATATTTCTTAAATATTAATACAATAGCTATAATATGGTAGAATATTACTATAATAATATTAACACAATAATCATATCTCTATAAATATTATTCCTTGAAATATTATTACTGACAATGAATGATATATTAGACGTTAGAATAATGTACTTAATTGTTGATTATTTATCGACTGATTAATTACTTTTAGATCAATAGTAATAACATTTATAATATACATTATAGTATATATATTAGCAGATAAATTGCTGTAATAGTATCTAGTAATTATTAATAGTAATTATAGCAGCTGCTCGTTAATATGTCTATATATGGACTTTGTGGATAATGCAATGTCTTAATCGATCGAGGAGTAATTAACATTAATATTAAATGCAAATCATATTTTACAGTTATCAGATTCTAGTACTAGAATCATTTATATGCATAGATCGTGCACTTATATATATATGACATAGCTATTATTAATACGCCATGTTATTGCAAATTACATATATTTTCAAATAACACGGGGTATATTCACCAAAAAGATATATATTTAACAAAATTAAATAAAAACAGGAAATTTCAATAATCGCAATTATTTATGATTTTGACATAATCTCAAGACTGTTTTAGATAATCTGCCGTAAGAATTGCACGAGAGAAAAGCTCACGTCATTTAAAGATTCTCCAACAAAAGTTACGAAATAATGCAGTTTAATTAATTATGCCTAATTAATTCTAATTATTTCATTTTAATTATTTCGTTCTAATTATTTCAGTATATAGTAGCCTACTCTGAGATAAATCTTCGATCTTTCTTAACATCTTTCTGCAAAAGATTTTAGAAAGATACGCGCGTAATGTGAACAATCAATTTACATTAAAAATGCGAAAATTAAAATAAAACTAATATATATCTTCGCGAAATCAGTTTTTAATTTTAATCTCATTCTTAGAATAAGAATAGTGCATTACTTTGTTTTTATTCTAAATAAGCTGTCTAGAGAAAGAGAATTGACAGTCATCATAGCTGTTTACAAAATGACAATTCGAGCGTCATTTCGTGACTTTCATTGGGGGATCTCTAGCGTGACTGAATCACACACGACTTTGCGAGTCAGCGAGCAAATTCTACGCATTTCGATCGCATCGCGCTTGAGTAGAACAAAGTATCTGTGCTCGGGATGCCGTGTTTAAGTAAGGGGAAGCCAAGAAGTTTGCAATGGGACCGAGCAGACAGGAGTACGCCGACGCCGGCCTGGTGTAAGACGTCGGCGTCATTATCGCCCGGGCAGTTCGTTCGTGACGAGCCGCGCACGATCAACGGCGACGACGACGACGGGAACAAGGGTGGCGTGAATAAATCGGCCAGGTGACCGCACAGGTGCGAAGACGGTATCACACGGGAAGGGTCGAGGGCTTTTGCATCTCGCGTCGCGACTTGTGAACTTGTTTCCTTTAACGCGGTTTTCGGCGATAGCTCGAGATATCACTACGAAAATTTAAACGTAGATAAACCAACGAGAGTAATCTAGTGAATTCCTTTGCGCGAAAGGAGTGAATAAGGATCTGAGCAATCGAAATTTTAATTTTCGTATATTACTGTTGTTTTTTTTTTTTTTTTTTATTAAACGGTAAAAAGAAATAATACGAATTACATAAAGCAATATTTTTTGCGAAAAATTGACGAAAGAGATTATATAAGAAATCAGATAATTGCACTGATGCTGAACACTGATGATGATATTAAATGACTGATGTATGTGTTGCATACGGATATGATATTAAAGGAAGATTACGTTTCATTTATTTTAGATTACTTATTTGAACATAAAAACAGACTCGACGAAAAAGACGAAGACGATTCAGATCGCGTAGAACGAATTTTTCTCGAACATTTCTCTTGATTTCTATTATAATTATATTTAAACTCAAAGAATCACAAACTTTAAAAAATTATTCTTTAATTTATTTCTGTTAGTATTAATTTTACGGATCTTAACTTGATATATTTCCCCACATAGTAAAACTTTTAACTCTCGCAAAAATTTCTCTCGTTTATATTTTATTCTATTTTTATTATTTTTTCTGTAATATCCTATTTTATTTTTTAATTAAATTCAATAATATTTTTTTCTTGAATTACATTATTGTTGTTATATTTAATATTATATTATTATTAAATATAATTACAATAATTTATTTATATATTATAATACATATTGCATTTGATTTTATATACACATACATAGACAGAATTTTTTATAAAGAGATCAATTTTAAAAATTATACGAGACGATCTTTTTTCTTTCATCAGTGCAGTGAAGAAAAGGTGCTATTTTAAAATTGAAATTAATGAGAAATCAACAAAATCAAAGATGGTTCATGGATCCCAAGAAACGCGAGTATGATATTCATATCCTTCGGAGGATATACGATGCTATGAGACGTTTTCATTTGCAACATGTGTTCCCGTTTCTCGACAAAGTCTTGGGCAATGTGCTCCGTGTTTTTGAAGAATACAATAAGGTTTCGATCGTATTAATGTTGATTTAATTTCGCGACTCTTGTGAATCCAAGAATGAAATTCATAGAAAATTAAATTATGAGTGCGATTGTTCTTCAGAAATCAAACTTTTTGTCAAATTAGGTTTAATTGGCATTCTATGAAAAACATCGTTATATGACACTCTAACTAAATTAAATAACGCGATAGGTCGTGACTGATTGATATTAATTTCTGACAAGTATAAAATAATATCTGATTCGTTATTATAACATTGGTGAGACGAAATTAAATGTGTAGCTTTAATTTTGAGTAAATCATAATTATTTAAAAATAGCTTATTTACTTAAAATATCTATCTAGATTTGATCGTGCGTTTAGGCTTAAATGTTACTCGATATTTCAGACCGTTAAAATGGTGTCTATAAAGAAACTCGGAATCGGCGGTGGAGTTATGTTTGTCTTTGGCATTTTAATTTGGTGTGGATTTCCCGCACTAATTAGATCGCAGATTAAGAAGGTAAAGAAATTACAAATTATCATTGTCATATATATCTCAAGTTTCGCATTAGTATCACTCATTTGATATGCAGCTTAATTAAGCGTAATGATAATAATACTTGCATAGTGATTTATGCTACTTCGATTCCATTATTTCAAATCGTCAAATAGTATATATCGTTAATGAAGCACTTTACAGCACTTTTTTTTTAAGTATCTTTATATTGTATTCAAAGAGTTTCAAATCTTTATTTATTCAACAATCTTATTCTCACGTGACTCGTGTAATTAACTCAAGAATGTATCGGAAGGATGTAACGATTTTCTATACATATAAAGATAAATTTTTAGAGATTACGTATCATTAAAAATTATTCATCCGTTTATATATTTTGCTTTCATATATTATTACTTCTTTGATCATTTTCTTGTAATATATTTTGTTGTAGTATATGTCGACATTTTAAAATAATTTTGTGTTCTCTCATACTTAAGCATGATGTATTTTATGTATAATTTTGACAAATTTTAATGTAACTTATATTGATCTTTTTTTTTGTCGTTTTCAAGTACTTAGTCTGCCTAGAAAAGTTCTTTATACGTGTCTAATTCAAGTAGTCTGACTTAGTTATGACTTTACTGAATATTGTGAAACAGTCAAATCATTCTGTGAAAGTGTACGGCGCGAAATCCTTGAACTTTGCTGTCAGCTGCTATAATATTCTAGCACATTGTTCTAGTCGCATTATTATTCCAGCCTGCGATCCAAAAATGGCAAAATTATGGCAATTTCTGTTGTTATATTTACAAGAAAACATCTTCAGAGATGGTCGCATGATCATCATTAGCTAGCAAAAATACACTTATTTGATTTCCACAGCGTAGATTTAACAGACAGATGAATATTCGTGTCTGTTACGTTAAGACTATAATTTGCACAATTTTCGTGAAAAAAATAAATATTTTTTGGATTGCAAAATTTCAAATTTAATGTTGCTAAACTTCGTCAGTTAGGTAACTGTGGTCAGTTAAATAACTCATTTAAAAAAATTGTCTTAAATCTATATTAAAAGAAAAATATAAAAATTTCATATTAGGAGAGTACGAAAAATGTTAGTTATTAACACCATGAAAGCATTGAGATCATTTATACCATTTCATGTCCATTCCTTTGTGATTATAAAACTAACGATATTTAATGTTCGTAGGCCATCATGCTGAAACCAGGTAGCGAGATACGCGAAATGTGGTCGAATTTCCCTCTGCCACTGGACTTTAAGATCTACATGTTCAACATTACCAATCCTGATGAGATTGCACAGGGTCAAAAGCCGAAAGTACAAGAGGTCGGACCCTTCTTTTACGAGTAAGTCGTTTAATACGAAATACGATCGTAATATATAATATTTAAAAAATTTATAGTCAATCACAGATATGTATAAATGCATAAGTCAAAAATTAATCTGTCATTTAATTTGTCCTTATTAAAAATTATCGAACAATCTCTGTACGCTCTTCTTTTTTTATATATATTCAATCTTATTGTGATCGGATAAGTTTCAATTTAATCCGCATCTAATTGAACCTTTTCTGAGACCTTCGTACAAATCTGTCTATTCTTCAAAATCTTCGAAAACTCGGATATTCGTTTTAGCGAGTACAAGGTGAAGATGGACCTCATCGATCGAGAAGATGAGGATAGCGTCGAGTACAGCATGAAGTCCACGTGGTTCTTCAATCCCAAGAAGAGCAACGGATTGACGGGCGAGGAGGACATGGTGTTTCCGCATCTCATGATTTTGAGTATGGCGATGATGACCCTGAAGGACAAGCCAGCCGCGATGCCAGTCGTTGGTACGTTTATATACATATACGATATCATTATTTCCTTTCAATGTCGTATATATCGATTGCGGACAAGTATCGGCCGCGTATCGCATAGGTCGGTCGGCTCGGACTATAATAATGCACGCCGGAAGGTTCAAAGTGGGACATGAGAAAGATACTTTTCTCTATATAATGTACATATGTATCTTCGTCAAGGGTGTGCACTTATATAAGACTTCTATCGTCTTGATCGCCGTCATATTCGTATTACATATGCATACGATTAAATTTGATTTTAATGAAAATAATTTAGTTTCGATGAAGAGAAAAGAAATCGCTGCACAATTGTTCGATTTGAGATTCAATTCGATTAATTAGTAATTCGTTAAAAACCTTTGTTGAATAATTTAGGCAAAGCGGTCGACAGCATCTTCCACAAACCAGCCTCGTTGTTCGTGAAAGCCAAGGCTAAGGATATTCTTTTCGATGGTCTGCCGGTTGATTGCACGGTGAAGGACTTTGCTGGATCGGCGGTGTGCAATGTGCTGAAGACGGAAGCGAAGGATCTGGTACCGGACGGGGAAGATCGTTACAAGTTCTCCCTCTTCGGCGGGGTAGATGGTTTTAATCCTAAAAATTACCATTCTTTAATTATTATAGAAATTATACCGTGTTTACAAATTTAATTATATTTAAAAATTCTTCTTCAAGCGAAGATATTTTTTCTCTGTCACAGTTACTTTTAATAGAATTAATTATAATTTCTCATATATTGTTGTGTGTGATTTAAATAATTTATTTAGTTTTTAAATATTTGGACATTTTTTATATATATATATATATATATATATATATATGTATTCCATAATACTTCATATGTACGGACATGCAGTATATATATTATTGTTCTAATAATACATACATTTCTAACGTTTCTGACGTTTTCTTGATGTAACACTTCTGACGTTTCTAATGTTTCGCGTGTTGATGAGTAAATATAAATTATCACTATGTTGCAAAAGAAGCGAGTCATACGTGAGGATAACAATTACGTATGTGGGCCGCAACTTTGGCCGTGAGAAGATTGTAATTTTTCAATTGGTTATTACGAAAAATGCACACGTGAAAAACACGTCACAAAAAGTCATAAAAATTTATCATGTGTTATATTAATGACAATTACGAATAATTTTATTAGAAAAACGGGAGCGTCGTGCCAGAGCGTATGAAGGTTCTGCGTGGTATTAAAAATTTCAAGGAGGTCGGTCGCGTCCTCACATGGAATGGTAAACCTGCGTTGGATATTTGGCCGGAGGATCACTGCAACGCTTATAATGGTACCGATTCGACGATCTTCGCACCTCTGTTCGGACCAGACGACGACATCGTCTCGTTCGGATACGAGATCTGTCGAAGTATCAGTGCGCATTATCGTTATCACAGCAAAGTCAAAGGTACGTAAATGGTTTGAAACAATCAAGTGAAAAAAAGAAGAATTATCTCATTGAACGCATACAATATAAATATGACACTATAATATTATGTGTCGCTTGATAGCATTTTTGAATTTGCAGGTGTCAATACTCTTCATTACACGGCGGATCTAGGAGATATGAGCAAGAATGATGATGAAAAGTGTTTCTGCCCGACACCGGACACTTGCTTAACGAGAAATCTCTATGATATGACGAAGTGTGTAGGTGCACCTATCATCGGATCGCCTCCTCATTTTTACGATTGCGAGAAAAATTGGTTGGATTTGGTGGATGGTGTGCATCCGAATCAGGTACAATCGACAAAAGATAAGAATATGTAGATATCGATTAAAAGAATAAAATGCAAATATATCGTTAAAAGAAACATTACATAAATAGATAAGTGTAATCATGATGAGAAATGTAATCGTTGATTAAATCGTTTCCATTGACAGGAGGATCATGAAATGGACATGGATTTCGAACCGATGACAGCTACGCCGATACGCGCTCATAAGCGGTTGCAGTTCAACATGTTCATACAACCGATCGCAAAGTTCAAATTGATGAAGACCTTTCCTGAAGCACTGCTGCCGCTATTTTGGGTGGAAGAAGGAATATTGCTCGACGACGAGTTCGTTAGCAAGGTGAAGGTTGTGTTCAAGGCGATGACAGTTGTCAAGTGAGTGTCGCGCAACTTACGGTATTATTTTTCGAATAATTAAATGTGGCTTGCAATCTATTTAACTTTTTGTCAGCAGCATAATTATTATAATCATATAAGTAGTATAATTATTTTTTTATTGTCTTAAATTCTTTCTAAATTTATCGTAATAAATTAAACATTATCATGGAAATTTCGATTTGCAGTTTCCTAAAATGGCTGATGATACTTGGCGGAATAGGCATGGGCGCCGCAGCCGGTGTGTTGTACTACAAAAATCGCGAAAATACTGGCAAGCTGGATGTCACGAAGGTCACTCCGAAGAACGGCGGTAGCGGCAAGACGGAGAAAAGCTGGCCACCTACTATGAATATCAGTACGATACAGGCGGCGTCGGTGCCGTCCAATCTCGACAAAAATTGAACACTGTAGGCTAATAGGCTCGTGTTCAATATTAAGATCGAGAAAATCCCTTCAACTCTATATATTTTTTTAACTAGATTTATTTTTAAAATATATAATTGAATAGGTTTCCTCAAATACGGTAAGTGATGATTGATACAAAGACATTAGAACTGATATAGGAAGAAAGAAATAATAGAAGATTAAATCTTCTTATTAAAATAATGAGAGATTGAATATTGGTTTAGATGTGATTTTGATTAGGTAATTAGAAAGGCTGTAAGTATTATGGAAATCCTATTATTCTATAATTAATGACTAGAGCTGACATTTAGCAATCTATCAAATGATAAATGATAATAGGTAATTTTTTCTTAGAGAAAACTCAAGTATATGAATAAGAATCGTATAAATAAGATTTAATTCTTATATGTAACATATTTAAAATTAATTATTTAACTACCTCGTTGTAGAAATATTAATTATCTATAAATATTTCAGTGATGCTTTGCAATGACTTATATGTGTGTATAATACAAATCGATTTTTAAACTATTTACGGTTCTTGTTTAAAAAATGTCAATTATTTAATATATTGAAAAATTTATAAAAAATATATATTAAAATTTTTAAACGCAATCTATTAATTTTGATTTTTGACAGTGATTTAACACTGTTTAGCACAGATTTGCAAGAATTAAAAAGCTAACAATAAGTACGCCTGACAGGAGATATAGAAATTATAAATATCTCTAATGTAAAAAGATCATTTAGATTTAGAGTTTAATTATACATTTTATGGTTAGTAGATACTCAGTGCGATAATATTAATGACAATTACTGTCATCTAACTACACGCAAAGTGAATAGAAACAATGAGAAGAAACATGTCATCGAAGAAATAAATTCATATCTTTACTACTTTATATTTACATTTATATGTCAAAATCAATAAAATTATTTTTATTGATTTAACTACGTTAAAAATCTGCACTCTTTGTATTAACAATAAGTTGACAATTTCAACTGTCTAAAAGGGATTAGCTATCCTCGAATGGTATTACTTCATGATTACAAAGAGGAAATCATTGATAAGCGCCAACAATCTGAATTTCTTCAATGTTGACTATACAATAAATAATATAACAAACATAAATTATATATCTATTATTTATCTATTACAAATATAACATAACAGATATATTACAGATAAAATATACAGTTGTAATATAACAAACATATAAAAATTATACATTATTTATCTATTATATTTACCATTTATCTGCATAATTAATCATATACGAGTTCAACTGAACATCAGCAAACCCGGCAGTCTCCTCTTGCTCGCCATCTGCTCACCTTTACACAGCAACACATATTTATACGCGCTCCTGTACTCGGAACTCATCACGACGTAGATGACGGGGTTGATGCAGGTCGTCAGGTAGATGAGTATGTAGCCAGCGATGTTGAAGCCCCGCCAATCGATTGCATCGTGGAAGAGCTTCGTGATGGTGATTGGGAGATAGCACACTAAGAACGACGCGAATATCACGAGGATCATCTGCAGCAGCTTCCGATCCTTAGCGGACATCTTAGGCGCCAGGACGGATTCGCCACCGTTGCGCATCTTACTGATGCTCTTGAACTTTGACTCCCTGCGAAAGGCCTTTCTCGCAGGCAAATGCGTGGAATCCACCAGGACTTCCGGCCAATCAGAACGATTGCCGGCGAGTCTCTGCAGCGAGGACTCGACGATGAAGGATGCTCGGCTGGTCAATCTCTCCAGTCTCCCGCAAGAGTTTCTCGACGACTTCGATTCATTCTGATTTCTGTTCAGAAACAGCTTCATTTCCGTGAGGTCAGATTCTTCGCGATCGTCATCAACGAACGATATATCCTCCGATGCGTCCACGTGAAGAGCGTTATTGTTGAAGTTTGGATCGAGGCTGATAATCGTCGTTGAATTGTCTGTATGTGTTCTCATCGTGCAATCTGTTTTTTGTCGATCGTGAATCGACTGCTTAGAGCAGGAAGAATCCTCATTAATGGATGTCGATGGCTCGAGATCCATTTCTTCATCCGTATTGAGATAAATCGTTCGCATCGACGAAGGAGTGCAAAGAATAGACAGCTCTTGCTCCTGATTTTTCATGGACGTAGATTGTTGCTGCAAAATAATGACTACGATTAAGAACGATTTAAACGTCAATATGATATAGTATATTCTCTTGATTAATTTTTTTGCATCAACATTAAATCTTCTCGCCTAAATAATTATATCTTACGTCATAACTGATTTCCATAGGTTCCACACTGAGGATCTTGCCCCTGCTCTTCGAGGCAGTTTCGCGAACGATATAGAAGATCCTGGCGTAGCAAACGATAATAGCGAGGCAAGGTATTAGAAATGCAAGAACGAAGAGAAATTCCTTCGGGCTTCGTCCGTTTACATCCGGCAGGATCGAGCAGGATCCGATAGCGGGATCCAAACCAAAACGTCCGAATTGCTCAAACCACGTGACGATCAGCAGACCGAAAGCGACGATCCATATCGCCAGGACCATCGGTATCAAATATTTCGTTTTATACAATCTAAAAATAAAAGTAATATGTAAAACCATTAAAAAAAAAGTGAAAAATTTAATAATAATATGTTTTTTAAGTCTATTTTTTTATTTTATCAATTTTTTGTGCAATAATAATTTGTCATTTAAATGTAGTGTTTAAAATAAATGTTTAAAATAATTATAGAAAATATTACATTTTATCTATACAGCAAAAGAGGAAAGGGGGGATTCCTACTTACGTAGGGTAGAGACCGGGATGGCTGATCATGATGTAGCGATTGATCGTGATTGCGAGAACGCTGAAGAGGCTGACTGCAACGAGGCCGTATCTCAAGAGCGGAAACAACCGACAGAGAAGCGGTCCGTACAACCACGAACTGTGCCAGAATGTGGAAGTTGCGAGTGGTAGATTGAAGCAGCAAAACATCAAATCTGATATTGACAGATTCATAATGAAGACCGCGGTGGCGTTCTTTAGCTGCAACGAAATTAAAATGTTACAAAATAATTAAATGAAGAATTATAGGTAATATAATAAAATTATATAATAATTTTCGTGCATACACACGTAAATATTTAACAGATCTATTATATCGTGTTCAAAATATATTTACAAATCGCGTATAAAATTATCTGATTATCAATTATGATTAATGTGTATTTATTGATAGACGAAATAATACGACGAGTTTGTCAGACGTGAAAATTAACTTGCGTAGCTCGCCGAATAAACTATTTCAAATTCCACGAAGCAAACACGCTAAAATTGATGGAGACGTGATTTAATTCCAACTAGTCGGTTATATCACAGAGAAGTACGTGAACCGTCGTGCAAACACAACGATTGTGTATGCACGCAGTTCCGCGTAATCGACTCCAAATTTAACCCATTGATGGTTGACTTTGCTGGCAGGGCTCGTTTGTTATAGAATCGTGCCGACGACCTCCGTTCATCGGCTTGTGTCACATTTTCGATTATTTGCCAGAAATAAAATATTGCATTTTGTTGCGCAATGAAATAATTCTTTCTTATTATAATCCGAAACAATGCTTTTTTGGAATAAAAGCTATATTTAAAATTTATATAGAATTTATATAAAAAATTTATATAGAATTTATATCTCTTGAAAAAAGTATGAATCAAGTACGTTCAATTGAGAAATATTCTGTTCAATTTAACGTCCTTACTCATTGTTGCTGAGATTAACGTCTTGTAGGACGAAAGAGGTATAATAACTCGAGGTAAACCACTTGTGTGGACGGCTTTTAAGATTTTGCGCGTAAGTAGTACCGGAAACTCAAGTAACTGGTACACGTCTGGAATATAATACAAATTTATTATGATGTATTTTAAGCCCCTTTTCGTGTACAAGTCATGAAAATCGCGAAATAGTTTTTCTATGAAAGCATATTATTGTGTTTCATGTAGACAGACATTTCGGAGAACATATATTTTCTAGAATATCAACTCTAATATCATTATCTTACAATTAGAATCATCTTGATATCATCGAAGTTACATGAAAATTATATATCGACTCAATCAATCAACTTTTAGCTCGAGTCGCTTTTAGACAAATTTTTTTATTATTTATTTTTTTAAATATATTATCGTAATATTATTACATACTATTAATATTATAGCTCTAATTACAGACCTTTTTGGTGCGAAACAACGCGATCACCGTGATGAGATTTCCCGGGATGCCGATCAGCATGAAGAGAATACAACAAGTGGCGGCGAAGTATAGCAGCCACCGTGGATAGCCGACGAAGAGGATCACCGACCCTGGATCCTGCAGCATCTCTTCGATCACCACGTCATTGCTACCATTGCGTTCAGTTTCGTTGTTCGCCATCCACCAGTACTCCAGCATCTGAAAGAAAGTTAAACTCTCGCCGAGCACGTCTATGGATGCCAGTAGTCGTCAGGGCCGTAGGTACAGAATCATGACAATTTTTTCATTTTGCCATTTGCGAGATAATGATCTCGATAATAATATACATAATATCGAGACTTTTCACGTAGGTTTTTATTTGATCTACCGTGTAGACTTTGTAAAATCTGGATGATATTTCTTCATTCTATAATCGAGAGTATGTTTAAATGATCTTATTTTCAAATCAAATTTCAAAACTCAAATCACGCAAATTATTCATTTGATCACACATATCTATATCTATATCTTTGGAAAGACGCGTGTGTATTTATTTTATCTTATTTATGCTTTCTCGTTTAATTTAAGTTACACTTCACGAAGCCCGCTTAAGAACTGATATGTGCATTTTGCCATTCCGGAGGCGCGAATTTAACGCACAAACTATCTGTGCGTCACTTGTGCGTATACGCGTGTTGGAGCCATCGTTTTTTTTTTCTTTCGACGACAGACGGAGCGTCGAAAAGAGAAACTGAGAGATCTATTTTCATCACCCGAGACGATAAACTCTTTCGTCTGAGGGTAAACTTTCAGACGTTTCCATGTTTCGAATTCATGGTCCCGCGGATCACTGATGGTCAGCTGACATAGTCTTCAGCGAATCGTTGCGGAACAACAGAGCATTTACATGCAAATTATAGGCTAGTATATATATTAGACCATCCGCAAATATATATAACGAATATAATATATGGCAAGTATTTTACAAAATAATTTTTCTTTTAGCTTTTTAATAAGAGAGAATTATTATCAAGTTTTCATTAATTTTTTTAAAAGTAAGCTGCACTTACGTTTATGAAAATGAGAAATACATTTCTAATTTATCGATGACAATCAATGAAGTAGTGCTTCAAAACTTTTTCTCATTGCTTTTGATATCGGTATAACGTTAGTCCGTTCTTCTTCTTGTCCCTCATCTTGGCCTTGACATCGCAGACGAGATTTGTCTCTTCTGGAGACTCTATAAACTTTGCCTGCAATCACTTTGTTGCAATTTTTCAGCAGTGTGATAGAGGGGATAACGAAAATTTAACGAAAAAGCACCCTTTTATGAAAATTACTCTTTATCTTTCAAAATTTATAGCAGTAAAGGCATAGAATAGAATTGTGTGTCGGAAACGATGTGGTGAAACAGAATAAAGCGCGTCTGGCAAAATTTGCGAATATACTGGCGGAATTATTAGCAAGATTCGCGTACACAAGAGTATATGCACTTTTCATCGAAGTCGCGTCTGCGCTAAATTCGACTCCTCCCTCGCGATATCGGGGGAGTTTCTCCTTCTGTAGATCGATTCAGCTGCGTCAACTTAAAAGAAGATCGCCTTTGTACAGAGCGGCTTCGACGTCTCCAATCTTGTTATTTATTTCCATTAATTCTTATATTAATTATTAAACATACTTTACTTTAATGTAAATTACTCCAAATATACTCTCGAATTTTTATCTTTTGTATTATACTTTCAATTATTTTAAATTAAAAAAATACTGAACATTTATCTAAGTGAAAGATATATTATCATAGCAATCCCTTTTTGAGATATGACACTTATTATAAGAAATATCAATCATATTTTAGAAAATCAAACGGATACCGAATGAGGGCACCGATCATCAATCCTATTATAAACAATTTGCAGCACGTCGCTCCCGACAACGCGATAGCGAAAGTGTTAAACGGGGCCAGCCAGCCCCATGTCGTCCCCATCTCGTCGATATGGCACTTATGGTCTACTAGATAGAGCACCTACGTGTCTGATCGGAGCGTACCGTCCCCTGGAAACGCGCTGCAGCGCGCGCCTGTGTCCCTACATCCTTTTTAAAAATAATTGCATTTTGTTAGTAGTAGTCTCTCCCAACGCGAGGGGAATCTCCAGCTGTGTACGAACGTCCGCGAACGGAAGCGAGCGAGTCGGAAGTGCGTTTCTCCGGTTCGCTATTTGTCCGAATTCAGGGAATGTCGATGTCTCTCTTAATTGCTTGCACCTGGAAAAGACTAGGAAAATGTTATTAAAAATAGATGTTGCAAGAATTATTAATAGCGTTTTCTGAATATATCTTAATTTTAAATTAATAGAATTTTTTTATTTATCATAAATTCACAAGTTTTTAATTCTCAATGTCTAATTATTATATGGCTATTGATATTTTCAATTTCTCATCCAGCATATCTGTGGCGTGCCGGAAGAACATCCGGTAAATCTAGGACACCGTATACATATACAATCATATTACTAATATTATACATATATAAATTAATTAATATTACATTTGACCGAAATAAATCCATTGTATTTCCGACGCTCTTAACACAGAATAGCGTGTGTAAAATATAAATTAAAACAGCGAGAGATTCGAGAAGACCATATTAATTTCGAACAATCGTAGGCGGCTGGATGCGGGTCGCCTCTGTGTGAATCCAGCGAGAGGTTCGATTTAGTCATTCCAATTAATACGGCCGGTCGGTTCCACTTTGTTAAGTCTAATTCACTCTCGCCATATCTTCGGTTGCTTAAGTAATAAATACCATGTACGCGATATTAAGAGCAACGATCTTATCGGCTCGCGGTTATTCCAGCACAAGTTCCTCTTACGCGAATTTGCCAAATTTTTAATTACGCAATATATACCGAATATAAAATACTTTTTCTTCTACCTAATTATTTGCAATATTATTAACAGGTTTTATAATATGTATCTTTAATTAAAATTCCATGTCAAAATAGAAATCACTTTACAGATTAAAATAATGATCTTATCTCGAAATCTTTTAACTTTCTATTTGACAGAAATAGAATTAAGACTGAATTGTTTTATATTATAATATCTTTTATATATAGACATATTTTAAATTATTGAACAAAATTTAAAAAAAATGAACGATCGCGATCAAGGTTGCTCGCAATCTACATATCGCTCTTGTTCTGATTACGCAACACACAAAAGAACATGACGTATTGCAATTGCAGCACATTCCGCGCAATTTAAAAAGGAGCACCACGGTGTGTCACAGCGAAAGGGTCAACTGGGTCCCCAGATCTTGGGTGCAGATGTGCTGTCGCACATCGTCATCGAGCCGCTCTCCCCCGCATTCACGCTCTTTCTTCGTCATCTCCTTCTCCCGGACGCCTACCCACGGGGCCCGTATCTAGCGTGTGTACAATCTGACGGAATGCTGGCTAAGCAGTCTATCCACGGTGACGCTGACGCATACGCGGTATTCGCGTCAGTGGTCCCCGAGTTGTGACTCTGGTCCCCGGGAGAGTCGATCGCGCGCAGTCGAAATTCGTGAGTCGCCACGTGCGATAAGTGTCATTTCGTAAAATAACAAAAATTAAAAAAAAAATACAATAAGACTCCCGGAGAGACGGTATGGTTCGTGAAGAATTAAACAGTTGAAAGTTACATCGCGAATAGTTACAAGGAAATCGTAATTGTCTGACAGATATCGTGCAATTTAGAATAAAGATGAAAAGACTTTAAATAAAAAATTCTTAAAATAATATATAATTAAAATAAGTGAATTTTTGTGAATAATAACAAATTTGAACAAATCATTTCGTGAGCAGCAAAATTCGACGACTTGTTCAAAGGTATCAAGAGTTATCTTTTTATAAGAGGAAGATATCAGACAGAATTCTATAAAGTTCAGTCAATTTTGGCGAAGTTAAATTATTATAATAAAATTGGAAAAAGAGACACAATAAAAAGTAGAAAAAAAGAAAATTATTTAATTATTTTTTAATGACAGATCAAAGAGATATTAAATCAATTTTCTAGTCGATTAGAATATCAACTATAATTAGACGAGCGATAAAAATTATCGAATTTTTTTTTCCAAAGAAACAACGCTTAAATAAGTCTCAGTCTGGTACTTTGTAAAGTGATTTCAATCGTGTCTGATGAGGAGGACATACGCAAGGACGCGCATTGAAACGGAAGGACATTGAATATTCTCACATTCCTCGATCATATTCTTCTGTCAACAAAGGTCTTTCCGCCTCTCCATTATCTATCTCATTGACGGACTTATGACTGGTTTAAAGTAACAAGATTCGAACGAGTGGTAAGTGATACAATTATCACTCTTTTATTCTCTTCCTCTTAGATATTCTTCTTCTTCAGATAGATCTTAATACATGAATTTAACTTCACGAAACAAGAGCGATTTCTATAGAATTTAATTGGCCAGTTTTTTTTTCTTTGAAAGAAGAAATAGAAAAAGCATGTGAGAAATAATTATTCAAATATTTGAAGAATTGATTCTTCAAAAAATCGTAATTTATATTTTTCATTTGTGTGAATTCTGTCGATGTCAAGTTGGTCTGCCGGATTCTGAGGGACCAACACTGAGAAAGGGCAAAAAATAGCGAGGTCCCGAGGCAATTTAGAAACGTGACATGGAGATAATTATGACGGGTGGAGTATTTAATTAGTCGGGCTATACCAAGAATTAATGTAAAAGTAGATCTTCAAATACATATTTCCCACACTTGGAAGCAAGCTTAAATTTTATATACATATATAGCTTATAATATATTATATATACAAGATATCAAATAGAGAAACAATTATTTGAATATTTCAAAGTTAACTAATTATTTCAAGTAGAAAAATATACATTTTTTAAAATTCTAAAACTTTTATTAAATTACTGTTAATTTTTAATTCATGATATTTCTTTTAAGAAAATTTTTAATAAGTTACAAGTTTCTGTAAATTTTGTCACATAAAAATTCATGAGAAAGATCTGTCAAAAGAATCGATGAAGCGCACGTTTAATATCGACATACATACTAGCGTATTTAGAGCTAAATGCACAATATAAATAGCACAACACATGTTTTGTGCCGTAAGTGCAGACGTTTGACATTCACACCACGTGGTGCTCTCGTGGGCGGGATACGAGAGTAGTAGTCGCGTCTCGATCGACTTTCAACAATCTGCACTCGAACCATGTGTTTGTACTATCTTTTCGCATTAGCTACTTATATATGTTGGTCATTTACACCATAAAAAAATATGAAAAATTTGCAAGAAAACGCATAACAAATTTAAATTACAGAAATTCATATTATTGTTCACATATTTATGTGTATTTTATTTTATTATATTAATATAAAAAATGCGTTTCGTATATATTATATTTAATTTTAATGCCGGCGATTCATTTAATTAAATATTTATTCAGTCTCTTTTAATGGGAAGAAAGATACAAAGCTGGGTAAACATTACGATATATGGTATCGTTAACGTTATCAATACTATCGATTTATATCAGAGATGACTGTACGAAACCTCGCTCGACCAGACTCTGATAAATGTAAATTCATTTAAACAAAGAATTAAAGAGCGTTAATCGGAAAAGTACTTGATCGTACAACAAAACACCAGTCGGCGACGCATCGACTCCGATCTAGGTACTTTCACCGTGACTCAACTTGACTCATTCATTGCCGTTCGCCGCGTGATTAACACGGAAATCATTCGATGACGTCAGTTCATCACCGAGGACTTCCACGGAATAAAAAATAATGTTCGCGGTTTCGCATCTTCTTCCGTTGACGTGCGACCGATTAACTTTGCTTATCGAGGCTGATATAAAAGTCAAATACACGCCCTTCTTGAATCAGCTAAACATGTCATTTGTCAGATTCGAATTAATCGATTACGCTCGATTACTCTCGCTGAATCAACTTGTTGTGTTGTAATAATAATAATAATAATAAATAATTCAAAATGTTAATAATTAAAAAAAAAGAAGATAGAAAAACACTTAAACCAACATATAAATCTTTTGCTACATATTATTTTAATAACAATATGATGGTGTTAAGAATGTAATATTTCTTAAATATATAATTTGAAGTATATATTTCAAAAATATAAATTAGAAAATATCAATTATTTATACGCGATAATATTAAACTATTTGATAACAAGATATGTAAAACGAAACAACGACACAACCGACATGACGCGTTTGTGCGTTCCCATGTCTTCCGTGGCTTTCATCGCTTTTTTTGTCCCGAGGGGACGTCTAGTACCGGGTGTCCGTTAATTTCCCCTAATTAAACTCAATCGGGGTTAATGCACTGCAGTTTGACCTCAGTTTACCAAATCGAACGTAACTTTTTGTAACATGCGTTTACATATAAATTATAATCGCTGATCAATAAATCGATTTGCATAATTCTGAATTTGTAAGTTTTTTTTTATAAAATTACGCAGGAAAATATAATATAAAATTTATATATAAATTTAGGTTTTATATACACACATTCATATATATAATTAAATAAAATTAATTTAGATAGAGAATTTGTAATAATATAGGAATTATAATCACATTACAGGAAATTGATACTTATTTCTTTTGAGTTTGTAATATTGTGTGTTATGCATATGTTTCGATAACTTAAGTGACTCATGTACCAGTGATTTATAGTCATATGTAGTTTAATAGTCGCAGCTATTTAGTGTCGCGTGGCTACGATTGGAGAACGAGATAGAGAGAGAGAGAGAGAGAGCAAAAAATAACACCAAGTATTATGAATTATAAATTCCTAAATGTCGATATTCGAATATCTGAAAGATAGTGAATCATAATATTCTTCAATTTCGAAATCAGTCAGTTTCAAAGTAAACAATTTTCCAAACAAACATAATGTATTTAAATATAATCGAGCACGTTGAAGGATGTCGAAAATCAGAGAGAGATATCGCGTTCACCAAGAGCGTTTAAAGTCTAGAGTCTAGAGTATTATCTTCTATAAATCCTCCAGACGATCTGTTTCCGTCGGTGGCGCCCATAAATAATAATGAATTCTTACAGTCTCCTTAACGTAACGTTTGTTCTCCAGTCATTGTCCACCTCGGGGAATTATCTTAATGCGTCTTGCGCGCACGCGTTATTTGCATAACGCAAATGTCAAACGTCCCACGCGACATCAGACAATCGCTATTGCGAGTTCTAAAGTTCTTCAAAGTCTTCAGCAACTTCAGGCACATATTAATGAGATGCACAAATATATATTATAATATAATCAAATATAATTCTTATAAAATTTTTCTACTTATTTAAACATTTTTTAATAATTTAGAAATTATATTTATTATTATATTTTTTCTATTATTGAAACTTTCTATGAAAATGTCAATAGATGAATTATAATATAACGAACGGTATATTAATTCCCTCCAACGCATGTTTCTCTGTCGCAATTCAGGAAATGATTGTAAAACAAGTAGCATCCGTTTTACATCAGATCGGCTTTACCTTGAGTGCTGTAATTTTAGTGGAAATTCCACATCTGTCTATTTTTATCTTGCGATAATGATTAATTCAGAACACGTCTACTAATAATAAAATACTATTATTATGAAAAAAAACGCGAGATATACTTGTGTCAATTTCGTTCTCTCTGAACGATGTTTTTCTGATTTCCAAGTCAAATCGCTTGAGCGATAGATAGCGATAGATCATATATTAATTTAAGAAACCCTTGTCTCGGTTCTTTTTGCGTCCATCAAAAATATTTGTTCTCCGAAAACTATGCTACGCGTGACTTGTTAGTCATCTGCTTTAGTCATCATCCGAACAGGTGGAACACAAATCGAATAATTAATTCCTATCTTTTACTCGTGAATGTCGCAGGCCTTCAAGGTCGGTCGAGGCCAAATGGAATCGTTGAATCAGAATCTCGATACCTTCGGTATGGCTGGTACGGATACGTGGTTGCCCCATATCATGGACAACGCCACGCAAAACGCCATGGTTGATGCGGAATTTTCAAGGTATGTTATTAATCTTTTTGAAGTATACTTTCGAAACGTCCCAATCACACTGTCAATAAAATTGTCAAAGTTCAATGCCTCTCTTAGGCTTCTTCCTCCTTTCAGATTATCAGTACAAATTAAAATTAAAAATAAATTCATGGATTACAACATTCGAAAATATAATTAGATTCGCCGATTGTTTATGCAACAGATTTTGATTGACTAAACTCGTGTTATAAACAATAGCACATTATACATTTAAAAAACATGAGTGCTACCTAAAGTAAATTAATTCATTATCGTCGCAAAAAATATGATAACGCGATATAGAATAAACTCACAGAATGTGCTGTTTCTAAATTAATTATTAATTAAAGGATTGTGTGACATATCAGGCATTGACAATTAATTTATTATAATACGACGTCCCAAAATATTTGAAACATTTTATAAATATTTTCTGTATTTTCTTATATTTTAAATTAATTTTGATGGTTGGGCCAACATCACATATAAAGTCTAACATTCATTTAAAAATATAACATATCTTAATTTGATCAAGAAACTAATTATGTGAATTAATTCACACAATTAGTTTCTTGATCAAATTCATTTTACGCCAAATTTTTATGTTTCGAGGAAACATTTTTTTTTAATTTGGAAATTTTTAATTATTTATATTTTTAATATATGACGTATAGAAATAAATGGCGAGTATATAATGCACGCTTTGTAATAGTCTAGTAAATTAAAAAAATATATAATGTTTATATCTAAAATTATTTAATTTCTAAATAAAAAGAATTACAACAAACAAAGTAGAATTCTTTTTATCATTAATTTATCTGTTGCAGATTCCCGAAACCTTTGAGAACTTTTGCAGCAGTAGTGGCGATCATCATCATGCTTATTGGTTTAGCTGGTAATCTACTAACGATCGTTGCTTTATGTAAATATCCCAAAGTTCGCAACGTTGCAGCGGCTTTTATTATAAGGTATACAATAATTTATATTTAAGTTTATTTTATTAATTTCATTGATAAAGATTTCTTTAAATAGCTGATTTGCATAGCTGATTTAAAGAGCTAATACAACAGTATGAGTCATTCTCGCGTGTTAGTGATTACCTCATACAAGCATATCGTGTCATTCATAAAAAAAACTAGTTTCTGACTACGTTAAGATTATTTAATGCGATTTTTTTCATTAATGTTTATGTCAATTAAAAATGACTCACCTTATGTCAATGGAATAGTTTGTGCATCGCGGACTTTGTGTTCTGTCTGCTGGTGTTGCCGTTCGATTCCATCAGATTCATCAACGCCAGCTGGACGGACATCCGATTCTTCTGCGTCTTCGTGCCTTTCTTCAGGTACGGAAACGTCGGTGTGAGTCTTCTGTCTGTAGCAGCTATCACTATCAACAGGTACGTGTCTCTATATTCTATTCGACTTCTCAAGCTTAAATATTTAATCTACTTGATAATATTTATTTTGATTCACTTTTAAATTTGCTCTGGCCTTTAAGAGACTAAATGGCCTCCTTTTCTTCACAAATTAATGGGCAATAAAATGTAAAATTAAAAAAATTCTCAATTTTGTGTAGATACATTATGATAGCACATCACGCCATATATAGCAGAGTTTATAAGAAATATTGGATCGCCGCGATGATAATTTTTTGCTGGCTGTTCTCTTACGGGATGCAAATACCTACGTTGTTAGGAGTGTGGGGTGAGTCGTAATTTTTATTATTATAATTTATAATCAATCAAAATCTTATATTATTTAGTTATTTGCAAGATAAACATTGTTATTTTTATCGCGTATTATTTATCGTTTGTTGGCTTAATTCTTTTTATCAGGTAAATTCGATTATGATAACAATCTCGAAACTTGCTCCATCGTCAAGGATCGTAATGGTCACACCCCGAAGACATTTCTCTTCGTCATGGGATTCCTAATACCTTGTGTGGTGATTGTCGGCTGTTACGCCAAGATATTCTGGGTGGTGCACAAGTAATTGACATTTCCGAGACTTTTTGCATATATCTTTTTTTGATTTTTATTTTTTTACCATCATCTTTGCATGACAGTAACTGATTGGAATATGCAATTGCAGATCAGAATCGCGAATGCGAAAGCACACCACACCAAATAGTAAACCGATAAAATCGCCTCATACACCTGGAAGGGACATCAGGGAGCTCAAGCAGAAGCGCAGCGAGTGGAGAATCACGAAGATGGTTCTGGTGATCTTCCTCAGCTTCCTCGCGTGCTACCTGCCCATCACCATCGTCAAGGTGGCCGATGCGGAGGTCAGATGTCCCGGTACGAATATATTTATCTGTACATTGATGATGAATCGATAATCTGCGTATACTGATCTTCAATTCTCTTCTCAATGTTTTTTTAACGATATATTTTCTGTAGTTCGCTTCCACCGTTATTGCTGAACACCCAACTGTTTCAGAATGTCACGTTCTGGGATACCTGCTGCTGTACTTCGCGTCATGCGTGAATCCGATCATCTACGTGATCATGAACAAGCAGTATAGACAGGCGTATGCTGGTGCGATCGGTTGCTCGTGGATAAGGGCGAGTTTGACGCCATATGGCAGCAGCGCACCGGGTGGTGGTCTTCAGGCTCATCATCAGGACTACGTCCAAGGTAACTTCGAGCAACGTCACGCGGTAACACTCACCAAGCTCTGACCGAGCGCGCGACCACTTCGTAAGTCAAGGGCACCACAAGTTTGCTTCTTACTTTGTTCGATTGCCGTTTTGGTATCGCTATCTATGGCCAGAGTATGTGTGTGTGCGCGCGCTAATCAATTCCCTAATCGCATCCCTTATTCATTGATCTCGTCTTATGCCTAGTAGCTTCTTAAAACTCCTCTTTGGAGCTTAGCGACGAGCGAACGACGTCGAATAGTTTTGTATTCTCTTTAATTAACAAAATTGTGAATTAACATACATTAATAAAATTGTTTTCGCTGTAGATCGCTGAAATTATTGTTGATTTAATTTGCTTAAATATTATTTTTCATTGCTTGTTTTTAATTAACTCATTCAATTAATTTAATTGGCTGACATAATAAAAAATTTTTGATTTATTTTTACGTTTGAGTTATTTTTTTTCAATTTTCATAAATTACGAATACGCTACAATATTATACATTAATATATATATATATATACAATATATATAGTTTCTTTTTTAATTATTTCATAATACTACTTTTCTATATAACTTTTATACGTATTTTTTTTTGTATAATATTACATGCGAGTTCTATCAAAAAATGCATTCGCATTTTGTTTTCAACTGCAGATTATTCGAAGGACTTCAGTAAAACGATGGTATCAACGGTCTCTATCGCTATGAATCCTGTGAGAAATTCGCAATTCCAGGAGGAGCTGTAATGAATTGAGACGGAAAGTATAAAAAGGAACGAGAAGATATCAAAAGAAGATAGAAGAAAAAAAGGAGAGAAAGCAGAAACCGAGCTTTGTGACTGTGTGTTATCGAACCAATTCGCATAATTTTCATATCACGTTCACAGCATGATGGAATAATACGTTCTATAAATTATTCTTTCGCGAAAGAGCGAAATAATACAATAAATATCAAATAAATGTTGCGCATGCATATTTATTTTCCGTGGCATTTGTGAAATAGCCACATATAGTTATAGCCCTTAGCTGGGTATTGATTTGTACCAAAGGTTGCCATATACTGTTGTATTTTGTAAATAAAATATAAATTTTATATTGTTTCATATATATATATTTAAAATACACTTGCAATATGCTTATTATAAAGCAAAAGTAAGAAAAACATTATTGCAAATAAGAGTTATTTAATAAAAGAAATACACACTGAAAAAAATTATTGAATTTAAATAAATATCTCAATAGTCCTTTACATTTAATTACTTGAAACAAATAAATATTTACATTTGATTATTTGAAACAAATAAATATTTATCTGTTTTGAAAAAGATTTTCTTATCATCAAATAAATATTTTTTCACATCAAATAAATATTATTTGTTTTAAATAAATGATTTATATAGAAGTATTGAAATAAATATTTATTTGAATTCAATAAATTTTTTTTCAATGCATTTCAGAAATTCCGTCATTTTATTATTTGTATGAAAAAACGTATAATATATCCTGATATAATTTATCCTGAAAATGGATTATAGATTTTAACCTGGGTAAGCCACCTGCAAGGATTTAAAACTCTTATCTTATGAATGTCTTCTGCATCGAAATACCTTTTTAACATTATTGGCACAAGATTTTTCGTAATATGAACATATCCAAGCCCGCCAAAAGCTGTCTGAAAAATCAATATAGAACAATTCCAAGCGTTTATCGCTTATAATCGATTTTGCTTAAATATCAGGTTAATTTCAATTTTAATTTAAATAATTTATTATTTGATCGTGGAAAAAATGGAATGACAAGAAGTATATTAAATAAGATTATAAAATTAAAGATAAGATGAAAGCAAAATTGCATGAGTGTTTAAATTCATTATGTAAAATTGAATGTGTAAATGTTGCAAAATACGTACCAGTCTATGTTTGGTGTGAATATCATGACTCATGAGAACTCGATGCAGTTGTTGCTCTTCCTTCATTAGTGCGATAAATTTGATACTTTGTGCATCTGACAGTATCTCTGTATACGGATTTAACTGATAGAAAGAACACTCGACACCAAACTGATCAAATTGGACGTAACAATTGGTCTCGTCGACGAATTGGTGAAGATCCTCCCTGGTGGTCAATGTACCTATTAAATTTATATTTAATTAATATATCAGTGATATTTTCCATATAGGCGAGCTACTTGAAAATTAATTAATAAAAAAATTCTATGGATCTTACGATCGATGTGGGACATAACAAATTTTGTGGCGTGTCCACCTGCCTCTTGATAAATCCGCATTATTTCGAGAAGTGGGACGTTTGAGTCCTTTCCGGGATGAAAACTTACGGGATAACTATATTGTTCTTGAAACTCACCAATCGTACGAAGAGCACGTATTTCGAAATCTAAATTATACATACAACAAAACGATAATAAACATAATATATAGTTAATATGGCTCACGAATCTCATATTTGAACGCAATCTTATATTCTATTTGTAAATGAATCACCGTTCGAACATATTTTTGTAAGTCACTGTATATAATAAAAATATAAGAAAAATTGTTAAAAATATATATAATTTTAATTAGATTTATTAATAATTATATATATCTTATTAATGAGAGAGACTGAGATATTTCGCAACACAATTACTTTAAAATAAATTATAACTATGTACCTAGAAGCATATTGCCGCCATCTGCGATAAATCCTGCCTTTACATCGTTACGGTTCTTGCATCCTAATTCCAATTCATTATACATATGATTGTACATTTCCTCTCTAGTCGTAGTGCAAGTCAATAAATTTCTCGTGTCAGTAATATAATATCCTATCAAGTTGCGAAAATAATTAATGATGTAATACATAAAATCGCAGTTAGTCATACATTTATATGTAAAGTATGAAAATATCCTTTTTTAGCTAATGTAAGATAATTATCAATTTATGAATAAGAATTTGATTCTAAAAATATGAGATCAATTATTATGCAGAGTGTTATATATATATATATATATATATATATATATATATATATATATATTATATATAATTATCATATATATTTTATTTTAATAACACATTCTGAAGATTAATAAGTTTTGAATAATTTTAATGTATTTCAAAATTATAATTTTCAAATTACAAACCATTGATAAATAATGCGTAGAAGTTACGCATGCAATTACTATTTATTATTAGCGAAAATATCAGGGAAAAAATGATTTATCATATTTTCAATTTTCAATTTTTAATGTTTCTATATAATCACGCATTGAGTTAAAGTTTATTTTAAAAATTAGCTAAAGAATTATATAGTTATTTATTTATATTTTTTAACACACAAATAGCCATTTATTTTTAATTATTAAACAAAAAACATTGATTCAATATTTTCATATTTTTTCATTTTTAATCATACCTGTTCCAATGATTATATTAACGTTGGTAGCCTCACTAAGTGCTTTCAAGTAATCAATATGACGATTTAAAGTGCTGCTCTTCTCCACAATAGTATTACCATTATATTGTTTAAATAATGTTACTTCATCAAGGAGAGCATTTAATCCGTCTTCGTCATTAAGCCGCAGATTATACAAATTGCTATATCTAATTTGTAATGTTTTTCATTAGATATACATATTTATTCTTTTTAACAATATTTATTTAATAGTTTATTTATTAATGCACATGTAATTATTAGAAAAATTATTATAAAATTATTTTATTATTATATTATCAGATAAATAAAGATTATGAAGTTGTTTTATATGACGGAATGGATGAATGTTTCGCGAATCATGTGTTATATAAGATCTATATATATATATCATTTGATATATTATAAATAAAAATTTTATTTAAATTTTAATGAAAATAATTTATATTATATGAACATTACAAAAACATTTGTAAAACATTTATTTAATTGCAAAGTTACATTTAAAATTACTTTTATATTGAAGAACTTACTTTACTTTTATATTGAAGAATACGTTATTAACAAAAAATTATTGATCTGTTATGATTATTTTTTTTATCATTTACATTTATATCATTTTAGTATACACACAAACCTTTATTGTTGAAACGTATATTACAAATTTGAAGTTTAGAGCGTGCACATTTAACGCGAAACATATATATTTGCAAGAGATATTCTGATTTCACTTACGGATACTGCTTAACATATCCAAAATTTCGTAACGAAGAAGAAGAACTAAATTCATATTCTAATGTCGGAGTTGCAGTGTAGTACTTGGTATAGTTACTTAATAGATGCTCGTGTGTTAACGTTGTGCCGAGTTGGTAATCTCTTATGGGTCCTTGTACTATACACATGTAATAAGATGCAAATAATAAATATTTATAAGATAGATACACACATTAATGATTCCAAGATTGCAATAAGCAACATTATTATGCGAAAAATGAAAAATAATATTTTTGAATTATAAAGATGTGATATTCAACGGATTTACAGAAGTATAAGATTTATACCATTCTTGAAAAATTTGTTACATGAAAAATACATTAAAATTCGAAAATTTGTAAAAATAATTTATTACATTATATATTATTTAACTATTTTAGAATTTTTCTTTACACTTTCTTACCACTTTCTACAAAATTACCAACTGTTATATTACTAGATTTCATCTTTTTTGTTATATTTTCTATATCTTTTACAGTTTTCTCCATTAGTTAAAAAACAAAGAGTTTACACAGTAATTTAATTGTATATTATATTTATACTCGACGCTTAATGGTAAATAACAATGTTATCATTTAAATACACTTTTTAAAATTTTATTTGAAATATACTTTTTAAAATTATTTAAGCTTAATGTTAAGTTTGTCTTGTAAATAACGCGCCGATACAACTGTAATATCTAACATTTAGGGCGACCGTAACTATTGTGACATCGCGTATTCAATCCAAATATTTGTTATAGTTTTAACGATACTTCTCGTTAAGCTTGTTATGTATATACAATTGACATTGGTCACTAAAATATTTATTTTGATGACAATTATAAACTAAGTACAAAAGGTACAAATTCAAATAAATCTTTTAATCTATTCCTAAAATATGCGATTGTTGATCTATGATTTTGATATAATGTATATTTTTAATGTCGAATAAGTGCGAATTATTAATTTAAATTTTTAATAAATATATATCATTTGTTATAGTACCTGAAATTAATGCCTTTGATGTAATTTCAGAATACAGTAATTGTTTTATCTAGTTTCTCAATCGAGACGTAGTCTATCACGTCTTATTGTTAGGAATGATTTTTGCAGCAGATTATTGAATAATCTTCTTATCCTTCTTTTTTGTTAGCATGATGAAATAGCAAATCTTACATTATAAATTATTTGTTGACATATAAACGATGAGAAACGTTTCGAAGATTAAATATGTACACGTTTGTGATTTTAAAAGACTGAAAAAATGTGGAAAATTACCTTTTATTTAATAGATATATCAATTTTTATATGTTATAAATATAATGCAATTCATATAACAATAATAAAAATAAATTGTCGTAGTAATCTACAAATAATAATCGTGAAAATACAGTGTTATAAAGTTATAAAGAAAAATGAATTTTTGTTCCGCAGGTAAATTATTGCCGAGTAAACCATCTCTTCGGATTTTCAACTGTTATTAGTTCAATGTCTTCCGTAGTAAAACCTTTATTATTTATCATGTTTGGCAGAATATTATTCGCGATATGAGAATATCCATGACCACCGAAATGTATCTTAAAAAATCAAATAATTTCAAGTGTTTAATCTTCAATTTAACTCTAATTTTAATTTAAATAACTTATTATTTAATTCTATAAAATAAAATTAATAAAATATTACGAGAAATGTGTTTAATAAAATTAAAATTAATTAGCAAAATTATAAATAATTAAATTTATTATGTAAAATTAAATAAAGATATTAACAAATACTTACTAATCTATGCTTCGTATGAATGTCGTGACTCATCAGAACACGATGCAGTTTTCCTTCCTTTTTCAGACGTGCAATACGTTTGATACGCTGTGCATCCGATGGCATATCAACCGATGGATTCAGTTGATAGAAAGAACATTCGGTACCAAATAGATCAAACTGGATATAACACTTGTTATCGTCGGCGAATTCCAGGAGACGCTCCTTGTTGATTAACGTACCTATTAAATTTTTTAAATTAATGCAAAATCATTTGCAAAGAAATATTTTTGATATATTGTGATCTAACTAAAAAAAAATAATGAGAGACGTTCTCTCATAAATCTTACGATCAATGTGAGACATGATGGCTCTGGTAGGATCTCCACCAGCCTCTTGATAGATTCGCATGATCTCTGCAGGTGCAGACGCATCCCTTCCGGGATGAAAGCTCACAGAACAACGTAATTGAGCTTGAAGTTCGCCAGTCGCACGAATGGCACGTTTTTCAAAGTCTAATTATAGATACAGAAATATTTTAAGATATAATCTTATTTTCAGATTTATTATTAATTAATCAACCATACTTATTTTATTAATAAACGAGATTTCCTTTTTACAACGCAAAAATATCGTAGTCTAAATTATATATACATATAAAATCTGCTCGTTTTAATTGCATTTTCCGCGCTTTGTTTTCTCAACATATCTGGATATATACATATATATTTTACTCTAATAAATAAAAATAATAAACGAAAAAATATTTAGCAAGCTAATGCGTACCTTCGATCGGCCAAGTACTGCCGACTTCTCCGATAAATCCAGCCTTTACCTGCAGTTCCTTGGGACAATCCACGCAACTTTCTTCCAATTCTTTATACATGAGATTGTACATGTTTTCCTTCGTCGTGTTGAGGGTTGAGTCAGTTTGCGAACTGGCGACATAATATCCTGTCAAAGTGCGAAAATATTATGTATATAACATTTAGAAATAATAATAATAATAATATGCAAGTTATAATAATAATAATACATACCAGTTCCAGCGATTACATTAACTTCCATCGACTTACTAATATTTCTCATTAAAGGAATGTCGCGTTTCAAACCATGGTTGCTGTTCTCCACGATGGTTCCACCACCAGCTTCTTTGAATAATTTTACATCTGTACTGACAGCTTGCTCCACGTCATAAAACTTCAAATTATTCAAGCTGCTATATCTGAATCAATATATTTAGTGTATTAATCATTTATCATGTATTAACAACATTTATTCAAGTAGTTTGATCACTGATATAATTATAAAAGTCTATAGAAATTATGAAGATTATCATCTCTTGCGTCAAACTTTGTTGTATATCGTAAATTTATAGACAGAGAAATGTTATCTTTGCTAAGTTTAAAGTGAAAACGTTTTAAATTAAGAAAATGCATATCCAACAAGATATTAGTATATTTCAAAATTTTTTTCAGAATAAACAAAAACAAATTACATAATACATATGCATTTTATTATCTCGTTAAAGAATGCTATTAATATAATAATATAATTCTTTTTATAATATATCGATCGATATTAACATTTAAAATTTAAAGCCTTTCATCATCATGTGTACCAATGAATACTTTTTATTTAAGATTAGTCGTAATATTATGATTTCGATATCTATTGCAAAAAGTTATATTTTGATTCAACTTACGGATATTGTCTGATATATCCGATATCAGCGAGATGCAGACTATTTTTGGAGAAATGTTTATCAATATGCTTCGGTGGTGATACGTAAAAATTACGAAAATCGACTGCCAGATGTTCGTGCGTTAACGTTTTACCGAGTTTGGACAATGATATACTTCCTAGCACTGCATCATAAGATGTAATATAATAAATGTTTAAACAAAAAAATAACTTTCAATATTGTAAGACTTCTGTCTTTGCATTAAAAAAAATTATTAAGATTGAAACATTTAATGGGAATTTATTATCATTTAAATAATATCATACTTTATGTATATATATGAAGATTTTTTAGTAGTCTTATATTTTTTATATCGCGGAATTTAAAAAATTCTATACTGTTACGTATTAAAATATATGCATTTATAATTTAGGATTTGGGATTCTTTTCTTCTTGATATCATTTGTGATTTTTTTTTGATCCGTAAAATATAATACACGAATTAATACACATTTCATATATGAATTTATAAATACAACTTAACTGTATTTTATTAATAATGTATTTTTAACTTTCCTTCATACTCACCAGTTTCTACGACGTTATAATTAGTACATGCCATGTTCACTCTATTTGCTTTTAAATACAAAGATTTTTCGAACAATTTAATTTGTATCTTGAACTTCACGCCAAATTATAATGATGTATATCGAATACACGTTTAAAAATGGCAATTATATATATATATATATATATTATTTGTATCGCGAGCAGCACAGAAATGTAAACAACATTCTACGAGCTATTGCTCGTTACTGCAATGACGTGACACACTTTATTCTCTGTCAACCTAACTCTACCTCAGACACTCGTTTCATTATCACTTGCCTCGACTGGCACTTAAATACCGACTTAAATTCCTGATAATATATTATCTGTTATATATAATAGATAAAAAAACTTGTTAATATATACGTAACTGACGTTGATAACAAAGATATTTACGAGACGTTACAAATACACGAAGTATTTCAGAAAATTCAGAAAATTATCTTTACTAGAAGTTGTGTCACTCTTCAGATACGATTAATTTAATTAGTAATTACTAATAATATATATTATTATGGCTATTTTTCATATATGATTATCATCATCAGGAGATGTGTAAATTTAAGGAAAAGGACATTAATGCAGTCAATAGTAAAATGTATAATAAAACGGCAAAGATTAATGTATAAAACAATAAATGTTGTATATAAATCTTTAATATATAAATATTTCAATAAAATAATTACAGTTCCACTTTTCCATATGAAATCTTTCGCATGATTATGTTCGAAGATTTTTCGATTATTTGTTTCATCGTTCATTGTGCTTTGTTTATGCGCATCTTTGAATGATCTTAAAGTCTTAAAATATCTATCCATTTTGTGCTCTATTTGCAGCAACCAATTTTTTCATGTTTCAACAAACTCTCACGTTGTAATCGAATCGAATCGCGTACACCATTGTCGATTTTCGCGGATAATACTTTCTCCACCAAATAACGCATCGCTATATCTGAAAATTTTATATAATAGTGCAATTAGTTCTCGACTTACTTATTTCGACTAATTAATCATAGATTTCATTTTTAATTATGCAGAGTTTTCGAATGAAACATTTTACACCGCAATTAAATGTATATATCCTTTTCCCAGATTAAATCCATCTCTTTTCCTTCTAATAGAAATATATATAATATAAAAATATTGAAATAATTATTATATTAAAAAATATATTAAAAAATAATTATTATATTGAAAAACATTTTTTAAGAATATATAAAAATTGAAAGAAGAGATGATTTACGGGTACAAGTTTCCAATAGATCGGAATTCTATACCCACCGACATTGGTATTATTTTTCGCGGAAGTCGCGTACCAGGCGTTTATCTTGTTCTCCTTGCAAAACTTGGAGATCTGCTCGTTGGTCACGGCGACCGAAATGTCGCACTTGTTCGCCAAAAGAACGACCGGTATATCCGAGCCATCCGGCAGCGTGATCTTTTCCCTGAGATCGCACAGCCACTTCTTCATCGATTGAAAGGTCGCCGCGCGCGAAATGTCAAATACGAGAGCCGCGGCCACCCTGCGTGTTTGACGCAAGTTAAATCAATGAACAAAGAAGTCGGTCATTGATTTGAAATTTTCAATCGATCGTTCAAGGGATATAGTCGTACTAGTTTTACTGTCTCGACAAAGCGTACCATTATAGAGATCAAAGTGCATATAAATTATTTATTTTATAATAAATATATTTTTAATATAGAGATTATATACGCACAAAAACGCCGACTAAATCCGATGTGATAAGAGCCGTAATAAAGTCATATTTACGCGTATTTATAATAGACCCTCGTCATATATCCAAATCTCTCGTGACCGGCGATGTCCCTGAAATATTCGAAATAAAATTTTCTTCCTTGTTTTTTTTTGTTTGTAAGATATGAAAAATTTCAAAGAGACTTCGCAAGTATAGATACCAAAAACAAGGCAATAAAATAATAAAATAGATAAATTATATGTCGAGAGATAGCCATACCATAGCTGCAAGTTTATTTTAGTGTTCGGATCCCAATCGAGCGTTTTTATTGCAAAATCAGCGCCTATGGTAATCTTGTAATTCGAGGAAAACTTCCCTGGAAATGACAGTTTCGATAGTGTGCAATGACATCGATGATGTACGTAGATTTTATGTTAGTGACGCAGATGTAGTATCGTGGTCGCAGCTGCAAGTTGACAGTTTGACAGCACGTGTTTTTAGAGCGGATAAGCCGGCTTGCGCGCATATTTCTCATTTCTATCTCTCTTTTTAAACGCATGTTTTTATAATATCCTCTCTCCCGATCCTCTTATTTGCAATCGCGATCTACATTCTACGTCTACTTTTTAATAATGAGATATTTTTGCACGAAAACAAGTCTGATCGACAAGAAATCGGCAGAAAATAAGAAATTGCAAATAATTTTTACCTTCCGTATATCTTCTGACCAGCGCAGTTTTCCCTGAAATAAAGAAAAAAGCCTGTGAAAATTTAAATAAAATTATAAATTTTGCGAGTCCGCATAATTATGTGTATAAAAGCGATTTTACAAAATATTTCTAAAATATTGTATTTATAACATACGATAAAAAAAATTCCAGATTGCATAAAGAAATTCCTTAAAGTTTGCAATTAGATAAATGTGTTTACAAAATTAACTATCGAATAATCGATAAAATCAGAATGGATAATGGAAAGATTATCGGATATTTTCTTGTGATGTTTTTCTTTCTCTTATCACTTGGAAAAAAAATTATATTTCTCAAGTATCAACAATATTATACGTATAAATTGCGGATTCTTTTTATCGATTGTGATAACTCACCGACACCGTAATCACCTATGACGAGGAACTTGAAGAGATGTTCCTTGAGATGACCGAAATGCGACAGTACGAGGTCTGAATCTCTCCTGGATCTTCGCAGGGTCATGCTTACTGTTCGATCCATTCGCCGCATCATGTACGAACGAACAGCTTGACTTGTCAGCTCAACAATAAGAAATAACAAACTGAAGACGAAACGGTCGACCCCGTGGGTCGCCATCATCTTCGCTCCCCTCTTGGCGTCTCGATTTTCATATCAGTGATTATTTTCCAATGTTATCTCGCGTCGTTGTAAACACATTATCATTTCTTATGAAGAATCGATATTATGTTTTTAATAATATAAATTCTTATGGTTTAAGTTTCATATTTTACAAATCGTTTCGTTGCGAAAAAATAATTGGCTGATCGAAAATTTTCGTTACAAAGCTGCTGCGATGACTCATCGTTAAGTTAATAAATAAATTGGGAAACAAAGAGAAGTCTGTTGAATAAATTTCTTTCGACATGTATATTATTATTGTCGACGTAGGACACAGGTGTGTTCGCCAAAACAGCAAATAGAGTTTCATAAAAAGTGCAGGCCTTTATTTCGCGCATACACCTCTTTTTTTTTGTAATCGAATAACGCGGCAGCGGTTGTTGAATTTTCGATTGAACCATCGCGGAAGCTGGATAAAGACGAGCAGACATCGCATACACATGCGTAGTTGTTTTTCTTAAATCCCTTTGGAAGATAGATCTGACTTAATTTTCCATTCGGTAAGAAAAATAAACGCATATGAGAATAAAATAATAAATAATACGATTTGTCGTCGCTTTGCTATATATGCAAAAAATGCAAAAGGGACTTCACTTTCACATTCTCTCCCAGAGATACGAGATGAATACAGAAGAACGCGCGAGAAGAAAAGATCATACGAAGAAGTAAATAAATTAATTAAAAAAAAGAGACAAAAGAAGGAGAACGGGAGAGATATAAGAAGAAGATACGCGCGTCTCTTGTATATCACACAAACGTATTTCTCAGTCAGTATAATTCGCTTTTCTTTTTTTTCTCCTTTTTTTTGTGACGTGTTTTTCGTTTAATTACGTGTACAATATAAAACGTTACAGTCACGCGCGATAGACGCACGTTACGATCGTAACTCAATCCGCTCAAAATTAGATACAAACGTATATACTTATATACGCTGTGCTCTTCCAGGAATAACACATAATGATCTTTATTCCGGGAAATTCGGAATTGAGACACAGTTTGCATTGTACACCTAATATTAGTAACGAAGAACGACGCCGTAAATGTCATCAATTCTGTCCAGCACTATTAAGAATATAATCCGACGAGCGTTTTTTTTCTCTATATATATATAGACATTTGCGCGGGTTATACTAATTTCGGATATCGAAATCGAAGCCGAATATATAATCGCGCGATCACTGAATTTGCAGTCGCAAATTTCTATGTTCGATCGATCGAGGGATCTTACTTCACGATGAGAATTGCACGATCGTCCAATGACCGCTCCGACGCCAAGCGGTCGACGATATCTCCACAACACTATATAAATCAACAATGATAATCATACGAATAATAATAATAGTAATAATAGCACTAATTGTATAGTAGTAATAATAGCGGTAAATACACAGTAATAATTTACATTTACACAAGACTCTCTTTCCTCTCTTACTCGAGAACGATTAATTACATTACCTAACTACGTACAAGACATGCTTACGGTTACATTCGTTCATTTCTTTTCACGACGCGACAGTCTCTACTCAACCGTGTGAATCTCAAGATACCTCGTCTCCGCGAGTCAGAATAGAAAAAAAAGCTCGCAATATTATGTAATATGTATATTCATTTTTTTATTCAATCCAAATCTTGCTCGAATCGACAAATGTTTCACAAACTTTCGTCTCACCTGAGTTTAATGAATTTTATGCGCAACGAAACGAGGCACAAGAGAGAACGACGATCGAAGAAGAAATACGAAGAAATACAAAAGGCGATCGAGCAACCGTAAAAAAATATACAGAGATAAACGCGTAATGTACAAGTTGATGAAGGATACGACACGCAAGTTTTCTATTGTCGCAAGAACACTGCATCCATATACATATATATATATACATATGTATATGTATGTGTATATATATATATAAGAACTTGTATGATTTTCGTGCAAGGTAAAAAAAAAATTGATGACGCGAGGAGATAAATATAATGATTTCTTTTAACTTAATCACGTCGCACAGACGGGGCAGTTTGCGAGAAGAATGTCGACAACTGTTCGATTTAAATCAATGATAGCGTACCAATAATTTTATCCATTCTGCAAGCGAAGCCAGGCCGGCGAATAAATAATTCGAATGATCCATGACAAGGATAATAATATTTCGTTCTTTTCACGGAAGTCTCGTTTTCATATCGTTTTCATAAACTGTCGTCGCTGTCATCGGCATGAGGCTCACCGGACACATTTCCGGCAAGAGGCGCGGCGCTTCCTTCTCTATTCGTCTCGATGTCCTGTTCCATTGAATTATTTTGTGCTTGCTGCTCATCTGATATAATAACTTTGGATAAGTATCTATCTAAATTTTGGTTATGTGAATCATTTATAATTCGTACTTGTAACAAAGATACAATTATAAATTGTCATATATCAGTCATATAAATTTAAAACATTTGACATTTTTTATATGACTTATCTCAAAGTTTTGAAGTTCCCATTTATGTAGCATTATATAAACTGATAATACCTGATTGCGTTGGTGGAGAATCGTCGTCTCCCTGACCGGGACTCAATATAGCTTCCTTAATTTGACTATTAACACCCTTTGGATCTAGATCCGTCGCCCAACTAAAGTACATTAACGCGAGATGGGTATTGCCTAATTTTTTATGCACCTGTTAAAAAAGAAAAAAATTAAAAACCATGAAAATTTCGTTAGAAATTATCGTTTGAGAATCTCTTACCTTTCCTATCGAATAATAGACTAGAGATTCTTTGGGTATAATATTCTTTAGCTCCTCGAATTCTCTGAGAGCTTCCATGTGTCGACCGATAGAGAAGTTGATGCTCGCGCGATGGAACTTGCATAAAGTATTATCCGGATCATTAACTAGCGCGGTATTCAGAGTTTTTAATGCCTGATCGGTTTTCTTCAGAGCGTGTTGCACGACACCTATGTGGCACATTAGCGCAGAATTCTGTGGATTTATTTGTAAGGCCCGTTTAAAGTGTAATTCTGCCAAACTATACTGTTCCTGTTTCGAGAATATCGTTCCCAGTCCGAACCTTCAATATACAGAGATGTAGTTTAAACTCAGAGAATAATTAAAAAGTAGACATTGAATAAAAATGTAACATCTCTTTAACAGAAACTTACCATGCATTGTAATGCCTGGGATCAAGTCTGATAGCATTACGGAAAGCAGTAATTGCCTTATCTAACTCCTCCGTCAAGACATACTCATGTCCTAGCAACGTATAGGCATATGGAAAATTAGGATCCACCTAAAAAAGTGTCGAAGAATCGCATATTTTTATCTGAATATTATATTTTTATCCGAATACAAGATAACAATCGTACATGTATGTTGCAATTAATAAGCTTATAAATACCTGAATAGCTCTTTGGAAAAATTTGATCGCCGTCTCGTGTTCCGTTTGCGCCGAGAAAAGGTTACCCGTGGCGCACCATGCTGCCGCTGAATTACGATCCTGTGAAACCAGATCTTGAGCAAGTGTAGACAACTGCACCTCTGCGTGCAGATGCCAAAGAACAGTACTATAAATCTCCATCAGTTCTGTCCTCTGTGGCTCTAACTGTCGCACTTCTGCAAAATAACTGCAAAAAAAAAAAAATTAAATGAATAAAAATTATAAAGAAATCTAAATGTATCGGTATTTCTTATCTTTTTCTAATTTCAAAGCCTAAATATACACTATTTTATTATAAATATAAAAAAATGTTAAAACAGATCTAATGTTTCACAAATCTCTAATAATTATTAATAAATTATTACCTAGCAGCCTTTTTATAGTCCATCATTTCAAAATGTGCACGAGCCAACATAGAAAGTACCCAACCAGTATTATAGTGCTGTCTCGGCAGTATACTTAGAATCTCAACAGCCTGCGTACATTTAAACTGACTCAAATGCTGATACGCTGTCCCTAATTCTCGCAACAGAGACATCAATCCCTCTGAAAAGTTACAGATATAAAACTATCTCAAATTATTCTAATAAAAAAAAAACCACATTAAAGAAATTAAAATGTTAATTCGATAACATACCCGCCGATTGCTTTTGCAACGTTATTCCGGAATGAATATTATTATTTTGGGCGTTAAGCGCGTTCGCATTAGCTACAGCTTTTTCTGACGTGATCGTTTCGCTCTTTTCTTTCTCATTTCTATTTCTTTCGTTTAATTCGTTAAAATTGGTTTTATTCAAATTTGTTTTAGCGAGTCTTGCTTTCGTCTTTCGAGATGGAGACTTGGGAGTTGCAAATTTCCTATTAGGTGACTTATTGTTCTCCTGAAATATATGCAAGTTAAATCAAGATTACAAGCGAATAAACATAATTAAAAGAATTAAAATAAAAACTCATACTTTTACTGAATTATGACTAAAGAGTCGCGACGAGCGTCTAACATTGGTACTCTGAAATGTCGGTGACGGAGGTGAAGTCGGATTAGCGGCTGTCACTGTCACGATATTGGCAGTATTGCTTGCATTACCCGATTGGGAAAATACCGACTTGCCTTGCTGCAATGGTGTCTCTTTCCTCGACATTAATTGCTGCAAAAAAATTAAAATAAAAAAATATGAACGCAAAAATATATTAAGTTGCCATGTGTGTGCAACTCACAATCAGATGTATTATAAAAATAAAAGTTATTGTAAACTCAGACAATGTATTATAAAGCTGAAAAACTATACTCACTCCTACATGAGCTCTCAGACTACTGACGCGTTTTGCCAAGCTCTTCTGATCATTGGCCTCCATGAGAGTCGTGTGTGAGGGTGGAGTCGGCTCGGGTGTATTATTTTCCAGCGGCAAAATACCAAAGCTAGGCGTGAGCGGACTCATGGAATTACTAAACATACTTCGATAACGTGAAAATTTGACCCTCGGTGATATCGAGGTGCAATTGTAATGCATTTGCACCGGTGCATTTTGTGGAGTATCCTCTATGGAGGAACATAAGCGTACCTGGCCGCCATTTATCAGCGTTGGTGGCATCATTGGAGTTCTGCAATGCGCGAATAAAATATTAATAGAGTTATTTTATGATATATTTTAGACATAATATATACATACAAGTTAGTGCCATTTGATATAGGTGTACTGTTGGCATTATTTCCAGGTACAATAAGATCCGGTTCAGTGACATAACTGAGCGTAGACGCAGCACCGTGGCACATAGCAAAGGAATCTAGTTTGTCTACTTGAAAAATCTTGGCTGGATCCACTTTTTCGCCGACATTACAGAGTTCCTCGAACGAATGCCAGAGAAAGGGATTCACCTTTAAAGCTAACTTATGCGCCTCGTTGCCTCTCGCAGTACGCATCATCTTGTAATAAATCTTTGCTATTATCTGCAGAGAAAAGCATGCCTGTTCCCCGAATTGACTTATTATCTCTTCCAAACTCTTTAACTGCTTGTAATATCCGCCAATTATCGCAGCTTCTGCTTCCGCATATCTAGAAATTTTTAATAAAAGGTAAATTCAGACATATATATGCATATTACATATAGAGCAATGCGCAAGTTGACCGCGTTACTTACTTTTCCAGATCGTAACAACATTTTGCTAGTAAAAACCTACACTGTGCCGAACTAGGTGCTTTCTGGGATAATAAGGCATAAGCTTGCCTAATCCGGCCAGAACGATAGTAACATGTTGCCAAAAGAAATAAACTTTCTTCTGTGTCCACTACGTAACAATATAATATGTATTAATATATAGGTATACAATTGTAAATCTCGTTTTATTTTAATAAATAAAAAATATAGAGTACTATAAATTAAACAAAGTAAAAAATCCTACCTTCTGCACACAATCTTTCTGCCAGGAATATAGCATCTGGATAGGCATAATGATTCAAACAATGCCATATGGCCGCCTAAAATTGAAAAATTTATTTGCTAGATAATTAATTATTCAATGCAACATGCGAGTCATTAAGTTAATAAGGAAAAGAGTAACATAAAAATTTGAATGAAGAAAAATATCTATTGTCAGCAATACAAAATATTCATTAATATAAGTAATACTATTTATATTCTTAGATTTTAGTGCGATATTTGAGAGAGAAATATAGATATTAATTATATGTTATTACATATTATACAAATGATGCATTTTAGTAAATTAGTATTGTTTATTAGTCTTTCTTAAAATGTATGCTTGAAAAAAAGTATCCTTCAAATTCCAATGTATCAGTGCTATAAAAAAACGCTATAAATTTGATATAATTTATATTGCTTTTGCTTTTTTGCAGTTGATAAGATAGAATATAATCAATACACACGCATTTTATTACAGTTAAAAATAATGATCCAACTGTCTCATTACTCAACTTACACACGCATAACATTCGCGTTTACTAACGATAATAATATGTACGTAATACGTGTTAATTTTTAATTATTTGGCAGATGGATACAAAAGGCAACATCTCTGTGAAAACATCTCTCTCCTCTATGCATCTACACGCATACATCTTAATTGACTATAAAAAAATCGACCATTGTTCAAGTGAAAATCCGTAAATACGGTAAAGTTTCGCGCTTATATAGACAGAATCCTTATTACGCTCTGCTCTTTCCTTCGCGGCGAAGCGAGCAATCCCGAATATTCGCGCACTCTCGGACGAAAACAAGAGGGGAAAATATCGAATCGTCGTTCCAAGAAATGATTTCCAAGGGACGATCCCCGAAGAACGATCGTCGAAATCGTCGTACGACGTAATTGGAGTCGAGATGCGTGCGCGCGTGTCCTCGTGTATCGGCGGGACGTCAATAGTGGCGAAGCCCCGATATACAAATTCGCACGACGTTGCAGAGGCAACGTGATATAAAGAGGGTCCGGAGATCGGGCCAGATTTTTTTTTTTTTTTTTTTTTACCTGCACTGGTTCCTGCACGATCATCGTTCACACCGCGAGCGTGATCATAAAAGAACGTCGGCCCTTCGGGCGTCCACCGGCTAGGGATTCAACGACCGAGCACAACCGAGTTATTCCAAAGTCGTACGAGACTGCTGTGTATAAAAATTTCTCAGGAGTCCATCTTTCCTTCGATTCTTTTGAAGCGAGCGACTGCTTTCAGGCCGCAGTTCCGCCAACGTCTCGGCGCGAATCGCGAATGTCAGGGCTGCGCGAGTCTCCTGTCACTAGATCTCTCACGGCGCATGCGCACAGAAAACGGCGCGGCGGCCAATCATCTGCCGCGTTTAATTTCGGAGAAGCCGAAGAGAAGATCGATCGGCCTGCTCTCCAACTTTGAATTTTCAGTCTTATCGTAAAAACTAATAATTAAATTTGATTATTATTTCTATTGAGTCTCTATTGATTCGATGAAATTTTAAATTTAATTATTTTATTTTTATTCTTTTTTTTTAAGAGAGAAGAAAGAGCGCAAAGTGCAGAAAGTGCAACTAAAAATAAATAGACGTACTGTCGCGTCCAATCAAATTCGTCGCAAGGCACGCTTGCGCAATTCGACAAAATTTAAATTATTTGAAAGTCGGTTATACCCACGCTTATTGCGCTTTGTTCGTTGTTCGCCTCTTTCTTTCGGTGTTTCTTTCAGATTTTTTCCCATTTCATTCAAATGGCTGAGTTCAGTACACCGCCGAGAGTAAAATGCAAAGGCAAAACGGATAATTCCGAGTTAAGTACTCCTATAAAGATACCAGCATCGCCTTTCTTGCAACAAATAGGCTATGGCACTGGTATGTGTTTTATATTTTTACCATTATAATTGAAACCATAAATGAGATGTTTAATTAATCACTATTAGATAATATTAACACTAGTTACGCCTAAATTTATGCAATTATATTTATACATTTTTTTGTTTCATTCAGGAGTCGCTGTATACATGTTGGAAAGATCACCAAAAGTAGGCTCTGTACGTTCACCTTGGGCAGTAAAGAAATGGCTAAAGGGAAGAAACAACGAAGTAACCACTAAACGTCTTCAATTAGAGGCAGAAGTTCTGCGACGATTGAATCATCCCAACATTGTCGGTTTCAGAGCCTTTACTAAAGGAGTAGATGGAAAGCCGTGCTTGGCTATGGAAGCATTGGATATATCACTTGGTATTTATAAAACTAAACAATTTGAATATTTTTATGATATACATGTTTGCATTAATATTGATTGCTTTATAAATTAGGTGACAAGATAGAGGAAAGACGAGACGTTATGGAGGATGAACCATTCCCAGGCAAAGACATTATGAAAGTTGGTTTTGAAATCGCGAAAGGATTGAAGTATTTACATCATACAGCATACTTATTACATGGAGATATAAAAAGTTGGAATGTCTTGGTGTCTCATAATTTCAATGTAGTTAAATTGTGTGACTTTGGGACTACTTTACCACTGACAGAATCTTTAGAATTGGACTCGTCAAAAGGAAACTTTTCTTATGTCGGGACAGAATGTTGGAATCCTCCTGAAATTATTTTGGGTATACGTTTGTTATTTAGCTACATGTTTCAATTCTTAATATTTCAAAACTATATATAAAGTTTTTAATTCATAATTTTTGTTCCAAGTCATAATTACTTAAAAAATTTGATTATCAAAATTTATTTTTTATTCGCGATTATATAATCTCTTATCTCTTATAAAAAGAATTTATCTTGCAGAAGATGGACCAGTGACGAATGCTGCTGACATTTGGTCATATGGCCTTACTCTTTGGGAAATGATATCCTTGTCAATACCTCACACTGAAGAACTCGATGAATCTTTTAATGACTCACTCACAGAGACAGCTTCGACAAATAATCAGCTTGACGATTCTAATTTGGAAAATATTTTCCCTGAAGAAGTAATGTCACGTGCAGCCAGTAAATATGGTAAATAGTGTACACGATTTTGAATATCTATTATCTGTATATAATTAATGTGGTTTATAATTAGATTGAATTAAATTAGATTATAAATTAAAAATTAATCTTTAGGTACACGTCCAGCTTTACCTGCCATCGAGTTGGGCAAAGAATATGAAAAGGTACTTGAAATATTCTTTATATGTACTACAGCCAATTATAAACTCAGACCGAGCGCAAAAGCACTCGTAAACTACTTCGAGAAATGTGTAAGTACTAACAAAAAATAATTTGTAAGTTATATTCATTATATAATAGATGCACATTGTGCACAAAATGTTTTTTTATTCACATAATTTACACTGAAGTTACAAATGTTAACAAAAATTTCTATGAGATATCTTTTATTTTAAAACGACATAACGATGAATAAAAAAAAAATTATTATCATTAAACTTACAATAATTGCAATCTTGAACTTCCGCTGTAAAAATAATTGCAATCGTCATAATTGCCTTCATAAAATAAGGTAAAAGCCTAAGATAAATATCTAATAGAATACCTTTCTATATCTGTGGCTTCTTCTTTCTGTTTTTTTCAATTCAATACGTCCGCCATCGATGTTATCCGTCGTTTTATTGGCGAAATATTCTATATTACTGACTTGTTCCCCCTATAAATATAAAATTTAATTTTTTGCATTTCTACGTTGTATATATTTCACATTTTTGTGTTATATTGTGAGTACTATTATTATACATATTATTTTGTTATTAAACAGAAAAAAAGTACTCACTTGTTTCTCCACTAAAAATGCAATTTCTGCAAAAATGTCTCTGACTTCTATGAGAGACTTTTCCAATTTTAAAACATCGTTATGTCTGCTCTTTATATCTGACAATTGTTGCCTTGCAATTTTGCTGTCTTCTAAAATCTAGATATAATTAATCACATATTAATGTGTAAAGATACAAAAAATTTATAAAAAATACTATTATATAATAATAAATTTAAATATTTACATTGTCAACAAATAAACTAGTTTCTTGCGCATCTAACATATGATCCAATTCCTCGCTTGTAACTTGACGTCTCACTAGATTAACAAATAATTTATTTGAATTGATATAAATATATATATATATATATATTTTTAACAAGTAAAATTTTTTATAAGTACACACTTAACGAACGTTGATGCTGCAAGAGCAAGAGACATTTATCGTGATATCTTAACAAAGACACATTATAATCCTCCATAATCTCAGAAAATAATTGCAGCATAGTTGTGTATTGCAATATTTTAATTCTTGTATATATGGATCCATCTTGAGCCCTACTTATAGTTAAACTGTCGGACGCGGCAATATCTTTTCCCAAATCTGGAAATAATAATTAACAGAATTAATTATAAGAGAAAAGTATAAATACAAGTTACACAAAGTTGAATGAAACTATTGTATGAGTAAAAAAACAGACCTAAATAAAAGTATATCATTATTCAAATTTTATACATAAATATTTATAATAAATATATATATATATTTATTTATTATAAATATTTAAAATTTATTTTAACATATAATTTGTTTAGTGAAATATACTAAATATTTACATATAAAGTTTGAATATATATATATTTTATTATAAAATTTGATTTTCTTATTATTAATATATAGAATAAAATTAATATATCTGAATTATTAATACATTAATCGTTAAATATATCGGTTTGTTGTATAAATAATTAGATAGATGCATTTATACATAAATCATATTCGTGCATATATATACATATACCGGGTGTCCCATTTTAAAGGATCCACTCATCTCAGAAACACTGCGTTAAATCAAAAAATGTTTCCTACAAAAAGTTGTAGGGTTTCGAGGGGGACATAACATAGTAATATTCATATGACCTTGGGCGGCGTCTCCAAGGTCAAGTGAAGGTGAGAATAAATTTTTTTAATGGAAACTCATATTTTTTATTATAACATGTTTTTCTACTAATTAATTTGAACAACTTTTATCTGAAGCATTTTTTTATTTTCTTCAAAATTTATTCTCACCTTCACTTAAGGTTAACCTTCACTAACCTTGGAGACGCCGCCCAAGGTCAAATGAATATTACTATGTTATGTCCCCCTCGAAACCCTACAACTTTTGTAGGAAACATTTTTCGATTTAACGCAGTGTTTCTGACAATGAGATATTTGAGTGGGTCCTTTAAAATGGGACACCTGGTATATGTTAATCTAAGCTTATGCGCATGATTGGTAACCAATCATGGGTTACGCAGTTTCCCGCTTCTACATGGACGCAACTGTTCGTCTCGAGGACCTTGTTGTGATAAACGAAATGTTTTACGACAAATTCTCCGCGACATCGGCTGGTCCATGTATACCGAAAAGGCAGGACCGTCAAATAATTGTCGATACGGATAAGAAAACGATAACCCGAAAGCCCTCCGAATCTTTATGTGTTATCGCAAGTTCGATAAGTTAAGGTTATGTTTACGTCTGCGAGAGCCGCACGCGGGAGAAAATGATAACGATTTGACATTTTGAGCGCAATTTAAAATCACACATTTCTTTCGCGTTATGGAATCGTTGCGCGTAATTCACGATCTCAAGCTCGACGGCCTCGACGTAGACTGGATCAAGTCGGTTTGGGACGCGGAGTTCATGACTTATCATGAACCACCTGACGAGTATCTCGAGTACCTGGAGAGCGACGGGAGACGATCGTTGCATGAGAGTCGTCTCGCCCTCAAGGCATGGATCGTCGCCAACGAAGAGGAGCGTGAAACCTCCGAATACTCGTGGCAAGCTCTGATGATCCTCAATATCAACGTACGCGGTCTGCTCGCCACGCTGGGTTACATAATGAAGACTGGTCAATGTGCTGAGACTGACGGAGATTCCGGACAGGCTTGTCTGGAAGCCACAAGATTGTACCTTATGCTCCTCACAGTACCTGGTAGCAATGCATTCGGAATTTATCACCCCAACTTGTATCAGAGAGCGATAAAAACCTTGAAGATGTCGGAAGGCTTGGTATTCTCTTCCGTTAGAAAGGGCAGCAAGGAAACAAACGCGATGAATTCCAGTATTGACGACGAATCGACCAACTGTTACGTTATGTTAGACTCGGATAAGTTGAAGCTCGTGAAAGAATTAAATAAGATTATTTGCGATCTTGTTACAATGTTAAAATCATTTCGGTTCAAAGAGCATGCAGAGTCCTTGGACGTTACCATACGCATACTGTTGGATATTACAAGACTGGAGATGTATATTAAGTCTTATAATAATTATGGACTGACAACGTTGTCCCAGAACGCGTTTATAGCATTGCAAGAACTATGCAATAACAATCATGGCACTGTCGCCATAACTATAATGTCAATAGCGCAGTACGTACTACCTGATTTGTTATTTCATCACACAAATGTGCAACCAAAATCTATTACTATCGTGCATGAGGCAGTTGTGTATTTTTTAAAAAGTTTATTGAAGATACACAAGACAGAAACGACGCAGGCAGTTGTAACTTTAATACATCAATTAATGGTGAAATGTCCAGAAAGATCGGAGGGACGCCAAAAGCAAGCAGTTGTTGTAATAAAACTGTTAAATATATGTAACAAAGACCTTACTAGAACGATTTTCAAAGATATAATATTATTTTCACACAATGGTAAAATATCTTATAGACTATTCGCACAAGAAATCATAGGAAAACTCTTGACGGAATTTTCTTTATCCAACAACAGTCTAAACGAAGATATGAACATGAAGATGAGAGGAATCCTAGTAGCCGTTGTATCGTCCCGTTGTATGGATCAATCAATCTTGGTAAGAGGAAAAGCCCTGGCCACACTTGCTTCGTTTTCAGATTGCAACAATGATGCCGATAAGACGATTCTTGAAAGGATATTTGAAGCTTCAACCCTGGATAAACCGTTTCCTACGCTCGACGAGTTGGAGACAGCAATTTTCCAGGACACCGATCCATTACCAGGATCAAATACTGTGGTTACGATGCTACTGGAAAGAGTTAACGACGAGCGCGCGCTGGTTCAACGAAGCGCTCTGAAGATCCTGAGGAATTTATCCATCATGTTGCCACTGCTTACAGACAAGGTGACGCACGTGATAAGCGATCGTTGCAGGGATCGCACCTTGACCGTACGTCAATTTGCGGTGCACGTTCTGTCAGAGATTTTAGAACAATTCCCTCACAATTCGAGTCTCCTCGACGAGTGGACACAGACTGTGATACCGCAGATATACGACATAGAAGTTAAAGTGCAAGAAAAGGTGTTGGAATGTTTGGGAAACGTATTGCTGAACAGGATAATGAAAGTCTCTACGTACACTCCGGATGCTGCGAATAATCTGCCGTGGAGAGTGCTAGAGAAATTGAGTAACATGAGGATGAGAAAGCATTTGTCAAAAGCTTGTGGCCTGTGGGTCAAGAACGGCGTCATCAGCAACTGTATGATAACGAATTTACAGTCGCACATCGGTACGGATAACAATATAGGCGCGTGGATACTGTTAGCCGCCCTAGCCGAGCATATGAAGATTCCGAGTATAGATAAATATGTCGTAGATTATAAGGAAATTATCCAGAAGAATGACTATCACGCGAGCTTGGTTCTGCACGTTTTGAGACACGCATGGTCCGTCTTAGATCGCGATCGCCTCGAAGATCTCCATCAGCATCTCTACAAATGTATCAGCCACTTCGAGATCACGTTCAACTTGATCAGCATTTGCCTGGACATCCTGAACGCCGTACTAAAATATTTGTACGTTGATACGAGCAGCCAGTTGATGGAAACGAATATGCTGGAACTAATGAAACTGTCAGAGATGGAGATTCAAGATTTAAGACTGGAAGGAAGTAATAGTCTTACGCAAGAGACCCTTAAAGTAAGGGCTATATGTACGCTGGGTCACGCGTCGCTTTTGTGCACCAACAAGGTTTCGTCGTCAACTCTACGAGTTCTAGAACGATTGCTGCTACGATGGGGCTCGTTGCCGGTGGCTGCGAAAGAGAACAAGAATCTGCAGGCATCCGCGGTGGTCATCCTTTGTCAGCAAGCGCTGAGAGATCGTGAAATCGCGAGGAAAGTCACGCCGATTTTGACCAATTTGATGCGCCAAGAAACGAATCCAGACTCACCGATAAAGACCGCAGTGAAGATAAACGCCGCGAAAGCATTGGCCGACATTTGTGAGAGATTTACCGATTTAGTGGAGCCGTATTTGCCTCACATGTGCATCAGCATGAAGGATTCGAATCGAGGCGTGAGGGAAGCCATAGTCGTGATATTCATTCAACTGCTGCTGGAGGATTTCATCAAGCTGAAGGGACCATTCTTCTTTCACATATTGACGATGCTGTCTGATACTGATAGTACGATACGCGAGCTGACGATCTTCCTGGTGGAAGAAAAACTTTTAGCAAAGGATAAGACTTTAATCTTCAAACAGTTCCTCGAGAGTATATATCATTACAACAATTATCGGTCCCATAATGTGTTCTATGGTCACAGAATGAGCGAGCAAGAGGAGAAACTGTTGACGCTACCTGGAAGAGCGAATCAAGACAAACGTAATGTTATTTACGAATTTATGTTGGATCATTTGGACGCATCGGCGAAACTTAAATTAGTTATGAAATTAACTAAGAATATACTTGGCGAAATATGCGATCACGATACCATCGACATTACCGCGGAGGAGGGAGAGTGTATCTTGAAGGATACAGTGTTCATAATTGGTAATAATCGTCTGCAACTATCGCCTAACAATGAGAAGCAAAAGGATGCTGATGCGGCGGAGCTCGATGAAACTTCTTCTAGTACGCCAAATAATAATAACACGATGAATGCCATCGTAGTGGCGATGAAGAAGTACAATTTAGACAATTTGTTACCTACGTTAATTGTGCTGAAGAAGAAACTTGCCGCAATGAAGTCTCGCCTGGAAGATGGTGTGGAGAGTCTGCTATTCAGGATTTACTCGGAATACGAGGAAGAACAATTACTCGGTGTGTTAAATGAATATCCTGAATTGGAGAAAGAAATGAATCTTTATCAACGGTATGTATATATCATCAGCCTATAAATGAATTTATAGATCTTCTTTATTGCATATATGTATATTCAAATTCTTGAAAAATGTAACGATGTAATGTAATGTTTCAGGAAACTGAAAGACAAAACCGTTTCAGAGAGCGATAATGATAGGAACGCTAATTCGTCATTTAATATAAGTCACAGCGATAATTCGGAATTGGATCTAAGCAAGCAATCGACACCCAAAATTGTACTCCAGCGTCTTTCACCTTCGACGATAATGCATTACAAGAAGGATAGATCGATCGATTCTGATATAAATTCATCGGCATATCTAGAAAGATTGTCAATACAAACGCCACCTCCGGAGCCGAATCTTGTTTCCAGTACTCCTAAATCGAGTAAAAAATCATGTTCTAGCGATTCTTCCACGCCAAGATTACATAGAGCCTCGAGCGAGCGAGAACTATCACCAGAATATAAACGGCGTAAGTATTGTAAGAAATAGGATGAGAGATTCGACGGTAATTTCGTTCGATATGAACGTCTAGAATTGTCTAGGAATTATTTCACGTACAAATCTACCTACCTCGTAATTTTTGCTGCACGCGAAAAGCCGTCTGTGAAATTGTACATGTGCGCGTCTCCAATTCTTTTTGTATGTCTGCAAATGTACATATATATGTATATTGTGTGTGTACATAAATTCATACTATTATTTTATTGTCACTTACCTTTGTTCGTGTGCGACAGAATATTATTGTGCAAATCTTTTACGATAGTAGTATTTTCGTCTAGAAGATGGATCAGCGCGCGTATTTCCTGAGCCTATATCAAAAACGGTGCACATTTTTATTTACGATTTATTCGCGTGCGGTCTTGACAGTATTTATACGTACTTCGTCAAGCAAATTCTTCAGCTTTTTATTTTGGGCTATTTGAAGATGTACTTCTTGCAAGAGTCCTCTGGCAAAGGTGCTGCTGTTACTTCGGCTCTGGAGAAGTTAATATATTATTTTTTGATAATTTCGTAGATTGCCACTTCGAACAAGCTCCGATTAATTTAATTTATTAATTATTTAGACTGGCAGAATTGCTTAAAAATCTAGCTATGAAATTCGTGGTTCCTAATTTTTTTTCTTTGTTGCAAACAATAGAAAATTAATAGTTTTGTACGTGTGTATCAACAAAATACTGTAAATATTACTTGATAAATTAATCGTGATAACAAGTTAATCGGAGTTTATATAAAAAAAAAATTATGTAAATAACATATATTGTGAGAAAGAATAGTAATAAATTCTGAATATGAATTTTAAAGCGAAACTTCTTCCTTCGTCATCATTTTATTTGCACACATGATTCATACATGATCGCATTTGTTTGAAACAATAATGTACACATTTGATTAGCTCAAGTTCTTCTTTCCGATAAATCTCTAATATAATTATAGAAATAGAATACTAACAGCACGCAAATCGGGCATACGATCACGAACCATGATAAGTATTCCTTAAGAATATCGGTACGCAACTGAAAATTATGTGAGTAAAATACATGCGATGTATGTTTCGTTATCTTTCTTATCAGCGACACTTATATCGTATAAAAAAATCCATCCTACTCAGCAGTTCACTTTGTAATTCGTAATTGAATGTATCGGCGACGAAGTATTCCGTCACAAGTGTGACTTCTTTGACTGAAATGCGTGGCACACGCTTCTTGGGTAAAGTACAGTGTCATAGGTGGAAGATACTTTGCATCTAAAATGAAATAGGAAATGGGCACTTGACAGCTGTGCACAGCAAGGCCGATGATTAAAGCAATCACAATTGCGCATGTTTCTAATTTATTTATTCAGCAAAGTAATATATATATTGATTGTAAAAACTTCGTTTATTTAAGTAAAAATTAAGAGAAAAAACGAATATTGCTAGTTTCGAAATAATTTTTGCTCAAGATAATCATATTGACTTTTCTTATAGAAATTGTTTTTTCTTATTTTCAAAAAGATAGAGATAATAATTTTATTCAAAATAAAACACATATATATACATACCAGGTGTCCCATTTTAAAGGACCCACTCAAATATCTCATTGTCAGAAACAGAGTTAAAGTATCATTATCATAGAATTAATTAAAATTGTACATTTTATTCAAATATGATGTTTAGTTTGAAATGTAATTTCAGTTTATGATGTTCAGTTTATGTCCATGTGCTATGTGAATTATTCTGTGATAAATACAATAAAATAAGATAATATTAATATAAGCAATAATTATATATATATATATATATATATATATATATATATAAATTTATGTAATAAATGCGCATAATATATTTCTCATGAAGGAACAATAATATAAATGCTACTTTATAACGAAATATATTTGTAATGTACATAACTTTATATATTATTAGCAACAATTGCTTTCTTTATAAAGTCATTTATTAATTTTTTCGTTAACAATAACAATAATTATAACTAATGAATCGAGTGTTAGGAAGACGGGAAGAGTACTTATTACTTCCTCATAAAGCTAAAATTATTACAAAATATCTAAATATGTTGGTGTTTTAAGTATCACACTTGTAATTTATTTCGGTAAGAGATTTATTTTTTAATTGAGACATATGTGTATGCGCTGAACTGTTACAGTTTTTCGTAGAACATTGTCTGGTGTGCATCGGTATTTTAATAAAATTAATAAAATGTGTATTATAAACAAATGACAACTACAACCTTATAGAAGATTTGCATAATAGAACAATAGAAAATATGTATATATTTTAAGGCAAATCATTCAGTCTTTAGAAACTCATCAGTTTCGATAAATCTTGACATCACTTTTCTGGTAATTATGCTCTAGACAGACGTTGAATTATTATAACATGTGAGATTACAACTAATAAGTAAAGTTCGGAAAATCTATGGTATATATTTTAACACATGCATTATTGCGAGATACAAAAAGAAACAGATCTACTATCTTTCAGGCGTTTACAACTTTGGCTATACTATATTTACAGTAGAAAAATGTATTAAAATATTTTTACCGGGATATTTACCACAGAATGGAACATATCGTGATTATATACACTACAATAGATCTGTTCGTTTTAATTGCACTTTTTAAATTACTCTTTCTGTATTTAAAATCAAATTGGCATATATATTCAGGAAAAAGAGCAATTAAAATAAACAGACCTACTCTCTAATAAAGACGGATTTCTGCTTATAGTCTCTATTGACTATAAGCAGAAATAACTGACCTACTTGTGCTTGTCACTCACATCACTATGTGAAATTATTAAACTTCCTGTCTTTATTGCATCCTTCGCGTATTTAACGATCATCATTAATATCACTTATGTAATGCAGAGCAGCGTACGAAAAAGTAGCCCAGTTTTATTTTTAGTGTCAATAAAAAAAAAGTTTTATTAGCAATAAGAGAATAACGAATGTCATACGCTCGCATATTTTTTCTCAATATATAATAACAGAGATATTCTTTAATAAAATATATATATAACAAAATAATAAAATAACTTTTCAAATATAACATTATAATATAAAATTCTCTTATCAGTAATAAAACTCTTCTAGAGACAGACTATTTTTTCTCGCATCACTCCATCTGGTGCGTCTACATCCTGCTTAGAAATATTTGAGCCGAATGGTATCTCGAGATTCTCGATGCAAGTAATATCGGGATAGAGGGAATAATATTGTTAACAGGATGCGGTTCGCACTCTCACTTTATCCCTTAGGTAGTTGGCGACTTGCGTCTGCGAGTGCCTGACAGCCAGCTGAAGCGGTGTGATGCCCTCCTGATTTACGAGCAAAGGATCAGCCCCCGCTCCTACGAGTTGCCTTGCGACTGTCATGTGTCCCGTCAAGGCTGCAGCGTGCAGTGCACTTTCGCCATTCTTAAAACGATAAAGGATCTTAGTCATTCCTTGCATATAATATGCTTTCTATGTAGAATTATAAATATTATAAAATTATACTATAATTATATATTATATTTATATAATAGAGCTCTCTCATATTTTATCTCACGCACGTGTAAAATTGTTTTTAATTGCAGAATTTTAAACCGTTTAAAATAGGTCGTCGGTAAGATAAGCTACTCCGTAAAATTGCTTTGTTAATCTTTTCTTTAATACTTGTGCTTACCGGAAGTACGCCGAGCGAGGGACGATATTTGAGCAGCTCGCCGATGACGGCCGTGTGACCTTTGTGGGCGGCTTTGAAAAGCGGAGTCGCGCCGTCCTGGAAGAGCAGATCGTTCGCGGTGACACCCCACAAACATGTTTGTCAAATTATGGAAAACGCGACGGAGATTCTCGACACGCAGGACTTACGTGTCTAGTGGCGTCGACCTTGACGCCGGCTTTCAGCAGCCTCCTGACGACGTGATCGTGTCCCATCTGCGACGCGATCCAGAGAGGCGTGGCGCCGTCCGTCCTCGCCGCGTCCGTCTTCGCCCCGCGCTCCAGGAGGACCTCCAGAATACGAAGATGACCGTTCTGGGCGGCGATAAACAGTGCTGTGGCGCCGTCCTAACGAGCCGTAATTCATTCTTAACTTTTGCATATTAATGTCACACTCATAATGTACACATAGTGACGTTTTCGATCGAATTGAAACGCTCTGATAGTGATAAACTTCAATTTTATAAACTCTTATTGAACACATATGTAAAGAGCGATTCAACTTGTCGGAGAGAAATTTATATTCGATAAAATAATTATTTATCTCTAGAAATCTGGAGCTATTCACTCGTAAAGATACATATTTAAATTATTTAAAGTCACTCACAAATACGCTATAAGAGACATAATTGATGAGTTTAACGGAGCTTGAAAATACATTTTAAAGCTGATAAATCATTACTTCGCCAAATGTCATTTTCTCTCTTATACTCGATATATGAATATAAAGTTCTCTCTCTCTCTCTCTATCGGGATATAGGGAGATCAAATTCCGCTCTCTTACTTTCATGTGAGCGTTCGGACTGGCACCTCTCTCTATTAAGCCCTCCACAACGTCCAGATGACCGTATTGGCATGCGACGAAGAGCGGCGTGCCCCCGTCCTGAAATCCACATGGAATACATTAGTGTTTAAAGAGCAGCGAGATCTCGCTTACACATTGCCGCTCTCTCACTTACTATACTGCACGAATCCACGATCGCGCCGTGCTCCAAAAGTAGACTCGCGATGTCCATGTAACCACCCTGGGCGGCGAAAAACAAAGCCGTTGTTCCGGTCTGCAAAAACAATACAAACATTACATTATATGTTACATGGTTACAGTATATATCATACAGAGAGAATTTTCTCTTATTGTTAGAATTTATCCTAAAAATCATGGTAATCGTGGGACAATATGGTACGGAAAGAATTAAAAATGTTTGATTAATTTTACCATACTTTTAGTAAATTTTACTATACTTTTAATAAAATTAATCAAACATATTTTATATTTTATTGTGATAGATATTATTTTTTATTGTGATAAATATTAATCAGAGAAATTCTTATAGAATTCTCTCTATATATAACTATGTACATAACGATGCACAAGACGATTTATTTGAGTATCTCAAATATTTTTTTCGAGGTCAATTACTTATTAAAAAAATAATAATAAAATAAAATTATATAAATTTAGACGGATGTATTTTACAATTTTATAGAGGGAAAGATTTTTTTCTGTGATGATATCCAATTTCTCTCTAATTAAAAATAATTTATTTATTATATTTCTATTTTAAATAAATATCGTAATGAGTATTTTTCTCTCTTCTTCTTAAAAATTAAGATACTCGAATTAAGTGGACCATTCCATCTATAATTGTAAGTTCAAGGTGAAATTTACGAAGTCGCGAAACTTCGCGATTTCGTAACAGTTTCTATATATTATGCAGATAAGCACGATGATAGACAAGTCGAGAGAAGAAGGAAAGGATCGATAACGTAAAGTCTTCCTTATAATGGAATATTATTTGCAAATTATTAATTAATTCTCGTCGATCTCGTACACAATAGTGAGACTTTGCAGTCTTTAACTATCGATATCTACAAAGCACCGTAACGCTGTTTTACAATACAATGCGGATCTGTGTCCTTCACCTAATTTAAGATAATGACTCGCGTTATAAAGCGTGACTATCCGCCACGTGAAACACATATCGTGATCGCGCGCGAAGCGATAAATTTACGAAACTTTCATCGATACCGAAATACAATCGGAGTTTCGGGTTTATCTCGTACGAGATAGGAAATTACGTGACGAAGCAATTAGAATCCGGCGCGTTACGCTTTCACGAGGGAAGATAAATTCTCTGAAGGGGAGAAAATAAGGAAGGAATACGATTTCGATCGTATCCTATAAGCGCGGAAAAAGTAAATTAGAAACGAGAAGCGGCACGAGATGTTAGTAAATTGCCAAATTTACACGGTGCTCTTTCAAATAAGCGCAACGAGACTCGACACGCTTTTTGAAAGCAATCTGAGGAAAGGAAATTAAATCACTCTCTTTCTTATTTACACACGTAAATTAAGAGTTCTCAAGATTCTATTTCTCGAAGTTATTTCTTCGAGATAATACTGCCGAAATTAATTAAGGATTAAATGATGTTTTCAAATTTCTCGTCGTGATATCTCTTTCACAAAAAGATCTCTTTGCGATAGAATTTGCAAATCTTTTTTCACTGGCACATTTAATAAGAATTTCAACGAGATTTATATATTTATAAGATTCTTTATATATAATATTATCTAAATCTGACTCGAAGAAACTAATACAAACTGCAACAGAGTTCATTTCCCTCTCTAGATTTTTATCTTATACGGATTTAATTTCTCTCTACGGATATTAATAATTTCTTAACCGCATGATTTATTTTCATGTCCCTTTCGCACAGACATTATATAGGCCCATGCCTAAGTAAATATAGCCCGTCGCGAGTAAAATGTACTTTCACTGTCGTAAAAGCTTCTCTCGAAGGAGCGACGAACTCTCATATAGCTTTGGTCCTGTTTTTCTCTTTCCTCTCTCTCTCTCTCTTAAACGAGAAAAACGAGATTAAACATTTTTTGAAAACTTTAACTTGCGAGTTGTGATACATTTTTTAAATTTGGTATTAACATTATTTTTCACGAGAAAGGAAGAGATTGCAAACTTTTTTGGTGCTTCCTTTTACATTCTTGATCGCGCTTATCTTTCGGAGTTCTGCTCTCCTGCGCACTCCGTTTGCAAGGCGCGGTGAACTTTATTTTCCTTTTTCTTTTTTTTTGCAACTTGCAGAGCGGATTTCCCTGTCTGGAAATGTGCATGCAACGAGCGTGGAGTTACATGTGCCGCGATGCGTGGCGAACAAAGCGGGGGACACATATGTACCTATCCGTTACTAAACCGCAGAAATTCTATAATGCAACCTGTCATGTTTGGCGGTAAAAGTCGTGGCGACACGTTTCTTTCGCTTCGGCTATCGGTGCAATCATGCGCGAGAAGACGCCCGCAAAAATACCCTGTCAATTCGAGAAATCGAATGCACGATGTACATATTTGATATGTATATAGAAATTGTTAAATTGTTTTTAAGACATTTGAAAAAAATTTCAAAATTAAACACAGATATCTTGAAAGATTCAAAAATTATTTTTTTATTTGTATTATCTATAAAAAGTTATAAGCGATAAATATGTTAAAAGAAATAATACATATATAAAAGATATAATACACAAAAATATTTAAAAATTGGTTTTTGTAAGAATGAGCTTTGTATCTTGTGTACATTTTTTTATACACATTTTGAATGTTTTTTTTTGTAAGAATATAAATGTTTGCAAAAAAAAAACATTAATATCAATCGATCAAAAATTAGAACTGATTGTCAGAGAAAAGTCCGACGTGAGATGTAAATTGAAGATTTGATTGTATGATGTCCCAGAGATATCTGCTGAATCAGTCATGACATGCGTGCATTATAGCGGTACCGCGTTTTTTTATAGCTTACGAATGCAAATTCCGCCGATTGTCCCATCGGTTGTCGCAAGTGGGACAACAAAAGGTCAGTTATTTTCGTTTCGCAAGAGCGCGGAACGTCGAGTTCAATTAAACTCGCCGGAAAATGATCGAAAGATGGATAATAAATGAGGCGTGACACTCTCGCCGGATGATATTAAACGGCAAACTCGATCGATTATTATAACACAAATTTGATCGATGCTTTACGTTACAGAATCGCCTCAATCAACGTTCGTTCACGACACGATTGTTGCAGCGCGCGACTATATCTAAGATCTGTAATTTATCAGAGACTGTCGGACGACCTGGCGATGTCATTCACCCTCGCCAGCGTTGTCCATTTTAGACGATCAATAATCGCGGATAGAAAAATTTTTAGACGATACTACTATCTACAGAAGTTTCTTTTTTTTTAACTTTTCTGCGGCAATTGTATGTTAAAAATGTCAGGTTAATGTGTGAATAAGAAAGATCTCATAGAATAATTAAACATTTTACACTTATTCAGATTATAAAATATATGTAAGAATTTATAAAAATGTATATACATGTAATAAATAAAAAATCAATATTAATATATAATATAAATTAATGTATATAGAATATTTTTCAGAATTATATTCACATTACATGTATATTATTTGCCAGTTTTACAATTTTTTTTTGAGAAACCTCAAATTGACGATGTAATGCTAATAGTAATATTCTCTATATGGTCACTCTAAAATAAAGAGTAAAATAAAAAAAAAAAAAGATTTTGCTTCAACAGAAGTTAAGTTTAAGAAGAAGCATAATATATTTAATTTCCTTGTTACTGATGTTCTCGAATGTTTTATGAATAACGTATGACACTTTATGTACCTATACACGTGTGCTTTTCTAATTCTATATACCAGTGATAGTACATCCGCTAGAGAGAGAAAGAGAGAGGATTAATACGTTTAAATAGATTATAGACACACAGTATCAGCGATAATTCCTGAATCGCCACGTTACCGTTTGTTGCATGTTTTATGCGCTATTAGAAACACGCAAACTTGCACGCACGTTGTAATATATAGCGTTACAGTACAAGCTCACGTGTGCTTCATTTAAGCAACCTTGGAAATTCTTTCTTCCTCTTTTTTTAATTTAATTCTAACAGCTCGTTTCTCGCCTCGCGAATATTTATATTACAAATCGTTAAATATTATCTCAGAATAACGCTTTAGAATCAACATATGGAGAGAACAGCTACTAAAATTCCAAAATTCTCTACGGATTTTTTTCTAAATTTGGAGAGAAAAAAAGAATTTTCCACATTCTTCGTAGATTATAATTTTACGTTTAATTACTGTTGCTTCTAAACGATTTATTAGCAGATTACTCTACGCGTACTACCGAGAAATTAATATGGAAAATCGAAATGAGATACAATTATGCCTGTAAGTAACGGTCTTGAGATGCCAGAGTATTAATTTAAAGAGGACTGCGTTTTCCAGGCGAGTCGGAAAATGATCCTGGATCTCGATCCGCTAATTGTAAAAGACGACGAATACGTTTAACGGGTTTTTTTATCAACGTTTGCGCAATTCTGCCGCTCGTCGTCATCGTTTATGCTCAATCTTAGGAAAGCAGTACAAATCGATTAACTCCATCATTGAATGTTATACACTTTTATTACGCGTGAACGCGTTTACTCATTCATGTAACATTTTCTCCTTCTCGTTTCTAACAGTATAATCATATCAAACGTGGCCGATCATCTAGAATTTGTTTTACATAAATTGCGAAGCGTTTCCGTTTTTTTTTTTCATAATAAAAAAAATAAGAATTAAAATCTGTCACAAATTTCGAAATACTTTATACCTACACTGTAAAAAAAAATGTAATGTATTACATAAAAATTTGTAAAATTACATAAATAATAATTGTAAAATTACACGATAAATAATGAAAATGTATACATTTTACACTTATTATTTATGTAATTTTACATATTTTTATGCAATACATTTTTTCTTACAGTGTATGTGTGGATCAGATTTTTTACGCCACGAAAAATAATTAGACTGTAACGTAATTCATCCAAATTAATATTAAAGGAAAAATCGTGAGTTTCTATAAAATACTTCCTAAATTGTTATTCTTTCACTTTTTAAGATATACAGTGCAAGTGTCATTCGGTCGAACGCTGGCAGTTTTGTCATCGATTTACATACAATGCCGTAATTCTAGGTGGCACAAGACATCGAGACAGAAAGAGAGAAGCGTGGGTTTGACGATAAATCTTCACGAGGCACTTAAAATGGAATGCTCGACAGCTTCCTGGTACTTCGCGTGACATGCTACACGACGAACTTTTTATGTCTCGCCCTGGGACTCTTTGCATGCGTTTAAAAAAAGATTGCAAAGGGAATAGTGTTTCAGGAAGTTTTATAAATTCTATTTCGGGAAGCGCAACAAAAAAAAAATATTTTAAAAATATTCTTTTAAGAAAGTTGTCGAAAAATTTCTTTGAACAGAATTATCAATTGAAATAGAATGTAAATCTTTTCTACGCGTATTATTCAACATGAAAACATTTACATTAACATTATTATATTTCAATTTACTATTTGATTGTCAAGATAAGCACTTGATATATTAAGAAGTTATGAGAAAATTATAACATGCGATTAAATCTTCGCTATGGCAAAACAAATCAATTTTAAATTGATCGGAGAATTCATTCCATAGTGCTTATTACATGTTACATATGATCTTATATATATCTCTTTAAGTGCAATTGGCACGTGGGTTCAAGACTGCTCAATACCGGTTTCGATAAAAATATCGATGATGTCTATATGAAAGAAACGGAATAACGTATAATCTCGAAGACATATAATAGAACATCTTCCTGCCTTTTTCAGCATTATAGATCAAAGATGATAAGTGTATTAAACGCATCATCATGTCATCACGTTATTACAACTATTTTATAGTTATAACTATGTATTATATTTTATAATTATTAGATATTTTACGATAATTAAAATAAGTACTCCGAATTGCAAGCGACGTAGTTCGATGATACGATACTTTCGCAGATGGATTTTTTATGCATAAAGAGGCTTCAGAATATCGCCTATCTCATCAATGACTATCTCGTACGACCTCAGTAAGAGATAATCAGTGTTTAATATAGATAAATTATTTGATAACACTCGTGTTACAATCAACAACTTCATAATAGCGACAAATAAAATTAAAAAAAAAAAAAAAAGATTAAAATAACATATAAAATACTTAATAATAATTGCTAAATTAATCAAAATAAATAATAAAAAAATTACCAAATATGCCTCTTCATAAGCAATATTCCATGTAATAAAGAGTTCTCTTATTTATATTACATATATATATATATATATATATATATATATGCAGTATAAAAGAAACAAGTTATACATATAATTTTTCTTTCTTATTAATATAGATTTGTGATTATATAGAATGAGGTGATAGACACGCTCGTGTGCCACTATACTCGCGAGGGGAATTTCATTCACTCCTTCTGAGATCGCTTGATAACAACTTTGTTGTAAGGTTACTAGGACTAACCAGTCTTTTGGCATTAGGATCCGCTCCTTGGTGCAACAGCTCGGTCACGGCGTCGATGTGGCCGCCAGCGGCAGCTAAAATCAAAGGTGTCGTGCCATCCTGAAAGAAAACGACCTCATTTACAAAACTTAACGCTTACTTCGAAGATTCAATTGGCTACGGAAACTTTCCTCGGGCCGGTGAATGTATGCCGCTATGTATTTTCTAATCGATTCTCGTGAGCGTATATCAAGATATACGCTAAGTGTTCTGAGTCTATTAACACGTCAATTATAACACGTAGCATATAACGTATATAATGATAATACGTCGCATCTCATCTAAGGAACAATTATTTCTACATAAAAAAATATCATAGCGTCGACAAGACATTTTACTCCCGTTTTACTAACGTTTTACCTTCAAGATATACAATTAAAGATTTCATTATTTTTGTAAATTAAAAAAGATCTCATAAATAAATCTTACAAAATTATATATAATATAATAAATATATAATATACATATATGTATAATAAAATTAATAAAATAATAATATATACAATTATATATAAAATAATAATATAATAAATAATTAATAAAATAATAAAATATATATAATAAAAAGATAATATAATTAAAATAATAAAATTATATGTAAGTGTACTTTATATTTATTCTATCATTTTTTTTTACATTGAATCCATCAGATATCTGGCTGACAATAGCTAATAATATGAAACTTCAGGAAATGGTATTCGGTTGGAGAACGGACAGAAAGTCGCGAGCAGCAGAAAGTACTATTATGCTTGCCGACTTTAAACCAAATCGCGACTCGATTTCATCCTGACAGTGACACGATTTCATTCGGATGAGCTCGCCGGTAAAACGCGTTTGGCTTCCAGATCGAAAAGTGGCACGATTAGTGTCCGCGCGTGATCTATTAAACCACTTTCGAAAAGAGTGTAACGTTACTCGCGCATTGCTCGCTCTTCGTCGTTTGCATAATTAGCCGACTGGCAACTAGGAGAGAAAATCGCTGCTTTACGCTCACGAAATAGTCGGTTTATCGTAATACTAACTTTGCCATTTCGCAACCGGAAGCCACGAGCTTCCATCTACTTTATTTCCGACAACAACATCGCATACGCATTTCTAAAGCGATCTCATACGACTTTGAACTATAGTCAAACCGATATTCAAGCTAATTAAAAAGTTTGGGAGATCCAATCAGATGCTGCGGGTCCTCAAAAAGGAGCCAAACTAGTTGCTAGCATCTAGCATCTTTAAGAGAGAGAATTTATTTCAAAGAAAAAAAAATTGGACGCGTTCCGAGTGTTTTATTCCGATTGTTGCGAAACTTGTCCGATTGTTTAGCGAGCTCTGAAAAGGACAAAAATGTACCATGTTACTGACCTTGTCCTTGCAATCAACGTGGACGCGTCCGGAGTCCAATAAAGTACGGAGACGTTTGGCGTCCCCACGTGCCGCCGCCAGATGCAACTCCACGTCCCAAGGCGACTCCTTCTGGAAAGAAAAAACCAGGTTAATCAACATGCTAATGAAATTCCCATTTCCTTGAGCTTACGTAAGGTGGTTAGGTGGGGATAATTACGAGCTGTACAAACGCTCAGGAAGTATCTAAAAGTTCATCAATACGTTCCCTATATAATATTTTGTAATTCGTCGAAGTCATGACGAATATAAAATTGAGAGCTCAATACAATAACGCTATCCTAATCCTTCTTTTTTATAAAATTAGAAAAATTCAAATTAATTAATCAATAAAAAATAAATTTGGGAGAATATTAAATTTTAAAAAATTATAAGAAAGTTTTAAATAATTTTAAATTCTTATAAATTATTCAATCGATTATTTCGACACATTTACTTGAATCGATCAATTTATTAATGAGATTAATATTGTTAAGTTAATAAATCACTGGATTAATTTTGAAATTATATTGTTCAATACGTATTTTATCAAAGATATTTTCGTAAAACATCCGAGCCAATTTTGCATCGAAATAAGGAAAGGACAAACATTTCCATAAGTACCAGAAATGAATAGATATATGTATAGTGGAATAATAATGTAGCTGTATGAATATGGATGTGGCTCATCGGGACCGTCTAAAGTTCAAGTAGTCACAAATATATTTTTAGCACCTTCATAATCTCAAAAAAATGCCCATCTTCGATGGGAGCAATATTTTTCGTCACGTATCCGGTCTTTTTACTCTACGTTTATGCGATTTTTCCGCGCAAACCTCTTCGCGATCCTTCGACGACGAACGAAATTCGATTCTCGCTTTCGGCGTTTTACGAGATAATTCGAGCGCGAGTTATCTCAACAACTAAACAATTTTTATGGAGAGAGAAAGGAAACCCGCGGAATATCGAGGATGTATTTGCGCCGCTCTCGAGAATTGTTTGTGTCGAGTTGTTGAAACCGCGCATTTGAAACTTTCGCTCTGAAATATTTCGAAGAATTCCACGAACGGGAAGAAAATAAATGTGTAAAAACTCGACATATACATATTCCTGTAACTTTACTCTGTACAGTTTACCGATTTCGCGCGAGTCACGGATTACAAATGTAAAATTGCTTTCGCTCTGAAACATTTCGAAGAATTCCACGAACGGGAAGAAAATAAATGTGTAAAAACTCGACATATACATATTTCTGTAACTTTACTCTGTACAGTTTACCGATTTCGCGCGAGTCACGGATTACAAATGTAAAATTGCAGAATGCGTTACCGTTGAGCTATGCTTAATGACGCGGAAAAGTCTTATTACAGGATTTTGCGGCGATATCGTGCACGATAACAAGTATCTCCTTCGGCTAAAATGTAGAACGCGAGAGACGAGTAATCTTGACATCGAGATGCTTTCATTTCAAACATAATGCGATGCAGTGATTAATCTTCGTATATAATTAATAATAAGTATATTAAATGTGTGTAGAAAAATTAATATAATTTTATATTCAACCATTCATAAAGAAAAGGATATTTTGCAAAAATGTTGACATATTTTTGTTTTAAAATTTTCACCATTGTCAACCGCGAATTTACCGACAAATACGTTCGACAAGTCTGATGTAAATCTTATGTAACATATCATGTAGATGAAGAATGTAAATTTAACAAATTAAGCTATTTAGCGACTGCACATTGACATTGCAGCTTTAAACTCTATTCAGTATATTATCCAATATGTGTTACGAGAATAATATAATATAATACAACGTTAATAATATTTGTCTCATAAAATCTAGTCATTATAATTACATATAAGTAGATTAAATTATCTGATTGCCTTGAATTGCGCGACACTCCGATTAACAATCATCGTAATGCAACGTGCTCACGCAGTGCATTCTATTTTGATCTCATTTTTTGAAAATTAGTAAAAATATCAAATAATAATAAAAAAAAAACCCGATATATTCTGCGAAAATATTCTGACGAGGAAGTGATTAAGCGCGGGCGCCTCGTGGCGCGACAACTTCGCCTTTCGTTTTTAATCGGGCTCGCAGGTGCGCCCATTCATCGTCGAACGAACCAGGAATAACGCGCTAATAAAAGATAAGACGATATATGTATATTCCTGCGGTATATACATTTAACATACAATGTGTCATTTGCGTTTTACTCGTTTAATACGAGAACGAGAGATAACGATCAAAGCACACATTCGAATCGACAGCGACGTTCTCTCCTAGGAAAAACAGTTGACTAATGAAAAAGGGAAAAAAAGAGCAATAATGATAAACGATAAAGTGGCGACAATTACGAAGAAGTGATATATATCTCAATAGTGACGTTTAATCCTTTTTATCGTCATGTGACGTTTAAAGAAATTTGATTAAATTTATAGATTCAACATTTTTTAATATAACAAATAAATAATATATACAAATATTTTACTATAAATCACTCGATTACCAAATGCCAAATAATATTAGTGTCACATATTTATGCTAGCTGTTGAATTTAATTTACAATAATACAGAGGACAGGGAAAAATGCCCCGGAAGCAAAAGTAGTCATTTTTTGATCTCAAATTGCATAAAAAAAGGACGCCAAAATGACTACTGTTGCTATCTGGATCTTAATCCTTCCTATCAGCAAAACGAGGCATAATACAATATTTTCGTATCGAGAGATAAATATGAGGACATGGAAGATGTGCCAAGGGAGAAACATATCATCCTCGCGGAAATCTCGCGATGAGACACTGTATGTAAACCGCGAGCGTCGACACTCACCTTCATCGACATGTTGGATCCGCGTTGCGTTACCGATGATCAATCAGCTGGTCACTCTTTCGCGCGGAAAACGCGCAAGACGCATCGCTCGTGTCCGATCGTACGTAGTACAATACATAACAAGTGACAACTGTTCGCTCGCGCGTAACCGAAACGAACACGATCTATCCGGCGCGCAGCGCGCTCCGCTACTGAACGCGATCTTCTACCGCCGTCCGTTTTGTAGCACCGCACTCCGCTGCTCGCCGAGGTACCGCTGATTGTGAGTCGTGACGCCGAGCATCGTCGACGACGTCATCGAGTCGTCCCGTCCCCGCCAACTGCCGCGATTGAACTGCGCGTGCGCGTGGAAACTTGGTGGTTACCGCGAATTGCCGCGCGATGGCAGCACCTTCCGGAATTTTGATTCCGCCATGAAGCATGAAAATATAATAGAGAGTAAACTCTCTCTCTTTTTTCGATCCACCTTTAATAAATGATGAGAGAAAAATAAGGGACGGATTAATAAATTTTTATTCATTATTTATTCTAATTAAACTTAAAATCTCTCTCTATTTTTTTTTTATTATCTTTGTTCTTTTTAAATCTTAATATCTTACCATCGTGATGAGGTATCGTCGGTCATCGAATGTATCCGGTCTTTTCGCTCGGTTGCCATTTTGAGAGAAAGTCACGCCGACTGTAAGCGAGAAATATTTGTTAAATAATCGACACAGTCGTATTTTTTCTGCGTAGAGAAAGAATATATTAATTGTCCGTGTTACGATATTATTTCAGAATATTATAAAAAATGGAGAACGACTTGGGAACTCTGGTCGACTTGTACATCCCACGAAAATGGTAAGACACGTGTATATTTCGGAGTGAATTTCTTTCAAATTTTATAGAGAAACACGATTGTAAAATTTTGAAATATTTAATCAAAATCCATAATCGCACTTTTATTTAAGATCGATTTTAAAATGGTTTTAAAATGTAATAAATAGCAATTTGCAATCTATAAAGTGAGGTTAAATACATTAGATTACAATGTCAAATTTTCCAGAAATCATTCTTTTATGCTTCTATCTTATACCATCTATATATAAAATAAATTAGATACATCTGTAGAAAAATTAGAAAGATTGTAAAGAAGTTTACCTTGCATAAAATTTATCTTTAAAGATACATTCGAAGACATTTCTGTATTGCAGCTCTGCGAGCAATCGCATCATCCATGCCAAGGATCATGCATCGATACAGTTGACATTGGCTGATGTTGATCCAGAAACTGGACGCATGACTGACACTCATAAAATGTATGCAATCTGTGGAGCAATCCGTCGTATGGTATGTATAAATTATTTCTGTATGTATCATGTGTACATAAACAATTACATGGATTAATAGTATTCCTTTGGCAATTGTTTTTCATTATTAACTAATAAACATAATATATAGTGAATCATGATATTGTCAATGTTATAACATTGATACAGTATGCTTTACATAACAAAATCTTATGTTAAACTTATATTTACAGGGTGAATCAGACGATTGTTTAGTGCGATTGACAAAGAAGGATGGACTTTTACCGAAGAATTTTTAATATAAATTATGTGACTAATTCTTATTTTCAATAAACTTAAAAAAAAGAATTTTGTTGTTCTTCAACTTATTATGTACTTCCTTTGCAACTCTGTTTACATGATTTATTTACTTATTATTTTTAAATATAAAAGATTTCATATACCATTATATACTATAACTTTCAAAAATATTAAGTTTTATAAGAATTCAATTTGTGAATCTTATTTTAATAATTGTGCCATTATTTATAAAAAAAAAAAATAAAATTTTAAGTATATTCATTATACATCCCACTTTACTGGAAATAATAGATTTATATCATGGAAAAAAATGATTGGCTACCAAAACTTCAAATATATAAAGAGGTTTTTCCAAACATTAGAATATGAATTTTTAAACTATGTGTAGACTTTTAGACTTGATTTGTCTCATTTAAATGGGACGAATCATTGTCTCCATGGATGTACATTGTATATAATATATATATATATATGATATTTATTTAATATTTTTATACATACAGTACAGTATGAAATATCTATATACACATATAATACATTGATATAATAAGACTTTTCCGTATATATGTCAGATGCTATATTATCGCTCGCGAATCACGTTCATAAAATTATGCTCGTGTGAATATATTCTCTAGTTATATAAAAATAAAAATTATCACTAAAGTATGTGTATAATGTTGTGCCATGTACAATTGGAATTAGCTATTCTTGATGAATTGTAATCGAGCAAACTCTGTTACATCAAAATCCATTCTTATCTGATGCAGAGCAAATCCAGAGTTTTATTACCCTGATTGCAAATATTAGAAAAATCTTTTTAAAAAACAAACAATTCATTTTTAGGCAATGTCGCGTACAATGCAATTTGTTATAATTATCATCTAAAATTTTTCATATTATTTTAGATACGCATAGCTTTAAAGAATTGAATGGATTAAAAAAACTTTTGATTATATCACAAAGTTCAAATTCAGAAAAACTTTTTCCAATTAATTTTTCTCATAAAAGTTATCCTAAATTTATACACTGAATATAACTGAAAAATCACAAATTCTGACTGTGAATTTTTTTATAAATAAATCAAATTTGTATTGGAAGGCAACAATTAGAGAATTCTCAAATAATACTGTATATCAAAATTGCATTATCATTTTGAAGTATGTAGATTAATTTATATTATTATTTACGTATATTATTTATAGAATAATTTTTGAGAGATATATACTTTTAATTGCATATAATTAAAAAATTTTGACCTAATATTGTGATCAAACAAATTACAAAAGATGATTTGCTTTATTTTATTCATTTGAGATATGGCATATTCTTATTAGAGTATGGTTAACGTATTTGCATATTATCTTTTTTTTGCTAGATTTTGCCATAGATGTAAGAAATTTATAACTTGTTACAAGATGAATTTTGTAATGTTTGCAATTCCGTTGTAAATATGTTGATGCACCCTACATAATTTTTTAATTTTTAGTTCTATATTCGATATTTCTCCACTTATTTCTCTATAATAGCTAAATAATACTTGAATAATATGTCAATATTCTATAATATTTGTACATAAAATTTAATATAATTTAGCATTGTAAAGCAAAATTAGAATAATAAGCTTATAAGTAAATAACTATTGACATATATCCAATATTTTTTTACCATACATATTACATTGTTCGTAATCGTTTGATATATTTTTGTTAAACAATAATATGTTTGGAAAAGCGCATCTCATATATATATAATACATATATATGTCATGTGTTAGTACTAGATACTAGACGGTTGAAATTCTTATACATAATCTTAAAATAATGGAACTGGTTCAAATTTTTACCCTGAGTATTTACTATTGACGCATCTCATTATATATTTACCAAATATGATTAATAAAGTAGGCCAATATATATGTATATTAAATGTATATCCTGTCATCGAGAAATTTTTCAAAATTAATAAAAACTATCGTTTGTTGATTCTATAATAGATAAACTATATTTTAAGTTATACTTTTCTGTATGCATATATTGGCTAAACCTCTTGTCTTGTAAAAGAGAATGTTAGAAATTATTAAAAACAAACTTAATGCCATATATTTCATTTAAAAAAAAAAATATCAAAAATATTCATTAACAGAAATTTAAGAAATAATTAAACAGATCTTAACGCGTTTTTCAGTTATAAATATCGCTTTTCGTAATAAATTAGGATGTTTATCATATTGTATATATTGCACTGCAAATGAGTTTCACTTCAAATTAAAATCCATTCTGCATTAATAATGTGTATGTATTTCTCTTAAACAATTTTCCGTCTTTTCTTTTGTCAATTTGTCCGAGAGGCAATTATTTGAGAAATATGTAGATATTATATTCACTTACACATTGATTACCATATGTCATCCATTCAGGGTTGGAGTGTCTGATAAAGAATGAACTCGATTGAATCTACGATTTTTCAATGTTGTCATAGCTTCCATGAGATCGGTTGGTTTACTAAAGAAATCCACTATCGCTTGGCCAGTTAAAGCGGACGCCAAAAATTGTTCAACAGTTATCGACCAATCGGGATCAGCAGATGACGCTATACTCGACGGATTTCCATTACGATCGGGTGACTGCAACAAACACCGAATAAATAAACTTACTACTGCAATAAAGAGTATTAATTAATTGTCATTACAATTAGATATATATATTTACCCTTTCGATAACTGAAGAAGTTTGGGCTGCGGAAGCAGCTAGAAGCAAGCTATCTTCAGATTCTTCTCTCTCTACATAGAATTTCTTACCAACATCTCCTAGTTGGAGCAGAAGGGTACCTGTGGTTTTTGAATTATTTTATTGTAATTAAATTAAATTATTTTACGAAGCAAACTCTTTAGATATACATAATAATGTACATATCTTACCTATGGAAGCAATACAGTGATACGTCTCTTGTTCTTCGGGTTGCGCGGGAAACATATCATAAAGAGTTTTCCATAAGGCTATGAAATGTCCTTGAGACATTTTTGGCACGGTTTTGAGATCCAACGGACTGTCCTTCGACGCTATCATCGAGCGTAAGCTACCCATACTCTGAACTTCCCATGACTGATCGCCCTGCTGGCTATTCAAGCTTGTGGATCGCGTTAAAGTGCCCACAGTCGGCTCTTCTGCCACGCTAATTCGCATTTCTAAGGAAGCTACGCTCTGCTCCATGCTGTCGAAGAAATCCGTAGCTTCTGCTGCTACTTCGGCTCCATCTAATCAATTGGTAGCAACACATGTATAAACAAAAAGTACCACGCCACGTTAAAAACATATATTACACATATTACTAAATATTTACCTGCCGAATGTGTCGGTGATTCGAAATCAACAGGCGTAAGAAGCGGCGGCAAATGCAACGTATACAACAGCTTTAATCTTTGTGTCAGGTCAGCTGTCGCTGTCATTCCTATAGCCTGCACTAGTTCTCGGAAGTTTAGCAGACCGTCGCGATTACGATCCATCAACTAAAACGATATTTTTAGATGACTATTAGATGATTATAAATACTGAATTAATGTTAATTTTATATTGCTTATAATTGACTTTTTAGCTACAAAAGGCATATAAATCAAAACTGTAAAAGCAATCTCTCATCTACAAACATGTAATATGCGCTCTCAAAAATCGATTGCGAAAGTTGTATGCTTATCCCACATACAGTGAATGGCGATTTTCAGATAAAATGCGCTGCAGTTAAAGAGTTAATAAAATATAAAGTTTTTAAACAAACATAGCTTTTAAATTATGTAGAAGTTTATATTGCTATTAATTAAGTCAAGATTTATTTATTTAAAAAGACTGAACTTACACGGAATAATCTAGCGGAGAGAGATTCGGCCTGAGTACATTTTCCCCATGGAGACAGGCCACCGAATAATATTTTGAATAAATCGAAATCTACTTTATACGCTTCGTACGGCGGCTGGGTTGGATCGTAGCGATCGGGTTCGGATTTTCGTTGACTCATTAGTTCTTCTCTTACTAAACTTAATAACTCCTGTAAACAAATGTTCACGCATGATAATTGAAGTATTTGTGTGATCACATTCTAAACTTAGATTATATAAAATATAATAATTTGCGTTACCTGCAATTCTTCCATTTTCATATATTTGTCAACAATAACGCTTCTGATTACATTCTTTTCTATTCCATCTTCAAGACTTTGAACTACCCTAAGTCTGTGTTTTAGGCGCAATCTTTCTATCCAACCGATTGTCAGGGATCCATATCTCGAGTATGCTTCATAAATTAATGTTTGAACAGATATGCTCTGCAATAATAAATAATATATTTTAGCTATATTATATTATTATATTATATTATATATTATATATTTTCTTGCCTTATTGGGTGACGTGCTATCAATTGGTCGAGGAAATATTGGACCTTCATCGTTATAAACACCACCAAGATAATCTGTCAACAGTTGCATAGCTTCTCCATCATCGCGACAATTGAGTAATTTGTCTTGGTTCCATTCCAACACTGTCAATGCTATCTAATTCAATAAGAATGATCTATTTATTTTAAATGTCATTATAATTTAATAAATGAGAAAGGCAGAGAAAGAGAGATCACATTTTAAAATATATATCCTATTTAAAAATTTATGAGGTACACATTATATGTCATCTCGTTGAATTTCTTACCTGAAAAATAACCTTTGCTCCATCGTAGAAGAAACAATCCATAATATTGACGGCACTACTTGTTGGCATGACGCTCAAGAATATAGTTAAAAACCAAGATAACGAGATAACTTTAATTAGGCCGAGTTCTTGTAACTTGGCGTGTAAAATTGGCAAATGCTCGGCAGCCAATTCCTCTAAAAGACCTTGGTCAACGAGAGCACCGACCACTCTCCGATCATAGTAATCAGGTAGTAATGACTCACAAACATTACATAACTGCCAGAATGCTGATTCCTCAGAGCAATAGATTAGCAAGACCGATGCCACTATGTTCATTGCTTGACAATAGCCTGCAAAAGCATTTATGAAAAATTCTTAACGTATTCTCGTATTAATTTAATATTAGCAAATGATAATATCATTAAATTATAAAATTATTTCTAATAAACAATTAAGAAATTTTTAAATTTTATTTTAAAGACATCGATTCTCGATAAATTAATATTTAATAACTAAAAATATATATAAAAAAACATATATATAATTATTTTAATAATTTAAAATAATTTAAAATTATTAAAATTTAAATTATATCATGAAAAGAGAAAATATCGAACTTGCCAATCTGAGGATTTCGCCATGCATAGGCGGAAAGTACCCTTCGTAGCGCGCTGATTCCAGTATCAGACTGGAAAGCAGGATGTTCTGGTAACGATCTATGTAAATCCCTTTCGATTTCTTCGTTTGCTTGACACGATTTACCAAGAGCCTGTTCGACAAGTGATTTATATAAATCTGGGTTTATTGCCTTTTCATTTAAAGCACCTGTAATAAAATTTATTAGTCACAGTATTATTTGATATACTGAATCATTTATTATATATCTTTACCAGAAAAGGTGAGCCAAACTTCTCCTCGAAGGAATTGTGGTATTCCTTGAATAATGAGTTTCGACATTTCCGTAGTCCTGTACATTGTTATTCCCCTTCCATATTCTGCAAAATGAAGCTCCCATTGTTTCTCCTTAGCTTCTTGCTTCAACGCGGCTTCGGGGGTCAATGGAGCTTTGAAAAGCATCATTAATGGCGGTTGAGGTTTCCATTGTTCTATAGGTTTCACTTCTTCGCAGTTGCTAATGTTACTGCTCGAGGAATTCGACGTGCATACGTTATCTTTAGTTCTACATCATAAAGCATGTAACAAGATTACAATTCGTGTATTCTTGTGTATCTATATTTTATATCAGCTAGAAAATATCGCGCTATAATGCAACATACATATAATTCAGCTTGGACTTTGCTAGGAGCTCCGAGATTTTTTGCACAACGAAATCTCTGTCGTGTATTTGTGCGAATAGAAAGGACGAACGCGACGTCGTAACCAGTATCGACTTGTCTGCTCCTGCATTAGACTGATTTTCCGCTGATTCAACGAGTGTCACTTCCCTCAGAGGTACAACTAAACTGACTTGTCTTCTTACCTAGATAAATGCAAATATATAACAAGTAAATATTATAATCAGTTTGATATTTAATGCTTGTATATATTATATTTTATAAAGATATTTACCCTGCTTTCAAAGCAAAGATAATTTTGAGATAAGTATATCTTTCCCCAGACGTATCTTTTGTTGTACGGAGTCCATAGGGTTGCATCAATGCTACCGTCCAACTTTTCAGTTCCTGGCAATCTAAACTGAAGTCTGTATGCTTCTGAATGTGCTCGTGCATCCAGATCTCTCTTCAAGAAAGATGGTTTCTTAGGCACGTTTTTGCTAAATTAAAAATTAATTCAATGTTTATTCTCTAATCCAATTTGTTGAAAAACAATGTAACTGTATATCAAAATATACCTTAATTTATTCAATAAATCTCTATCTTCATTGAATCCACTTTTTTCATCAATGAGCCTGAGAAAAGCACGAGTAAAAATTGATATTAATAGAATTCGTGAAGATACAGTTTTGTTTAAATATTTCCTATACATTTTATGTTAAAAATAATCAAATACCTCTTCATAGCAATATTGGTCAGTTGTTCCATTAATGAATATGTTTCAGATTTATGTAAAAACATAGAAAAATAATGCTGCAACACACAGAAGAAAGAATGTTGAAGCTGATTGACTATCATATAACACATCATGTAAAATAATAATAATGTATAGAAATGGTAAAGAAATGCAAATTAATGTCTACCTCTTTATTGTCACGCGTTACAACACGTATACTGTCTGGAACTAGAAGGGAATTAGTTTTGCTCAATTCGGTAATGTCTGTCCATCTTACAATCAACTTTGTTTCTCTCGCCAGTATGTAAGCATAAAAGCACATGTGATTTACAGACAAATAGAGCCATCCTTGTCTAGGTAATCGAGATTTCCAGTAACTAAGAGAAAAATATATAACGATTTAGCCTAAATATTATATATTCAATACTATATTTTTATATAATTTTTATATATTTGAGATTTAAAGACCTGCATGAATAATAATTGACCAATTTGTCCTCTTTTGGTACATTGAACAATTGGTGAAATTTGAAAGACACAGTTTTAAAAGATTCTGGATCTTCTTCTGCAAACAATATTAATAATTCAATTTATGTACATTTACAATCACATTATTAAACAGATTTACATAACAATTAATAATTTTACCATCTGCAAATTGAGAATCCGGAATGCTATTCGCTATTATGGATTGGATTTTGCAGCAAACGAATTCCGTTATCTCTTCCTCGGTATCGAACGATGTGAGTGTAGTCATTAAATTTGTATGGAGCCATTCCCAATCTTGCAAAATCTCTTCGCGAGTCAAGGAACATGCCACCTCTATAAATTTTCAATATAAAAAAAACATATTAAAGATTCAGACTACTTAAAACAAAGATTAATCTAGATTAATTAGATCTATTTTTTGTAATTTCCCAAAGTCATAAAAAGTGCATAAGTATAAAACTAAACATATACATATATAGGTGAAAGAGAGTATTGAACTTCTTATAATCCTTCAACATCTGTTTTTACATTGCCATTTCTTTATGCTAATGCAAGCTATTATCAGTTATTGTCCTACTATCATGCTACTAAAACAATGCTTGCATACATATATGTTGTATATATATGTATTGCTCTTACATTTTTTTACATACATTTTTTAAAATATGCATACAATACATGTATAGAAAGAATGCAATAATAATCGTACGCATAATTACACAATTTGATTGAAGTTATGTGTACATAGACAAAAATTATTTTTTTCTCTTTCTATTTTTTTCTTTTCTAAAATATTTTATCTATCTTATCTATTAAAACTATAATTTTGAAAAAATTTCAATTATAATACATTACCCCAATAAACCTCCGATGATGGTGTTTGATGAAGAATTCTAAAAGGTGGTGGTTTAGTGTCAAAGACACTGTCCAATGTGCCCACCAATATAGAGGTGAGACCTTTCGCTTTCCCATGTCCTTTGCGACGTTGTAAAACAAAATATACAGTTGCCTGCTCAGTAATCCTATTGCAAAATAACAAGTAACTTTATTTCACTAATATTTTAATTATGTATATGTATTAATCAAATATATCTCATCTATGTATCTTAAAAAGAAAACAAAGTTCTTAAAATAATTATCAGTGTGAATTTACATTTTAGGACATAATTAAAATAAAGAAATTAATTTTCACACAATGTCTAATAAATATCTAAAATAATTAATAATAAATATATCCACGACACCGTCTGGATAATAAAAAATTGATTGTCAAAGTATATTATTGAATTTAAATAGAAATAAAAAAAAATTATAAAATACTCTCTTTTACTTTAGCACACACATACATGTCCTAATTATTATTAATCATAATTACTAAGACTTACTTTACTAATAATAACGATTATTATTAACCCCACAATATTACTTTATTAATATCTATTATATATTAACTGTTATTGAGACAATGCACATTTGGAGATACGCGTTGACGCCAATATCGCCGCTTATCAAACACGACCAGATACTTGCGTGACAAAAAAACGGCATCAAATTTACATACACATTTTTATAGCGTTTTGCGTAGCCGTTATCTACGTAGTTGGCGCATAAAAATACAATTTTATCATGATGTTACGTTAATGACCGATGATATTTTTCCCTTATTTCAAAGACGTAAATTTATGCATTAATAAACAACGAGTAATTAAGATTGCGACGAGATAAAAGTCGAGCTCTCTGGGAGGGAACTTGCCGTCAGCTGTCTTTTGACACGATGTAAACATTGGGAACGGTCGCGCCGCCGATCGCTATTTCAACAACCCATTCCAGCTTTTTCGAAGTCACACAGTAACCGTTAACATATATAATTGCCGGATCGACAACTCGAGACGATAATTAACGACGTTAATTGCTGGCCGCGATATAATATACGATGGGGAAACTCGAGTAAACCCTAAGCGACTTTACCAGAATGCATTGGCGAGCAGCACCTCTTGTGGCTTCACCCACATATCGAGCAACGTCGTCGACGAAGATACATATGGCACTGACACGAGACCTCGTCCGTAATATTATGCCGATGATGTATTCCTCGTCTCGCGGCGAAGCGGAAAGGAATCCTCGCGACCGAGAGAGATAAACGCCAACTGCGCGACGACGGACCGTCATCAGCTGCTCTCCGAGCTGCCACTCGCGCGAGGGATCCACGTTCGCCACGCGATGACAGCCAAATGTCACTGCGAAGGTATCGTTATCGACGCTGATATCGCGCTCGAAATTCTGATATGTCAATGCTCGAAATAAAAATAATATTTTCAAATAAGAGATAGAGATAGCAGTTTCACGAAATATATAATATCGCGAGCTGGATGCGTAGATAATAAAAAAAAAAAAAAAAATAGAATAATTGTAAATTGTTAAATTAATACGTTATGAAGAAACTTGTCAGAAAAATTTTATTAAAGATAAAATTAAAATTAAAATTTTATTAAAATTTTGCGGCTCTCTCGATTATGTCAGAACTTGTCATACGAAGGTGCGTTCAACAATCTTCTTAGAGGAAGAGTAACATTTAATTGACCAATCGGGACAAGGAAATGTTTGCTCCTCTTGTCGCGATTGGTCGATTAAATGTTTGTCTAATCTAAGAGTAGGATTTTCGAACACGTCCCGATAAATTCAACAGCACGTTCGCCCGCCCCTGGTTCTTATAGCAACAAAACACTAAAAAAATTTCGAGGGTGTAAGCAAGTATTTAAACAATACGAGACAAGTGTTTTATTACAACAATGACATTGTGAGAACTGTGTTTCGAACTATCTATTATTAATAGATTACGAATTTTGACTGGTACGATTATGCGTAATAATTATTAATTGATTTTCAGTTTTCAAAACAATAATTTAAATGTTTAATATTTATAAACGTATAAATTATTTTTGTTAATAGGCACCAAACTTCAATAGTCATCGTAGGCTTGTAATTGATCTGCTGTCAACCTTGAATATCTCTAACAAGATAAATATAATAAAATCTGTGTGGATGTCAAATCTCTAATTTTATCAGACACTTTAAGAGAGAGAAAAAAACAAAGGATATAATATTGAAAGCTATTTATTGATCCAAGTATTTCTAATAAAATGGATAATAAAATGGATAGTAGTTCTGAAATAACCGATTCCACACGATCGTGGGTAAAGGAAAAATATCAAGAGGTTCAGGTACTGACAAAGGAACACGAAGCAAAATGTGATTCAAATCAACTCTACGAAAGAAAATGTAAAGCCATGGAGATATTAACAGAAATACTGGACGTGCTTACCAAAGAGACTTTCTGCACTGTAATGATTGCGATAACTCACTTAAATATAGGCATTTTACAAGCTGACATGCAGGATACGGAAATCGCCAAAGAATATTTCACGAGGTGTATCAATCTGTTAGAAGAATACAAACTAACACCCGAAGGCATTTTACCAGCTATAAGTGCCAACAATCAAATGGGTATAGTTTATGCACAACAGGGCTTATATCAGGAAGCTAAAGATTTTTTAGAGCAAGCGGAAAGCATATACATTAAGTTTACAGAAGATGTTCGACTTGATCCTGTTCATATGATGACCATCATGGGTATTGAAGAGATAGAGGGTGACTTATGCGCTAAGAATATTCTTGAGAAGCTTCACACATTAACATTGTATTATTTAGCACAGGTGTGCCGTGAGCTAGATGACAAATGTAATTTTGCATTATATTGTCACAGAACATTGAGCAAGCAATTAAGCCAAAGCAAGATAACGCAAGATTTGGATTATGTCGAGTGGGCCTTAAATGCTGCAACAATATCTCAATATTTTATAGAAAATGATAAATTTCCACAAGCAAGGCATCATTTAGCTGCAGCGTCCTGTGTATTAGAGAAATACTCAGAGATCTTGAAGACAAAGAACACTGAAAAAAGTGAGAGCATAGCTGCAGAATTTGAAACTTACTGTCACAGATCAGCAGACGTCGCTAGATGCTGGGCAAAGTATGGTATTGCTCTTTTAAGTACATCTAAGGAAAGATTAATGAAAAAGGCTGAGGAGGATGAATCAGATGATTCAAAGCATGCAGAAGTTTCCAATGAAGTCGACAAATACTCTCATGCAAACGAAGCTACGGAGAACCCAAAATTCATAGATTTAGAACCAGAATTAGAAGTAATTACCAGTGAAATCACAGATAAGTACCTGTTGGATTTTGACGATGCCAGACCAGTGTTCCTGAATGTTCGAAAGTGGCTAAATAAGGCAAAGCTGTATTACGGTTTCGAGAATCACGCATCGGATTATGCGTGTATTGCGCAAGACATGTCTCAGGCATACAAGTATCTAGCTTTCTACGAAGATAAGGAAGACAGGCAGGCGAAGATGCATAAACGGCGGATAGACATTCTGGAGGAAGTCAGTCAGGGATTAAGTCCGCGATTTTATCGAGTTATTTGTCGAGAAATCTGGCTCGAGTTGGCGGAAACGTATTCGGAGATCTTGGATATAAAGATTGATCGTTTGCAAGCGCTCAATCAAAAGCCAACGGATCCGATGACAGCGAAGATCGAACGCTTGGCGAGAAGCAGCATAAAGTACTACCAGTTGTACGTGAATTCCTTGGAGATGAAAGAATCCAATGATGGCATCGCGTCTTTCTCCTACGGCGAATTATATCAGGCGTTGTACTCTTACTTCCACATCGGAAGACTATTCAATAAGATCATAACTTCCGTCCTAGAACAGAAGATAGAAAACGTAGAGAAGAGTCTCGAGGCTTATTCATTTATTGTTAATTATTATGACAAGCATCCGGATATTCAAGATCAATTTAAAAAATACGAATTTATAAAATTATCCAAGGAATTCGTCACTCTACTGCCGCTTACGTTAGATAGATTGAGGCAACAGTTCATGTTAGATAATGAGAAATAACGGTTTAATAACAATCGATAATTTTATTTTCTTTTTTTGTAGTATATTCGTTTTGAAATGTAAAAAGATATTTTGTTATACTTTTTCTTGTATGAAACGACACGTGATGATTTTTTGACGAAATTGAGAAAACGTATAAGGCAGTATGGAAATATATACATATATATATATATATATATATATATATATATATATGTTGCATATATAACAAGTGTTTCAAAAATACATAAAATATATATATTCGCAAATATATATTTCATGTACAAATATATATATATATATATATATATATATATATATATATATATATATACATACATATGTATGTATGGCTTCATTATTGATTAACGCAAAAACAATATAATTTATGTTTATATACATAATTGCACACATAACTGCAATGGCCATATTAAAGATATATTTAAGATGCTATTATGAAAAAGAATTGTGCAGCTTCTTTTTTAATAAGTAACGAGTATATATATTGACATTTAAACTACATGTTTGAATAATAATAATAATAGTAATATAAATATAAATAAACTTGTCTATTTTTAATAATTTCTTATTTATCACATTTAAAAACTATATATACTGTCGCTTACAATTATAAATTTTTATAATAAATTCTGTCTCCTATTTATACATATTTATTTCATATATTTCAGACTTTACTAATTACGCACAATGGTGCATAAAAATATTGTATAGGAAGCGACATTTGACGTCTGAAAATAAAAATATAAAAATAAAAACCGCGTTAATTATCGCGCTATTCTCTGATAAGAATGATAAAGAGTGCGTTCGGAAATCTTACTCATGGGACAGAGTAGCCCTGAATTGACCAATCCTGGGCAAAGAAATCTCTGCTCCCTCTGTCCCGATTGGTCAATTAAACGGTACCTTGCAGGTAGGAATTTTTCGAACGCACCCTCAAGTCCTGAAGAGAGTAGATGTCACCACGTGCTGCGAATCTTGGTAACTTGTGGGATGTCCGGAGTATCACGGCGATCCAACCGTAGAAACGTCTCGTTATCGTCGTCCTCGTGATCGTCGTCGTCGTCATTGTTTCTCATTCATTCGTCGTGGAGTGAAAAATGGCATCGCTCACGTGTGCTCGCATGTTGGCGAGGAATGCCGGCTGTTTCAGGAACTCGATCAACGGCCGGCTGCTTTGCGCGAGCGGCACGTTTATTCAGATGCGACGCGAGCAGAGGTGCATGTTGCATCGCACAGCGCGAACCGCATTCGTCGTCGCACCGCAGGTAACGTCCGAGGACATCGTCTCCGTGACATCCGAGCCTCCACCACGCACCTCCAATCTTCGCGCAGCGTGTTGGTTTTGTAAAATGCATATTATGTAACTGAAGATCTGACGTATTTACGCAGATCGACGTCGGAATTGCTTGGACTCGTCGATCGACCACTCGTGCAGTTTTGCATTTTTATTCACTTTAGCTGTAATTCCTTGAATTTCTACAGTCTAAAAAAAAATCGCTTTCATTCAGTTACATTTTCTGCATTTTTTCAATAAAATAAGTACATACTCGAACATTGTGGAAAAAAAGGGAAAAAGATTGAAAAAAATGCAAAACATTTAAATGTAAACATGAAAACTAGAAGGATGAGAATTTAGAAATTAAGTTTTCCAATTTATTTTAATAAGCATTGCTAAATCACTATTTCTTGTTCTAAAGTAAATTATTTAAAATTTGATTCAATTTTTTTTTTCAATTGCAATTGACAAATTCTCATCTATTCTACATTATTATATTTCTAATAATTATAGTAAAATTTTATTTTGCACAAGAAAGATTTACATAAGATGTTATAATTTTTAATTAATTTAAATGACAACAATTTAAAGAAATGTACTTTATATCTTTAGTGGAATATATCTGCAGAATTCTTTTATAAAATAATCTAAAATTCTAAAGAAACATTAAAATATCCAAATTATTTATGGTAAATGCAGGTGAAGTGTAATCGTGGATATTGTCAAGATGTTAAAGCGAAACCAAAATCGATTAAGGATATTGAAGAACGTGTATTGAAAGCTGTGGCTGTTTATAATGAAGGCCTGACAGAAAAGGTTAAATAAATATTTTTTTTTATGGGAAAAATTTTACAGGGCTTAAGGGACACACGCATCAAGCAGGTGCGCCACTACAGCCATAAGGATCCGCTAACCCTTGACATTATCAGTCAGCGGGTGCTCTTAGTTCTGAAACTTTATGACAAAGTTGATGTCGCGAAGGTATCTACCAGAGATCAGCATTCTCAATATATTCAGTTGATAGAGTAATACAAGATTGAAATACATATAGCCTTTCAATATTAAGAATAATTGATAGCATGTTTTTTTTTTCCTATAAATTTGCTGGAAAATCCTAAAAAATAGCTTTTAAAATAAAGAATAGTTGGTTGACACCTCGCTTGATCGTGGCGTCTGCATATATACTGACATGTGGATATAAACCCTTTATTATTAATTATTGCTAATTGAATATAATGATTATCACATCATTAAAACATATAAGTGATAAAAAAGATAGTTATTTTTCACTCTTTAAAACATCTTACACATTCAAATACTTATTTTCTTAATATATTTGACTTATCATTCAGTTCTAAATCAGTTTTACTGATTCTTAGGACATGTCAGTTGTGCAGGAAGCCCATATATGCAATAAAATCCTAATAATATGTTGTATTTTCCTCAGCTGAGCTTGGAGTCACATTTCATCGACGATCTAGGTCTAGATTCTCTGGATCATGTGGAAATTATAATGGCGATGGAAGACGAATTTGTATTCGAGATTCCAGACATGGATGCGCAGAGGCTATTAAGACCTAGGGATATAGTGCGCTATATCGCGGACAAGGAAGACGTGTACGAATAACACGCTTTACATTCGTATATATCCGTTTAGTCAACATCTGCTGTTGTTTCGACTGGAAATAACAGATCAACGTCTTACTTTGCTGCCGTCATTGTTTTTTCTGTATATAGATAAAAGATAAACCATCATAATGTGAATAAAACTTAAGCGTATTGTTAGATCGAATTTCTATTACATGAATACCCCAAAGAATTTGTAATATAAGAAAATATAACAGATATACACGTGTGTGTGTGTGTGTGTGTGTGTGTGTGTGTGTAAATGTACATATATACACACATGCGCATACGTAAGTTTATTATGATTATATAAGTAGTTTGATGGTATAGTTTGCATTTTTGCCTTGTAATAATATTACATGTGTTCCATATGTATAGAACTTTGCATTTTTTAAATTGCAGTTACTTATACATTCGTGATCTGATAATTAAATTTATTAAAAGAATATAAAAAATTGATTTTTTCCATGATTTCTTTTGGCTTTTTTTTTTAAATTGTTATTTTTATTCATTTAATTATTCAAATCAATTTTAATTTATATAAATTCAATTATATCAATAATGCTATAATAAAATTTATATTTTATATGCTTAAATATATATTTGGGCACTGCAATACTTTCTTTATGAATCTTCCTTTAAATTATATTTTCTGCAATATCGCGCATCGCGCATGCGTGAGAAGTATTGTGGTGCACCAAAGACGAATTTGACGTTCTTCTCTTGAAGAGAAGTAAATTCGTTGTATAATTTAATTTTATCTCGAAGAGGCAAAAATCATGGCACTCTGTCCCACAATGACATCAAAATTAAAGACCAGGGATCACATAAATAAAATCAGACACGGTTCACCAAAGTTACAGGAGGTGTTGCGAGAGGTTGGAAAATTAATGTGTTACTCCTTTGTTATTTTTTTTTTTAATTTTCATAAAATAGTGAGCTGAAAACAGTGCAAAGATATGCATTTTTTAACAAAATATTTTCGCATGCATAAAATATTTTTTATATCTATGTTTTTATAATATTTGAAATTATTTTTAATGATATAAGTTTGGTTAAGTTTTTGGTATTATGTGTAGAGGCCTTTTATAGGCCTCTAGTACTACATAAATCTGCAAAAAAATTTATTAGAATTAAAAAACTTGCAAGAGAATAATTGCTGTTTTGTACATGTAAAGCTTTGTTTTTTGCTATAGATACTACTTCTCTCTCAATCTGTTTTCAGAAATGCCGTCAGAGAATGCGAGAGAGGAGAAATCATTTATTCAACAGACGTAGATTTGGTTTACAACTCAATTCTATACATATGCAGGACTCATTGACAGAAATAATACGTCAAGAATTTAAAAACTTGGCAACATCAAATGATGGTGGTGCAAGTCTTACATTCAAAGAGATTGATGAACCTTTAAGTCAGGAAGAGGCACTTGAATTGGAAAATGAAATTGTTCAAGAACAAGGTTTGATCAATATTACATTTTAGTAATTTGTGATAATATAGTTATCAGTAACTTGTCACTTGTAATAATAAAGTTAGCAGAAAGTACTTAATATTATTGTAAATTAATTTGCAGAAGAATGGATACTTCAAGAATATGAAAAATTTTCACTCGATGAGATTGAATCTTTGGTAATATACGCTGATAGCGAGAACAAAGAAGTGTTCTGTCCTATCTGTCAGAAAGACATATTACAAGAAAATAATAAAGATGTAAGTTGTGCAACTTGTGGACTAAAATTAACTGGTCATACTATGCAACAAGTGAAAGAATTGATTAATGAGAGTGTAAAAATTCATACATTCAACTGTGTCAAAGTGCCAACATTCATGATAATACCTGATAATTATAATATCGAGTTATACTTGGTATGTTATGACTGTTCTACTTTAGCATTCATTTGTTAAATATTCAAAATTAATTACCAGTTTAAAATTTTTCAAAGTAAAGTTGCAATTGCTGGACAATTTAATACTTTCATACGAGAGCATTAAATGCTGAATATATCATTGTTTAAAATATAAAATTGTAAATTATAATTATATTTGCATTACTTTAAATGCTACTCATAATTTTTCTTTGGTTTTCAAGATATTCCTAAATGTCATTTAAATTTACATTTGCATTATCATGTTTTATACATTTGTTTAAATTGAATTAGAGATAAAGATTATTGTATAATAAAATAATTTTTTCAAATTATATCAGGTAATAATATGAAGAAAACTTTTCAAATCTTTTATTATTTAATGCAGACTGATTCAGGAGTATGTTTCAAAGTGGCCATATATGTATATAAGATTGTTATTTATAATAATTAAATATGACGAATGTCTGTACAGGTATAGAAAAAATAAAATACAATAATTCAGATTTCTTCATGTTGTTATAACATTGGAATAATAACATGTGAATCTTTATGATACATATTGTACAAAAGAACATCCCTTTTCGACGAGTTCACTTAATATTATTTATCACTTATACATGTACATACACAATGTGAGTGTGTTGTCTATGTGAGAGAGCTTCCATATATTGTATTTTGAAAAAAAAAAAAAAAAAAAAAAAATGTATAATCTAAAATAAAATCACAAAGTATACAATAAAATGTCAATTTAAAGAATTTCAAAATATTAACTATTTTGTTTTCTTATCTCGAATTATAAATTTGACTATATACATTAACAAAAAAAAAAAAAAAAAAAACTACAACATACAGAAGCCTCTTTTGTAGCTTAAACTATATTCGGTATTCAAATGTTTTGCAAGTGATTTGTACATTATCATGAATTTCATAATAAAGATCTCATATTACGTAACAGTGCAAACATGTGTAATTTATGAGCAACCCTCTTTTTATATTGTTTACATAATCAATTCTGTGTAAAGTTTATATAATCCTAGCAGTTTTGATGTATAATTTAACAGCAGCATATTTATCAAAATAATTGATAATTTATATCAAGGAAATTATTTGCATTTCTCTATTTCTTCTTATTAATTTCAAAAATTGATCTTCTTTGACTCCTGAATCGTCTTTGATTGCAATCTATCAAAATGATATTAGTTTATGGCACTGATTCCATTATTTTTGATATTTAATTTTTATTGCATACTAATTTCACGAAGAAATGGATTCAATTTGAACAATTTGTTCATGGTACAAATTTGCAGAAATTTAATAATTACAATGTAACATTTTCAATTGTGTGATAATATATATTATATAATATATATTTATATAACATTTTTTAAAAAATAATTTTAATATTAAATTTTTTTTTTTTTATCTTTTCATGACAGAAAATTTGAAATTTTCACATTTTAATAATCATATTTATCAATCACTATTTTTATAAGCTGGATATTTAAAAAAACAGAATGAGTTTCTTGATAATGTAAAAATTTATAGTATAAATGTTTAGCATTAATTTACTATAAATTATATTGGACAATTGCATAAAGATGTAACTTTTTCTCTCTACTGCAAGTAAATATTTTATAACTGATATTGTAAAAATACTTTTTTATTATTAGTATCGCGTTTTTAATGCAAATTTGAATACTATTATACAAAGTAAATATGAAATGTTTTTTTTACCAAAAAATCATTATTTGTGAATAATTATACTACGTATCGATATATTATGTTGTCAGTATACACATTTCAATATGTGTATACTGTACCATGTAATATATACATACATATAATACATGTATTTATATATATATATGTATGTATATATTTTATTTGAATTTGTAACATAAAACATTTTTTATATATATTCTGTAATAAATTTTACAATTTTAGTATATCGCAATAAAAAGAGGAATTGCACTTATTTTCTTTGTTTGCATTTCTGTTATCGTCAAATAACAAACTTCTTCACTTTTTATTTTGTTTTGCATAGACTATAATTTAAGCTATACGGTAACTATCATCTCCCTTACATTCGTATATATATATATCTAAACCTTGAACATTTTTATACAAACAGATTATAACAAGAATTTGCGCACTTGATCACTGTGTGGATCGTCGACGTTCCGTCCGATTAACTGCCGCGAGTGCTTCCTCGGGTAGGCGGGCCGGATCTGATAAAATATCAGTGGCAGTACACAAATTCCTTAGAGAATTCAGAACAGCTGAAAATGATACTTTAGTTAAAATAGATATATATACATATATATAAACATTTTCTGTGTGTGTGTTTACTTTATTAATATTTTATCTGCAGAATAAAACATTTAAAAGAATATATGTGCACTTTTTTAGACGTCTCACTCTACCAACCTGGTCTGAGATCGACGAGCGAGCAATGTTGCTCTACCCACAATATTGTACTTCTATATAAATCCTCGATACTCGCAGTCGAGACTGAAGCATTGAAGGACACCATTAACGGTTCCAGCAATGCACTGAACTGATTATTTTGTTAAGGAAGTGATCTTTTAGAGCTGTATACATATTTTGTACATCTTACTTCGAGTTGACATTTGATGTCAAAGAAAAAAAAGGATACAATCCAGAATTTCCAGTTTTCTCGTGTGCGCGTACGTACGTATTCATCGAACATCTCTTTCATTTTACTGGTTCTATGTCTAGAAACTGGAGCACCCGTTGCAGGAAGCATAGATTGACAATTACTATAAGAATATTATTTGGTCATGAAGGATTCAAGACTAGTCAATTTATATAATCATACATTTAACATATTCGTTTTTGCACGCTATTACACTTGATATATTCGTTTTAAAATAATAAGCATTTATGTTTTTTTTTATTTATTGAGATTAGTATTATCTGAACATACCTAATAGACGTATTAAGGCACTCGATCTGATGTCTCAGGCTATCCATCTCCTCTTTCAATTGATTTCTTTCCGCTCTGAGCTGCCGGATGTAATCCGCCCCTTTCTGCAGCATTGCGGCTTTGCTCAATTTCGCGTTGGAATTTTGACTGAGCTGCGGTATCAAACTGTGCAACATGTCAAAACCATTCTTGATGTTATATCTACGTTTCTGTTCCGCATGAATATGGCCGACACGTCTCTGCTCCTTATACCCGCCTCTTTCTGAGTCACCCTTGATATATCCACGAGTAGGCGATAAGGGGCTACCTATGCTCATGGGGCTATGCAAAGGACTAAGGCTTAAAGCTTGGGGACTGTGCGCATTAGAACTGCTATCTTTGGGAGAACCAGGACTATTTTGAGACTGGTGCGTTTGGTTGTTTGCGTTTAGAAGGATTTGTTGGGTTGTAGATGGTTGAATTGCCTGCAAGAAGATATAAATAATTGATCTTTAAAATGAATTTGAATGGATTGTAATATATATAAATTGAGTGACATTTCTCTCTGATACCTGTTGTTGCGTTTGCGTCTGCTGCGGTATGCTAGATGTCTGCATCGTTTGAACAGTCACTGGGGTCGTGATATGTTGCGCAGTCGTCACTTGCGTTATTTCTATCATAAAAATAACATTGGTTGAGAATAAATCAATGCGCGCTCTTATCCAAATATTTTACTATATATATTTAATTAAATTTAATTAATATATTTAATTAAATTCTTCAGTATCAATTTATCATTATTTTTGTATTAGTATTTTTGTATCAGTTTATATTTAATTTAGTTATTATTGTGAGTTATTACTGTGTTTACTACATAATTGTAGTTATATGGATCTTATAAGATATGCACATTTTTCTTGTATGAATAGTAATATTATGATAAAAATACATACTATTTGTGAGCAAATGTGCAAGCAAGACATTATTATTCAGATTCAGAGCTGGATCGCTCACTGCGGATACCAGTGGTGGATGTATCCTGGGCGCTGTTAAAGAAGAGCTGCTTCGTGATCTATTCCTTCCTTTTATTTGTACCTAAAGAAATGCAATACAAGTTTTTTAATAAAACATTTTTCGACCGATACATCTAAACTATTTTGTTTAGTAACGATTATTTGTATAAATAATACAATTGAACACTTTCAGGAGTTGTAGATTAACTTTTAAATCTTTTTGTAAGAACTAATTAGAATTCTTATTGAGAAAATATAAGTGTTATTTTTAAAAAGAGCTAAAGATTTAATACTCACTTTAATACTTTTTTTTGTCTAACTTGTATCGTTTCAAAAATATTTTACTTTCAATACATGGATTATTATATATATGCATGAGATATGGACCTTAGGTCGTAAAAATATATCTTCTTTCTCCGCGTTGGACGTTGTCGGTTGAGGTAGCAGTTTAGTTGGGTGCAGAGCGGGCGCTGTAAGATCCAAACCAGTAGCTCTACACTGCAGCAATATCTGCGATTGTGACGGTTGCTCCGTCGAAGAAACCGATACCACTTGTTGCGTGGGATGTGTCTGAAAAATAACATAATATGTCTCTTCAACTCTTTATGTCTCGGCCGTAAAGTCGACCATGATCGTTCAGCAAGCATTATTATCACTTTACCTTGAAGCTATTAGTGTTAAATTTACACTGTTGAGCATTGAGGTTTTGTACGAGGTTCGGAAACTTGTAACACTGTTGCTGCGGCTGAACGATTTTGTAAGGCTTGCTGGACATCGGAGAGACGGTCGGTAACGGCCTTATTGCTGGATGCTGAGTCTGCAACGACGCGTTGCCAGCCTGCGCGGCGAAGTTTTGTTGCACCGTCACTAGATTTTGCACGGCGGCAGCAGCAATCGAGGATATCTGATTGGCGTTAACTGTCGCCGATTGATCATTTAGCGCCGCACCGATCTGCACCGTTTGCGATTGACTCGGCATCGGTGCTAATTGCACTGTCTGAATCTCCATCGCGTAAGATTGCGGCTGTTGTGACTGCGGCTGGAATCCCGGATTTTGTTGCTGCGCGCTCGTCGCTTGATACGTATTCTGCTGTTGCTGTTGGGATTGCTGTATCATACGACTACCTCTCGACGTCGTCCTACTACTTCTATTCTTTTCTCGTCCAGATTGACTCGTCGCGGCGGACTCGAAATTTGACTGAATAGCACTGTAATCTTCATTCATAGCTCTAAATAAAAAAAGTGTGATACATCAGTGAATTATAATCATCGGACTTTATTATATTTGTATAGAAACGTAATGATTTCGTACTTACATGTTATTTCTATATACACTTGCTGAGTCAGGTTGGGGCTGAGTATATATCTTGGCTGTGTACTGGAGATTCTGCATACTAGCCTCTTGCTCTTCCTGTGGTAGCTGTTGCTGTTGCGAAGTCTGTTCGTTCTTTATCGTCGTTGGATCCTCGCCTATTTCGTTCATCTGATTAATTGGTGTCATCAGGTCCAGATCAGAATAATTAGGATTTAAACTGCTATTCCGAAACATATCGTCCTCCTCGGGTACGGGAGGCAATTTTGAGTTTAGGAATTCTTGAATCGAGATAAAAAAAGTATACGACATGTGAGAAACGTTCTTCGAGTTGTCTGAGAAATCTCAAACTCAATGTACATCATTATTATATACCTTGCAATGGTTCTAAAGTGTCCATAAAATCGTCTAGAGTTGGTTGTAAAGGACATAGACTAGGTTGCATGAAGTCTGCTAAGCTGGCACCACGTGCTATCGAATCATATTATAAATTCATGTTACGTAATACTTGTATAAAATAACGTACAGAATAAAATTTTATTATTAATTAATTACTAAATCTTTTATCCATATTAATAATCAATATTAATTAATTCTTATTTAAAAATGTTATTTTTTAATAACGGCAAACACACGATTCTCCGAAGATTTGCATAAAAGCGGAAATTTTGAAAATTGCGAAAATTAAAATTTATTTTATTTAAAAAAATTTATCCATTTAGAAAATCTATTTTAGAAGAATCTATTTAGAAAAATTAAAAATTACCTATTTCTCTAGGATCAGGAAAATATATTGGTTGGTTTGAGCTGATGGTCGAGAAGAGGGTGTCAGTCATCAATTCCATATAGTCCTCATCAACCATCATACTCTCCCCACTTGGAGCTCCGCTGGTACCACCAAATACATTCCCTATACCCGTTCCAAAATTACCGGTGGTTCCGCCTCCATTGCTCCAATCTAGCATGTCCATTGATTCCATCTAAACCACGTTACGTATTATGTATTTATACTTGTGTGATGAAAGATAGGGAAGCATATTTTTATTTTTTTCGACCATATTATTCTTTTGTGCGCATTTATAAAATATAAGCGAAAACAATTAAAAAAGAATCTATCTAAATATACCTTAGCTTTTCCATATATATATTTTTTAAATATAATATTACGTACCATCTCTGTACCATCCTTGTTCGTCCAGCCAAGGATCCTGTTTCGGTAGAACATTCGCCATTTCTTGTATTCAGCTGTAACGGCTGCAAGCTTTCGTTTCCAGTATTTCCCCTCTAAGACGACAGCCTGATAAAGAGATACGCCGTTGATTCACGCTCACACTAAGCGTAGTTCTTATTATCGGACTCAAAAAAAAATCACGTTTACAACTTCACGAGCTTATTCGGATTTTCTAACTTCTTCGAGTGCGCGATGATGCGTTAAATGTGGCTTGCTAGCGACATTTCGAAGAATTATAACTGCTACAACGCAATTATCTAATCAAACGAAGCTGCCGCCAATTGCGATAAAGACACTTTCCAATTGCGTAATTCAGTAAAACCGAATAATACAAATCGCTACTATTTGATGATTATTAATATTGATGTGCGCGATGCTCGATCCGCTACTGATATCAAGATTGAATAATTATTGTAGAACATTACAAGTGTAATTTTTTTTGCGTGATTGTCGTAAATAATAGGTAATTGTGCATATTTTATAAAAATATAATATATCGTCAAAATTTTGAGGATATATAAGGACATACCTCGGGTTTATTATGAGTATCAACGTCAAGTGGTGACGCAAACTGGCACACCAACGTATTTTGCTTCAATATAACTGAAAAAGAAAAAAAATTATTTTATTATATGTATAAATATAATCTTTAACCCTTCACAAATCTTCAAATATTCTAATACATATATATTGAATTATTACATTTATTATATACAATATACACAAAGATAGTTTTTTATGTCTGCTCTACCTTGTTAAAGCTATCTGAAAAAATTATCATTTGCAAAAATTTTAATTTAAATAAATGTAATAAAAAATCAAATTTCGCGATTTTCAAATTTTCATATATTAAAATAACTTTGTTGTTTAATTCGAGTAAACAAATTCTTCACGTTCCAGAAAAATAATTTCACGTTTCCGTAAATTGTTGGGCGATAAGTCGAGAAGGTTTACTTCAATTTGTCGTGCTTAACGCCATAGTTACATTACGATTATTAACGTGTCGTACGTCGATGATATAAGCGAAGACTTAAAAAAAAAAGTTTTTGAGACACAAACCACGGTTTATAATAAATATATTTAGACAATTTACTATTGTCGATTCATGTAATAAATACAGAGTGTATATCTGTAGACCGATTCAAGAAAATCTATCAAACAATTAGAACAGACATGTAAAATATAATAATTCCATCATATTTTTTTCCCGTATAATTTTAATAATTTCAGTAGTTTTAATGTGATTTTTATAAATAGTTTTTATAAATGCAAAAGTACTTGTGTTGCTCTTTTTTCCCGATTCTATATAATTATTTTCTTATCTTCCTGCTTCGTTCCAAGTTATCTTTCATGTTCGTCGAATTGATTAGTTGATTAAGAAACGTGTGTACACATAAAACGAGCCTCCTCGGCTCGTAATGATACGTTGGACGTAAGCCAGGTGAGCACAACGAGTACTATTGGTGCGAATGTAGCACGCGGAGATGGAGCTCTTTAAATAGACGGATAATTATTTATTCCTTCTTTTGAAGAATAGCAAGACAGCTGTATCAATTCGAGTAAGCAACACTTTGCGTATCACGGTAATTGAACTGTCAATAATTCGAAGCAGATTGAAATAGAGATATTTTGGCTAAGAACAAAAAGATAGGCTTCATGATAAAAAATTCATTCAAAATTTGTAAGCCCTACTTTAAATATAAAAAATCAGTGAGATATATTCATAATCCATTTTAAATACAAAATTATATTTAAAATAAATCTCGCAAATTATGAATTTATTTCATTATTGCATAAAACGCTTCACTATGGATGGTATAATTTAAATATATAAAAGCACTTTCGGGATTCGAACTGATTCGATTTAGTATTTTGATTAAAAATATGTATGATGGAGATTATAATTAAACTTGTGGATGTGTCGGTAGATCGAAGATAATAAACTTGTAAAGATTATTATTACAATGTTCTGCCAATAAGGCAAAAATAAATTTTCTTCGATAAATTACAATTAGATGAGAAGATATTATAATTTCGCTTATTAATTTCGTTTATTTTGAAGAGATATATGTATCGATCCACTAACAAAAGTACTAAATGTTTTCTTTCTTACATTGCATGTGCCAGCACCTCCAAATCACGTTATTTAATCTGATCTTGTCCTTCCATCTTAATCGGATTCCTTTAAAGCGATTCCACTTGGGCGATGTCAGCTTCTGTCTGGAACAAATTCAAATGCCCATACGTCATATCCACTGTGGGAACTATATATTCGAATTCTGTATAATTAATTAAAGATAATTTTTCATATTTATTATTTTATATAATTATTTCATTTTTATATGTTTTATAAAATATTTAAAGATTCGAATAAAACATCGTAGATGTATTTTTAGCCAATTAAAAATTTTGGATTTTTTCTTAGCAAAAATTTTATATCATTTTTATAACTTACATTAGCTTTCAACATAATAAATATCGTGGTATAACTAATCTTTAAAATAAAATTTTATTACAATAGAATTCACTTGAAGTAAAGAATAAGATTTTGCTGATACTTTGGACACATTTTTTTCTGAGAAAATAGATTACGAAATGATTGAAGAATACATTTACAAAGTTTGTTATTGTACAAAGCGTTTAGAAAAAAATATTGCATGTTTCATAAATTTTATAACAATTTTTAAGTGCAATGATTCCCTTTTACGATACGGATGCATTACAATAATTAATTTTAAAGATGCGCAATGATTTTGTCTTATTAGTAGACGAGTGTTTGTGATTTCGACAAATTTATCTTAGCGAGTATCGCAAGAAAAGACCATTTGCTTTGTGCGAGTTTTGCGAGACGCAGTTAGAGCGTCTAGTGAATTTCCACGCGAGTTCAACAAACCACGCGTTTGCGCATGTATAATATTTTTCCCTGCCATTTCATTAACATAATTAAAATTATACTTTTAAACATTTCTATAAGGTTGATGAAATATTTTAATATATATATATATATTTCTCGTTATAAAACACAAGTATTATTATATCATTATAATATTCTTCCTACACACACAAATCTAATTTATAAAATTATTTTAATTTATTCGCATTTGTAATTTGTAAAATTTTTCATATTCTACATATAGACAAAAATGAATTTATAATGCAGAGAGTAAACAATATTACAATAAAATAATAATAGGGATATTTAAATTAAGTCTTTTCTATTAACAAGTAAATTTTTTGCGTGATAGATATAAGAATATATTAATATATGAACCATCGAATTGCGCAGAGACACGAGTTTATTTTTAATTTCTGAATGTATGTAATTCTGAGACGAACTTTTTATTATCGCCTCGTTCGTCGATATATCGCCGACGAAGAGTCAACAGTAAGAAAATATCTTACTCGTAATCGGAAGATTTCCACATTTACTCGTATCTCGTGACAGACATGGCGAGGGTTCTTCTCCTTGGCATTAGACCCTGCTCGGATTCTTCTTTCCGATACTATTTTCATTTTTCTAATTGTGTGTGCGTGATTAGATAAGTCGTAACGGGTCGAGAAACATGGCTAAGGAAAGAAATCGCTTTGACAAATCGAGACATATCGTTTCCGTCCAGAATTTTTATAAAATCTAGTTGATTTGTCAACGAAATTAAAAAAAAAAAAAAAAAATCGTACAAAATGATTGGATATATCTATTATAGTAATTATATAGTATATAATTAGTCACGTGTGCGTAAAAATGTTCTTCGTGAAACAAAGTAATTATGTTGTAACTATTATTGTAATATTCTTTCTTTCATATATTTAAAGCAATAAAGAAGTAAAATGGATGTTTATTATTTAAATTACGATTGTATAAAATTATTTGTATTTAATTTTACGGTTGTGATATAGTAAAAATCGCGTATATTACCTTATTCGAGTGAAAAAGATTAATTAAAGCCTTTCCTTCCATTACCGAAGAGGATAATAAAATTATTCTTAAACTAAGCGCAATTTCGATACGTGCGAGTGTGCGAAAAAAATACGTATATATAAATAAATATTGCATGAATTTTTAACTGTTTTGTTTATTAGTTACTGTTAGCTCATTACATGTTACATCATTAATGATAGTAAAGTTGTCGAATTGCCTTATTTGTAATGTTGTTTAAAAATATGCAAAGTTCAAGGTAAGAGCATGCTCTTCGTGGATATTAATTATAAAATTAAAAAAAAAATAAAATAAAATAAACGGATAAACGAAGGAAAGGAAAAATTGCTGGAAAACTACTGCTTCAATTAAGCAGGGTAAAATAAGCATCTTTTCATTAGAAAAAATTTTGTTAATAATAACTCTATAATTGTTTATTTATTAATATGCCATTTAAATTATATAAGTTGTAGAAATCATAATAATAAACATCGATTTTTCTTATTTTTCAAGAGTTTTGAAGTTACGCGGTTTATTACTCTTTATCGAGTTAAATTTAATTAAATAGCATAATTAGGGGAAAAAACTTTTCTCATAATGCATGATGTCTAATAAATTCTGTTTGTCTGAAAATACGCCAAGTTATCGGTGTGCCCTCTTCATTTTTAGCTTAAATAAAAGCTTTAATGAAACATAGTGCTCTCATTATCAGATAACGATTTATTGTTTGTTGCACGATATGCGGCTCGGATTGCCATCGCCATCACATAGCGCGATTATTATCGCATTGTTGAACAACTTAATTAATGGTCGCAATTGTAAAACGATTTTCAAAAAAAGAGAAATATGAAATACAAATAGCGTGTAGAACGAACAAAAGAAGTTCCAGTCGCTTGCTTCGATAAGCGCCACGAATCCCTCGATACCGCTCTTATTTTAAGCGCTTTAATTATCTGAATTATAAGAAGAGAGCAAAGATCGCACCGTGGAAACTAAATTTGTCGTGCGTTCTCAACGTCGTCTGTGCCAAATATCTCGGACTATACAGGATATTTTAAAAATATAATTTGGGACATAATTTAAGATAAATCTAAAGAGTAAATTAATTTTTCACACATATAGATTTATAATTTTAATTATTAAATTCTTAGATTAAATTTTTTCGAATGAGTCTTGTAAAAAAATACGTAATATTAAACTTCTATAAAGCAATATTCTAAATTAAAAAATTTAAATTAGAATTCGATATATTAAATTTCTTTCGAGCGAGTTGAAAAATGTAGAGCCCCCCCCCTAAAAAAAAGTTCATTGGAGGTAGGGTTACCATAATAAAATTTTCAAAACTAGAACTTATAGGTTAAAAACCCCGGACATTTCGCTTACAGCCCCGGACACATACAAAAATGCAAACTGGTTAGCAAATTAATTATAACAATAAATAAATAATTATTTTACATCTCGTTTTTATTAGTATACTTAAAGGAAAATGAAAAACTTTAAACCCCGGACCAATCCCGGACATTCATAATTACCCCGGATACATTCGAAATATCCCCCCGGACGTCCCCGGACGCCTTAAAAAAGAGGACGGTGTCCGGGGAAAAGAGGACGGATGGCAACCCTAATTGGAGGAGATAATGGAAACGCGAAGGGTATTCCGATACATTGTGAAAATTGCCGGCATTTTCCTCAAATAGCTATCGAATGATAAGTGGCTTCCGTGCAATGTTATCGAGCACTGTAAATATACTGGGTCGAATAGCCAGGGAACGGAAATAGATTGCGGCGACCGATTGGATCGGTGGGCGAGCCTCTTCGGCTCGTGAGTGCGGATTCCTCGGCCTCGTACGCGTCTCGCTTGTTGCATGTCGCGTCGTACGGAGGTGTTACGTTGCCGGAACAATGTACGTACTACGAATGCCATGGCTCGTTATGACGCAGTGGCCTTGTGTGTCGATAAAAGACACGTTATGCGCGACACAATCGAGGAGAGGAGGGTTCTTACTTTAATCTAGCGCGATTCGCATTTTCGCGAAAGCGATGCTCTCTCTCTCTCTCTTTCTCTTCCTCTCTCGGAATCGATATTTAATCCCAAGTGTACAGTGATGTTAGGTAGACGAAAAAAGAGATCTTATGTATCGAAGCATTTAATAAAATTGAAATAAAGTTTGTCTGCTGAAAAGCATAATTTTTTATTTTAATTCTTCAGTAATCTAATCACACGAATCATTTTTCTGACCGAGAAATCATTTTTTAATTTTCAAACAACTGTCATCATTTTAAATAAAAACTTGAACGAGCTGCAATCGCAAAGATGGACACATCTCAATATGATGTAAGACGTAAGCGATAGCATGCAAAGAAAGCAAACTTTCTCATGATACGCAGATAGCGCTTACGTAAGGAAAAATTGAGGATACGTTTACTATGATATGATATGAAACTTAAGTGAGTGATCATAGAGCACATTTTGTATTTAAAAAAAATTAGAAAATTTTGATAAATGTTACAACGTAGTTTTATTAGCTCGTCGATGTATTCAGTAATAAAGTTGTCTACGTTATTGGAATTAATGATTTGACTTAATTTTACAATGAGCAATGTTTTATTAAAAATTATTTAAATACAAATTATTTGCTCAAGTCTTCGAGAATAAAGAATATTTACGTTCTATACAAAAACAAATTGAAGTTTATGATTTACGTCAGCAATCCAAGACGGTTCTAATAAAAGCAGCGAGTCTATCTCAGTTTTGTCAAGTATTATAACCATAAAAATTCTTCATCTATAAAATATAACTCTTTCATCTCATTCATTGCACATTTAAAAGTTGCATCGTAAATTATTTAGCCAGGATGCAGAGGGAAGATTGCATCGGATAGATTTTACCTTTCATGCGGCAATTCAACGAAGGTCTTCATTGAACACATTGATGTTCTAATTCCGCATCACCATCACGGAATGAGTCTCACGATTCATTCAATATGCTATATAACGCGCATTTAACGTGCATTATGCAGCGTAAGATGTAGAAACGAATAATGCGGGCACCATCGATCTTGCAAACATCAGGTTAATTTACGACGTAAATTCCGTGTAATTTTCTTTTTTCAAATGTAATACCGCGATAGCGGTATCGAAAGTGTTGTCCTAATTATCTAATTTTATTTTGTCATCCAATGTATGTTGCGTTGATTATTAGTAGTGCGAAAATAATTTATTTTTATAGAGATTCAAGATTATATCAGATTATTCAAGATTAAAAATAAAAAAAAATTATTAATAAACATTAATTTTCTTTTGTAAAAAAAAAAGTCCAAAAATATATAAATATCTTCTGTGACATCACAAATTTAAATAATAATTTATATTGCATGAATTGAATAATTCTTTAATGTAATTTTACACATCTATTTTATTCTCTGATATATATATTTTAATAATTTTTCAATATATTTGAATTTCGATTGTTTAATATAAATATAATTTTTATATAATCAGATTTGAAATTTTGGTTGCGAGCAGACACGTTGATGAATAATAATCGATAGTTTTTATGATATGCTGGCAGAGATATTTAATAGCCTGTGTTTTATAATTCGTATAGAAATGAATAAATATAAATTTGTAAATAAATGTGATAAAATAAATTGTATTTGTTAAGATACGTGTGTTCTGCTTCTATTAGATTGCTGACGTAAAGTTTAAACTTCAATTCGCGATTGTTGCACCGTGAATATAATTATTTCTTAATTTTCTTGCATGATTAATCAATTAGAGCATGAGCATTTAAGAAAATTACGCATATAATACGAAGATAATATAGTTCTCTATTCTGCAATATTTTTGAAATATTCTACAAAATTTTAAGTTTTAAATAAGTATATTATAGGTATTTATTATAATCCATTTTAATTCGTCGTGATTTTTTAAATACATGTGTGATACGTGAAATGAAAATATTTCTATGAAGATATTATACGAGTAATAATTGTAATAAAGAAAGAATTTTTACGTACCGAATCAATTTTGCACGGCAGGTTGTTTGCGAGAAAATATTACTCGAAAACCACTGAATAGTACTATAAGATGATGTGATTGTATGAAAAAAAAAGATCAGCGTATTCGACAATTGCCGGAATTACTTTTATAACTTCATATATTGTAAATTCCGCGTTCAAATAGAGGAATACCATTCCAATAAGAATTCTAACAGATACGTTTCAACCGAATGACATTATTCCGCAAACTGATTCTTAATCGCTTCATTTATTCTTTTTGCGCGATATAACGCCCAACCTAGAGGCTCAATTAAATAAAAAACTTGTTATTCAAATCTATATATGAATATGAGAGAATCTATACTATGAGAGAATCTATACTATGAGAGAAAAAACTCATATGCTTGAATAAAGCTATATATTTAGCTTTAAGAGAATTTCTTCGTTCGAGAGCTCGAATTATTTTATTTTCAAAATATTTTATTTATGACTGTAGAAAATTCATTAAACGAAGCAAATCAATCAAATCTTTTTTCTCGCATTTCTTTAATTTACAACATTAAACATGTTGCGAACTATGTCAAATCTTGGCATTACGGTGAATTTAAATTTTTACTAATAATAAATTTGCTTGAAGTAAAACGAATTCGTAATAAAATTAATTCGTTACGTAAGCGCCATACAAAAAGTCTCATCTTATAAACCGCGCGAGCTTGAATATGTTGTCATTCGTTATTTTAGAATAGCAGAAATAGTTTTATCATAACGCGCTTATTGATCCGATTTACGATATTGTTATTGCGGCCGTTTACATTGCGTCATTTTATCACGACAAGGAAGACAATTTCTTTAAAATCTTATCACTGATAACGCGACGAGTCTCAACGAGATCGATTGACATGACGTCGTGTTTTCCAGAGTCGTCGAAGATATAATTAATTTGGTCTCATGTTTGTCAAAACATCGAAGACGGAAGTCGATATTGTGCAGTGCAGTATCGGTGTTACGATTTACCGGAAAATTGATTGAAATTATATTGTGTCATATCAATATATCCTCGGCTAAATCATATTGATGTTATTTTCAAATTATGTGTCCATTTCTTTATCAATTGCAACTTTATATAACATATAACATTAAATTATATGAGATGTTATATATGTATATGTGGCAAACGGAATAATATGTATATACCATATATAGAATAAAAATTTTTAATTATTTTAATAGACTATATATTAAAATATTTTTTTAATTAAAGAAGTTGATTTGCTATGATTTTAATTTAATCGTGAAATAATTAACTCGATCAATGTTTTTGTAAATTATTAAGAATTTGAGAGTCTCTACACAGAGAGAATTTTCTCTTAAAATTTACCCTGAAAATCATGGTAATCGTAAGAGAACATGGTATAGAAAGAATTTTATGAAAATTTCTCTGATTAATATTTATCACAATAAAAATAATAATATCTACACGTTAAAATATAAAACATGTTTGATTAATTTTACTATGCAGTTTGGTAAAATTAATCAAACTTGTTTTATATTTTATTGTGATAGATATTATTATTTTTATTGTGATAAAAATATTAATCAGGGAAATTGTCATAAAATTCTTTCCATACCATATTGTCCCACGATTACCATGATTTTCAGGGTAAATTCTAAGAGAAAATTCTCTCTGTGTATATTTATAAATAATAATTCTATAAAATAATAAATGAAATAAATAGAGATATATATGAACGAAAGTGACACTCACATTGACAAGTGCAATTTTATGATATGAAAAATTCGCACAGCGCAAAAGAATAATATACGTCAGTCAGATACATAATTATCTTATGTGCTGACGTATTGCATGTATACGATGACGTTACAGTTGATCGGCTCACTCTGACGTGCAATAAAATTGCTGTAGATATGTATATAGGTTTAACGGTGCCTATTGTATAATCGTATGTACACGGAAATGGTAATCGTGGGACAATATGGTATGGAAAGAATTTTATGAAAAGTTGTCTGATTAATATTTATCACAATAAAAAATAATAATATTTATCACAATAAAATATTAAATATGTTTGATTAATTTTACTAAAAGTATGATAAAATTAATCAAACATATTTTTAAAATTCTTTCCATACCATATTGTCTCACGATTACCATGATATTCAGGGTAAATTCTAAGAGAAAATTCTCTCTGTGTATTTATGAATAATAATTCTATAAAATAATAAATGAAATAAATAGAAATATATATGAACGAAAGTAACACCCACATTGAGAAGTGCAATTTTATGAAATTTTCAGGGTAAATTCTAAGAGAAAATTCTCTCTGCGTACAGTTAGAATTAACTGAATTTTTAATCGATCTGTGTTTTCCTTTAAATTTATCAATTTTAATAAAATGGAATATATACAGTAGGATTGCAAATGTTATACCTGAGTCAACTTTAATCGAATTGTTTGCGGTAACGGGAAATACATTTGCGGTGTGGACATCATCGCGAGGAAAAACGGAAATTTGTCGGCAGAAGCCGTCCGCGCGCGACTTTAGCGAGGCCGCGCTTAATTGTGGTGTTGTCGTTTGGTTCTACGGCCTCTCTTTCATTAATTCAATTGTCTTTTATCAGCGGGAATGCTACTAGTCAGCCTAGACCGGCAGAGCATTTGTCCGGTTGCCGAGTGCGAGCAAAACACGCCGCGGAGCAACTCTTTATTCTTTCAAAGAATATATTTTTCTTCGAGACGCTAAAGTCATCTTACGAATGTAAGATCTGTTCGTATCAGTATTATTATCTTCTTGCATTATATACGTAAAAAATAGAAAAGAAAAAAAAGTACAAACAAATTTGTATTCAGAAAAAAGAAAGAAAGTTCACACAGAAACGAACAGATTTATTGTTATTCATATTTTATTTCATCTAATTTCGAGATGAAGTCGATTATTATGGTTGTATTTTTCAAAAGAAGAGCATCTTTTCTGGGTCTCTTTGACTTCGAAGTATAACAATGCCCTGCTGTGAAAAAGGGGACCCGACATCCGATTTTTTATTTTGAGAAAAATAAGAAAAGGAAGTACATTCAACTTGACTCTTTCGTTTTATCATTTGAAGCGTTTGTAACGTTGCTGATTAAAAATACTTCAATTTTATATTGCATTCGTAATGATATTAATGATTGATATTAATATAAAAGCTATAATGAAGATGTGGATTGTGAGAAAAAAAATTCGCGTAACTTGTAAAGCATTTAATATAATCATATATAAATGTTTATTATATAATATCATAGATAATTCTTAATTTGAAGTTATATATATATATGCGATGCAAATAATTTACTCGTATTTGTAAAATGAGTGAGAAATGTGTTTCAACGATTTTCAAGAAAGCTTTATAATTATTTTGACATTACCTATGTGTATAATAGTTAAAGGCTCGAGTTTTCGCATAAAGAATTTAAGAGGGCTTAAGAAAACAAGCTCTTCGATTATATAATCGATCGTTCAATATAGACTTTATCTTATATTATCGTTAAAAATTGGCGGAAAAAAAGAGGAACTCACCTGTAGGCGAGAGACATGCACTGGAAAAGCTTGTTCAAGGACGTTTCGATGCTCAACTGCTGGGACGAACTTCTGCTGTACGACAGGCCGCTGCTGGCGAATCTGTCGTGAAAGAAGCCGGACGATGCGATGATGGAGAAGCTGGCGGTCTGCGTCTCCTCTTGATCCGGGACCGGCACGGCGAGATCGTCCTCATCCTGTGCCTCGGCTTCGAAGTCCGACACCATGAAGTGACCGGAGTGTATCGTCTCGCGCGAGTCCCGTCCGCCGTTCTTTTCCCGTTTATCATTGCCGGCGCAATGAAAACCGCCCTGGCTCGTCATCGACGGCTTTCGATATATCAATTCCGCTTGCATCTTCGATCCTCTGCGAATATACGATTGGAGCTTTCGAATCTCAATACTCTAGTGCTTCTACCTCGGGCGTTCTCGATCGTTTTAGGAATGAAACGAAGTTGGGATTTGAAGAGCGGAAACTCTTGACTATGCGTGATTTTGAGATAATATTCATACGCAAATAAGCTACAGTAAAACCGAATTTTCTAAAGAATTATCTTTCCACTTATAAGTCACTGTGCATGTTTAATTCATGCACAAATAATATATTCGAGCAAAACAATAAGATAAATATATTAATTGAAAAATTTCTACGAATGTAGAAAATTAAACACTTTCATCTTACTCGAGTGAAAAATTTTCTAATTTGCCGATTTTTTTTAAACATTACGGCAGCAGATTTATAGATTTTAATCGAAAGATTCGATTATGTCTGATTTATTTTTTTTGTGATTTGTGGAATAAGGTCGTTGAAGTAAAATATGGCAGGATTAGACGACCCTGTTTCAAGAAATCAGCGCACATAACAGCGTGCCGTGTGATAGAAGAAAAGCTCGTCAGACACAACAAGCCCCAGTTATCGAGCCTACGATAAGCTCACATCAGTTCATAACACACCCCTTTTTTCTAAGTATATCATATTTGAGTACCGCGAAAGGGAAAGAGAGAGAAAATGTGTATGTGTGTGTATATATGCCTAAGTGTAAGCTATAAAAATTCAGTGCGGCTTAAACACGTTATGTAAATCAATATTGTGGATAAATCGATATTGTGGTACACGAGCTTATACATATGTTTTTCAAAGCTGAGTTATACGACACGTAAATATGCATGGTTCGACGCTAACTTCGACGATAGGATTACTCAGCAAAGTTTAAAGCCTCTTAAACACATCACAAATAGATTATACGATAGATTATAAATATGATAAGTGACATACATATACATACTTTGCAGCATGTGCGGGTAAAATAAAAATCGCGTAAAAGAATTTTAATTTTTTCACGGCGATATTATAATATATATAATATATTGAAACATCTGTCAATTAGCTGCATTCTTCGGCTCCACCAAGTATTGAAGCAACCTCGATATGACTTCCTGTCGATGCACAATTAATTTCGCGATAGCACGTGCGGAAAATAATCGGTATCCCGCCTCTCGGTTGAATGACCGTATCACCGAAAATGTACAATCGGTCTTATAATCGTAACAATTCAATTTTGATGAATAGTTGGACGGGATTTTTGCACTGACTTTTCTCTCAATTATACTACTATATGTACCGGCTAAAATTAAACGCAGCCAAGACAATTCAACTTGACGATATATTTCATGTACTGAACGCAATCGAACGATAATTCGGTCAATCTTGCATAATAAATTTTTCTTCTGTGCTATCTGTCTGAAACATCTATATTTCTTATCTAAAGAAAATTAAAATTGTTTATTTTAAAATAGTTCTTTCTATGAGATAAAATTTTTCTTCAAAATTTTTCCCGACAGTCCGATAAGAAAACGACAATATCTTTTCTGTTAATTTTATGCTCCGATATATTTCAAATAAATCGATTTTAATTCTATATTGTTGAATTATTATTATTTAATATAAACGCCAATGTGAGATTAATAAATTTGTTATAAATTCACGCGATGACTGAATAGAAAATCATCTATATATTCCTTCGAAAATATACATATCTTAGTTGATTCAACATTTTTTTATAAGTAAATAAAAAGAATAAAATCATTTTTCTTATTAAATTACCGTAAAATTGATTCATCACGCGACTGGTTGTTAAATATAAAGAAAGCAATAAATTTTAAAATAACTGAAAACAGTATTATTATACGTTATTATTATTATTTCAGTCTTAATATTCTTACAATTAGTGATATATTAATGCGATATCTTTATAAAGTTGCATTTTAGTTTCAGCCTTATTTAATCGATTATTAGTAAGATATTGAGATATACCAGCTCAATTTGTTCTGATATTGATACTATTATAATTCAATTTTAGAAGTATATTAATTGTATCCGTCTTGATACGGTTTCCGATCGTAAGAAGCTGTTATAGGGAGTTCCAGATTTCATTTCCAAGCATACTTAATTTAGCGTAGAGATAACAAAGCTATAAATAGAAGGAACAGCAATTAAGGAAGCAATCGTGTAACTTTCAGACGGAGCTTTGCTCCACGTGGCGACGAAACCACAAATTCTAATGCGGACGTAATTCGATCCAACTAACGCGATCTATTAACGAATAGAGAAGTTTTAGATCAACCAATATATTCGTAAAACGAGGTATTACTCGTTATAACCGGTTATTCACGCGGATTTTTCGTTATCATTCGGATAATTTTATTAGGTCCCAGATGGTGCTTCAGTAGCACCTGACGTAACTTATCTCCGGTTATGGTTCCCTCGACCACGATCGTATATGATTCGCAAGCCTTTAGATTCCCGTAAGCTTAACTATGCCTAAGATCACGTGCTTTTTTTTAGCAATCTTTACAATTTTAAAATGAATTTATTACACATCGAGAGAGGTGCCTCACTTTTGCGAATCGTACCCAGAGAGAATTTTCTCTTAGAATTTACCCTGAAAATCATGGTAATCGTGGGCAGGGTTGGCAAAATTCCACATTTTTTGGATAAGTCCATGCCAATGTTAAAAACCGGTATTTTCCGGAAAAAACCGGCAAAAACTGGTACTTTCTAATAAAAACAATAAAATAAATAAAAAAATTATTATATCTTTAAAGTTTAAAAAAATGTATCTCAGGGTTGGGCAGATACTTCAAAACAAAATATTTAAATACAAGATACAAGATACTTTTTGATACATATTTAAATACTATTTAAATACTTTGATTTTGACATATATTTAAATACTAATTGTATTTAAATACATTTATAAATATTTTTAAATACAATTATTCTTTAAATTTTCTGATTATATATTGAAAGTAGAATTGTATTATATAAAAATAGAATCAAAAGTAAAATCAGCACTTTGAAAGATAAGTTTATTTATTTTAACTTTAAACTTCATAAAATAATAATAATTAAAATAATATTAGATATATAATAGCATATATTATATAATTTATATATTATATATAATAGCATATATTATAGTAATTTAAGTATAGATTTTTCAATACAGTACACTCTATTTATTTATCATCACTACAAACTATAACTTTGGTAATTCTTATTGCCTTTTAAAAATACCAATGTTACAAACATTTTGTCAGATAGAAGATCACGAGTAGACGAATGTATAAATCCCGTAAAAGAAAACAGTCTCTCTACAGGAGCGTAGAAGAACATAGACTAGTATTAAATTTTATAAACGCCTTTTGCACACGTGGGATAATAATGTAATTACATAAATACATTTAAATACAAGATACATTTAGATTAAATAATTAATTACAAAATTCAAGATACTTGATTATTCGGTATTTAAATACTGTATTTAAATAAGATACATATCTAAATACGTATCTCAGATACTTTAAGATACATATCTGCCCAACCCTGATGTATCTCATATATTAATTTGAATTAAAGAAGATTTTATATTTCTCTTATTTTTTTAATCATAGTGATTAATATGATTTATTAATTAAAGCAAACGCATATTTTTTCATAAAATTATATAAATATATTTTAATGTAATCATTTTTATAGTTTTTGCCAGTTTATTCCATTGGATAAAAAAGTCCGAGACGGTAAAAACCGGAATTTACCATGGTTTTCTCCACTCACTGGACTTTTCCGGCCAACCCTGATCGTGGAACAATATGGTATGGAAAGAATTTTATGAAAATTTCTCTGATTAATATTAATTGCAATAAACATAATAATATCTACACGTTAAAATATAAAACATGTTTGAGTAATTTTACCATGCAGTTTAGTAAAATTAATCGAACATGCGTTTTATATTTTATTGTGATAGATATTATTTTTATTGTGATAAATATTAATCAGAGAAATTCTCATAAAATTCTTTCCATACCATATTGTCCCATGATTACCATGATTTTTAGGGCAAATTCTAAGAGAAAATTCTCTCCATGCAGGTATGAAAAACTGCAAACTATTCATTTTTCATCAGAACTATTATTTCGTAATTATTACTTGAGCTAGACATCACAAAAATTTTTGTGAAAATTTAATCGTCAATTAAAATCAAAAATTAAATCTTACGTTTCTTTAATCGTAACTTTTAGGACTAATTTGGACAATTTTTTTTAGCAAAAGTGTCAAAGAAAATGATTACTTATCACACCAATCTTATATTTTTACAATTAAGTTTCAAATTAAAATTTCAAATTTAATGTACATGTATAATTATTAGATTTTTTTTATGTAAAATTATTTAATCTTTTTTCAAACACAAAAAAAAAACAAAAAAACAAAAACAAAAAAAAACAAAAAAAAACCAAAATAGCCAGTTTTTGAATTCTATGCTGTAATATGCCGGTACTTCTCGCTATCTATGAAATGTTAATACCCTTTGACCTTACGAACTGATTGTATCACAGGGCGAAGTCAAATGCCTTATCTGTTCGCTTATATTAACGTCGCACGCGCTCCGCTTAGTTTTCGGATTTTCTAAATATAAATAAATATTTATATTTAGAAGATTATAGCATGTGATGCCTATAATCTTCTCACGCTTAAACATATTTTGTTTAGAAATATCATAGAAAACGATTAACAATTTCAAAATAATACCAAATAAAATACAAGTAATTTACAATGAAATACAAAACAAACAATATCGATGTGAGTTAATAAAATTTAAATTTGATCAATTTAATATTGAATTTACAAGACAATGTTCGTCCGTTTGATTTTATATCGGAAAAACTAATAACATTGCTATTTCTGATTCTAACTAAATAATGGAAAATCTCACCATTGCATGGTCTTAATTTAGACTACGTATTCCTGTAATTTTATTATAAAACATAGTAATTCGATTCAAATAATCATTCATGAGTATTATCTATATATTTATATTTGAATGCTGATTTATATATGCTGATAAATATTTAATTAAGCGTGAAATTCGATTGATTAATGTAATATTTTTATTCGCATACTCGTAGATTATTATTAGTAGAGTATATTTTTATATAGAGATAAAAAAATAAAAATAAATACATTAAACAGATAATTATAATTCCGCAAAATTACTGCCAACATATTAATCTCATTTTCGTATATCGTATTTCGTATTATCAAAGATAGTCTTAATTCATCACGTAATATCTTCAACCTGATATTAACTTGCGAATCACAGAATATGAGCATACATGTAATTTTCTTGTAGCAAAAATAATAATCCTTTACTGTTGCATTTATTTCGTATAAATTAAATCTCTAATAAAAATAATTGAGTTAAGTAATTATACTATTATGTTATTATGCATCATAATATAAGTGTAATTAACAATTACGTAATTGAAACAAAAATACTGTAAATTGTAGCAAGAAAGAAAATAGATAAGTTAAAATTAAATTAATACATATAACACTTAGTTCATATTATTATGTATGAAACTTTTAATATCTAATTAATTATTATTGATTTTAAAGCAGCTCTCGCAATTTAATTCTGTTTTTAGCATTTTGCAATTGTATTTTTTTGAATAATGTGAAAAAATAAGATATGCATTTTAATGCAATAGAATTTTCGTTGCTATTCGTTTTAATTCGCTTAAAATATTAAATACATTAAATTGATTCTTGAGATATTTCCTACATATTAATATTTGTTTTATATTTTTTGAATGATATAAAATGATATAGAAAAGATATCGTACGATTTCGGGCAATAGAAATTGTCTTCGTCACTACTTTGTTTTGATTCGCTCGAAACGTTAAACACCGTTACGTCCTCGACATAATATTTATACGTTGAACAAACAAAAGTTCCAAGTATTCCTTTAATAGCAAACAGGATTAGGAATTTCTATTTTTCATTGAGTTCTAAACATTATATTGAGATCGTACGATACACGAGGTTAACAACATATCGAACACGCGTGTTTACAGTGCTTTCTCGTAGCGTGTCGAAAAGTGGGGTATTTGGCAACAATAAACGTATGTCACCTGTCAATACGCAACACTCTACGGATCTATATTTCGATTCGATGATAGAAATCTGCGCGTTATATCAATCCTTCCTTTCTGAAATGTATGTATGTTTAAGATGAAATATACAAAGAAGCGAGAGAAAGGAAAGGGAAATAAAAAAGAATACAGACTATTGAAACAAGCGTGAGGTGTAGTGAAGTTTCCTCTCACTTTTTCGTGTTATCGTCTTCCCTCTTCCTCCCCCTTCCCCCTCTCTTCCGCCTTCTATTTATGCTTTTTCTCCGTTCAAGGGGCAAACTGTTCAAAGCTCATTAGGAATGCGTTGCGTCGTGGTTTTCCTTATCGCGTCACTCTGCTCGATTTTTATCGCGAGCCTCTGTCTTGCGTCTCATGGAAATCGCCCGCACGTTTCTCCATCGTCACCAGCGCGTTTTCTGTTTTATCTTCTCTCTCTCTCTCTCTCTCTCTCTCTCTCTCTCTCTCTCTCTCTCTCTCTCTCTCTCTCTCTCTCTCTCTCTCTCTCTCTCTCTCTCCCCTCCCCCTACAGATAAATAACGCAGTTAAGAACTCGCGCTCACGAGTCATTATTGTTCCCATTTTGTGTGCGTACAAAGCTATTCATTTCCTTAAAACGATCGAGAAAAAAAATACATCTATTCGATGTCGCGCACCAGATGTTGGCCCGATGCTCGATCATTCGTCGCGCAAACAATCCGCGTACAAATGAACGAACGAATGAACGAAAGCACGCGCGCGCGCGCGCATTACGATAGCACACATACGCATATATATACACACACACGAACAAGTCAAGACGACACGATACGATACGATATATACGACACAAGACGAGACGAGACGAGCCTCCGTGTCACACTCACCTTCTGGATCTATTTCACAATTCCTGTTACCACTCTTCGTCGTTTCTATCCTCGTCGATGTGGCCTCCGCGATTGCGGCTCCGTCGAATTATTCTCCTTCCGTAACCTCACTCTCGTCAAGCTCGTTTCCGCACGTTTGCCGTCAGGCTGGGCCGCGAGGCACCGTGCCCGGGCCCGGACGCGGCCCGTACGCGTTACTGCACGACACACTCTCGCTCATGATCGCACTGCGACGCCATTTGCGCACGAGTCCGCATTGTCCGCGATACACGACTGGCGCTGGCGCGCAACATCGACTGCGTACAGCTGACGCGACGCGGCCGCGAGGCGAGCCGGCCAATGGCGGCGCGCGTCTCTCTCCCCACTCCTCACTCCCTGCCGTATTTACCGCGGAGCATTATTTTGAACAAACGTGCAAAGACTAACGACACGAATGAATTTTACGATACAAATTCGTCGCATTTAATACGACGCGATTAATACTGTATTCTCAGTAACTCAAATGAAACGGATGATTCTTCTAACCTTGCGCTAACATGTAATTGTGACTGCAGCGATTAATCGCAACAATCGATGTTCTTTTCGCACTTTCACGATGCTTTATCACGATTATGTTCTCATATCACGAATGATTTCACATAACACACTGCGAGATGATCACGCGGAGACTATTAAACATCTCAATTTTCGATTTCCGCGTTAACAATAAGATCTAATTCCGAGAGATACTACGCGAATTAAATATGGCTGTCGTGACGTTATGTTTAAGGCTGCGTTCGTTGAATGCTACAACTGTTAAGAGCGATTTGATTGACTAATCGGGGCAAAGAGTTCTTTATCCTCATTGGTTAATAAAGAGCTTCCAACACTTGTAGCATTAAGACGAACACATTAATTTATTCGCGGGCATATTTGACGCGCGCGTTTCGTCTCTATGAATATTCGCGCATCATGATTGTTAACTATTTGAAAAACAATACTATCATACAATCAAATGAAAAATTATTAGAAAAATTACTATTTTATTATTACTATTAATAATATTATTATTCGTTTCCTAAACAATCAAGAATAATAATACGAATATTTAGAAACCAAACATATTAAATGCGTTCTGTTATATAGGCAAATTCATATGTAAAGAATTTCTAACAGAATGTATGCGTACAATATAAAAATACATTGAATATAATAATAAATGCGTATAACGTTGACGGATAGCAAATAGAAACGCATTAACAATCAATATATGTCTTGAATATAAAACGCGAATGTATTATATAATAATTGTTATCATTGATAAACGCGTTGCGATATTTATTAGATAATTTATCACTTCCGATATTATAGATCGTGTGACACAAGTGAGACTCGAAAGAATTCCGTCTAGTTTTCGCGACAGTCGAGATAATACTGACAATAATCATGTTGATAACACTCTGCGACATGCGTGAGAGAAGGAGATTCTCGGAAGAGAATCGAACACGACCACTTTGTTTTCGATATAAGGTAGCACGAGTGACAGGCGTCACGTATACACACACACACACACATACACACAATTCGTTTACAGACGCGACGACGTGACAAAACATTATATACACGTAAATAGAACATGTCAAAATAGTTTTTTCCGCTTGATACCACAAATATTGATTACATTAAGAATATCGAAAGCCTACCTATAATATCGAATATTTTACGGCGACGCCAAATCGCGCGTCAAAAAGCAATATTATAATGACGTAGTTCATGACAGTTCGCGCGCGAAACGCACAAGATGCATTTTGCTCCGTTTCGTTTCGTTTTGAGTGCAAGAAGTTTGAAGAAGGCATCGCAAGGATGGTAAATCGTAAAAGATTAATATAAATTGTTATTTCGTATCGCTCTCGAATAAATTTGATTACATTGAAAATATTGAGAAGCGTGTCTATAATAATATTGAATATTTTGTTTGGCACCAAATCTTACACGCGTCGAAAGTTAAATATGTAATAATAATGCAATCTTCGACACGCGTGTGTCTTGAATATTCGTTTCATTTTATTTCTAATTTCTGCGAAAAGTTTAAGAAGGTATCGCAAAATTAATGACATGACGCTTTATTTATCGCTCTCGAATAAATTTTGGTAACATAAAAAATATCGAGTAGTGCCATCTATAACATTGAATATATTCTGTGGCGGTGCCACAAATTACGCGTCAAAAAGCAATATTATAATGATATAGTCGATGCTTGTTCGCGCGCGAAACACACGCAAGACGTACACGTTTTTATTTCGTTCCGTTTCGAGTGCAAGAAGTCCGAAGAAGGCATCGCAAACATTGTTAACCGTAAGATTAATTGCAAATTGTTATTTATTTATTTTGTATCGCTCTCAAATAAATTTTGATTACATTGAGAATATCGAAAAACGCGTCCATAATATTGAATATTCTGTGTGACGCCGAAAAGCTCACTCGTGTCGAAAATTAACTAATAATAATGCAATTCTCGAGACCTGTGTCTTAAATATTCGTTTCGTTTTGTTTCTAATGCGAAAAGTTTCAAAAAGGTATCGCAAAATTAATAACAGACCTCTCTCTCTCTCTCTCTCTCTCTCTCTCTCTCTCTCTCTCTCTCTCTCTCTCTCTCTCTCTAGTTAGTAACTAGTATAACATTGAAAATACCGGGAAGCGCCATCTATAACATTGAACATATTCTGTGGCGGCGCCACATAGATTGCGCGCCAAAAAGTAATGACGTAGTCGACAAGGGTCCTGATCGCGCGAGACGCACGTTTCACTTCGCTTCGTTTCAAGTGCAACAAGTTCGAAGAAGGCAGCGCAAAAATTGTAAAACCGTAAGATTAATTGCAATATTATATCACTTTCGAATACATTTTGATCGAGATGACATTGAGAATATCGAGAAGTGCGCCTAATATTAAATATACATAGAATCAGATGGCGCGTGTCGAGAGTTAACGCAATGATGTAGTCTTTGGACGTGTCGAGTAAATATTTCGTTTCGTTTCTAGGGCGAAAAGTGTAAAGGAGACATTGCGACAGTTGTAAATTAACGGTACATTGCTTTATTTATCAATCTCAAATAAGTTTTGCGGTAGAATATCGGGAAGTGCGTTTATAACATTCCGCGAGAGATATATATTGAATTTCCGTTAGAGACGCTAGAGAGAGAGAGAGAGAGAGAGAGAGAGAGAGAGAGAGAGAGAGAGAGAGAGAGAGAGAGAGAGAGAGAGAGAGAGAGAGAGAGAGAGAGATCGCGTGCGCCAAAAGTTTAACGTAGTAATGACGTAATTTCCAGGACGCGGTAAAATATATGTATGTACGTTTCGTTTTGTTTCAGGTGTGTAAAAGAAGTGTGTGTAAAAGTGAATCTTCCTGTACTTGCGGTATCCACGACTGCATCGAATCGCATCCTGACAACCTCCGCCGAGTCGATTTATCACATGGACAGGACATCGATATATTATAAGTATGTATATGTATATAACCTGCATTTCGAACTCGCAATTCGCGACTTAACAAAATATATTTTTATTAATTCTTTTGAATTTCTTTTCAGGGTAAGTTTATTTTTCGGAACATCTTGAAATATAATAACGATTTTTTCTTCAATATTGTCTGGTGAGTTGTAAATCATTTATTATATATATATTATATTGCAATCACTGTGGCGCCAAATCTTCGCTGGCTGCCTACATTACTGCTTTATTTTTTATATGAGAGAGATTTACAAATAATATTGTTCTGCAAATATCTAGAAAGATATTTTCTGATTTATCATATTTTTGAGCGTCATAATCATTTATATATAGATCACACGGGAATTTGTTTTTTTCTTTTACAATAAATGATATACGACATGATACATATATAAATTATATTATTTTTAAAGTTTATTAAAACTAATTAATAATACATCGCAATATATATACATCTATTTTAAATAAAACACAATAATATTTAATCGTGCACTTGAAACAAAGTCGGAATAAATGAAAACAAAATATATTAGAAGAAAAATTATTATTAAATAAGTTTGTGATAATGTGTACCATATAATTATCTTGAACAAAACTAAACAAGAGATTATCTATTTTATGAGCATATAAAAATATTTAGAAATTACAGTTTAACAGGAGGAAAAATATACAATGCATAATATACATATACGAATAGTAATTATAAAATTATTTATTCCAAATGTGACGTTATTAGCTCACGATTATGTGCTAATACTTTGCATGAACAAACGTTTTATGTTAGTAAAATTTAAACAACGTTTACAACTTATTGTTAGAATTATTGTCATAAGTAGAGAAAGAATATAATACAGTATATCTATACATATATACACATACACATACATGCAATATCGTATTACTGATTTTTCTGTACAAACGGAGTTAGAGAGGAATACGTATATTCATCTTTAATTATATATAAAGTATACCGAAATCTGAATAAGTGTTTACGAAAAAAATAATATAATTTTTTACATTATTAACTTTTTTTATTATTTATGAATTATTTGTCTGTGATATATAAGAATCCGAAATCTAATAATTGTAGAAGTAAATTAACAATATTGTTTCATTTAATCAACGCGATATTGTGTTATTAATTCGTGTAATTAGTTCGAATAAATTTTAAAAATAATTTTAGAGAGAAAAAATTTGATAACTAAATGAATTTTACATATACAAAAATCAAAGTCAAAATTTTTCGTTAAAAACACTATTACTTATTATTTAACTAATAATTAATTAATATCGCAAATCATTAGCAAAAATACGTTATATGCATTATATATGATATACATCAATTTATTTATGGAATAATAATTCTTATACATCTCGAAATTCTATCAATAATAGAATTATCTTTGTATCTTTTATTACGTTACTTTTTTGGTGACAGAGAGAGGAGAGAGAGAGAGAGAGAGAGAGAGAGAGAGAGAGAGAGAGAGAGAGAGAGAGAGAGAGAGAGAGAGAGTTAGTAAAAGTTATGATTATTAAAATAAACGGTTAAAAAAAGTTTTTTATATAACAATTATTATAATTATTAAAATAAATGGTTAAAAAAAGTTTTTTTTAACAATGAAACGTATTATTCTTATATCTTTTATTTAGTTCTATCATATCGATAATTTATTCTTAGAATTTATTCTTAAAATTCGATGTCCCAACCGGAAAATTCATCTGGTGGAATGTCACGATCTGATGGATATCTTTCGAAATTTCGTGTGTCGAGTTGATGTCGCACCTAAAAATATAAAAATAAAATAAATTTTTAAAATAAATTTTTATATTAATGTAAGATTTTTCTCATAAAAGGTAAGAAAAAATTAAAGCGGTATGTGCTTGGGATAGTTATCTCTAAAAGTTAATTAGCCATAAAATTATGATAATATACCGTTGGTACAATAGGGGCTGGTAGAGCTAATCTTTGAAGTGCTTGCCAATTGAATCCGGAAAACCACCTGTAAAAGGAACAAAAATAGAAATTACATTTGTCATTTCGTACTAATTTTATACTTGATTGTTACATTGAAATATCTCTTCCAAAAATTTTTAACAATATCTTTATATTATATATACAACATAAATATTTTTATTTAAATATAAAACATTATTTAAAAAAATATATTTATTAATTTATAAAATATTTTTAAATATATTTATACATGCTGTTTTTTCTCTTTTTTATAAGAGAATATTCTATCTATTTTTTTCTATTTTAAGAACTTACTTGTGATCGCGAATGTCTTGTATTCCGTTTCGTTGATAACCCAATCGTTCCGAGGGACTTGAACGAAGTAGCTTCTTAATGAGATTATTAGCGTTTTTATTGACAATGCTTGGTATACCGACCATTTCAATTCCTTTCAAAATCTTATTATAAGTTGTCATATGATCGGATCCTCGGAAAGGCGGTTTACCGATTAGAAGCTCGTGTGTTAAGATACCGAGGGCCCAATAATCCACCGCCCTTAAGAAATCGAAAAGTTAAAGCAATATAAAAATATATTGGAAATTGAAGCCAAAGTAATAGTTAAACAAATAAAGACAAGCTTAAATATTTTACCTATCGTGTCCTTTATTCAAGATTATTTCCGGTGCGACGTATTCGGGTGTACCGGCAAACGTCCACGTTTTGGCCGGACCAATTTTTTTACTAAAACCAAAGTCCACCTATGACAGAAAATTTTTTTATCGAATTTTTTAAAAATTTGTATATATTATAATAATGACATTTAAATAATTTATTATACATTTTTATATATTTTTGCTATAATATAATTAAAATTAAGAGAATTAAGAATCAAGTGCCTCACCAACTTCAAGTAGCCGCGTGTGTCGAGCATAAGATTCTCCGGTTTGAGATCTCGATAAATGATATTTAACGAATGAAGATGATCGAGGGCTTCCACCACGCAACCGACCATGAATTGCGCGGTGGCGTCGTCGAAATAGCGTCTCCTTTGCAAGGTCGTCCATACATCTCCCCCGAGACATATTTCCATCAAGAAATAGACATATTTGCTGTCCTTGTATGTCTGATAAAGTCTGAGTAGATGTAAAAGCATATAAATTCAATCAGATTTTAATATTAGCATGATTATATTTAGAAATTCTCTTATATAAGATTATTAGAATTTATTGTGAGGCAATATCAAGTTTCAATTTATTTAAATGTCTTTATTATAAATTTACAATATATTAATTATCTTTGTTTTTAAAAAAATTTATAATTTGATACGGCACAACATTTCACAAATCGATTAAAATATTATATTTAACGTTGATAAACAAAAATTTGCGTAATTTTTTTATACAAACCATTATATAATTTGATTGTTTACTATTATAGTACTTTACTATTATAGTACTATTACAGACTAATCTTAATTTCAGTCTCGACTTGTTACGAAAGTTTTTCATAACTTACTTGCATATGAATGCCGAATCGCACGCCTGCATAATGTGTTTCTCATTTAGCACGTGAACTTGTTGCTGTTGCTCGACCATGACCTTCTTTTTGAGTTTTTTCAAAGCAAAGCTTTTGTTCGAGTCGGATTTAAGCGTGACCAGGTCGACACGACCGAATCCACCCACTCCTAACGTTTCTCTCGTCTCGAAATCGGTTAAGGTCAAACTTGCATACTCATTGGTCCACTTTTTCGGAGTCAATGAACGCTTTTGCTTCTCATACTCTGCTAACCAATCCTTATTACGAATTTCATCCAGACTGCCCAGATAATTTAAAAATGACCTGTGAATTTTTTGAATTATTATAACATTGTATTTTCAATAGAAAAACGCAATCTTATATTGAATCATTATTTATTAATTAAACGTGAATATTTTTCTGTAAACAAAACAAAAAAGTATTTATAATTATTCCTTGAGATAAATGTGGATATAAGAGATATCATTATATAAACTTGCAGCTTTTCTATTCATATATATTAAATAATTAAATCTTAAATTTTTGAACTCCTACTTTGAAATAAAGTAAACGTAAAACAAAAATTTTACATCGTTGCGCGTTTAAAAAAAATATACTTTAATCGAACTCACGTTCTATCCAATGTAAGACATTCGACACCAGGTGCGAGCGCGATCGCGTTGGCACGTCGTTCACCCCTGTCATCATAGAGAGCCAATTCACCAAAATAATCTCCTTTACCGAGGACCACGAGTTCCTCCTCGCCTCCGTATTCGGTATCTTTAGTGATCCGTACGTTACCACCGCTAATTATGTAAAATTTTTCGCCTTTCTCGCCCTGCCGCAATATTTTTGCTCCAGCTGGGTAGAATTCCTAGAGAAACATTATTATAACATTTTTATAACATTCACATTATAACATTATTTTTCAACATTCTTATATATTATATCATAAATTTAGAGATTCAGCAATATATAAGACATAATAATATTTTTTAAAATATCCTTATTTACTATTCTTATGAGGTCAGATATCTTCGCGAGCACGTGATCCTTAGGTTCGGGAAGCTTTTGGAGAACGGAAACGCGTTGGAGAAAACGGATATTGCTCTCCAGTTGTTCTTGAGCTGTTCTCATCATTATAGTGAGAAATACTGATCTGTCCAGTACCCATACTTTTCCACTTTTCTTTACTGAAATAACATAAAATCAGACAAATAATTTATTTAGTTCATTCAATATTAATTCAAAAACAACATTACTATGTATGCAGAAATGTCTGTGTTTAATATTTAATTATGAATTACAATTATTTTCACTATTTTAAAATTTTGTTTTATAATTGTTAGACTCTGATCATATTTTTTATTGTTTACCTTTGATAGATCGAAGTCTTTTTGTATTGTACAATAGAGCAATCTCTCCAAATGCAACTCCTTCTTTGAAGCTTCTTTGAAATTTATTTCCTTCGTAAATGTCAAACTCCCCTTCCGCGGATACATATAAGTGCGACCCTATAAACAAACAATATACATATATAATATATAAATTTATAATTACATATATTAATATGTAATTAGCATATAACTTTCTGTTATAGATGGTATTATATAGTGACATATTGTTTCAATCTTTATATGATATTATATGTATAAAAGTTATTGTACACACATACCTATGTCACCTTCCTGGATGACTAGAGTATTAGCTGGAATTTGTTTGGGATACATTGCGGAGACAAGTGCCTCAACTTGATTCTCTTCGAGATTACCCAGGAATTCATTCTCCAAAATAGCCTTTTTAATTTGTCTCGCACTCCTATAAATGAAACAACATTAGTTACGTTCTATTTTTGTCGAAAATATTGAAGTGATAATTAACTGAAAAAATATATATATTTTAGATTTTAGAATAATCACGCGATATACAATAAATACAATAAAAAATTAATATTTTAATTATAAACTTACTTTTTATTAATTATAGCATTCTTATATTAATTTTAACATTATAATTCCTATTAATTACAATTATTTTATTATATTAATAATTATTAACATATTCTGTGTGATCACCTGGCATCCTTTTCGTATACAGGCGTCGGTGCCGAAGGTGGTGTCGGCGTTCTTCCGATGATGCCACCCCTCGGATTGTTCACGTGCTGTTCGTCATTTTTGACAACAGCTGTATTTTCTAATTCAGATTCTTGATGCGTGGAAAGAGTAACATAATTGATCTGGGGCGGTAGTGGTGCTGTAGACTTTGTAGATGATGTGGACGATGTGGGCGATGGTGGACCGTTACCATTTACGATTAGAGAGGGCGGGGATAATCTATCTATTGGACGTATCTAATGGGAATAAGAACTGCTTGATCTAATATTGTAAAGCAAATTTTTATTGTGTTTTTATATAATATTATTTATCGATATATCTATAAAAATTTGTAATTAATCTCAATCAGATAATATACTTATATCAATCAGTTAATACTTATATTTAAAGATTTAAAGATTAAAAAAGTGTCAATTCATAAATCTGTTGCACATTTTCTTTTTTTTCCTTATTTTTATAAAGTTTTACGTTTTTTTAACGATCAGTGATTTGCTTGAATATTAGATAAGACTTACAACGCCTATGAAGCTATTAGATTCCTCGTGGTTTGGCAGAGGGGTAAGATTAATACTACCCCTCTGCCCAAGGATAGCCCTCGGAAAGCAAGAAAACCTCATGTTATCTTCGTCCAGTGCATGTCCAAAGCAAATTCTTTTGACGCCTGTAAAAGAGAGACATATTTTTTAAATTTTATTTTACAAGTAAAACAGTATTAAAATTTGATTATTTTATTTGAAAGAGAAATATATATTTATATTATAGAAATATAGAAATAAAATATATAATATAGAGAAAAAATATTTACGGTACAGATATTAATTATAAAAAATTTATATACAAGAGAATCTTTATAAAATATAGATACGTTGTGCGTGGAAAGAAATTTAAGGAACATTTTAATGCTTTCTTTTATCAATGTAATTTTGTCTTTGACATTGTCTGTATCGTATATGTATTATGTAGAAAAAGTAATTCCTATCTACGATAATTATTATCTACAGGTGGCGCAAAATTTCTTTATTCCTTTATTTCTAAAATCAAAGTCTCATCGCAGAATAATCATTTTTTCACGGGACAGTTAATTTAATCAAGAAATTAAAGAAATTTATTATAAAGTAATTAATTTAATTTTATATAATAAATTATTACGCGTAGTTTTATTTATTAAAGTGTCTCGTTAACAATTATCTCATATCCCTCTCGAAATAATGTTTCGCGGTGGACTGATTATAATCACGCGAATAAAGAATACATATAAAGGATATTAGGGGGATTATTTTCATCACTCACTTATTCGTGTCACGTTTTCTTCTTCATAATACTTAACAAAATTTACTTTTCGATATCTCTTGGCATTACTTATGAAGTTACTTATGATCAGTACTCTATTTCTTTGTCGAATACTTCGACTCGTTCGAATTGAGTTATGTTCATCAGACTATTCCATTTTTCGTGACACACAGCTTTTATGCGACTATTCGTTCTCGATGCGAGAATCGATTTTGCACCAGTCACATGCTTATGCTAATGGTGTTTGGTGCACGTGATATATTGTACCTTGACGTCATAATGTATTAGCACATGCTCATGATGAGAATATTCTCGACTTCACCAAGTTTGATTGTCCTCCTTGTTAAACTTTTCATTTTACGTTTATAGCAATTTATAGTAATTTTTCTGAGAACGTTATAAAAATGCTAAAGACTTCAACATTTATTACAAGTATTGTAATATACATAAATGCTATTTGCAATTATGAATTTGTAATTTGCATTATCATGTTTGATATTTTTCAGTATCTTATAGTGACTTATAAATATGTAATATTTTATATGTAATAATGTATTACACAAAAATGAAAACTTAAATATTTATAATAGGTCTGCACTTAGAAAGGGAGGGAGGATTAAGTTAATTTTTTAATAATAAGTTTTCTTTATTACACATAATCCTTTACTAAAATAAATATATCTAAAAACTTCAGCCTAATGGAAATTATTGCCAAAGTGACGTAAGATTTTTTAAGATGTTTTGAGAAGGAAATTTAATCCTTTATTCATCTAACAATAAGAATAAAATTAAATTAGTGTGTATATGCATAATGTGTATTCTGCATAAAATCATTTCGAGTAGTCACGTTGTAAGTGTGTGCTGATAAGAATATTCTCGATTTCGCCAAGTATAGGCTTTTACATAATGAATTCTTTACCAACAATAAGAGACAAACTCACAATTAGAATCATTGTTCTGTTCAGTAGCGCTGTTTCAGGAAAAATCCGTGACAAGGTACGCGCTTATCTTGTGAAACGTCTCGATAATCCAGGCCACGCGTAACGTCGTCATGTTGCTGTTGATTTTGTCGCCATTCAGAGATTTACTCGGTTTTATTACAATTTTTCGTAAGGTACGCGTGATACTGTATCTATTCACTTCTAATCTTCCCTCGAGTCTATTATTTGGCGAGGATCGCGCCGAGCGTTGCTTTGTTTATCACCAATATGCAAACAACGTGAGAATCTCGAGGTGATATTTTTTAGAAGCGTTCATTATTAACGAGGTTTCAAGAGTCCTATTTATATTGTTAGTATTATTTCGCACTAGAGAATGCGCAATGACTCACTCTTTTCTCTTATCAATATTAAATAAAATACTATTTTTTCACAATTTAAAAATTAGAAATAAAAAATATATCTGATATAAAATTAATTAAGAAAGTGTTATCTGTTTTTTTCTATTTATAAAGTTTTTGCTAAAATTTATGTTTTAAAATTGTTTGTATAATTAAAAAAATCCATTATTTTTAAGAAATATTATATTCACTAAAAAAATTTATTAACTATCAAATACTTCGTATAATTGTTACACAGATTGCTGTGCTTGGTGTATATGTTTCTAGAATTCTTAAATTTCAAGGCAGATTTTTTGTTATATGAAAAGAGAGTATTAACAACATTATTCAAATATTATTAAAGTTTTTTAACAAATTGCAAAGATGATTGTGACAGAATCTTAAACAATTCACGAGCGAAGCGTCGCGTCGTACAGTTCTTCAATGATGCATGGTCTCGTTATGAGATACAAGGTCGAGCCATACACTATATCGGGATCATGATAACAATATTTGATTAAACATAAACGGGTAAACAATTGCCTAAACCTTAATTATAGCTCGACCGCCAAGTATGTATCCGTCGCAACATACACGGTAAACTTCACGGGTTATTAATTAATTAATAAGTGATCTTCTACAAGAAAATTTTTAAAAATTTATCGTCGTATTTTTCTGCTTTAGTAAGAATGTGCAAATATAAAAACTATATAAAAAACAATTCGTTATTATATTGTTGTGGAATAATTGAATTTAAGCCGGGTAAGATCTTACTGCGCACCGAGCTGTAAAAGTTATATAATCATAATTAACGAAGCGATTTATTATCATTGTTTATTATTAGTGTTGACAAATTGCATGTTTTGCGTAAAAAATGTAAGATAAGAAAGTCTCGCATTTCCGGTAGCATATAATACATAATTAAATAACTATTTTGCGTAACCTAAAAGAAAATAAGAAAGCGTTTCAGCTCTTATAATTAAAAATTACTTCAGAAGAGAGAGAGTTACGTGTTATAAGAAAAATTAAAGCGCGTAATAATATGAACTTAAATATATATTTAATCGATCAATTATTAATTGTAAAATTTATCGACACATTTGTAATATAAATGTATACAAATATATTCATATTTACACATAAATAATTGAGTAATATCAATCGACATAATGATTGTTTAGGGATTTTTCTAAAATTAGTTTGTGCGTTAAATTTAAATATATGATAACATTTTTTTGGACGTAGAATAATTTTATAATTGACGCTTTGAAAATGAAAACTGTAGTTCAATAATCAATTGTTGTTCAGATATATTTTTTATTTACTCAGTTATTCATTATTATTCCTATTTGTTCATTACTTGCATAATATTTGTTATTCATTATTTACTTGCACTTTATTGCAATTTTCAATATATAATACAAATATTTTATATTCGTGTATTATGTGCAAAATTTAATTTTATTATTTTTTGGATCATAAAGAGATGAGAAAAACAAGAGCAAAAATGATAGTCGGGATCGATTATACGCGATTGCGCTTAATGCGAAATGACATTTCCTGTTTTCCTGAAATGGCGATCATGCTTCGTTAAAATTTCAAAGATAAATGCAGTTCGCGCCTTGACGATGTAACTATGCGCTCGACTATAATGCGACAATTCCTTTGCTTCGTTTTTTTTTTCACTTGTTTTTGTAAAAATTTCGAGGTCGTACAAGTTGTGGGAGCGCCGAGAATAAATATAATTTAATTGTAATCTGTTACATAATGAGTGCTCGGTGTCAGTTTCTAGACGGAAAATACACGGGTTTAATGTTTAAGAGGCTGTTGCGGTTGCGAAAAACCAATGCCGTAACGAGAATAAGCGATAGCGATTTTTACAGACTGAACTTTAAAACGTTTGTCATCGGAAATTATGTCTCTTTAAACGATCGAACGTGTTGTTTGCGAACGATGATTATTCGGATTTTAATCGCTCTGAGTAGATTTACAGGTTGTCTTGAAAGACAAGTGCTCTTTCTCGACTATGCACACAATATTTAGAAACTTTGGACTAGTGATTTATTCTACTTAAGAATTTGATTTAGGTTTCTTTTTTTATAATTGATTATTTGTAATATTCATTAAATTGCTTCTCAAATTGCTAAATTATTGATTATTAATTAGTTTTACTCTATATTGTGCAAAAGATTAAATTTTGTTTGCAAATTTCCAAACTCTTATACGTTAGGAATCAAATACATATATGAATATAGTCTGAATTCAAATTAATTAAGAAGCCTAAATCTTTAAAATGTAAAATGTCTTATTTATATTCTTTACAGTTTTACATATATGTTAGGATAATTATGTAAAAACTTTTTCTCGAATGTGCGTGCATATACTCAGTTTTCTGTGTTTCAGAATATATTACTTTACATGATACGTTTATTTTTATACGTTTTGCAAACATTTTATAACGTAATACGAACGTAATACGGGCTATATATAATATTAAGATAGCAAACAATTAACGCGCGTATTAAATGCTGCCTAATGTTTTATCAATATATGTATTTGCAAAGAGAAGTCTGTGTATATATTTTAAGTCGCGGACAATTAAGGCAACATTGTTTTATCAATTATATAGGCTTTTATTACAGACGCGTTTAATCAACTGTCTCGACAAGCATTGCCGAGGTTAATTAACTTCACCCATGCATACATATACGGTTGTAATTATACCTTTTTAAGGTGACACGTGCAAATTACGCATTTTGTTTTTTCGAAAAATAACTATTTTTCGTGGCTTCTTTTAATCATTATTTCCAATTCATCGCTCATCGCACGCGTCTAAATTTCTATTGAAGAATAAACAGAAATGTAAGCAGAACGATGAAAGATAAAAGTATAACCGCAATTACTATATTCAGTATTTATTTTGAGAAAAATAAATTTTTGTCTTCATCGTATAATAATTTTTGACACACGAAACTAATTAATTATAAATAGAAAGTGAAATAATAGAGCGCGAGATTAAGATTTGCAAGTTTTTAATGTAAATATAAATTTTACATTTAATAAGTAATGCCGACGAATTTTCTAACAAAAATTGAAGATTATGAATGTGAAAAATACAAAGAAAAATTTAAGAGAAAATATTAAATATAATTTATTTTAGTTGCAAGAACATCTTGATTACTCTGCAAGATTGCACAATGAGATTACCTAACAGTCCAATATTTATGATCTCGTCGTGAAATGATACTGATGAAATGACGGAAATCTTATCACTTGACTGCCTTTCGATTATCAGCGTCGGAATGCAAGTCGATCTTGAAATTTATCAGTCTCAAATGGTATCAGAAACACGAATCGCCGTTTCCGTGGATTGATTAGATTAATTGATCGCGCGGATATAAAAGTGCGCGGATATGAGTGCGAAGATTCAAATTCTGGCTTTCTCTCGATAAAGCTGACGGAAAGATTTTTGAAACTCACCCTTCAGGTTGACGTCCGAAATGTTTCAAGATGAATTGAAAATGATTCAAAGACTACGCCTTCAAAGAACAGATACCAAAGAAAATATATCAAGAGAGATTATGCACTTTCCGTTCGCGCAATCTCGGAACAATGAAATACAGATTTTTATTTTCAACTATACGACGACAGAGCTGCACCGTACGAATTCGCGCATTCGACTGGTGCCTCAAGTTCGACAAAGATGCAGAAATCTTATCTAGCCGATAACACAAAATGGCGACAAGCAGTGTCAACAAGCAGGTATATATGCGGCGCGCGAGCATCTTATCTAATGAGTCTATTCTCTTTCCATTAATAAGGCCACCTTCGTACTCTTTGTACCGAGCGTTCGCACATACTTCGTCTGTAATTCTCAAGGAAAAATATTAATACCCGCTTAGTCAGTCTTGCTCAAGATGAACTAAAAATAATGATTTAAAATATTCTGATTTGTAATTTGTTTTTTTTAGAATAAAAACAAAGAGATATTTATTATAACTAAAATCAAGAATCGTGAAAATTATATGTCAATTTAGACTAAAAAAAAAAAAATACCGCAAAATCTTATCATATTTACTATATATTTTTCTCATAAATAATCTTATTGAATAAATTAAATGTCTTGTGCACACACATACACACTAATTAGAAATTAATTAATCTACTATATAATAGTTTGAAATATAATGACGTTACTATATTATGCAGCTCGAGTTTTAAAGCGGCATTCTATGTATACCTAAATATATGCTCTCTTTTACATTAATAGAAATAAATATTTATAGATATCCTTTCATATTGATTAATGAGCACAATTAGTTATATGCACAAGTTTATCATGTTTTCAAAAAAAAGTTTGGATATAGAATAATTGTTTCACGAATAAGTTTGTGTTGACATGAGTCAACGCACTGCTTCAGCAATATTTCCAGTTAGAGTAGGTTACGTTAGTGAACTAAAGTTGTACACGTGTTTAAAATTTTCTACATATTTTAGAGGCACTATAACTCAAAGATAAGGCTTCGAAGCCTGATCCAATGATGCTTTGAATTATTGTTAACTTTAAGTGTGTCAGTAACTATATAAGTAACATTTCGACAATAATATTACTAAAATATAAATACTCGAATATATGTTTATCAATTATTGCATCACGTACGACATGTTTGAAGACAATACTGTTATCGTATTGTTGCCAAGATTCGTGAAGATTCGAAAGTCATTCGTTTCCTGAAACGTTTTCAAGAATTAATATTGATTTTTTATCGATTAATATATATATAATAGAGTTTTATAAGAAGACTCTATTAATTTGTTAATTCTAAAACAATCAATGACTCTGTCTGCCTTTACATTTTCTACATTCTTATCTACGAAATATAATGGCCTTTTATCACGGATCTGTTGCTTTTATCATGTTCATTGGTTGCACCTTAGTTTTTTTTTAACAACCACATGATAAGCGTTTCTGAAAACGAATAGTTCCACTTATTTTGGTGCTTTAATATTTTTTTTGCAACAACTACAAATTATTTATTTGTAAATTTAATCTTCCGATTATTTTAACATCTAAATAACTATTAGTACAATAGCTATATTAGTTAAAGCAATCATATTTGTTGAAATATTGCGTTATCTCTTTGATAATGTCAGTAATATTGATTTAAATTTTGCTGCTTTTGCAAATTTAAAATTCATTATTCTTGTGTGTGTGTGTGTGTGCTAAGTAATAAATTACGATAAGAGGGAGATTATTATATGAAATTCTTATAATATATTTTGAAATATATCATATATGTATATTTTTACATACATAGTTTAAAATATTACATTTGCTTTATACGTGATCTGAGTAATTTGTAAAATATCACAAATAATTTAGTAAGTTTTAATATATTTAATCTTAGGTTGTGTCTCTCTCTCTCAAGTCTCGACGTGCTGTCTCCACTATCAGAGAGAAAATAAATATTATTAACAAAGCTCTTAAAGCGCAAAAGAACTTTATGATTCTGATATGACTCTATATGTCATGAAACACTAAAGATATAACGTCATTAAAAGATATATAATGATATATTGACTGACTAACAAAAAAAAAAGCCACTTGTATTCTCGCGTTTTTAAAAATTGCAAATCTTCTGACACGTGGCGAAAATTTGCTGATAGGCGTGTATAGAGAGTTAAAATTTAATCGGAAATACTTGCCTCTTGAATTTCACGATTCCGTTCGTTGCGTCACCAATTTATCTTTATGATTATACGTCGATGTACGATAAAGTGTAAAATATTCCACTTACACGTAAAGTTCTTCTAAAACACGTTCACAATTACATTCTTGTCACCTCTGCTCTTAATCACACGATAATAGTTTGTCATCTATTCGTTGAGCAAATTTCGATAAAATCACTGAAATCTAATTATTTGACAGTTCGGTCATGTCACGTAAAATCATCGACAGTTTAGATTGAATGTTCATCAACAATTATCTCGGCTGTATCGTTGTACGAATTATCTTTGACACGGGAAGGAGATTTTTCTTTTATTACAAATCGTTCGACGCAATAGAGAAAATTCATACCAAATGTTATAATAACTGCCGTCTAAATTAATTTATTAGTCACGTTTGCATCGGTGAAATTAACTTCTTCGCGCGATGATCGATACGACAGTTGTGTCAATAGAACGTTCACTTAACACCTTTTCTTGATATCGAATTCCACGCGTGTCAGGCTTATCGGGATCTTGTGAGTCAAAAAGTGCTGATAGGCGAAACAACTCCGGTGCTATCGACAGGCCGGCCTCGATGCCACTAACAGAAAAATACGTTCACGTTTTCCACGATGGTAGATACGATCGGCAATGTGGGGGTATTGGTAATTATTATCGTTTGGCACTTATATATATATATATCTATGCGATACTGGGTACGTGTTCAAGTACGTTGGAGTGTGGTTTCTGATCACCTTGCACCAGGCTATATATATAGCCTTTCTTCTTTAATTTGTATAATTACTTAGTATGCACGCATGCATTTTTAATATACTTTATAATATTTTTTAGTTTACAATATATTTTTATAAAAGTTAAATTTATATATATACATATAAATATATATATTTATATATTTAAATTTATATATATATATATATATATCCTATATAAATTATAAAAATTTAACTTTTATAAAATATATAATAAAAATGTCTACATAAAAAAATATATATTTTTGAAGACAATTTAAAGAGAGATTAGTAGAAAATTCATTTACTTATTGTCTAAAAGAAAATTTCAATGTTATTCAATTTTCAGTTTACAGTTACAGTTTTTTACACATATCATTTCAACTCACACATTATACATATAATATTTACGATCTACTTTTTTATATTTACAAAAAATCATAAAATATCTAAAATATATTCACGATACAAAAATAAAATATTGTCTAAAAATAGGAAATTAGTCATACAATATTCAATTAGTATAAAAAATAAAGATGTATTATTTTTATACTGTATTATAGTAGAAGAAACATTATATTCCTCTAAAGCAGTCTTTTAAAATTTTTATCTTAATCAATATTGTGATCAATGAAGTCAATTGACACGTGGTTTTTGGTTTCTTTTACAATTATCATTGTTCGCCACTTTGGTTAACCGTTTTGACCATTGCGGAAAAGATTCCGTTTTGTCGCTGCATTAAGTCTGTCGGTGAGCCGTCTTCGATGATTTTGCCTTCGTCAAGAACAATAATACGATCACAACCTAACAAAGTTGCCGTTCGATGCTGCAAAAATATTAATTTCATTAAACTTTTATTTAATCTCATTAGAATAAAATTAAATTCGAGATAATGTAAAAACTGTAGAAAATATTAGAAAGTGCTTCCTATTTTTACAATTTATAGTTTTCTCTGAATTTTTTCATAATTTTGTTTTTAGATGTTTTTTGCTTATTATACAAATAAAAATAATGTTATTTGTCAATTTTATTGATATGCACAATTATTCATTATCTTCAGATTTATAAAATTAACATGGTAATTAAATTAAAATTAATATACGATATTAGTGTTAAAGAGATAATGTTAATTTTGTAAATTGTGTAGATTAATAAGTATATTTAAAGTTGTTGATAAAATTAATCATTTACAAAAATTGTTTGATAAAATTAATCATTTACTCAATGCATATTTAATTTATAAGAATATCTACTAACCGCGATAGTGATCACAGTTTTGTTCTCGAAGGCGACGGCAGCCGCTTTTAGAAGCGATTTTTCGGTGGTTACATCGAGCGCACTGGTTGCTTCGTCAAGTATAATGATACTTGATCGTTGAAGAATTGTACGTGCCATGCAAAGGAGTTGTAATTGGCCGGCTGAAAAATTTTCACCGCCTTCTCGTACCTCGAGATCTATATCAAAATTAGATTCCATCACATGCTTGTTTTACACACATATTATTATTTAAAAAATATTTATCATATTATGTTATATAAACTTATTACACATACTCAGTCCTTCCGGATGCGAAGCTATGATATCTTTAATTTGAGACAGTTCCAAGGCATGCCAAATTTCTTGATCTTCATGTTCCGAAAGTGGATCTAAATTTTCTCTACGAGAAATAATTAATCAAATTTATAACTTTGAGAAAGTGTACGTCGAATTAAGACTCATCTAGACGTGTTTCGCAGTAACAAGAGATTTGCGAGATCGCACTGTTTATATACAGACCTAATTGTGCCGCTAAACATTATTGCGTCTTGTGGTATGGCCGATAATCGCGATCGCAATATTCGAAGAGGCACTTGTCGGATGTCAATTCCGTCCAATAAAACGCGTCCTTGACTTATTTCGATTAACTGGAAGAGAGCCATCACGGTGGATGATTTTCCGCTACCGGTTCTCCCACAAATGCCCAACTACAAAAAGTTATGTGTGTGTGTCCATAATATATATTTATCTCCTTACGTATTTAAATTAAAAAATAATAATTTAACACTTGTTTTATTTATCTTATTTATCTATTATTTATCTGTTATTTTATTTTTTTTACTATTTTATTATTATTTAACATATAATTATTACTCAGTTTTATTATTATTATTTTACTAACTATAGATTTAATTACCTTTTGTCCGGCTGGAATTTTCAAAAATAAATCTATGATTACCGGATTTCTGTCTACATCGTAGCGCAGAGAGACATTTTCAAAAATGATCTCGCCCTTATTGGGCCAATCATCAGCCACTCGTAAATCTAAAAAATCCGAAAGATATAACTCTATGTATATAACTAACACATATATGATAAAAAAAGTAACGGGAAATAACGAAATATAGAAAGAATAAGTAGATGCTTGAAAAATATTTTCATGTCATTAATGGGGGACTTCGTACTTCGTATTTTCAATAATACATTGATTAAGCGCTTAAGTAGTTCGGAAGTTGATAATCGCCAATGATAGATTGTGATTAATACTCAAATTAAAATATATTATATCATTTTGATAACAAAAAAAATTATCGCTGTACTTGCGAATGTAAGTCGATGATACTTAAGTCGATGATACACCCAATTACTCACGATTATTGAAACTAAGTTATTTGTTTACTAAATCCGATTTGCACCGTTAAAAATGGTATAATAACGTAATAGATGAATAATAAACTTATTATCAATGAACTCATTGATATTCATTGATTATTCATTAATATCAATAATATAATATGTTGCAAATTGAGAGTATTATAATAATCAAGCTTTATTTATGATATTTGCTTTGAAACTAAATCCACAGGAAATAAAAAAATTTAATAACGATAAAATAAAAATTTTTTACGTTCTTATAAATTAATGTCAAAATTTCAAGCTGAAAATAATTACCGTTTTCGTGATAGTTCTCCGGTTGCGCGTTTCTATACGCGGAAATTCGGACCACACTTCCCATATACATTTCAATCTCTGCAGTAAATTTGACCACCCAATTCAAATATATCGGTACTAAGAGAGTATAATTGATTGCTAGACCCACTAGAGCGGGTGTTACGCGACTTGGATATAATTCTGCAGAAAGTAAGGCCGCAAAAATAGCTGTTATCACAATAACAGCGCCTAGATAATCCTGAAATTTATCAAACCATGAAAAGGCTATCATTAAAGATCTGAGATCTGTTTCGTATATGTATATCGACATGATTCATAAAATATATATATAATATATCTATATATTTATATAAAAAAAATTATATTAATATATATTTTTGAACAACAAATTTTTGGACAAATTTGATTACGATTATAAAATTTTTGGACAACAGTTTTTCGATCTAAATTTTTTTAGTATTTAATACACTTTATATTCATTATTTTTACCAATGCGATGCCGAGCCACCTGCTGCTAGTGTTTAGAATGAGAAACGCATTGGTGTTTATGTCGAGGCGTCTCATTGTTTCCTCCATGAAACGACTTTCTTGCTTGAATGCCCTCAGTGTCGGAAGCCCGGACAAAGTTTCTGAGAAATGCGCTGCTACCGGTCCCCTCGTACTTGTGAGCCATACGTATATAATTATTTATGCATTCCCGCATATAGGAAGCAAAAGATGCGAAAGAAATTTAATAACTATCTTTGAATTAAAAAGAAAAAATCTATGAAATATTTATAGATGCATGCTGGGTGCTTTCCAATTAGCGACACAAGTTGACACAAGCTGACACAAGTGTCATTCTATCTTTTATTATTCTGAATGTAGAAAAAAAAACAGAATGACGCTTGTGTCGACTTGTGTCAATTTGTGTCACTAATTGGAAAGCATCCGCTGTTTCATTCATATTAACTTTCACTTGGACAGTTTTTATTATTGTTTAGTTATGAATTATAATTTTTGTGGTCATATTTATAGAATAAATTTTATAGAGTAAATTTATATTAAGTGGTCATATTTATAGAGTATCTATTTGTGCACATAGTAAACTTCTAGTTTTTTGAATAAAAAGATGAGAATTTTAAAAAGATAATAATTTCTTTTGTAGAATTTATATGAATTTTTTTTTAAATTATACGAGAGATCGCGATAATTATCAATGATAATACCTTCCATCTAGTCGTTGCAATTGTCTGGCGCTTCGTCTGTAGAATCTTTGTAACACGTAATAAGCGCAACTGGTTGGTACAGCGGCGACCAAGAACCACGGTGAAATAATAACATTCACGATCATCGCCGAGCCACAAAGTAGTACGAAAGATGTCAATCTCTTGATCGATGTAGATATTTTCTTTAAAGAAAAAAAAAAAAAACATTTAAAGAGAAGTTAAAAAATTCGTACAATTATTGTACAATAACTTTACATTTGTTAATTATTTTTAAAGACATTCGTCGTTACTTATCGTACATTATTAAAGTTTGAGACGGTATATTAACCTTGTCTATGACACCCATATCGGCGCTAAATCTATTCAAGATCTTTCCGATTGGATTACAATCGAAGAATGAGATAGGTGCCCCGAGAAGTCCAGCGATGGCTTCCCGGTGTAATTTGTGTCTAGCTCTGGCACCTGCCCACTGACCTGCCACATTGTACAAAAATGATAAAAGGATAGAGCCCACAGATATAACGATGTACACCTTGAAATAGGACACCGTCTGAAAAAAGGATAGACATTTAAAATTGTTTGATTAAAAGAAAATACGAATATATGTATATCTCATCGTTATTTTTCATTTTATCGTAAAATGATTTTTTCATTACATTTTCAAGCATCGACATGCTAATATTGTCTGCAATAGCAATTATTATTAATTTTTAATAATAGTATTGTTAATATATAGATTAATTGATTAATTGATTATTGATACATATTTTGGCAAAGATTTGATTGAAAAATTTTTGTCTTTATCTCTCTTTCTCTCAAAAAATTTGGGGGGCGACACATAAATAAAGCGATACTTTTATCGTTTGTGTAATTAATCAATGCCAATATTGCAAATATTGATTTACATTCTGACGTTCATTCGCCGACGAATGAATATTTTGATCCGTCCATCGACTTAACCAGAGATCGGTATATACGCGAAGAATTTGATAGGCTAATGCTGCTAAAACATAAACGATTCCCGGCATCCATCCACCAGACTTTGGATATTCTATCCAGGTCATTCGAGTTACCATCCCACTTTTATCATCGATTTCAAATTCATTTTGTTCATTCGCATTTTCACCATCTAGAGCTAAAAAAAAAAAAAATTAAAACATCACAGATATCTTAAGAAAGAAAAAAGAAAGTAGAAGGGGAAGAGGGCCGCATATAAAAACAAATTCAAATATATATATAAAATTATATAAATATTTTCGATAACTAACTTTCTTCCATGTCATCCACATCGTCACTAGTTCGTGATTCTATCGATAGCAATCGTTTTATCGGAAAATGATCGCGTTCTTGTTGTTGACTTATCCTGAAAAAGTAAAAAATTACTTGATTTTCAATTATTTTTTAATAATTTTTTCATAATTCTTTTCTTGCTGTAATTACATACTTGTTAGAACTTAGTATCAGTCGACGCAGGACACTTTTGTCTCTGTTTATCGTCATTTCTTCCGGATATCTAAAATTTGAATCATTATTTTTTTACTTCTTCAACTTTATTTCTCAGACTTATTTATATTAACAAATTATGTTATTATCTATATATAAAAAAGAAATGGAAACCTTGTGGAGAAGAATTGTTTTAGCATACTGTTGGATTGTCCATTGTCATAAGTGTTGTTTCTTTTCCTGCACGAAAATTAGATGCAAAAAATGAAGCTGTTTAATACGTAAAGAATCTATAATTATATATTATTTTGTATCAATTTTTCTGATTTGTTATGTAATTGCAAAGAAGTAATTCAACATAAAGAATTGAAAACTTGCTACAAATTTTTGGTAAAGAAAAATTAATTTCGTCAAAGAATTCATGACATGGCTAATTAGATTTCTTCTTAGAGTTTAAAATGGAAACAAAATTTTTTAAATTTATACCTCGATGCCATGTGTTCTCGATTCTCGAGAATCATCGGTGTACTGCTTTGTCGAAGAACCGGCGGTGGCCGTCGATTTTGTGTTTGAAAACTCGTCGATCTGACACTATCGCGATGTGTCTTCGATCGTTTCCTGGCGGTGTTCCATTCTTCCGTTGGTACCGGAAGATCCGTGAGATCATGACTCAGGTATCTTGATCCAGATAAAGTTGTTCGACGCAGTCTTAAAGGTATAAACGCTGGCGGATTCTAAAAGAGCGGGGGGGGGGGGGTTATAACAAAATAACGTTATCGTCGCGATAATATTATCTTCGTATTAAATCTCTGATTAAAGATATCTCGTTAATATCTTCTGCTATTTTGTTTTATTTACCACATGGACATCGCGATCGATGATCCACGATCCGTCGCTGGTGTGTCTTTTTATTATACCAATTCCAATCCTAGAGACTAATCTAATCAAAGACCATCTATCCTTGGCAGTTTTTTGAAAACGATTTTCATTTTCCCGTCTTGAATCCGCGATTCGCCACTCCGCCGCCAATTCAGGATCCATGTCCTCGATATTGGATTTTGTTCCGACAGCACGGACTCGACAGCTATCCATGACAATTACCTTAAAGTAAATTTTTATGACTTCCTGTTCTTTTTAAAATATTTTTTTAATAGAAACAATTATACATAATGTAATAGAATAATTTTTTTATGTATATAGATAAAAATCAAAATAAAAGTATGTTTTTATTTGTGCATAACGCAATATGCTTAATTTAAAAAAATATAAAATATTATTGTTAATGAAATCATAAAACCTGATGAGCAGCTAGTAAAAGGTCTAATCTGTGAGTGACCATAATCACAGTTCGACCGCTTCTCAACATAAGTTTTCTCACGCCATGATCAAAGATCTGCCGACCAACGTGTTGATCTAACGCCGACAATGGATCATCCTGCAAATAATTTTCAATAGAGAAATTTTGCGTATAAATTTTTCGCGCAAGAAAAACTGATACATTAATATTAAATTGACATAAAATACGAGATCAAACACGGACCAGGAGGATGACATCGGCGTCACTGTAAAATGCTCGAGCTATAGTGACTCTCTGCTTCTGCCCACCGCTCAAATTGATACCCCGTTCACCTATTCTAGTTAGATCCCGACCGGGAAGTATATCCACATCCGGTTGAAGTGCGCACGCGCGCAGAACATTGCGATATCTTCGTGGCCGATACGCCGAACCGAAAAGAATATTATCCCTCAAGGTCGCGTTTTGGAGCCACGGCCGTTGCGCCACGTACGCGATCTTTAGACCCCTGATAAGATGACATTTTTAACCCAAAAATTATCAACAAAAAAATTATCATCATTATTTCTTGTTTTTTCCTTGTTATAATTACTTGCTCCACTCAATGCTTCCATTGATTCTTTGAATCTCTCCTAAGAGCGCTAATAATAAAGAAGTCTTCCCACTTCCGGTCTTTCCTACTATTATCGTTAGCTGTCCTAAAATAATGCGAACAAAAGAGTTGAACGATTGAACACTTTATCATTAGATTTTTTCTTTTAAAATTTTATTTACCTCGCGGGAAATTGAGAGCGTTAATCATCAACGTATTTTCATCAGGTCCCCAAGCGAAAGTACTCGATCTAATTCTGAGGACAGATTCTGGAACTTCCGGGTCTTTTTCGAATACCGTATCAACCGAGGAGTCAATTGCCAAACTAAACTCGCGCAAAGTATTCGCTCGTTGATGTTCCTCGTCCTCCACGATATTATCGAGCGATCCGAAAGTTGTCACACTGTTAATAACTTCGACCTTGAAGAAAATAACGCGAGTTGAATTATCGAATTATAAAGTACAATACTTTATTAAAATTTATTAAAATTGCACTTCGACAGTTTTAGTTAAAAATATTCTTAGATTTTTTTTTATTTAACAAGTACTTTTACGTCATTATCGGTGTATGAATTTGTCATTGACAATGTATCTGCGACCGGTTTTCGATCGTTTGGTTCGGGGAGGATATTTACGATCTCTGGCAGCAAAAGAAATTCCTCTAATCTCGTTGTAGAAGTCTGCAAAGAGATATCGTGAAGAAAGTCTCATGGAGACTGAACTTAAGAAGTAGGTATCTCAGGAACGCGGTATTTCCTTACCAAGGCGTTGATGATAATCGGCACTATCGCCGGAAAGATGAAGAGCGGCACGGTCAGCTGCGAAAAGAGCGCGAGACTGGCAAAAACGTTTCCCGCATCAAGATTTCGTTCCTCTAACCAGAAATAAATTCCAAATGTGAAGAGAGTCATCAAAACAGAGGAGGCGTGCGTGAGGAAGTCTGCGATATTAACATAAATTTGCTCAATTTTTTTAAAATTAAATTTTACCAAAAAATAATTGAATTATAAGACTTATAAAAATTATAGCTATTATAGCTATATAGCTATTAAATTATAAAAAATTGTATAGCAATCGTCCGCATTTTTTCTTGCGTTTTATAATATACAGTTTAATGTAAAGAAAATTTACTGATGAGTGCCCAGTACACAGAGTCCTTGTTTAGCAGATTTAATTCCTGATTCCGGGTTCTGCGTATGCGATCTTCGAAAACGTTTTCCCAGGCGCGTAGCTTAATGAGTCGCATTCCTTGAAGAATTTCATTAACTAGACGTAGTCGCGCATCACTTCTTTCCTGAGGATATTTGCGATTATTATTTTAATTAAATAACATAGTGATTAGTAACATATTATTAAATTTGTTTTATTAAACTGAGAAATTAAGAAAATAATTAAAAAATTAATAAACAGCGATTTCATTCTTACTGCTATAGATTTGGAATTTTCGGACATTCGTTTTCCGAGAAGGAGTTGCATCGGTGTGACGATCAATATGCAGCAAATCGCTCCCATAATTGCACTGACACCCAATTTTAAATACAAAAGGAAGATAATAACTGCAATCTATACAAATTAAATGAAAGAAAATACAATATTGCGTTAATTGTGTGGTTTCTTCGTGATATAATGTTTTTTCCGAACTATTACATAGAGATATGTAATATGTGCATTAATGTTTGTCTATATATTTAAAAAATATTTTTACTTTTAACGGAATGGCCCAGATATAATGACCGATCCAGAAGAAACTCATTACGTTATACGCGTCTTCGGACATGAGATTTGTCAAAGTTCCAATGTCAACTGCTTGTTGATGGCAGTGTTGATCTTTTTCTTTGTCGGATGGCTTTTCTTCCTCAGAAATACTCCAAGAGGATAATCGAAGAGCCTTATCGTAAATTAATGCCTAAACAATCAATGAAATTTCAACAAGTTTTTATTTATTCAAACTTTCTTTTCTCGAAACTCAAGTGAATTAAAAGTGAATAAAAAATTATCTCTAAATTTTAAATTAAATACTTTGCAAACATTTTTCAATAATCTTGAATGCTCTCTATAATGTGATAATATATACTACCTGAAGAGCTGTTCGTAAACGTATTCCTTCAACGCAAAGCACATGAGTGGAAGCTTGACTTATCGTACTTTGCAAAATGGTCGCAAGAAAAACCAAGATCCCCAAGAAATATCCATTTTTCAAAATTTCGGAAAATGTAATGGCACTCTGAATAAAATCCGTTTTTTAGATGACATATTGAAATATTATAAATAAAATGATTGAGAGACGTGACGATACCTTCCAAGAGAAATTTTCGTTCAACATAGTGCTATTTTGAAGATCTGAGGCATAATCGATAATTTTGGAAATCGCCATAGGACCTACCAAAGTCGTAGCATCACCTAACAATTTTAAAGCACCACCCGCGGCGAAAGCCAACCATATCCGTTTCCAGAAACATTTCCATAGTGACACTTTCCGTCCACTGCTTCGTAGCTAGGGATTTAATAATATAATTTGTATAAATTAGATACGCGTAGATTAATTATAAAAATAAATCGCACAAAAAATAATTTTACTAATTATTAAAATTAAATTTTTTTAATTTGTCTAAAAAATATTATGTAATTGTGTAAAATATATTAATATATAATATAAAAAATGCAACATGATGACATGTATCTAAATTTTGATCATCAGTTAAACGTATTGAGAAAGAATTAATCATCTTTTTAGAAATTTTTTTGGAAAGAAAAGAATCATTACCCTTTCGGTTTCGTAAATATCGCGGAAACGTTCGAACTGGTTTCTCGCTGTCTCCTCATTCGGAAGTTGTCCAAGGTCGTGGAGTTCGAGTGATGTGTAATAACCGCGTGACAGCAGGTCAGTCACCCAGTGGAAGGTGATTCTGCTGAGGAACGTCGAGGTAGAGTGCACGTAGGAGCCCCGCGCGTTATCGAGCCTTTTAACGGTGTACCGCCTACTCTTCTGCATCTACAAGCGAAACCGAAATATCCTTGCGGATGTATTCACGGTGAGAAAACCGTCTGAAGTGTCGAGCGACGCGATGTTTATACATTTGGTTTTGCGTCGAGAGGAAAATTCGAGTAGTAAAACGCCACTGGCTGTTTGCTTTTATCGACTCGAGGAAGTCGTAAACGTAAACGGTGGGAAGGCTTTTAATACATCTGTATATGCTTCAACTATAAGTCTCGAGGATATGCATTTTGATAGATATATTAACGAGTGGGAAAAGATATACAATAGGGAGAAAATGTGCCTCTATCTTATAAGTTTGATCATACATATCTGTTTTTTTTTTAAATCGGAATATTTTCTTCTGTACGCTTTATGGTAAGCAAAATCTCCGTTGGAAGTTTATCTTATGTATTTTTGCGGACGTGCCAGCGTAACGTTCGAACAAAAAGCATCGTATTAACGTTCGATAAGCACGTCTCAACGATGCATGATAATAACCATTATTGTTCAAACAAACTCGCTAAATGTAAAACAAACATTTACACTAGTTGCCGCAGCAACTAGGCTGTCGATAAGAACATAACTTCCTTGCGCTAACTGTCAGCTTAAGTTGCACTTGTTGTGAATGCCTGATGTCATCTTACGCGATCAGGTTTAAACACATATCGAAATGAATCGCACATCGAAAAAATAGGAAGGATAGAAAGAGAAACGAATATTTTATTTTCGAGAAGAAACCGATGTAACGAAGAAGGGGGGATCTTAGGCCATATTATATTATTAGTTGAAATTATATTATAATTATAAAGTCACGAAGCATATTCAAATTTAATTTCTATTTATATCTAATTGTAAGCAATACTCTATAAAATTATGAGAGAATTTTATGGATATAAATTTTTAGATATTATTATTAATTATAACTATTATAAGTCATAAAAATTCTTTTCGATTGAACAATTAAACTATTACTCACCATGTGATAAAGGGTATAAGAATCGATAATAGCGAGCAATCCACAACAAACAGCGGTAATCCCCGTTGTTGCAACACGAACGTGTTGTATGGACAGGCCAAATCTAAAATATTTTTTTTTCTATATAATTTCTATATATCCATAAACGTAAAAAATGAATAAGATAAAAATAAAAGCATTTTAATAAGCATAAAACTATGTGGAAGAAAGTTGTCATTAATAATACTAATAATGTTTTTTTTATAAAAATGTGTGAATTAATAATAATATTCACAATAAACTAATAAAATTTTCACAAATAATAATAAAATTAACACATTTAATTTTTAATTTAATAAATAGTAATAGTTTACCAAAAAAGGACTTATACTGACAATGAAAATTTTGATCAGATTGCACATTAATTATAGGGAGGACTGAAGACATGTGTGCGTGAGCGTATATATTTTATCTCTATATTTTATATAATTATCGATATTATATATACCTGCATAAGTGTAAAAGCTTCCATACTCGCGAGAGACTAATTATCGTAAAACCACCGCCCGATACGGCGGTACCAAAACCATCCCTCATCTCGGTTTCGCGATGTAATATCCAACAGAATAGTACGGCAATTGTCGCCAAGATTGACGACAGTGAGATCGATGTTAATATGGATTCACATAATTCCAATAAAAGAATTGACAGTAGTAACATACAAAGTAAAGTTCTGCTTGTATGAAGCGGCAAGAGCGATTTAGAAAGCCTAAGTGAAAAAAAGATTATTATTCTTACATAAGTCTATTTATTATTATAAATATCTATTTATCATACAAATATAATTAATTACATAATGTAAATTCGAAACTTTTAATAGAATACGCTAATTATATTAGCAATAATTTTATATCAAAAAGAAAACACTATAAACGAAATTATTCAATATAAAATCCGATGTATGTAATAATAATTTTTTGAAATAATTATTTTGAACTGCTATAATTCAGATCTTATTTTTGTATGTCAACGCATAGTCTACATAGGCAACTCCGTTGTTTAATGTTTAATCGATGAGTAACAAATTTTTATTTTATGATAAAAACGCCAAATATATATAAATATATTTAAATTTTGTTTTTAAACTTCTATATTTGCTGCATATAAATTCGATTCTTTTTTATTGGTATTCTTATTTCTTTTTTTATAAATGTTTTATTTTTATAAATGTTTTATATTTTATAACTCTAAAATTTTTATTTTTATTTGCCGTTGTAAATTATATTAGCTACTATCATTTTTTGTTCAGTTTTATTTATGTGAATAACCTACATTGATATATTCGAAAAATTGTATTCATTGTTGATTCAAAGAATACAAGAACGGCATTAATTCAGCAGTCGGTGACTTTTATGAAAAAAGTTAAAATAAAGAAATACCAGCTTGTTTTTTATGGCTACATTTTGTAATCGCGTCAGGTATGCGGGCATATTACATATTCGATGGTTAAAGGTATATGAGGGAGTTGGGTTTGTACGCGCCTTAATGAATTTGAATAATCTCTGAGTCATTCCGCTTGCGAATGCTTTTTTTTTTTTTTAGATATAATACTAGAACAACACAAGCGCGCGCCATTCTTAAATAATAATATGGTAAAAAATTAAAATAGTAATATGTTGTAAATAATATGTTATAATACCTTATTTTTGATTAATATTTTTTGACAGAAATCAGCTGATAACTGTCAAAAATATTAATCGAGTTTAAAGTATTATAACATATTATTTAAAACATATTTTTATTTTATTTTTTATAACATTATTGTTTTAAAAATTAATTAGCAAATTAACGCTTTAATCAGCTGCTATCTGTCAAAAATATTAATAAAGCGAAAATTTGCTAATTAAATATTCTAGCTTACATTTATATTTATATTTATATTTATATTATATTATTTATAGTTATATATTATATTATTTATATTTATATTGTGTATGTTATAATGCGAAATAATAAGATTATTCTAATATATGTATGTATTTTATTTGTTACAGGTAGCATTGCGATGCATAGTGCGATTCACGCGTCGTGTCGGGAGTGCTGTGTAAAGCGTCGCGCGTCGGGATTGCCGTATAAAGTTTCGCGAGTGCCATGTAAAGTTTCGGACAATCGTAATTAATCGTGTTTTCGCGAGTGTCGTGAGTGCTATGAAGGAGCAATGACGGCCAACCAAGAGAGGAGGAGAAGGCCTGGAGAGGCATTGGGCGATAGCGGGGCAACTGTGAGGTATGCAAAATAAAAACATTTGTTCTAAACTGCATTGTTTTGAGATATTCTACACACACATATGTATATACATAATTTGAATATTTTGTTTTCAGATCACTGTGCTACGTACTACAATTCCGCTATTGCACGTATCGGTGAGTGAGAAATTGTTTTTTAGAAAAGGAATATCGCGAACGTGTGATCATGATGGCAATTTGTTTTACACATGTAGGTATTCATTTATGTGTTACGCAAAGTAAATATAAAATTGAGAAATATCAGAAGGCGTCTTCCATAAAATAGATACGCGTCTATTACGAGAACTGTCAAGATAAAAAAATATAACAGATAAAAAATATAACTCATTTTTATCTTTGTCTCTTATTTATGGAAGATTTATATTTAAAAGAATTTATTGATATATTGAGAGAAGATTTTACTTACGCGCGACCTATTGTTAATTTCATGATAATGGCGAATTATACTATACATCGAGTTAGCTAATTTGTAGACGAACTTGCTTGGAATGACAAACTTGAAACTAACTTTGTCCTTGATGTGCAATTGCGAGGTACAGAAGGAAGCAATTTAAATCTTATATACTATCTTTATACTGAATGACTCTTCTTGTTCATACAAAACATTTATTACGAAGTCACAAGTAGCGAAATGAACGGTGAAAGTCGCGTGCGTTATGTCTATGATTACCCAGTCCTCGTGTGTTCTCATTTACGCGGAGAAACAGTAGCTCTTTAGAAACGGAAATGCACGAACATTTCGTAAAATAGCAGATATTGCGACAAAGGCAATAAAATTGAATAAAAATAAAAAAATTAATACAACTTATTAAACATCAATATAAATGTCTATTAAAATTTTAAGAAAAGTATAAACAATTTTTTAAAATAAAATGACAATTTAAGCCTTCGTAGAAATTTCATGCAAATTTTCACACATCGAAAATTTAAAATCAGGAATTTTTAAAAAAAATATTAATGCCGAGTTTCAGTATCAATTAATATATAAAAAGTTGATGTTTAATTTTTGATGAGCAAATTTGGCAATCAATATTGTTAAGATTCCTTAAACAACCGATTGCTGACGCAAATCATATCAGCGATCACGCACAGTATTTTTATCTTACAAGAAAGAAAGAGAGAGAGAGAAAGAGAGGGCAACCTGTTATAAATTATTTCTATAATTAACACGAGGCATCTCTCTTTCTTCCTTTATTTTTGCGCATGAACACATTCCGGTATTCCGTTTCATTAATTGCCTTCGCGTAATAAAAACGCATGCAGTGTCGATGAGGTACGTCGATCACGATTAACGGGATTGCTTCATTTGCATGCGACAACAATTTTACGAGTCCTAGGAACACGCGCGTGTTATGATTATATAATATGGTGATCGTGTATAAAATAATTATCATAGGGTAAGATTAACAAAATTTGTTAATTAACAAAATTTTAATAATTGCTCTGTGTTTATGTATTTTGAAATAGAATGTTACATAGTTGGTTGTTGGTTTAATAAAGGTTGTAATCAAAGTACTTTAAATTTTATCGAAGAGAAAATATTTAATATATATTTGCCTACAAATTGAGATATTTTTAAGTAATTACTTAAATTTCAAGTATTTCACGGTTGCAATGCAATTTTTTCGTAGTGATTAAAATTTATTTTTTTTGTATATTGTTCAAATATCTCAAATAGGATAAAGTTTAATATCTAATCGCTTAATTAATGTTAAATTCTTACTGAGAACATCTTACTGAGAAAACCTTAAGAATCGTAGAAAAAATATATGGGCATTCATCTTTGTAGTAAAAATCCGTTTAGACAAGCGTAGTTAATCAAATATTATTTACGTTGTACTTTGACAAACAAGATATCGAGTCATTGCGAAAATACTGCAAAATTTATCGATTTATAGCCTGTTGCTTCTGCGAAACGTGAAACTGCGAAACTTGCAACGTACAGCTTTAGCATATGAAAATAATCATGCTTTTTTGAGAAACGCACCGTTAAGCACTGCGTAAATACCTGGTAAGAGGGTAATTGGAAAATTAAGTTTCAAAGACGCCGACACGAAAGGTTGTGAGTTTATATATCGTTAACGGTATACAATTTTATTTATTAATAATATTTATTATCATTGTTCGTTTATCGTTATGAAACTATTAATTAATATTATTAATATTTTATGTATCTTGATTAATCTGAAATTCGCATAGTAACTAATGATACACATTACTCGGAATTTATCATGGATAGTTATTATAAAAGTAACGCGGAAAGATGATGAGAGAGCATGTTGTATATTCCAGATAATAATAATTGATTCAAGGATGACGTATAATTACCGGCGGTTTATGCATCTTATAGCATCAAATTGGAGTAAATTCTTCGGGATGAACGTAACCCTCGTTTGAATCATGGGACATCCCCAAATGAATATAGAACATTTCATCTAATTGAAAGTTGCTTCAATTAAGCCCGAAAGTTCTCGCGTACCATTTAAGTAACATGTGTAACAGATGTTCCGCTACAATGTGCTAACACGCGAGAAACTTCGTGTATTCTTAGATACGTATATTGATATCCCGCGTTTCCTATTTTAGACTGCTGTGTAATTATATCACATTATTCAACAGTATTTCTATTCGTCTAACTAATCGCGCGAGAAATAGCCACCCCCTATAAATCCTAAATAAACTTTGACTTTCGAAGCTTTGATAATAATTATTCGTGTGAGTTATAAAATTATTTTATAATTTGATTAGAAATTTAAATATTAGTTCTCGGATATTCTTTTCGTTCTTCAACTTACTTTCTGACCGCGCTGCATTTGTACTTGAAAATTAAAATCGCAGCAACGAGTGTCGTAAAAATAGCGACGAAGACGTTCATTAGTTCGATGAGACACTCGGTCCCTGATTGCAGATCATTTTTCGGCACCTGGAACATCGTGCCATTTTCGGTTCGCCAGAACCAAACGATCCGTTTTGTAGGTCTTGGCAGGATATGCAGAAATTTGTACTGCTTGCAGAAATCCATTTCGATCGCATATGCGTGTAGCGTCTCCGATAATTTTTAACACAAAATATCATTTATATAACTCTCATTAGAGTTGCACCTAGAAGAGGGAATATTTTATGTGCCATTTGGATGAAAGATGAGATGGTGCGGATAAAGAAAATCGGAGACAAAACCAAGCATTGCATTATGTGTGAAAAGAGAATGAGAAATGTGTGCGCATTATGTATACATATTTGCATTTCTATGGAAAAGAATAATAAGTATGTCAAATATTCATAGACTGAAATAAATTACGCGCGCAGGAATATTCAGACTGAAATATTTAGACTTTTTCCGGAATAAATTATACGCTAGAGTATACACTTTACCGGATAATCGGAGATCTCATTTATTTTCATGTTATACTTTTATACTGACGTCACAGTAGGTCCATTCAACGAATTAGATCTGCCTTTCGTTCGGGAAAATCCGCACATTACGTGATCCATTTTCGCACTTCAACATGTTTTCTAAAATTATACCGAGGCGTTGAATAACTTTCAACATTCGATAATTTGAGAGCGAGTGTGCACCAAACTTCATAATTCATCCATCGTTACTGGAGATGTAATTTAGGAAGGTCAAGGATAAAATCAATAAAACGATAGAGTTAAATGAAGCTTTACGCGAGCTTGCGATATATGAGATATATTTGAAAATCGTATTCAGCGCTTTTCGTAAAATCCAGAGAAAAGAGAATTGCAAATATAATTTCGAGGTAAAATTCATTTCTCGCTGTAACGCTAGTGAAAATATACATATAGATAGACTATTCACTAGAAAATTGAAAATTGTCTCTATTGTAGTATCATAAAATCGATCTACCAGAGTTAATTGCTTAAATCAATTGTTGAGAATGATGCGATCCGAAATTACATATATCATTGAGATATATATTAAGCGTAATGTGTTTATTTATATCTCGAATAAATCTTTTAATTGACGTTATCTTATTTATATTCGGTCAGTTTCTGAAAAGAATTTTGAAGGCAATTGAAAAAATAATTTCACTTGAAGGTTTTTTGTGCGAGGCACTTTGCACTTGTCAGTGAAACGAGGAAAATGAATGATGCACATTCACAAAGAGAGTTTAAATTTCAATCGTGTTTTGTACGCGTTTTGAATACTACATTTCACTGCGAATAATTGTGCATAAAATACCAACGTATTCGCAAATTAACATACACGTTACATTATTTTTCAATAATGATACTCAATTGTTACATAAATCTTAATGACATGATGCGGTTTGAAAATCTGTCCCGAAAAAAATCAATCGTTTAAATATTTTGCAATATTCAATTTATGTTCCTTAAATAAGACACATTTTAATCTATTCATACTAAATGAGAAAAACTTGATAAATTATTCTTTGAATTATTCTTGAATTATTTCAATTCTTTAATAATGAAATATAAAATACAAAGTAGAAGCTCCATATAAATTATACACACGCTTAATTAAACTGAATAATTAGTAGTAAATAAATTAAATAACTATATTGATTCTGAATGAATTAAATCTTTAATTAAATCATATTTCAATACGTTTACTTACCAACAAGATAGATTAACTTGTTATTTACTCATGTTCCATTTGACGACCCGATAATTATTTTCACGGATGTAGTTAACATAAACACGATTCTTAATTACGATGCGTTCGTTTTTTTTTTTTTTTAAATAACCGCAAGAAATTGAAATATTAGCCGGTTGTCACCTTCGGTCAGGCATGCCGACAAATCGCCACGTGCGCGTTACTGACAAGTGGCACAGAAGCCACGTCCTCCCTCGTCAAAGGTTCACAGTCTACTGAGATGAGAACCGGACAGAATGCCAATGGCAATTTCATATGTACGGTGAGTCACACGATGAAAAAGAGGATTCCGCGAGCAACTAGCACATCGATGTATACCGAGATATAATTTCGTTAAATTAAAATTTCGATGTGACATTGATATAATTTCGTTGCGAAATTGATATAATTTCGTTAAGCTGAAATTTCGATGTGACAGATGCGGAATTGATATAATTTCGTTAAGTTGAAATTTTGATTGATGCGAAATTGAATCGCGTGCTTGAAATTGATAAACGCAATTTTTTTCACGTATAACATCTTTAACGTCTTTCGTACGTTTTTTACACTGAATTGAAAAATGTAAAAATGACAGGAGAAACTAAAATACTGTTGAATATGAAAATGAAATATTTCCCAAACGAAATAGCAGAATGTTATATTTTGCAAAGATTATAAAAATAATTATTTGGATTCTAAAGATTTGAATTTAGCACAAAAACTTGCATTTAGATTCACCTGGCATGTCAATGCCATTATATATATATATATATATATATATATATATATATATTTAAAAAAATAGAAAATATTTGAAAATGTATATAAATAGTAAAATAGTTAAAAATGGAAGAAATAAAAAAGATTCTGAAATAATTTCATTGTAGCGTCATTTGCGAAAATGAATAAGCATCGAAAGGTCTTTCTTTAATCTGTAACATCATAAATTAAATTTGTGGAAATTATCTCTCGGATCTCATTCCTTGATTTCCCGACGGGATACGAATATCACACAATTGTGCATCTTCGTAAATCGCTGGACGTTTGAGAAAGTCATCCGGCAGTACTTGTTTAGGTTTCCTACAATAAGATCGGCCGGGAAGTGTCGATAGCTGCACCCTATTAATGGCCACTGCTTCTACAAATCGCGTTAGTCACAGCTTAAATTTGTCGGCGAGGCTTTTATTCACATCTCTTGTGACGATTGCCCAGCCTCAAAAAGCTCGAACTTTTCATTCTAATTTTCTTTTAGAGAATATATAGATGTTATATGCAGTTTTTTTTTTTTTTTTAACGAACAACGTTCCAAGAGAAAGACAACTATTTCATATTACGAAGCGATAAAAATCTATGCAATTTTAGATTTTATAATAAAATTCTTGTATCAATTTAAAGAGATATGGGGTTGATAAAATAAAACATTTATAATTACATATATACCTATAGAAATGAGTTATGTACCTTCGCATTGATGTAGACATCAAAATTTCACTATGATATTTTCGTTATTTTGCAAAATTAATAATTCACGATTAATTAAACAAAATACAATTTTAACAGATGAATTCACTTTATAAGTTTGAAAGAATCCGTCATAACGCTATTTTATTGCGCGATTGGTGCGCTATTTCAAGAAACACGGTAACTCTATTTTATTTGTTTATCGAATAATTAATTATCGAAGATATAATTTTCCGTTCCAACGCTCGTAATAAATCACGTTTTTCCGTAAGTTCGTCGGATGTAATAAGAATTATCGGCCGCCTTTATCGTGTTCTCCAAAAAATATATTACTCGAGGGAATAACCAGTTTTGCATTGCTTGCATAACTATCTTTATAGCATTCCGTGCGGTTTCTGTGAGAGAACATCTCACTTGTGTCGACTAGTTCGTTATTCATATGTTCCTTGTCGCTTGTGTCATAAATTTCTATTGCCCCAAAAATTATTGCATATGTATTAATCGCGAGGATCCTGTCTGCGACGCTTATTTTATCTTACTTTTAACTTAACATGTTACCACTCTATCTCATCTCGCGTTACGTTAGATACACCCGACATGAATGTTTAAGATGTAAAGTATTTTGCGCGTATTCGAGGCACGTGTACATGATAAATTACTTTGCGCACCGTTAAGCGATAGCTTTTAATTAGATTCTGAATATAATATTAAATTCAAATAGAAAGTGGACTAATAAGAGTTGAGCGCAAAAAGTAGACGCAATTAAATTATGTACAAATCTTCTTTAATTATAACGAACGTTTCGGTCTTTTCTTTGGACCATCTTCAGCAATTCAGATGACAAAAAGACATAAATTCCTTTGTCTTGACCTTCCAGTTCTCATCGTCAGCCGCGCTTTCGTCTTTGATAAGCCTTCTATCAGCTCCAGCCATTAAGATATGAAAAGATTAATCTGAGATGATGGATATTATTGTGAAAGCTAGAGACAATATAAAATTTACTAGAAAATAAAAAAAAACAAAAATAATTCTCACCAGCGATCACAAATGAGATCAAGAACAAAGTTCGAAACACGCATACGTCATAATGTCAATGAACCATGTACAAAAAAATACAACAAAATGACAAATTGTTATGTATCAATAAACTCTATTATACATAAGAGATTATGATCAGAAATGTTGTTTATACAAAAAATAAAAAAAAATAGTCCGAACAAAATGATATATGGAATATTTATATCACATATACATATATGATATATGTAATAAGTATATAGATTAGCGAAAATTTTAAAAGTTTCACGCGTCTCTACATCTTCTCTCTATCAAAGTCGTTTTGGCAGTTATTTATGTTTTGTCTAGTGATATATAACAATTTATCATTACTATTGTATTATATATGTCGTTGATACTATGACGAGAGCATTTTTTGAACTTTGTTCTTTATTTTATTTGTGATTGTTTTTCTAATAAATTTTATAATATTGCCTCTAGCTTTCACAATAATGTTCGATTGTTTCGATCGAATTAATCTTTTCATTTCTTAACGGCTGGAACAGATAACTTACCAAAGACGAAACCGGATGACGATCTAATGGAATTGAAGGTCAAGACAAATAAATTTGTTTTTTTATCATTTGCATTATTAAAAATAAAATTAAAAAAAAAAAAAAAACGTTCGTTATTACTTAAAGAAAATTTCTACACAATTTAATTGTACCTACCTTTTACGCTCAGTTCTTATTGACTCACTGCTTATTTGAATTTTTTATATTTAATATATTATATATTAATACTTAATATATTATTTTTATATTTAATATATTCGAGTTTTTGCGTTTTGTTTATCTAATATTAAATCTCTTTCTCCCGCTAAGTGCGTAAGGTATGTATATAGGTATGAAAGCAACGCACGAAAGAACACGATGATTTATTTGAAAAATATTTAATAATAAACATTGACAATATACAGAGAAAATACGCCATAAGAAGTCGCTATGGGATTAATAGAACCTAACAACTGGTCCAGACTTACAAAATATCATCAAATCAGACAATGATAAAGGTGTCATGAAGTCACACCTTATATTCCTATCAATATTTCGCAAATAAAGTTCATCGAGTTGATCAGATATTCTTACTCTCTCTCTTTCTCTCTTTCTTATATATCTTTCTTTTTATTCTTTTACTGAATTTCATTCATTTCCTGTTTCCTGAATTCGAGTTCGCTATCATGTAACGAACTCTCAGTAGCATAAAATCACTTATGTGTATGAGGGAGGAGGGAGGGGAAGTTCGCAAAGAGATACAGAGACATCCCCAAACGACGTTTCCCTCTCTTTGCGGATTTCTTTTTTACATTTGCGACAGAAGCGAAAAAACAGATGGCGATTAGCTGTTTTATTTTTCTCAGTGAATCAAATATCACCGGGCATTTTTCCTCATTTGTTACTTTGTCTTTGTGCTACCTTACTAACGATAATTAATTCGTGCTCTTGATTTTCACCAATTCGTGGAGAAGGGTACGAGTTTCTCGCTCACATTCATCACACATCAACGCACATCAACGCAAGCATACACATAATTTCACATCACACGTACAGATACATTGAACTTTACACACGCACACGCGTCGCTAGAAATATCATTAATAATAACGCCCTAATGTCATGAAACATCCCTCATTTATTTTTCTTCTTTTTTTTTTTTCATTTGCAATAATTCGAAAAGAACGGCACGACGCTGCCGATGATGCGGACCGGTTCGAGACAGTTTCGCTTTGGGACATCAGTCGCGGAGATTTATATATATGCTCTCTCTCTCTCTCTCTCTCTCGTGCCGGACGATCGCACGACGATCGCCAGAAAGATCCTCCGGCAGCGCCCTGCTCAAATACCTAGGATATGTTGCTTGTAAGATGTGTCATTACGTAGTCATGTATTCATCTAGATTCATTTAAAAATTCCTTTATTTATCGTTAATTAATAATTATACGTATAACGTACGGTGCGTATTGAATTATTTTACATTGCGCGAAAGATCCACTAGCTCTGAATCTCGTCGTTATCTTGACGAGGGTAAATCAATTATCGATAATGAATTCACAGGGGAGGGTTTTCTCGGCATTTCGTTTGCGTCTATTGTAAGTTCACCAGGATTGAAGAACCGATCTCTATAAATCATTTTGCGATTCATATATTACAGAACTTTTTTTTTTAGATATTACGATTTGAAATATGGATCTGAAATATGGCTTGGAAACGAGTTCTTCAATCCAGACGAGATGTACGCTTAACGAAAGTCAGAGAGACCGAAATGACAGAATAAGATGTGTTGTGAAACACGAAAATATGTAAATGTGCAGAAATTCGACAGAAGCTATTAAACTTTTTTATTCGTAAATTATATTATCATCTAGATATGTGTGTCGCGTTCTTTAGTAGACAACGATGCTTTCGATAGTCGAAAATTTTTTTTAATAATCTTCGTGAATTTTATTTTTTTTTTTCTTCCGATGGAAAACGATAAAGAAAATTTTATTATCGCGTCAGAAGTTACACATAACGAGATATTTTTTCATTCTAATAATAAAAGGAGAAACGAAAATACTAGAGAGACGTGAAAAGGAAGGGGCAGAAGATCAATCTCTATGATTCTATGAACATCTTGTACGATAGGCCTGTCGTAACAGTAACGCGTATAAAGAAGAGAGGAAAATCGAAGAAAGTAAAACTTGTGCACCTGTAATGAGGGCAGGACGCGACGAACCCGCGAAAAGAAAGTGTCTCGCACGGTTCTTCCGTCTCGCTAATTTGAGCTTGACTTATTACGCTAGCCACTAGTAGTAATAGCCTACCGATAAAGGTATCGATTACGAATAAGTATAAATTGTAATTACAGTGTACAATATACACAGGGAGATAAATCTCGCAGAATCTTTTCCATGCTCGTATCGTATTTTTACTCGCGCAAGATGCACAACTGCGAAAAATCTCTTTTTTTTTTTTTTTTTTTTCGAAAACGTATTCTCTTTGATCTGTCTCCGGACAGTTCGGTACAGTTTCCTTGTGCTATCTTTTAAACGGAAGAATGTGTGCATATGAGAAACTGACGGTTTCTTCTTTTCATCATCGAGTATCAGCCGTTACATCGTTCACGTAAAATAAGCACACGTTTCGTTTTCATTCGACAATGTCCGGTTTTACGTATTTAATTAATTAATTATAATCTACGCTTATTAATTTAACGTTACGAGAATCATGAGTATGTCTTGTGAGTGTGGTAGTTTCTTTTGTTTGCTTGCTTAATAAGTTCCTAAAAGTGCACGTTTCTCGGCACAATCTCTCTTCCTCCACGATCTTTGTGCTCGACAAATCTAGTTGATCTATGTACACGTACACGACGCTCGCGAGGGAAAAAAAAGAATTGTCGTCATACCTCGAGTATTCGAGCTTAGCCTAACTCTAGTTGAAGATTAGATTAAAACGTAACGACGGCCAAACTACATGCCGTACTTTCTAAAACATCTTTGTCATATTTGGCTATTTCTTATGTCCTCGTTTCCCCCCTTTTTTTTCGTCTTTCCTTACTCTTTACTTTTCAGTCACATTTGTTTTCATTCACGTCCTCCATTCTTTTCGTACGCAACATATTATAGCGCAACATATTTTATTCTTACGTATAATATACGATAAATCTTCGCTTAATTATTAATTTAACAGAGATATCACTCATTCGACTCAGTGTGCGTACCATTTTCCCTTTCGCGTTACTCCTAAATAGAGTATCTTTTACTTTCTGTATAGCGTACCGACATATCTACTCAATCAGGAAGCAGATATTGAGTGTCACGAGAGAAAAAAAGTTGATAATCGAGAACGCCGGCCTGAATAGAAAAAATTGATAGCAATCGTAAAAAGACAACCATTTATAAATAAAGTAACAGTCCTAAAAGAACGAAAAATGGATATATAAAAAGATTTTATAAAAAGTTATGTGCGCATTTCAGCAAATAATTTCTAATAAAATAAACAACTCAAATGTGAAACAATATGTTATGTGTAACATGCGATTCAATATCAAGATGCACGATGTCGACTATAGATCGCATTTTCCAAAATTAAAAGAAATAAAAAATAAAAAAAAAAAAAAAAGAGAAAAGCATTCAATACAAAGTATCCATTTACATCGGCGTTTTCGATTATTCAACGTATTTAGCTGTACCCAATCATTTTTCGTGACGAGAGAAGACGAGTTCGTTTTATAGACAGGCGCGCATTTCTTCGACATTGAGAAACCGAAATGACATGCTGAGTATACTGTTATGTTAAAAAGAGTGTTCGCATAATATTGTTTATTACCGGTTACAAAGGAAGTCCGACTTATTATTATGTTAGCATCGCGGATCTTCATGGATTGATCTCGTCTAAAAACCAAGCGAACAACAAATAATCATGAATGAATATCAGCAATTTTATATATATAAAAATTTTTTAATTAATTTTATATTATAATAATTTAATTTTATATGTAAAATATATAATTTTATATAAAAATGTGTGTGTGGATAAAAATTCATTTTATTTGATAACAAAATTAATAAAATAATAATTAACGTTTCTTCATAATATTCGTTTTGATCGTTCGTTTGGTCTTTATACGAGCCCTTTATTCGATTACGTCGTCAAGCGCATATTCTACGAATCCTACCTCTATCTACATATTATATGTGCATTTGTTCATTGGCGTTGAGATTCTGTATTTACTTGGTTACGTGGGTTCTGCTTAATGTTTAAAAAAAAGTTGTCATGTCTATTCAGTCGTTTAACTAAGGAATAACTAAGTGGTACAATACACACTTCAATTTGGTTATTGTACATGGTGAATTCATGTCGAAATTGAATTTCTCTCGAAAGAAAATAGGCGTTGGTAATACAAGTGCATTTGCTGCTCCAATGCATAATTCATTGCTCGGGTTGTTATCAGTGCGCGAGAAAGGACACAATGAAATTATTGCGCAAAGTTGCTCTTGGACAAGTAACAATATTATAAAATTGAATATTCGATTTTTTAAGTTTCTGAAAGTCTTAAATTTTAGTTTGAAAGAGATCTTTGCAGTCTTTTTTTTACGAAACATATTTTATTTGATGTTCCTAAAGGGTTTAAAACCCGATACAGCTCAGATTCAAGATAGTTTTAAATTTAGTTAAATTAGTTAGTTGCGTTTTATACCTTTAATTTAACTTGAGTATTCGCAAATGGAGCGAGCGAATGCGCGAAATGAGGATTCAGGGTCGATATGTTGATCGAACTTCAGAAAATAAAAGTCGAAGCTTTGCGTGAAATTATATTATAAATGAAACTGATTTGACTAGACCCTATGCAATTAAAAATTCGGCATACTGTTTCAGAGGTCTAAGCGGTTCTTCTCTCTGTCCTATTTCGTCTCTGTCTGTCATTCCCTAGTTTACTGAGAACAGAGTTTATTTCACAATTCTACGCATACACACGCGCGCAAAAGCGCACACACACATATTTGGCATAGAAACCCTACCGGTCACATGAATGCCTTTGTTTCTTCCTAGAGGTCGTTTTTTTTCTTTTTTCTTTTTAACTAGCTACCTAAGGATCTCGCTTTTCCGGATCACCGTGTGCCGGTTCGCGTCGACTGAAGTCGTCAGTGTTTCGCTGCCATTTAGCAGAAAAAAAATTTATCCTGCAACCATTTATGCGCGTATTTATATGTCGTAGAAAATTACACTGTGCACTCATTTCATTAATAATTATCTGTTTCGGTAGTTGCGCGCATCTGTTCATCTTAATTTCATCAACTGTTATCTATTAATATCATTCACGTATAATTTAATCTATGCAAACTATGAAAAAACTGAATTATTCATAAAATTATTGTTTATCTCGTCTAAATGAATCATGTGCATAAAAGTCGTATCATTATATGATATTTGTACGAAATGTTTAGCCCCTTTCCTTTAGCATTAATTTAAACTATAAATACAAACCATATCGCAACATTGACATAAATAGAAATAATCACAACATATGTGCGCAGCTATATTACAACTAGTTCAGTAAATGAGCAAATATGCATAAACGATACATGATATCAATGTGTGACTACATCATATTATTAGTGTATTTTACAGAAACAACAAACAGAGATAGAAAGAGATGTGACTATTTGCACTTTACATTCCATTTAGCAACTCTGAAAATTTTTTTATATTTATTAAAACACTAAGATACTAAATATTGTCGTTAAAACAAATGTATGCAGCGAAAATGTTCATGATGTTATTATCAAAAATAACTTTATACTTAGCAAAAATTCGAAAATACAATATAAATACGTGTTATTTTTTTAATTTTGTATTATATCAATTTATTGAAATACCAATTGATTAAACGGGAACAAGATCGAGCAGGCTCTATTGTTTTCACGTGCGAATGGCTGCTGGCAGGGGATTGATTAGGGGCGACTTCCCGCCGAACACGACACGACATTTCGATGCGCCGGCCTCGACACCACCGTTCTGCGTTTACAGATTGATTTTTCTCTCGTCTATTTATTTTAGCCGTCGCTTGTAAGTTTTCAAAATACAATACAATTTCAAGATTTAGACAATGTAGACGGCGCTTTGTATCATCGACAGCAGTTTCGCTTTGATCGAACGATTTTGGTTTCGAAAGTCAACGATAATCCCCGTTCATTCCTTACGATCTTGCGTCGTAAAGTTGGGGAAGACGAGGAGTAAAATCGATGAGTCGGCATGTGTGGAGGGTCCAGGCTCGTCGCCTCGTAGGTGATCTCGATGATGGCAATATGACGGTGATGATTGTGTCGACTTATGTCTGGTCATGTTTTGCTGAGTATAACACGGTATATAACTTGGAAGGCTCTCGCGCTCCGTTGTCAATGAGCCACTTAATATGGTGTGAACCTATTGTAACCGCTTCTGTACACTGTCGCCTGTAAAAATAAAATTTAAAAATTTGTAAAATACAATTCATCGTAATACAGAATAAAAATACAGATTATCCATTATCGCGGCGCATTTCGTGTTAAATATAATCGTTCATCTTAAACAATTAAAATTCATTGTATATGGAGATATTAAAAATATCAAATATAATAACATTGTTTATAATGCGAACGTAGTTTGAAATTTATGAATTTAAAAGCTCACAGTATTACAGCCTAATATTGTACAAGACTTTTTATTTTTGTGAATTAACACAATAGCAAATTAAAAAATTATTCAACGTATCATTGATCTTATTGGCAGCGATGATTAAACTTTCACATACATATTATGCAATTTGTTTGTTCACCGTTTATCGGATATATAACTTGCGTTCGCATTGTAAACATGAGACGACGACGATGATAATATCACGCGGATAGTATCATATTTAAGGATAATGTGCGCGCGAATGGAAGAGCGCGAATCATTAACTTTCGCCGTGACATAGTTTTCGCAAGTTGAAGATGCTGGGCATTAATAATTCATATATGTGAATGAAACGCGGCGAGACCAAGAAGGGCTTTTCCAACGTCCGTTATTTATAGCGTAATAAAGGAGTGCTCTATTCTCTCCCGTAAATAGGTGGAAATACGGCCTGGCAAGATCTACGCGCGGGCCATTTAACGCTACTCCCGTTAAGTGAAAAATCGTAAAAGTACGTAATCGAAACTGTTTCTTACCCCATAACCCGCTACAGGTCCAATGCCGTGTCCGAGGTAAGGATCGGCGTATTCACGCCCGTAACTAAAAGGACATAAAGAAAGTTCGCTATTAATAGAATGGAATTTTTTTCGATCCACTAAAAATCGGACGATTTTCTAATTATTATTAAAAACCTTCCGATTTTTCTTAGGAAAAATATAAATGAGGAATGAAAATTATATATATATATGTGTATAATAATGCGATATAGGTATATTGATTTTATTTTAATATTTAATGCAGGATACGAACGTAAAACGAAATGCAAATTTTAAGATTTCTCAAGAGTAGTTCTATCTGGACTTTCAGCAGGACTATTGGGACGGATTTGGATTTCGTGAACGTATCTGCGACTCCTTAGAGCTCGTCCACGACGTGCGGAAGTTCTGCAAGGAACGTACTGATCGTGTTAGGTTTTGCGATAATTGATACCCTCCTCTTTTAAAAAATTAATATTTTGTTAGTTTGAAGGGATTGAGAGAAAGATAAAGAAGATAATTAGAAAGAATAAAAGATAGTGATTAGTTATAGCGATAGCGTATAAATATTATCAAGTATATTGAGATAAAGGCAATTCATCGCAATGTTCAATACATATGATATACATCTCGACCTCACTCTCGTAATGGGATCGAACCGATGACTTCGAAACCCGATGACCCTAAATCTATACATATGTGTATGCATATCAAATGCAAATGAGCCCGGTGCATGTTGGCCACAAATAGCTGGAAAATCATGGCCGTTCGTGTTAATAATGAAAATGTTAGATAAAATTGATGTAAAAAAGTGAGGTCGAGAAATTATGTATAAAAATATTCAAAATCGTATAATTCTTCTAATAATGTTATCGATTTAATAGCTTTCATATCTTACGTCTTGTCACAGAATAAATGTCTCTCTCTAAAATGCATACTAAACAATTTCATCTCAGGATAATATAACAATTTAAAAATACGAAGTATCAAAGTGACAAAGAAATATTACAGCAATGCAACGCGAACGTTGCATAGTGTGCCAAATATATATTACAGTGATGCAACAAGCGCTATATAACGCGTCGTAAATAATTCATACGAAATAAATTAAGCAGGCATTTCAAAGGAAGATCTAGGAATCTTATGAGACAAGCGCGTGAGTTTTCGCAAAAAGTATTCGCGAAAGCTCCCTTTCTTGAGAATGATAAAGAGAGAGACAATTTTTCTTTCTCTGTAGAGCTTTCCATTTCTTCGAAGAACGTACGGTTTGTCCTAGATTTATCAAGCAACCCCTTGTTCATCGATTTTTGATAAAATTATTCTCCGTTTAATTTTAAACATTTTTATTTTAAAAAGATTTTCAATTTGACAAATCAGTCGCGAACATATATATTTCTAAAGTTAAAGTTCACACGATACATAGACGAAAAGCTGGGGCATTGCTAAATCTGGGACATCCTGTACGAGTCGAATAGAAGGGAAGGAGAGATAGAGAAAGAGAGATAGAGAAAGAGAGAGAGAGGACTCGGTGAGGAGAGTATACACATATGAGGGTGTTTCTCGGGCGAGAACGTGGTGCACTTACCCCGCGACTGCGGCATATCCTGCGACCGGTTGTGCCGCAGCTGCAGCTGCGCCGTATGCGCGCGCAGCCACCGCCGTGTAGGTCGCTGCAGCTGCGTACGTAGCCTGCTGTGCCGTTGATAGAGGTGTCTTCAACAAGGGTGACGCTGCGGCCGCTGCTGCCGCGGCCTGAAACAACAACCATGACCCGCCATGCAAGGCTCAAGCAAGCTCAAAGACAGACAGAGAGAATGATCTGAGCGAGAAACGATACTAGAGTACGGTCGTTCCTAGAGAGGCCCGCGTTGTTGCACACAGAAAACGTCGAGGGAAAGTCCGACTCCGGAGATGATAACGATTGAGGCAGTGATTGGGAAAGAGGTACGTATGTTGAGAAAATGCGACATTGAATTATAATGTTAAGAAAAGAGAGGAACGGAAAAAATGCACTTGAAATTTCTGTCACGGAAACTATTAAGAGAGGCGATTATGCACACACAATTTCACTTTTACTATTAGTGAAACTGCAGTTAAACTTTACAAGTGTTGTATAAATTCAAATTAAACATTTTAAATGAATGCGCATTTCTTTTTTTTTTCAATCGCAGCCTCAATTGGTTTATCGGATATAAGAAATTGAGAATGTGTTAATTAAAACAGTTTATATATCGGGTGTCCCATTTTAAAGAACCCACTCAAATATCTCAGAAACACTGCGTTAAATCAAAAAATGTTTCCTACAAAAGTTTCGAGGGGGACATAACATAGTAATATTCATATGACCTTGGGCGGCGTCTCCAAGGTCAAGTGAAGGTGAGAATAAATTTTTTAAATGGAAACCCATATTTTTTATTATAACATCTTTTTCTACTAATTAATTTGAACAACTTTTATCTGAAGCATTTTTTTATTTTCTTCAAAATTCATTCTCACCTTCACTTAAGGTTAACCTTCACTAACCTTGGAGACGCCGCCCAAGGTCAAATGAATATTACTATGTTATGTCCCCCTCGAAACCCTACAACTTTTGTAGGAAACATTTTTCGATTTAACGCAGTGTTTCTGACAATGAGATATTTGAGTGGGTCCTTTAAAATGGGACACCTGGTATAAGCGTATCGGAAGAAAGATTAAATGAAAGATTATGTCAGCATATGTAATTTTACTGTGCGGTAAAAAAGCTTTCAAGACTATTAAAAAACTTTAGATCATATCAGCTTTAATTTTCATGTTTACAATCGCTATCATAATCGTTCTCTTTGCCATTAACGTCAAATATTTTTTGAAATTGAAAAAAATATTTTTTATACTGCTGTATAACATCACATTACTGTTAATTCAACTCTATTAAATCTTGTTATAATTATTCCGTTATGTTTATGTTTCAATAGAATATATTCTCAATATATTTTGAAAGTCTCGATATACAACTTTCGAAATAAATGGAATTTACTACTGTTTGAGTTGTTAACGTTTTCTATGTGCAACCCATTGCTATGTAAAACGCATCGGCGTTATCCACTACGACATCAATAGAACAGCGAGATGTAATGGGGAGTGAAACATTCTCGGGTTTGTAAAAAAAAAATGTCAAAAAAATGTACGAAAAAAAGTTGTCGGTGACCTTTACATCGTATTTCACTCGCTGTTTTAAAAATGCCAGTGTAGGGATATTTAAACACGAGCATATAACTAACCGTGACACTCGAAGTTGTAGTTTGTAAAACAAGCTCCGAGGGGTGTATTTTATTTACAAGAAACATGATCCGGATCGAAAATGGATGATATCCAATTTGTTTACGATACCAAGCAACAACTATCATCGATAATTTTAATACGAACATTCCAATTTCTAATTATAAGTTCTAAATATACAGAAACATAAACAAAAAAATTAAAAAGTTTCTTACTAATTTTAAGACCATCTCTCGTATATACATTAAATTAATGTGTGCCGGATGTGTAAGAAAATTTATTCGTTTTTGGCAACGCGCGTTTTACCTTTTTAAGGTTATTATATATATTAAATAATCCATATTAAATAAGTCATGAAGTAATAAAATAAATGAATAAAGAAATGTGAAAAAATATCATGCAACATGAAGACTTGTGAAAATAGCCACGGTGCAAGGTAAAAATTATTTGGGAAACGGAGCGTAACGACAAATATATGAAATGTAGAGAAATATTAGAGTGATGTGATGGATTATTAGAGTGATCACTTTTCTTAATTTCGACGCAGGTACAACTATCGATGAGGTTGAAACCTATCTAACAATGTTTTTAATTTTCCAAAGTCATCTCTCTTGCACAACTTGAATAAGCGAACCATAATGAAGTAGAATTTAGCTATTGAAATTGGCAAAGCGCTCGAGAGAAGAGCGCTTCAAGAAAATTCCTGATACAACAATAATTAATCCCTTAACTAATAAATCGAGTAAATGCTTTATAATTATTGTACCATAGACAATAAGTAAATTCTCTCGAGTATTTCTCAACAAAAGCACTATCCATAGTTATGTGATAGTTATGAGCAACTGTGGTATTTCAATATCGAACTTCGCAAATGTGTTTAACGCGACGAAGCTTCGAGCATCACCCCCTTATATGCAGCATCTCGATATCCCGCACGAGGGGATTTATGCCCGATGAAGATGGGGCTCTCGAGCGCGCCGAGGGATGATGGCGGAAGATCTACGCGCATGCATCTAGAATGTGCAATCTGATATACCGATGTATATGTATCCATTTCGCGACAACATAATACCCGCGCGCACTCAGCCGCTCGCGATTTCCATGACATTTGCATTCGCCTGTTTGACGACATAAACCCAAATGCAGTTTGCTCATCGTCGTTCAGAATGCTCTCTGAAAGCCTCCCATTTTAAGCTCAATTATCGGTCTCATCGTTAACTTTTGCTGTAAAGCTACATAATTATGCGCAATGTTAAGTTCGTATTTCTTCAATACATGTCATAAATAAAATTTATATGGAAATGTAAAAGTATGTATTATTCGAGAATACATAATTGTAGCAGAATAATCGCGAATGTTAACCAGAACGTTTAATAGAATTCATCTTTTCAAGTAATTTTTCTTAAAGTTAAATAAGTTTTTAAATATCTTACGTTAAGAACTTAGTTCTTAATTGAAAGAAGATGCAAAATAATTAAACATTACAAAGTTGTGCGGGGGCAAATTTGTTAAAAATTTTATGATTCAGAGAAAAATAATAGCTGAAACATCTGATGTTGTTGAATGCAATATTGATGAAATTTCACTTAAAAAAAATTATTACATGGATTAATTTTCGTGTATTTTAAAATTAACAAAGAACGATGCAAAAAAATTTTATAACATCGCAAGAATCGTCTCGTTCGCACTAATCAGTAAAGTTCGTTATTTCGTAATAAGAGCAAACGATATAAAAAAGGTATTCCAAGAATTTTCTGGAGTCTATAGACTTGGTCGTTCGTAATTATGAACGAATGTCCGTTTAAACGCATTAATCCGAGCATTGTTCACTACTCGTACTAATTAGTCGGATTGTTATCGGAAAGTTAACAGAGAACGATGGATGTGGAAAAAGTTCAACAATTCTGAAATATGCTCATTCACCCATAGACTTTTTGATAAATACAGAATTATAATTTCCACTGAACGAAAGAATATTTAATAGTTATCAAATTGACAAATATATATAAAAAGTAGAGCTAGTTTTTTAATTTTAGTTTGAAAAATATTATATTCAAAGTTTGATTATTGAAAATTGAAAAATGATGTTCAAAAAATGTGATTTTTATTAAGAAGATATGCAAATCGATCAGAAAGTTTAGAAGATAGGAACACTCTTCTGTAGCGATAGATTAACGCGACGTAAAATTTTTAGACGAAGCCTTACTTTATAATTTCCGGAAAAGGACAACCGCGCGGACATTATCGGATGCGTATCGAATGCTAAAAAATAAAATCCAATTTAACATCGTAGCAAAAATAACGACTTGCAAGCAGCAAAATTCCGCGCGCGAATTGGCTGACCAGCTCACGTATCGCGACGAAAACACGATTCGGCGCCAGAAACTTTCGGCGGTCAGGAACGGGTTGTTATTCGACGTTTTGTCGCGAAAAAAAAAAGACGGCGGCGGGACAACGCGGGGAGGCGAGTTGTTTTGCCATCGGGAAGAAAACAGGACGACGTATTGCGAGCGGAACGAGAGGCGCCAGGTCGCTGCGCGACTGCGGATTTTCTTGGACGGAACCTCGTTTCTCGGCCGAAAGTTTTCAAAACACCGCCAAGTATTGTCGATACGACGCGACGTGACTCCCGCGATATGATACAATTCCTTCTACCGCGGCAAGAATTATGCAATCCTTTTAGAGTCGCAACCGAGTTGCGACTGACAGTAAGACAACGATGATCCGCTTTCGGCGAGATATCATCGAAAACAACGGGAACAATAATTCCTGCTTGCGAGAATCCAATTTCCGGAAGCAGCCAACCGGAAATGTCGAGATCGTGGCAAAAAACGGATTCCCCCTTCGCGTGCGAGACCAGTGATTAGCTTTTTATCTCGCGATTGGAGAAGACCGCAGTTACGTCCGATTCAGCATCACAACTTTTTCTCTCCGCTGCGAATCCTCCCTCGCTTCCTTCCCGTTCGCGTTTGTTTCCGAACCGGCCTGTTAAATGGTACACCGCGAAACCGCAGACACGAAAAAGCCCTGTTTATATTGCGGCTCGAATAAAACGTTTAACGATTAGCCTTTCAATTCTGATAGAAGATTGTCGAACGTTTCGATGTTGAAAAAATGTTGAAAAAAATATCGAGTCTAGTGATATATCATGATACAGGTAATTATTTTGTCATTACGTCTAATCGATTTTAGCACAACACGGAAGAATATAATTAATAATAGTAAAACATGTATGAAATTTCGACTGATTTATTTTGCTTCGGATTTTTATCATTCATATATTTTTCACTAATGTTCAAGCACGAGATAAAGGTTCCAATTTCTATCTACGAAAACATTCGACGGATAACAAAAAGGCAAGAACATCCTTTTTCAATTACAGTACACAAACACGCGACCTAAATATACTATCAGCTTAGTTACGAACGAGTCCAACGAGTCCTCAATTAAAGTTAACGGAAAAGACTTTCGATATTTTGCGGATACGGCATTCGAGTCTACATGGGAAAGGAACGCTTCAGATTCGACCGATGCAACCGAATTAATTATCACGAGACCGGCGAAAGTTAAACAAGCCGTGAATTTTAACCCTACCGCGAACTTTCCGCAACTTTTCTCCGACCCGAGCTCGAACTTCTCGGTACTGCGCGAACGCGCGGAAAATCCATATAAATAGCTGGAATATATTTTTGTATCGGGCCAATTTCGCCAAGTACCGCGAATATCTTTGCACGCAGAAAACGACCGGGATAAACCCGTCAGTCGCTAAATGACGAGCGCTCCTTCACCGACATTGATTTACGGCGGCTTCTCACAAAGTCGAGGAAGAGAGGTCGGCAATTCAGCCATAAATTCTCGCACGAATCAGGAGCTTCTCTGTCATCGTAGCTGGCAACCAGACCGGCTGGTCGTCGAAATTCGACAGATTGAGTCCGTCCAAATTAGCCGCGAAAATTCTCCGCGATTCTCAGCATGTTTCGACAATTTATATGACCCGGCACGTTTAAGGACTTCTCTTCACGTTTTCCGATCACGAATTTTCACTAGACGTAAGAATCTCCTTCTTTCGTCCGCGTTATATAACGATAATTATATAACTAAATAAATAAATTATATAATTAATGCCTCGCTAATTATTCTTGAATATTATTTATTTGCTGGATTCTTCTTTAAATTCGTTTTTACGCTTGTGTGTGTCATTCAAAGAACAATTTTGAATTTTAATGTTTATAAAGATTTTTTCAATTATTTTACATAATACAGCTAATGATAATAATTTAAAAAATAGTAGAACTTTCATGTAAAACAATTTTTTTAATCGATACCAAATAATTAAATAAATTTCAATTCAAGCCTTTATTTTTTAATATATGTATATAAATCCACTAGATTTCTCTAAAGGCTAAAAAATATTGGAATAAAATCACTGAATCGAAAAGTTGTCATAATAATAATTTTAAATTATCTCGACACATTAGCTGCTTCAATTTTGTAAGATTGGATCATTCTTTTTTGTAGAATTTTCATAAAATATGTTTACGACGTAACGTTTTGATATTCAAAATAATTTTCTTCACAAGTGTCATGAAAATTCTTGGAGCAATGTATTTTGACGTCTCATATTAAGGCACTTGTGCAATAATATCATGATATTCAAAGATTCTTGAGACCGATATGTCAACGGTGCTCTCGTAAAGTAGCTATTCGTACGTATAATACGACTGACAAATGGTCAATGCTCAGTGATTTACAACTGCAAAACGACTTTTACTTTCATTTCCGCCAGCTCGTGATCGTTTGCCAAGCATTTGCCTGAGATTTAGAGGCATATTTTTATGTACACAATTCCTCTCTTTGTATGTAACACACACACGTCGAACGAGATATTATTTAATAAAAATCAATATTAATCTTTGAAATCAAAGTTCTAAATGCATCGTTAAAGTTTATCGCTTCTTCCGCAATATTTACATCGATATACTCCAAAATAAATTATTATAAAATAAATTATATATCTAAATAGCATTTTTTTCATAATTTAGAAGTAGATTTAAAAAAAATATACGAATCTGTTTCCATGAAAAAAAAAGAAACTCGTGATTAAATAATCGTTCAGAATTATTTCTGCAGCAGCTCGTTCGAGATTCACAGCTACGATATTATTTAATTAAACAGATTATCGTACGTCTACTATCTACCTACATAGTACATAGTTTTCTATTCGCACGAAACCCCTGCCTACGCCATTTACTGCCCGCATAATACAAAGCTCCCGCGAAATTGAGAAACTTCAAACGGAACTTCACACTTAAATTGCGTGCATTTATCACAACGCTTACTCCACTCGCCTCCTATGACGGATTCTAGGTCTGTGCGACGCATGCTCTACTGATTGAAAAAGGCGACATTACATGCTCTCTCACGCTAATACCAATCGCAGACAACGAAAAAAAAGCGCAACATGGTCGGAGAGGAAAAACCTCATCACGGCCAGCTGAAACACTTTTCTACAGTTTCCCTATAAACGATCTTTCCTTGATGGAAAAAATTACAATGAGACTTTTTTTTTTTTAAATAGAAGGAAGGGTTTTTGTTTTAGCAAAAACGGATCGAGGGGGACACATTTAACTAAATAATCTCCGAAAATTGGTGAGCACTTCAATCTTGCGAACAAACGGAGAAACATGGAAAAAACAAAGAGAACAGACCAAATAAAACAGAAGAAGAAGAAGAAAAACGGGATGTATATAGATAAAAACAGACGGAGAGACGAACAGGCGAACCCTTAATTCCTACCTCCAGGGCGGACGCTTTAGCCTGAAACACAAACGGCAAACCTGAAAAGAAATTCCGGAAGGATTCCGGACGGCGAAAACACGAGCTTGACTTTTTACGTGAGGGAGTTAAGCCCTCGTTAAACGAGTTAAAACTTCGTTCCCCGATGCAAACGCGAAAGTCCGTCCGTATGATTGGCGCGCATTAACGTTATCCACCTTCCAGTGACACTTTTTCTTAATCCCCAAAAGTATGTTCCCCCCCGTTGTGTGATTAATAATTATCTCTTTAGTTAGCTATATAAAATGTAGAGTAAAATTAAAAAGAGAAAAAAAAACAAGGACAGAAAAGATGAGGGTGGAACGATGCGTGAAGAGATGCATTTAGGCAACAAGATGCAACAAGATGCCGCGCAATTTGATAGCAAAATTCTCCCATGTAGATGAAAATATGAATTCTATTTCAAAACTGGAATACTAAAGTTGAAAATTTAATTGGAACAACATTAAACGCGAATTTAATCGAATTTTTTTCATTTGTGATGTATTTGTCATCGATCCCGTCCTTTCTCATCAATAAGGATGATCTATCAATGATCAGAGGCAAATGAAAAAAATTTGAGATGCTGTTCATTATTAATTAGCAATGATTTCGTTGTAACTAGTTGTCAAGATTCGATATGGTCTGACAATTAGTTTCAAAGGAAACATTAACTGAACGGACGAATGTAAAATTCACGCGCGAATGCCAGAGAGATGCTTTATCGGGACAGAAATCATCATCTCGTCGGTTAGTAGCGCGACGAACGTGCACGTTTTTTTCCGATCAATGTCGTCGGGATTTTTGCGCGAATGAAACGAAAGGTAGAAATGGAGAGAAAGAGAGAAATAAAAAAAGACAGGCGAAAAATGAGATACAATGAGAATGGCGAAGAATGGTCGAAACACAATGTAAAACGCGAGATAATGGTGGCGGTAATTGTTATCGGTTTCTCTCTCTCGTGTGTGTGTGTGTGTGTGCAAGCCTGTGGCAAAATGTGTATCAACTAACGTCAGCTGTTGCTTGAGGCCATTCCAGCTAAACGGGTCCACCAAAAGGTGTTGCGGACTTTAGTCAAAATCTCTGCGTTCATTTGTTTCGTCTTACAGATACTGCGCCGTATTCCGCTTCCGGTGCACGCGCGAGTAAACGTTTCTCGTTTTGTTTTATCTTTCGCACGAGCGAATATTTACTATGGAAAATACATTTGCAATTTTGCACGAAGAATGATTGGCATGACCTACAATCGCGAGATATGAATTTTTAAAGAGTATTTTATCGTATAGTTTAATGCTTTTAATGTTTTTTCTTTGACATATGTTAATTTCCGCCTCTCTTTACAATAAAAATATGAAGGACACATTTTTAATATAAAATTTTTTAAAAGAAATTTTTTAAATATAAGTAAATATATAATAAAGTTTGACTTTTTATTTAATTTCGGTAAAATTCCATTTTCAAAAAAGATATTAAACATTTAGGTGGTAAAATTCTGACGAACGCTTCTCTGTTTTTTTTTTGAAAAATTGTCACGGTGGAAAATTCATCAAATATATCCAGCAACGTTTCACATCAAAAATCGCGACGAAAGGCAATTCTATATTCGCATTGTACGATTCCATGAAAATGAATAGCGTGTCCGATTAATTATGTCCGTTCGATGTTCCGTCCGTGTAACGTAACATAATGAAAACGCGCACGTGAAGATTTGTTTTTCGATTAACAGCTGATTATCACGGCGACCGCGGCGTTGATTGATTATCGCGTTTCCATCCGGAGCAACTCCATTGTCCATCTTCGATTTAATTAAAAACCCATTCGTAACCCGCGCGTTTCGGTAGCCCTTTGCGATCGCGTGTACCGGAAGCGGAGAACAATTGTACATAAAAATCGAGAAATGTCTCACCTGCAACCTGTAGTTGGGATCCTGTGTTGCTGCGTGCGCCGCGAGGAAGGGGTCGTAATAAACACTGCAAAATAAAAATCATCAATGAGTATACGAACGCTTAACGGCTTATCCGCTACTGGGACGCCTATAAAATTATCGAATTTTCAATCTCACGATTCTCTTTGTGCGAAATAATTAATGTTGCGCGCGTGTGCGTGTTCAATTATTTACATTTAAAAATTCAACACTTTTCAGTTTTTTAAATATATATTACCTTTAAAAAAATAACGCGTATTTTGTTTAAACGTTCGTTACATACGTTTCGGGTAAAATATCTTTTTTTTTTTTTTTTTTTTCAAATTTAATATTTACTACGCGATAGAGAGATATTCGGTTAAAAGATTCAAAGAACTTTTAATCTTTTCGATTTAATAATGCACAACGCTCGTTTAATAGACATCGCGTATTAAACATTGCGCTCAGTCGACGATAAAATTGGAAATTCATTTCTGGAATACGATAATCTCGTCTCGCAGGATAATGGTGGACGATAGTGGCGATAAACTTTGTTCCCCGCGACTATCCGGGAACGAAGTTTGTTTTATGCGCGAAGATCATAAATTATGTCGAGGAAAAAGTTGATTGCTTTATATTGCATCTGCTCAAAAGTATTCGCAATGGAATTAGTTTTATGAGTAGCTCGCTCCCATTATTACCCTTCTCCTCGTTGAAGAGATCGTTGTTAAAAGTCTATTTAACTTGGGTAAGTAATAATCTTGTTTTAAAAGACCGGGAGAAAAAAGCTTGTTGACTTTATGGGATGCGAATTCGCGCTCCATTTTAATTACACATTGCCAGGAATGGAAAAAGTTGAGAGACAAAGTATTATCGCCCGCGCGATACGAAGTGTTTTGTAAAAAATGTGAGCACAATTTTTTTTTCTTAAGTTTGGCCTGAATTCAACGTATCGAAAATGATAAATAAAAATTCGTACAAACAATCGCCCTATTCAATTTTGTTTAAAGTTCAATGGTTAAAAATACTTTAATTTGTAATTATTTATTATCTTGAAATTCTCATCTCTTGAAAATGTCTCTCTGCCAGGAAAAAATCTCGCGTATAAAATCTTGCATAGTCAGCGTCGAGTCCATCAAGCAATCATATATACAATATTTATAATATGTCCATTAATTCCACAAACGTATACTCAATGTATAAATTATTCTTCACTATGATTTCAAATTCAGAAACCTTTACAGAATTGTGCTGAAAATTTTCGACACGTACTGCTTTTGTTAAGAAAACGGATTGAAGAGAGAACGGATTTTTCTATAAAAGCGTTCCCAAAGAATCAATAATATAATACATATGAGATCGAGTAAAGATAACACACGAGGTAAACAGCTGAGATCACGCTAGCTGCAGTTTATATCGAGTTTTATATCGAGAATGATTGAAAAGCACAAAAATGCTTGTGGCACAGAAATAAAATCAAATAAGACAGATATGTTTTTTTTACGCTTAACTTATTTCCAAACTTTTTTCATTTTTATTTTATTTTTTTCTGTATCGCGCTAATTTATTCCTAAAATTATGCCCATATTTTACACACAAAGTACACTTTATATTGAATATGAGAAAATCCATTAATGCCTTCGTGTACAGTAGCAATTTATGATAATTAAATGAATAAAGATAAAATATGTCACTTTTTTTTTCTTCTTTTGCATTATTCTTCCGTTTCACGATAATAATTTGCAGTTACAAATTAAACGACACGGGCGTTAAATTAAAATGCATAACGTACACACGTATGCAGATATTGGATTTGACAAATCCGATTCGCGGCTGGAACGTGTAACAGGCTTCAAAGATTGATTTTCGTCCATATTCAAATTTTTCATTCCTGCCAATGCCACGTCCAATTCCGTAACGTTAAAATGAATGAACGATTGACGGTTCGACGCGCATGCTTGCTCCTAAAAATCGAAAAAAAAAATGCCTCCTACAATGATTTTCGAATCCTAAAGAAAAGTGTGATCACACCGCGACGCGATAATTCACGCTGATCCAACAGTCGCATTTTTAATCTCCGATCAATTCAGAGCAATTCAGCGATTCTGTTGAATCGAATATTTTTTCGGATTTTTATCCCTCTTTTTTTTACTCGATAAGTCTAAGTTTTCATTTAGCGGGAGATGAGCGGATATATTCTTTCGCAAATTGTAATCCGCATGGATTGCACAGAGTTGATTCGGTATTTGAGGGAAGAGAGGGCTGGATTTAGGGGTAGACGTCGTGCAGATGCAGTGAGACTGACAGGTAAAGCCTTAACGAGCGACGCGTGCAACTCATCATTGCAGTGAGTAATATCCTCGATCGGTTTTGATATCACTCGATGATTTTCGCCGTGCGATCAAGTGACGTGGATGTGGCGTATACTCGACGATATTGTCTCGCATACATTCGCAATTACATTTAACTGATAGAACTGCGAGTCATTAGAATTATCAGTGCAAATAATTAATATCATCAATGTGGAAAATTAAATTTTAAATACGTAGCTAAAGCTTGAAACGGAAAAATACAGGAAGAGATTGCATAGTGAATTTGATTGTAGTAATAAGCGTTGTTTATTGAAAATGCAATTTGTGCATTTAATTTATGGATTTAATTCAATTTAATTCAATTGAAAAACATGTATAATTTATATTTAAAGAATAAAGACCCCCCTCTCTCACTGTTGATCAGATTAAATTCAGGCAAAATACATCAGATTGCATCGAAATTAAACAATTAGAATTAATAAAGAATATATAGTTTAATGTTTTAACTCACAGGTTTTTAAGCAAAACTTTACCGCGTGAAAAAAACTTGCGCGATGGCGTGTAAATCATGCTAACTACACTAGTACCGATCGTTAAGAAAAAAGGGCTCTCGCACGGAAAAGTCTTTCGAAACTTTAACGTTGCACGCATTCCTCTTTCGCACACTACTTTCGCGTAAATTAATTATCGTCGTTACCTCATACGTCCATCGCCCGACGAATTCACGCAAAAGTTTCGTAAAATAGGATTTTCATTCTTGATTACTCACTGCAAGCATGATTTTAGGGAAGAAGAGGGATACATACAAAGAGAATACGAAATAAGCGATACAACACAGACAGCGATCGTAGGGATATTCTTATACAGATACCCTTTTAACGGTATTTGTCAGTGTCTTAGTAAAAAACATGGCATAGACTAATTATAATAAATAACAAATCAATGAAATGTCATAATTTCCAATCATCCGAAACGTCAGATCACTATCGCACAAAGGATATTTTATATGTAATTTTTAATGTTAATTTTTTTCTAATATCCTTGTTGGTAATTCTTCCCGCACTCAAGGCAGTTATTATTATTATTATTCTTAATCGGCGATCTATGGATAGTCTAAAAAATGATTGTAATTTAATCTAAATCTAATCGACTCGATGAATTGATGTATAAGAGAGAGATTCCGACGGGAATACCGTTAATAGAGCACGGAAATACCTTCGTATCGGCCAAGGTTAGGCGTGACCTGACCGTGATCGGGCCGAGCCAATACTTACGTGGGCGCAAAGGGATGCAGACTCGTGGCCGCAGCTGCGGCCGCAAGCGGTCCTGTATTTCTAACCAGTGCTAGGGCTGCCGCGCTGGTCGGGAAGGTAGTCCTCGGCGTTCCAGCTCTGCCGCGTTGTATGGCGACTCCTCTAAGGGCCGCGGCTGCAACAACAACACGCAACACGCGTGCACATGCTAATTACACGAGGCCGCCTACCTTGCGGAGAGACTTACGTAGCCTATCGATCAGGGCCCCAGGCTCCAGGTTGCTCCTTGAGGAACTGCGGCGCACGTCGACAGCCAGCGAGACGAGGAGGGATGTTAGCGGTTTGATGCGATTATACGAATTTCAAGACCGATGTTGTTCGTCGAACATTTGAATTGTCAAAAAATTTAAAAATTTCAAAGCTCCTAGGAAATCTTTATTCGCTGACCGAATCAGCGTGCGTTTCACATACTTGTATTTATACTACTTATAAATCTGAGATTATTGAATTAAAGTTTTTTTATCTTTGAGATACCACATTTTTATCGTGTCTAATTTTAATGAATTTTTATAAATTTTCGAAAATTTAAAAAAAAAAAAAACCAATAAAAGCTTGTAATTTATTTTTTAATTAAATGCATTAAATATTTTTTGAATAAAACTCGATTAAAATCTAAAAAATAAGATTTCCTTTAAAACTTAGCTTGTTAAGAAATTCTTTAATTTCCATGATCAAAAATTCGAATTAACATTTTGATAGAATTTATGGAGAAAACTTCACGAATTGAACATGAAATATATATAGTAAAGGCTGCTATACGAAAGAACTTGTGATCACAGTTGGAATATAACAGACCCTTCATTTTATAACGCGCATATCGATGTCACTGACGTTGTAAAAAAAAACAAGCACGATCCACCGATAAACATATCTGACCCTGTCTGCGCGGAGGAAAGACCTTTGATATAGTACGAGCAGGAAATTTTGCTCTTCCTATCGAAGATTGGCTTTGGTGAATTGTGCCCGAGAAATAAACATGGAGACGGGGAATACCGGAAGACCTGGCGGCAAAAGAAAAAGAGAGTGGTGGAGCGATAAACTTTGGAAAATCAAGAAATAGAAAAGTCACCTTTCCTATCTAGCTTCGCTTGCAGTTGACACTCGGGAAATGGCTCGAAGCGAAAGAAATAACTGCAACTTTGGAGAAACGAAATTCATCTCAGGTAACAATAATACACACTCCTTTACGGATCGATCAATTTTTCGATGTAATTTTATATCGCGATGGATGGATTGCCGCAAATCCATTTTAGCGGCTAGTACAAAGTAGGCAGGACAATTTTTGCGCGTCGCAATTTCAATTTGCACAGTTTTGAAGGAAAAGCGAACGTTCCGTCCAAGTGCGAGCAAACTTGAAAATCCTCAAAATCGCGCAAAGCAGTACTTGCGAAAGCTGCTCGCCCAATGAAAATCGAGATTTGGGCGATTGAATCTGACGAAATGGGAAAAGAGAAGAGCGCAACGCGGACACGGGATATTTTCTCAAGGCGCTTATTTTCCAGTCGATCTGTGCAGAACTTCCCAAGAGAATATATTTTCTCCACAAAGTTGAACGGGGAATGACGACGCGAAGATGTCGCGACTCGATTCGTCCACATTGCGAAGCAGCTTGCATGATCGGACGATCCGAAAGAGGGAGTAAAATCGTGGACGAATGCGCGCACTTCCGAAAGCTGACGATGCACAACGTGGCTGCTGGGCTTTTCTTGCCCAGATGATGCATTTTAAATTCGCAGCAGCGAGCTTCGCTCGGCGAATTTCGACGAGATTATGAAATATTAGCCATTCTCTGTATTTCTAGAGCGAGACGGGAAACAATCTGGGCATCTATTAATCATGTAGATTGTGAAACGATGAGCAATTACTATATTCGGAGATAACAGAGAAAAGGGAGAGCGTTCTTGAATTAGATTGATTGACATAATTTACAATAAAATGAAAATCTGGTCGTTACTTATATAGATATTAATGCTTCAGTAATAAATTACACAGACACAAAATGTCTTTGGAATGAAAGTTCGCTATTAGATTGTCGATATCGCTATAGATAACAATTTTAATTTTCCAGAAAGTGTAACAAATAAATTATATCGCGCTATCGTGACGGATTTTATACTTGTGTGAAATATTTCTTAATTTATATTTTAACATTGATAGATGATATGACCAGAATAGAGCCATATAGGTGCCTAACCTTGATGGATAGTGACTTTAATGAATAGTCGCTGTACTGACGGAAACGACAAATGACGTTGAGTTATCGACAGATCCAATAAAAGAAAAAAATTGGAAAAAATAAACTCAGCGATGGGAAGAATTCTTTTTATATCTTCGACTAGTCCAAGATGGAATAATAAAAACCGTCGACTCTGCCTACCTTTTTATCGGCACGAAGTCATCTCGTTTCTCGGATCAGCTGCCGAGAGAGCGATTCAACAAGTGCTTTATCATTTATATAGATAAAATTCGCCTTAAATAATTTTCACCTTGAAGAGAATAACACGCGCGTCCATCGAAAGAACGAACATTTTACTGCAATTTCTCTTTGAAAAAATTATATTATTCGATTAATATATTCTTTAAAACAAAACTATTACTTTACTATTATTTTTTTTCACGCTCTTCTATAAATATAAAATAATTATAAATTTGTATCTCTTCAAAGCGCCGATTATAAGACTTGTATACCGATGCTAGGTATAATGGCTATATGCACTGTTGTTAGACTAGTGAATTCAATTACACGAGCATTACATCAACAGCATCCTCAACAGACAGCTACCTACTGTGCAAGTAACGCGCGTGATGTTAGCGCAAACCAAACGAAAGTTAACGATCAACGACGGAAGGTTAATGGTCGGTTCGATTGCCGGTTATCTAAAGGCGGGTCAAGAATAAGTGCGTAATGCATAAATAGCAGGCGCATTCCAAAAAGAAGAGTGTGGGGAGTTTGTGTAAGGGAACAAGGGGAGAGGCGGCGTTATAACCGCATCATGAACACTTTGTTTGTTACCAGGCTCGCGTGATCTGTGGCACAGAAGTGTAATCAACATTGATAAAGTATAAATATATACTTATGTTAGTGATAGACATATTATCTGGAATTTTACTGCTTATTTATATTTATTTCTTCCGAAACTTCAGTCTTTTAAGACGGCTCTATTGAAAGAGATCGCGCTTATAAAATCTTATTCGATAAAAATTCTTTAATTAAGTAAGACAGAAATATTGGAAGTATTTAATTTACCGATGAAATATTGCTTTCACTTTTTACATCACTTTTCTGAAAATGCAGCTTTGTGTCGCTTCGCGTCAATTAAAGCTAAAAAGAACAATTTATCTCGCGCAATTCGCTTTTCAAATCTATATTTTAATATTCAGAAGGTTCGAATGAGCGAATAATTTTTAGAAAAGCTATAATTCGTATAGAGAGTGAGGTTTCGCGAACGCAACAATCCACGCAACGCTCGACCGTCCAGATTCATCCCTCGACAGGAATATAAAAGCCAACCATGCCGAATGACCGCTGTCTTCGGTCGAATTTTACGAGTGCGCGTGACACGCCAATTAACGGCCATTAATTAATCGACTGCGCACGCGGTGGCAGATTGCCCGTCCCGGTCCGGAGGAAATTCAAATTTATGGAAATACGGTCCGACGATAAACGCACCCGGGCAAAGAACAGTGATATTACACCCGCGAACGATGAAAACATTAAGCTGTCGTCCAGATTTAATCGGCTCGCGCCTGCCACTTACTCGAAATCATATGCTGCGCCAGCCGGGATTACAAAATCTCGCGGTAAAATAAAAATTCGCAGTTAGAAATTCCGTGCGCGATCACCGCATATATGTGTGTACGTACCTACATATAAATGAACATGTCGCCGATGCGCAACTTTTAATCGCAAACCGAATAAGCTCTTACGAATTAAATATTAATCCTTCATCCATTCGCTTCGTTCGAATTTCCTAATTCGAACAAAATAAATGGATGAAGGGTTAATGTTTAATTCGTAGGCTCATTGGTTTCCGATTAAACTTGGGCGATATGTTCATTTATACATATATACAGTGATCGCGCACGTGGAATTTATAAGGCGCGGATTCTTTTACTGTGAAAACCATGTTTTCATCTCGTATATTGCAGCTGTTTTATTTCACGCGTGATCGTAAATACTGAATTTTTATACAATATAAAAAAAAGAAATATGCAATATATGAAATAATTTTTCTAAAAATAATTTAACGTTAAGATATTTTTGCCATTTTACAGCAATATTATTATGTAATCGAGAATTAATGATCTGTTATCAATCTTATATTATTAAATTTACTCTCTTAAGTTAGTGATAAATAATTGATAGAAATTCATGTGATTACTTCCGGCCACAGATCGAGCATTCCCCGAAATCAGGAAGTTCCTTCTTAACTAGACGAAAAACATCAATATATATGTATATATGTGTGTGTCCTACATATTTATGTATGTATTATATAAAGGGCGGGGGGGATGAAAGGAACAGTATATCGTGTTCGTCCAACTAGCATCAATGCAACAACCATGGCAGAGCATTCGGGTGATTGTGGTTCGTGCACAAGTAAATGTTCAAGGGGTTTCTTTCCACTCTGTATGCTACACTGCCGATCACGAGTACATCGAGAAGAGATTAGGTGGCAACATCAATTATCGAGTAGTAGAAGAGATACGAGTGGTGAAAGGGTAAAGGAACGAAGAGAAAGAGAGATGGAAGATGTGGAGAGGATAGGTCGTTTGTTAGACACTCGCTCGATCGTACGATATTAAATTTATCCAGCGGTTTTGCGGAAAGTGAGAGAGAGAAAGATCGTGGAATTTCGTAGCGCGGTATACGAGCTAAAAGCGAAATATATAATACTTTAGCGATCTCATTTAGCGATACGAGTAAGAATAACACGCGTGAAATACCGTTCCGCGGTGAATTCGCGCGTAATGAATTAACCGAGGCGAATTGAAAACGCGTATTACTGTATAGGGAGATTGCTGCTGGGTCTTGCTTAAATAAATTGCGGATATTTCGCGATTCGCGCCGTCTAGTAATGGAATCGCATAATGGGATCCATCTCTCCCTCCGGGGAAAAATATTCCGATTAAAAATGAAGCATCGACCGATTAACTTGCGCGGACGATTAACTCTCTCTCTCTCTCTGATGCACTTGGAAGCGACAATCAATCGATATATATGTACAAATTTCTTCGCGTGTTTGAAAGCGAATTAATATTATAGGCGCAATAATACCGTATCATACACTTTAATTGCGATTAAAAATGAGTTCCTATTGGCTAGGAATACTCTTACTAGACTGATTGAAGTTCTACGAGAAAATGTACAATTTTTAGATAAAATTAACGAGAGGAAAGGATACGCTGACTCATAAAACGTAACTCGAGGACCTTTTTACGAGCGAAAAGTCTCAACTATACTTCGCGGATTACTCGCCGAGAAAAGATCCGCGGAAGGGACTTTCTTTCCGCGCAAACCGCGCAACGCAAAAGCCGTACGCGGATACGAAGCTTGTACGTAGATCTCGCGGAGATTACTTCGGACGGAGAATTTTTGCCAAGCTCTCGATGCAATCGACCTAATTACACCGAAGCTACACCGGGAGAAGAGCTCGCGCGCGGCTCCCAAACGATAATAGAAAGGGGTATGTGCGCACTTATAGAGACACTAGGTCAGATTTTTAAGCAATTTATATCACGCGCGACGATAAAAAGCTTTCAGCGTCTTTTTCGAGGGTTGCTTTTATCGAGAGCGGATTTTTCGAGAAACGCAGAGAGAGAACTGAACCGCGTTTTAACCGAGATATCTCCAATTGTCCACGAAAAAAAATATATATTAGATACCATAGGTAAATTTTAGATATCTCTATATTATATCTGAAATTTAATTACTATAATCTAAATTTTAACTCTATGATAACTAATATATTTTCAACTATAACTTAACAGGAGAATTCCCCGTTAAACTATAGCTTAAGTAACTAAATTTTTAGGTGTAATATAGAGATACCTAAAATTTAGCTAATGGTAGCTAATATTTTTTTTCCTTTTTCCGTGTTGGAGTCTTCGTTTTTGCAATTCAAATGCGTCCTTCTCTTTCGCGCACAAAAGACGACCAAGGGGTTGATTGGGGCGGAAAGAAAAAGGAGGACTGAGTGGGATAGAGTTTTAGGGATTCGTGCTCGTTGTATGGTATCGTTTATGCATATCTATACGATATAGTATGTCTCGGTGTCGCGCGTGTGATAGGATATTTTTTTGCTCAATCAGTACCTCCGTCTCGCTGCCGCCCTGGGTGCAAGGACGAGCGGTGCAGCTGCAGGCGATGGGGTCACCGCGGCCGCGGCGACCGCTGCAGCTGCAGCTGCCGATGGCGCCGCCGCTCCTAGCCAGCTCCACGGCATGGCCGGCAACCTGTATCCTGTTTTTGTCACAGACCGTTAGTGTGCATTGTGTCGCTCCCGTAATCGCAATGACGGGGGCGCGAAAACCGGGGTCTTAATCCACTCCTCGCTCGAGAAACTTCGGGAAGCTGCATCACATTTGCGTCCAGCCAGCAATTAAGTTAAATATAATCGAGTTAATCAATGACTACACGTGAATACCGTAAATGTTGCTCGAGACATTCTTTTGCGCGATACCAGATAAAGAAAGAGAATTGCTCCCTCAATAATTTAAATTCGATTATTATTATTATTCATTTGTGACGTGTCGCAGCTGCCATCCTTTTGATGAAGTGGATTAAAACCTCGAAATTCTGGAGAACGTCTTTTTCATAAATCATGGAAGCTAGTTTTACAACAATATTTCGAGAACGTCGGAACCATTGTTGTATTAATTTAACGTTCCGCGAATTGGCGCGATTTATTTCGATGCGGTTCACAGACGGTCGCAAAATATTGTTGGCAATTAAAACTATGAGTCATGTTTTGCGCAGAGAAACGATTCACTCAAACAGGTTCGCTAATAATCTTGTTAATCTCACGTTAAAATTGTTTGAATTGAATTCGTTCTTCTGCGCAATAAAACAATGTTTGATAAATATATTACAAATTAAGTATCTTAGTCTATTAATATGTAATTTGTGAGCGGATAATGGCATTCTTGGTGTCAGTTAGCGAGTTCTTTTTTTATCGTACGATGGAAACATATTTTGCTGCAGCTATTATTTTAATAATCGCATAAGTAATATATATTTCATAGCCCTATTGAAAATTTTCGTCTACTTGCCAACTTACTTTTATACCAAAATGATACAGAAAACACAAAATAAAAGTAGTTGTACGTTATAATGATAAATATGATTTGATAAAGAAAATGTAGACTTTTATAATTGCTATCATTGTTTAAAAACCATTATATAATTCATCTTCGGGTTTAAATTGGGATAAACAAACGCACCCATATATACGATTGTACTTTTTTTGTGATTTAAATGATTTAATTCGAGTCTAAATTCTGCCGCATTTGCAGACTCGGAATAAAACCATTCGATATTATTGGAAATTTAGGACAAATGGATATAAAAATGGTAATTACTGTGAGAGTTGTGTGTGTGTGTGTGTGTGTCTGTGTGATGTGCGCGCGACTCAAATATTATGCAGTTATGTGCCCTCGAAGCACCGTTCGGAACATAATTCAATGTGATTATTGGCCTCTTTAAATGTAATTATTAGCAGATCGTATAATAGTAACATCATTATCGAAATTGCCTGAATTACGCGACTAGGCAATCGGAAAATGTCCGTGGACATTTACTTGCCGCTTCACCCCGTTATCAAAAGTAACGTGAATATAATGAGAAAGAAATTGCGCGTGCGATATATCTTGGGGTGAAAAAAATATATATCAATGACACGTTTTATTAACATTCGTCAATTTCAAGTTTTAACGTTAGTTAACACGATCGCGATGCCAATTTTGCTGTGAATGCAAACCGCGGTGTATACAAGAACAAGAACAGAAAAAGATCGGGCAAAGAGGATCAATCCCGTGATGAACAAGATGAAATTTTATGCAAGGCTCGCGAGAGAATCGGCTCGTTAAGGCGAACGCTCTGGGCAGATTTATTGCGTTCTCGAAAGTTTCGAACTTTTCTAAAGCGTTAAATTGTACCGGTGAGAAGACAAAAAATGAGAAAAAGATCGGAGAGAAAAAACTGCGAGATTTGATTATGGCTGCGAGATTATATCGGCGGATTATATCGGCGCGGAAAATCGAAAACGGATTAATATCGCGGCGTAGAGAGGCCTTACGTAAAGTCACTTCTCATCAAGTCTCGAGAGCATCTGATTGAAGTTTGATTCTTTCAAATATGGAATTTTTAAATTCCGCTATATTCGCCCGGAATTGTTAATCCGATGAATTAAGCAACTGATCCTATTTAGAATTCATGAAAGCTTCCGTTTTGCTGGGAGCGATTTATGATTGTAAGGCAAAAGCCCTTTAGCTATTCTGTTCGTGATTTTGCAATATTATTTCGAGCGAGAATATTTTTATACAGAAATAATATTGATTGAATATAAAATTGGCGCATTGTAAAAGTCACAGTATATATAATTTCCCCCGATTAAAAATTAATTTAAACAAAATTACCCAGAATATCGGAATACAAATTCGAAATATCTTATTGCAAAAGTATTATATTAGTCGTATCATATTATTGTCACACTAACTTAAATCGTATATATATATTATTTTAATATTATACGTAAAATATATTTTTCGTATGATACAAATTTAAAATTTGAATTAATTTTCGATATTTAATAAACAGAAAGTGATATTCTGTTTTGATGTAAAAAGAAAAATCAGAAATGAAATCTCGAGTTATTGATGATAAGAGCAATTTGGTACGTGCGGCTAACGTTAATTGTTAATCACTGTTCATTTTTCATCCTATAGTTTATTTGCTAAACGACCACAATTTTGTATGTTTAGCTCCCAGTGTGCACGAACGAAATATTAATTACAATATTTGCTCACTGATTTATTGCCAATCAACGCGGTGCCATTCATGCGTAATTGCATATTTGATTTCCGATATAATTTTACACATTGCGTACTCTTGCATCGCGCGTGTATATATGAATTTTTTTTTTTTTTCAGTCAAATGCCAACCAAAAACTCTGACTAACCGTACGCAGTTATACTGATTTGCATCGTTGCCATTGTTATCGCTACCATATTTAAAATGTAAAACGTACGATCAGAAAATATTGAAACGTATCGATCTCTTTTATTTCGTAGCGTAAAAAAAATGCGCTGTAAAAATTCACGAAATGTCACTATTAATAATTGTAATCGGCAAAGAAACGAAATATCCATTTTTATTTCGTTCGCGGGATACGTAATATCGACGATGTATAAAAATTCTGGACTCTCCTCGAAAGAGTAAGTTAAATAAATTCCCGAAGAGGCTTTTATATTATTGTGTCTCGAGAGGTGCAAGAGAGGGCACATTAGACTGCGAGCGTTTTATATAATTAAAACGACGGAGGGAAAGGGATCCTTGCTGGATGCAAATCATCAAATTTATAAGCGAGAGAAGGGAGAACGTCGAGGCAAACATGAATCAAAAGATTATATCGTCGAGATTTTATAACTCCTTAAATTGCACGTCTGTCAAATTGCGAGACCCTTAGAAGATGTTAAATAATTCCTAGAGTAATTACTCGCAAAGACCACCACGGCACGACTTTGTATGTAATTTTCCCGAGTTGTGATATTTGTCCTCGAATTTAAACTCCCCAGATTTGCAAAAATATAAATTTATAATGTTAAACCCGTCGAATATTTTATACCTACGTAATTTCTCTCGGTCGAATAATAAAATAATTTTATGTAACGAGAAATATTCCTACGCGAAGTTTTTCGTGCTTTTATGAATGGTACATGTATCGTGCAAATTCTCGCGAAAACCTACATGTGCCGATAGATATATTAAAAATAAAAGAACTCCGAGCAACGTCGAAACCGAATTTACAGATTTGCATGTAAATTAATTATGCCTACCCTCTCTCTCTCTCCCTCTTCATTAATTAATTCCGTCCGCGAAGGTATGACAAGTCGGATAACTTAAGATTGAATGAATAAAACGGATAAATTCCGAATGAACCGTTTCTTTAATTAAACGAACGTAAAGAACGACTTCGCGGAGAAGATTAATTCTCCCATTAAAAAATTTTTATTAAAAACTTAATTCGACCGGAAAAATTAATATTAAGATAATTATTGTGCACGCGAAATATAATAAAGTAGATTACAAACCGTACAACAACAATCGCTTTCGGCGAAAATATAATAATTAGGCAATCAAATTAACAAGTTGATCGGAAGAGCGAGCGCGATCGAATCGAACGGTATATTTTCCAATTTCACGCGAGATAAGCGCGGAAGTAATATTTTTGTCATTTCATAATGCAGGCTTATCAATTATTGCGCCCGGTAACTTCTCGTCCCGCGCTATTTTCAACGCAATTACTCGATAATGAGAATATCGGAGGAAAAGAAATTTTTATCGCGTTACATCGTGAAATTTCGTTATCGCGCATCTAGGCCACCAGGTCTTATCGGAATTATGTATTTCTGACATATCTGAACAACGGCGCTCTTCTAATGTATTCACCGCTACGTAAATGTCACATTCGTATTTTATTACACAAAGAGAATTTTCTCTTAAAATTTACCCTGAAAATCGCGGTAATCGTGGGACAACATGGTATGGAAAGAATTTTATGAGAATTTCTCTGATTAATATTTAGCACAATAAAAATAATATCTATCACAATAAAATATAAAACTACATAGTAAAATTAATCAAACATATTTTATATTGTAATAGATATTATTTTGTAATAAATATTAATCAGAAAAATTCTCATAAAATTCTTTCCATACCATATTATCCCACGATTACCATGATTTTCAGGGTAAATTGTAAGAGAAAATTCTCTCAGCGTATACGTGTGTACACTCATTATTATTTTGTGTATCCGCGCAAAACTGTAATGTTCTCTTTGACATGTCCGATAGAATGTGAGTCACCGTGCCCGAGACTCCAGACGATGCATCTAGCTGCCAAGTATTCGATGAATTTACATGTACGTTATTTATGCATGGAATTTTACCGTAGTCGTCCGATGTAACCCGGAGGGAAAATAGAGAGAGAACGTTTTTCGAGAGATCACTGAGCTGTGTCAAATACACAACAAAAAATTTACATTTATTTCAAATATTTCGAATTTCATCTCATTCCGCAGCTCATCATTTTTCCCCCCCAAATCTAACAATCTTTCCTGTCATCCTGATTACACATCCACGTGTCTCATTTTCCGCGGACGTAACGTCTAGTATTGTCGCGAGAAGAATTGAGCGCGTCCGGGACGACGCAGCCGTTTTATCCCAATTCGCGAGGCAGGCGAACGCGTTAAGAGAAAAACGATCCGCGGAGATTCGGCTTATGCGGGGGATCAACGGGCGCATTTGTGTGCATACGCCGAGAGTCGTCGGCGGTGTGCTGTGAGTAATTAATATGATTGAATCCTCGTGGGAACGGGGAAAGGAAGGAGCAGAGGAAGAGGGAAAAGGGGGGCTCGTGCAGCTTTGAGGCTTTCGTTTCGCGGCCGGTGACGCGCGCGCGGAGAATAGGAGAGGGTCGGCTCGCAGCGCGCGAGAGGGCGGCGACGATGGTATAGGGGAGGGTGCGGTGAGGGTTGCTAGCAGGGTTGCTACGAGCGATCAATAAATGCCGCTGCCAGCATCCACCCCTGGACCCACGTCTCTCCCACGTGTCATCTCTCTCTCTCTCTCTCTCTCTCCCTTCCTTTCTGTCGCTATCTCCTTCTCTGTCTGTTCTGTCGTCCTTTTCCTTCCTTCTCGCGCCTCGAGACTCTTTCCCTCGCTCGGAATACATGCTAGTCGATACAATGAAAGGGAAAAAGAGAGCCCGAGAGCCCCGAGAGTTTACCCGTGTATTTCCCGAGCGAGATTGTACAATCGCTCCTTGGCGAGAGAACCACCGGCAGCGATAGCGACTTGTCAGAAATGACTGTCGGGATGGCCGAAAAATATTTGCACGCTATTTCTAATCCGCGTTTTAGGGAAAACGGTGTCGCAGTGAGCCGAGCGATTGCTCGATTGATTTTCTCTCTCTCTGTTAAGAGGCGACGAGAGGGATTCTATTTTTGCGTCAGTACGTGAGGAGACATTCAAGGATTCGCTCGACATGAGAATGAAGGTAAACTGTAAGATCTCGTCGTTTGTAAGATCCGCTTTAAACACGAAGTTGTACTCAAATGTACCGTATACAAATTACGGACTCTTACTTCGTTCTTACATTGAATTCTGTAATTCTGACGCATTTTAAGGGAAAGAGAAAGAGAGAAATAGAAGAGAGAGAGAGAGAGAGAGAGAGAGAGAGAGAGAGAGAGAGAGAGAGAGAGAGAGAGAGAGAGAGAGAAATGAAGGGCGAGAGATCTTGATCCAATCTTAATCTTAGACGACGTATAAATTATTCGAGGAAATAGAATGTTGGATTTCGGATAGGATTAAGCGAGGAACAGCTCGAGGATTCGGTATGTTTGAGATTATTCGACGTTCCTGAAAATGACAGCTCGCTTGCGTGCGCGGCGAACAATTGAATCGACTCGCTCGCCTCTTTCACGTCGCGCGTTCAAGTCGTAAATCACGAGTACTTAAGGAGTAATTAAGTCGCATTAACTTTACAGAACGGGCGAGAATCGTGATCGAAGATCGTTTCGCGAAGATTAAAACGCTTGAGTTTTGTGTCCGAGGGCGATGTTCCGTTCGCTAGTTTTATCCGCGAAATTATAAAGCTTCAGTATATTGTGACTGCTTTTTTTTTTAAATAACTTGTCGTTTTTATTCATAAATAATAATAGACTTTGTGAAAATTGTGAAGAGCAACAATGCAGTGTGCAGTAGATTTAAATTCGGTCGAATATATATATAATAATATGGAAATGGAAACAGATGTTAAAATATTGAAGTTACCTCGCAATTTCAGAGTTTGTAATTTTTATAAAAATAGTTTTTATAAACAGAGTTTTGATAATCGATATAAAGAAAAATTCTCGTTTATATTGTATAAATCTCACCGATTCAACGCCGACATCGCTATGTACACGTAACACAATTGTTTTTCTCACGAATATATCATGAATACCATTACCGGGAGTTAAAAAGGAGAAACATTGTCTGCGTGATGACTTTTCTCGCCAAGTTTATTAAACTCGGGAAGAAGAATAGCGGCGGAAATTAAAGCGTATGCCGCGTTAAGCATTTCGTAAATAACTCGACCAATAAGTTATCGCGAATTCCGGGTCGCGAAAGTTGGTAAGGGATACAAAATACCGATGTTACGTCTTCTTCGGGAACGTCGACGTGGAGAGGAGGTGAGAAAAAAAAATTGCGGATTAAATGCGAGTGCTGACGTCGAGAGGGAGGAGAGAGGAAGAAGACAGGCGAGGATATAAAGTGGGCAAAGAGTGAACAGTAGAGAGAGTGAGAGAAACAGAAGTATAAGAAACATACACGGAAACAGGTGTGAATACAGCCCGTGACAGGCTGAAAAGTCAGTCAAATGCACTAGAACCACAGTCGCATAACCCAACGAGTAAAGCAACAGTGATTAAGGTGTGGCGTTTACATAACGTACTTCTCTTGGCAAATTACTTCAGGAGTTCAAATCAACGCTCACAGGACTAATGACGTCAGCAAACAAGGACACTACTACTTTATACGCAGTCGCGACCCGGCGAGAGCGAGCGATAAATCCCTAATGTGTCCGAGACATCCGTTACATCAGACTCCGAGATACACGGGGGTGACCCGAATAGGACGTGCGTTTATCAAAAACGTCGAATCTAAATGGAGCTTCCTTACGTCACGCGCGAGATGAAGCTGGATGCGCGGAATTGGACAATTGCGAGCTAAATTTAGCATACAACATTCGCGGTTCGTAGAAACAATACACGTCACGAAGGATAAAATTGAATAATTAAGGATGCCATTACGAGATAGATGCATTCCGCGTGCCGAGGATACATTTAACGTCAACTTTGATTATATTAATGCGTCACACGAACACTATTGTGTACTAGAACAGCGAAACTATTAATTATCTCGCTAGACACAACGCGGACTCGAGAACCTCCGATCGGCAATTTCGATTTTGTCGAGTAAGAAGAAAGCTCGCTCCAATTCCTCGAGCACGGAAATCTTCCTCTCTCACTCGCGTTATCGATCCGAGCTCGCGTACATAGAGGGCCGAAGGGTCTCTTTCTCTCCCGAGGGTCAGAAAGTTCCTTCGCCATATTCCGGGGTTTGCAATGAAAATTGTTGCTCCGCGCGAGACGGCGGAGACAACCCAAAGTTCCTGAAGCGGTGAATAAAGGCGCATTCTCTCTCGCATCGAAGGTAATAATACAGGTACAATATATACGTGTTTCTTGCTACACAGATAGACTCGATCGCAAAGGTATCAATCGGCCTCGACTCGTGTGCCGACTCACTTGATATATGATTCCATGCACTAAGAGATATTATTCGTTCCAGAAGTATAACAATAACGGTCTCCGAACGAAAGCCATTCAAAGATACTTCCGAGCAAATGGTGTGAGTGAGTAATAATACGCCAAAAAAGGAGATGCAGAGATTAGTGTATGTATGTATATGTATACGTATATATGCATATAGATATATATATACATATATACATATGTATATATTTGTACATGTAAAACATGTGTGAACTCTCTTCTACTTTCACATCTCGCAAAAATCACTATCTACGGGACACGATCATAGTGATTCAACATTGTTCCCAATACCGATAGATACTAGATGCTGCGTGTTCGCATGACGTGCTCTCGCGATTCCGAGATCGACAAAATCGATGACTCGATACGTGACGCGAGATGTTTTCGAATTATTCCGTCTATGTTCAAATTGTTTCCACCAACGCTCGGGACTTTTACTTTCGTCGAAAGTTTATGTGAACAATTATTATCAGGAAATTTCTAGCCGCGACGTCAGCTATTTCGTTCTCGGAGATAAAGCAATGCTTTTTACTTGGAAAATCACACAATCAATGGTTCTCAAACTGCGCTTTTCTTGCAAATCAATAATTCGCGACAAGTAAAATTTATCACCGTTCAAAAATCTGTTTAGTAAAAAAATATTTTCAATAAACAAGATAATTGATTATCTGAAATATATATTTATCTTCTTATTAAATTAATTGTTTCACGTGTGGTACAATTTTATTTTCAGGACACAAGTGTGCGATAAAATTTTCTATTTTACTGTATTAAGATATATTTCCATGTCTTTTCTATTATTTTGAAGATAATTTGATATCGTGATTAAACAATGCGATTCTCTTATCGCGGACCGTCAAAAATTACGTGGATCGTTTAAGCCAATGATTCAATCAATTTTAATTGCGACGAGTAATTACGTCTCATTTTCGAAGCTCAAAGTATGAGAACCACTTGATCGTTTCGCACATGTCCAAAAAAAAGTTAACGCGCTCGTCAAATTATGGTGCAAGAAAAAAAAAAAAACATTTCGGCGTTGATCGACGTCCACGATGGCTTGGAAAAATTCTGCCATTTTCAGGTGACTCTATATGTGATAATTTAGTCCATTGATAAAATACTCCCTCCCTCCCCTTCCCTTCGTAAGAACCGAAAACGCGATCGATCGAATCGAAACAATGTTCATTTCTTTTTTTTTTTTTTTCGAGAGCGATGATGACGGACGTCGTCCATCTCCTCGTCATATATATCTCTTTCTCCACAAAACAAAGCGCACTCCCGCTTGCGGCCCACTACTAAAACTTCTGGCGGTGCTTGCACGCTCAGCGGTAACTAATTAAGGCTACGCACTGACGACTAATTAGTGGATGCCAGGCTAAACAATCATTAAGAAAGGTGGACGTTATGTGTATACGATCGGACTGTCTCTGAACAACGCTCCCTCCTTTTTTAACAGTAAACACGACATGATTGAAAAGAGCCGTTTTAAAGATATTATACAATAATTTTCAACAAAAAAGATTTAAATTATTATTTAAAATTAAAAGTTCGAAGAATAATTTATATTTATTTCTCTTGCCAATATATGGCTCCTATATTAATTAAAAAAAATTATCTTGATCATTTTTGATATTTCTAATTCTGTTCACATAATTGTGTCTCTACCTCTCTTTCTCTAATGTAAAAATTATCTAAATATTTTAATATTTTACAGCTCTTAATTACATAATAAAGAAATTTTGAGGGAGCGCGACTGTTCAGATACACTCTGTATATTACATACTTGTGTACTTGCTGAAATAATATCGACGACGACGACGACGACGACACTCGCACGATTCTTTCGTATCGTGTGCGATTATTCGCGAAGTACTTGAACGTGAAGACGGAGAGAAGTTGTTTTTGCCGAAAAAATTTTCGCTGACGAAATATTGATGCACGCGATCTGTTCGGGTTCCTTCGCTCGCGAAAGGAAAGAAATGGCGAGCGACGTGGCCGACACGATTGGCGATTAATTAAACAAAGGATGGTGTATATACCAGAATTAATTAGTTACCACTAAGTCAAAGGCGGCATTTGTTCGAGCATGCAGCAACCTTCGCTCGTTCAAAAAATTATTTGTCATGTCTCTCGCCAACTAACACACCGTGCCACGATCCATTAACATTAATCAATGACAATTAATAAACAATTCCAAAAAAATGATAATAATAATAATAGTAAAAAGAGTAATAAATATTACAGACTGTGCCGCCATGGCAGCCCGTACGTGAAGTAGTTACAGAGAGAATCAACGAAAATATAGGAAAGAAATTGAGATCTCGAAAGAGAGAAAGAAAATAATTGAGAACATGCTTTCTCGTGTCTATCGCATCTCTTCTCGTTCTTGTTATTTTTTTTTATCGTTTAGTGATGATTCTCGCGTCAGTTAGCTTGTGCAATTTGCATCCTGCATTGAACGATACATGTGAAAGAGGGACGAAACAACGCACGAGAAAGACACAGAGATAAAGAGAGAGAGAGAGAGAAAAGAAGAGACAAAGATGAACGAGAAAAAAAAAAAAAAAAAAAAGAGGAAGAAAACACGATACTGAAAGTCGCTTTCACAAACTACTTCGCAGCTTGTAATGTATACGTTATGAGTGCACATATGTTTGTTAATCGTACGATACTGCCAGGACGGATTATCATACGTGTGAAATTATACAATATAATAAATATGCGTCTGCGTGTACGTGTATACGCTGACGTATAATACATGCAGACGCATATTATAATATGCGTATCGGTATATAGATATATATATATATCAATATATATATGTAATGTATATATAGATATATTCACAGGTGAATCTCATATGAAGGCAAGCCAAGGCCACGACATGAGACGTGCAAATTAAAAAAGGTAATAATATTAAAAAAGAAGCAAGTAAAAAATTCTCTCCCAAAACCGCTCCAACCACAACCAAGCACAACCACAGGCAAGATACGGGCCTTTATGTCAACGAGACAGTCATCAACCAGTGAATGTGGCGCATTACCGTGATTATTATATGTAATAGTAACAATTTAAAAAAAAAAAAGAATATCTATATATAAAATGTATGTATATATATACGTATGAGGTATATACGAAAGGCGGGTTAATCGACGAACGGAGGGGGGAGGCGAATATATAAAAGAGGATAGAGGGGCCGGAACATGTGGAATCGGTTGCATACCGGATAATCCGATCGGATAATTCGATTAACCGATTCCCCGCTAAGCGATCCACCAACTTCCGTCCACGCTGCACAGTCGTAGGGACGTGGTGAACGTGAAAAGGGGAGTCGCGTAGTGGTATTAGTGATAGTTAACCGAGGTTAAACGACGTCGGATGCATCCGGCTCTGACGTGGTGGTAGAACTCGAGAGGACTCGCGCAGGAGAAACGGAGGCGGAATTATATTAAAGTAGAGAGACATAGTAGTCTCGACGGAACCCCGATTAATCGAGCTGGCGGCGTAAGTGATCAGTATATAAATACGTATAGATAGGACATACACACGCAGAACAAGCGCGCGACACGACGTCGGAGCCGGGATTGGATTAATCGATTAATCTACATTTTAATCGTACATAACGAGGATCGTTTCTGTTTGTTTTTTCAATTTTTTTTTTCTTTTTCTTTTTCTTTTCGAGTGCGGTCCGACCCGGCCCGGCGACGAGACTATGAAGCGACCAAAGTGTGTGCCAAAGAAGAGGTTAATGATCATTATAATACGACAGAGAACTCTCGCAGGTCATTCATACGGAATTATTATACGTAACGTGACTATTGTATACTTCATGCTTTTATATCACTGGACAGATATATAGATAGCCTAAGATTAAAAGCTACCAGGCGAGACTTTCGGATCTTTTTCTCAAGAAGGATTCGTCGGGGGTGATTTCGAGATCTCGAGTGACGCGCCTTTTTTTTCTCCGACGTTCAATATTTCCGATCGTAATCGAAGACCGATTTCAAAATGCAGAAGTTGCACTTGACTTAATTAAGGCTAAAAGTTTCTTAGCAGGGAGCTAAAATGAAACAGAGACGCAGGATCGAAAAAGAGGCGCGTCTAAGCGGATTCTCGTCCATTTCGTTTGGACGTGACGCATAATCTAGGCGATTCGCGTAATTCTTGCGCATTTCGTGTTATCTCATCACTGACATTCGTTATACTCGCTCAAGTTCTGCTCTTTTTAATTTGTTTTTTCTCTTTTCGTTCTTTTTTTTTTTTTTTTGGTGTTTGTAGGAAGCAGGTCGTACCTTTCGAAAACCCTCGCTTTCGTGGCTTCTTATTCGATTATCTCTCATGTCTTCAGTGTGTGTCTCGTATCCTTCTCTTCGAGATATCCTTCTCTTCCGTAAGGATCCGGCTTTGGTCTTTCGCGTTGCGATAGGAAGCAGTTGGCTGTTTCGGCTGCTTTCTTCCTGATGTCCTGCTGTTGTTCCTGATTCTTTCATGCCGTTGAAGTGTCACAGGGCGTTTCAGTCGCAGAAGCGTTCAGTCTTGCCTCTTTATAGCGTATTTATAGAAGATAAATTCCGTTTCGCTCGAATCAGATCATTTATTTTCCAGTATATTGAATATTTTATGTCGAAATAATTTTATCTATTTCGGAAATCTTGAAACCTTCCTGTTTAGACTCGTTTTCATTCTCGCTTCTTCAAACGAAAAGCCCTGCGTGACGTCGTGTTCATTTTTCATGCCCCGTGAATCGTCGTTGTAGATTAAAATAACGTCAATGATCGCGTGAAGACGATAAAAATCGAGAGAATAGGAAAACAGGGAACTGAAGTGAGAAACAACAATACGTCGACGTTTGCGCTCTTCGATCGTAAACTTGTGATGAAGATTACGCGGCATGCAGATATTACAATCGAAAAAGTTAAAAAAAATCGATTTCACGGAAAATGCCAGCACCGCGCGATGTATTTTGAATGCATCCATAAAAGTTGCATCAAGATTTATTAATTTTTTTCTAATTTCTAAATTTCTGAAACTTTTCAAAATCATACTTTTTTACATCATTATTATATTAATTTTTATTTTTGATGCAACTCAATACGTTTATATAAATTTGTGCACCTTTCTTCATCGTTCGATGCTAGATTTTCTTATACGGTATCTTACAAATGGATGACACGTTCACGATAAAGTTAATTGTAAGCGGCACGACGCTAATTAAGAGTGAAAAGCTTACAGCATGCATCATCAAAATCGTCGTCATTTGGTAAATAAGCACGATCTCTCGAGAGTCAAATTATATCTCGATATGAGAATCTCAATACTGAAATTAAAGCAAGATCAATGACATTTCGTGATTCGGAAATGACACAAATTAAATTTCCTTCTTTTTCTTATTGGTAATTTTAGCTTTAAGATCTCGACACATAATGGAATTCGCGAAGAAGACAGAAAGCTCTTAACGTATTCATTTTACGATTATCACAATTTGTAATCGCGCGGTAGATTCGTTAAGACTGGTCAAAATTTACTCAATTCGTGGAATTCACGCGTAATAAACGTCACGAGGGCAATAAAATCTTTTACATCGAGAGAAGCAAACTTTTTCCCGGCAGCAATATCAATTTTCTTCGCACGTTTCCCGACGCGACCGCGCGAGTCAAGTAAAAGAATTCTGACACGGCGTAAAATTGGAGGAAAGAACCGGACCGGCTGGGATAACAGGGAGGAAAAAGACAGGAGGAAAGCGGTATGAAATGGAATGAAAATTGTTAGAGGACGCGGAATGTTCCGGGAACTGCGGAGCAGAGTAGTAATATCGTCGCGAGAAGTGCGAGATTGGGATAGATAAAGGGACAGAGAAACGGAGCGATCTGGGAAAGGAGGAAGGATACCTCGGCTTCCGGCTTTCCTTCGGATTTGCTCTCTTTTCTGTGTCCTCTTTTTTTCTTTTCTTTTTTTTTCTTTTTCTCGGTACTAAGTTGACGTCAGCAATTGTGCGCATTCGTGCGAATTTCGAAGAAGAGTAAAAACGAAAAGTTCTTTCTTAACCCACGAGGCCGACACGTGGACCGTTCGGCGGGAAAAAGGGACGATGCGAGACGCGATTTCAATATTTTCCGCGAGCATGATTTCGAGAGCGGATTCGTGGGAGAGTATACCGAACGACGACGTTTCGATGAATAAATGGAGAACAGAGAGCGCGTCGACGGAAATATCTCGACTATTCGCAACTTGGAAAGTTCAGAGGCGAGATGCTTTCGCGAGAAGATCGGAAAGTGCGCGGAATGAACACGTCGACGGAGTGATCGCGTAGTTAAATGGGAAGGGAGAACTAGAGAGAAAAGCAGATAAAGTGGTAAAATTGCGTCCGTTTTCTTCTTCGTCTTTTTCATCTATTCTTCAAAATTATTCTGTCAAGGCTCTATTTATTTACGCAATGTTACGCGATCGAATGTAACTATTTGACAAACTCTCTTTGCGTAATCAAAAACCAACTATGTAATTTTATGCGAAAAGATATATAATTTTGTCTATATATATATTATTATTATGCGTATTAAATGTCGAATCGTGGAATCGTTGAAATAATTCGTATCTGCTTACTCTCTAATTTTCCCCGACGAATGACAGACACATGCATGATCGTGCAATCGTGAGAATCCGTTTTCGATTGACTCGTCGACGGTGTACGGAAAGTAAAGATTCCTCTTTATTTACTGAGATGTGACAAATCGATCCGCTTATGCGTCGCGCAGATTTGTTTCGGCGACAAGAACAAGTTGCTCTTGTATCGATTAACGATTTGCTTTGTTGCTATTCGTTTTTGCTCCAAGCCTCGATGATACAGTTCTTCTCGAGGCATTAGTATTAAAGTCTACTTGTGTATGCGTGTATTAACGTGTGTCTAATCAAACTAGAGTTTTAAGTATTTGACAAATAAGATATTCACAAAACATGCTGTATATTAAATTTATGTAAACTAAAAAAAATGCAAATACTTCTCATATTTTATTTTTAGGACATTTTAGAATTTGTAAAAAAAACTGTTTTATAATTTTTAAAGGATTTTTTTCTACAAGTATCATCGAGCTTGACGCAAAATTGAAGCTACTATCGATTTCACTGATATATAAATTACATTTGTTCGTGTATAAAATTTACCCGTTTTGTTTGTTTTGCGGAAAACTATGCTTTTTCTCTACTTGTCACGTTCTTGTCCTCGTTTCATATGTATATTATTTAATTAATCTGTCCATTTTTGTGTTGTCTGTCTCTTTTCTCGTCTTATTTTGTGAATTCTGATCTTTTGTTTCCACAAATATACAAAGTGTCCAAACACAAACACTTTCATTTGACAATTAACTATAAATAGACTATGCATTAATGTGTCTTAATCTATCAATATATGTCTGAGTAAAAAAAATCTACTTTCTACGTTTGTAAAGTGGGGCATTATGGCACACCATTGATCGACGGATCAATAGAAGCGAAATCATTCACATATCTACGGCTATTTTATCGCAAATTACCCCAGTTTACTCGTTTGCCGAATAATCAATGTCACGATCTTTGGAATGTCGGTTTAACCCTGTAATAGAGTACAGTCATGCGGTTGCGTAATACTGTTCTACGTCCTCCTACGTGAATCCTGCAAGTATATACGTTTTAACGTCAAGCACGGCAAAAAAAATTGAGTATAAAAATTCCGTGAGTATAAAAATAGATAGCGGAAAGAACGTGATTGATACGTGACACTTGCAGAATCACGTGATTTTAATTCTACGTTATTTCTTCTAAACGGCATTTAAAGTGCAGCCGTATCTCTTCTGTCCAATGTAAATATAAATAATCTACACGTACGCTAATTATACGAAATATATATATCTCTAAGATAACGCTCACATGATCACTAAAATCAATACCCTGTGTTTGTTTTGGCACGTTTAACTTGTTTATATCCTCATAATATTATTCGCGTTTTGTGTTAATAATCGACGATAAATTTTTTTTTTTTTTCGTCGATATTTATGAAACATCATTAAACTCCGCGAAAAATAATAAATGAGCGAGATAAACGATGCCGATAAATTGGCATTTGCCTACTCGGTCTCAATCGTGAAATTCGTGTAAATGTATAAAAAAGCTTATATAATTATATATATATCTAATATCATTAATACTTTATACCCTGTAGCCGTTTCGTTAAATCTAAATCTACGAGTTCTTACGATATTATCGAGCGATTTACTTGCCATTAGGCTTTACGTTTCTATACACATATGTACGTAATATCTATATGAAGAAAAATATGGCAAACTATCAGATCAATATACTGTATGTAAAAAAAAGAGGAAAAAAAAAAACATTTTGCGATGTGTTACGCTGTTGCCATTTTAATAGACTAAAATAGTAGCACATTTTTAAAATAAGAGTTTCTGTATTCGAATCGGTAAAAATATATATACTCAAAATGAGAAACGTGCGTATTCCAATATTGAAAAAGCAGTATTTGGATCAATTTTGTTATTAAAAAAAAAAAAAAAAAAGTACTTTTGAGGCTAAATAAAACTTTTAATCTAAATAAAACTTTTTAATTTAAATAAAACTATTTTTTTCGATTTTTGTCTTTTGTATAAAAGTGTACAGAAATTCAAAGAATTCCGAAACGTAACGTTATGGTAAAAGGATTTGCTCGCGAATCAAATTCTCGTCCGAATTGTAATTTCAAAACAACGCAACGCCTCGCAATCAGTTTTTCTTTTGGATTCTAATTATCAATTCCTAAATTATCGTAACGTTAATCAAAAATTCACGCGTTTCATGGCAGATTAAATGCTTCTGCTTTGAACGTTGTTTCACGTGGAGACCAACGCGTGTCACAAAACGTAATGCCAGAGTTTAATGCCTCTTTTGATATAAATAATTTAATATTATATTATACTTAATTTTTTCTTAATGACCCCGGGCGTCACGGTAAATATAATCGTATCAAAATATTTTTTTTATAAAACGACAACTTTTGTATACTTTGCCGTTTAATCGTGATTTTTGTTTTATAAAACATGCTTCTCTTCCATTATCGTAACTTATTTTGGTCCCGACTGCTTTGTTCAACGCACTTTTCTCCGCGTGAGTGCAAAAGCTGCTATTACTCCTCGTAGCTTTCTTACCACAAAGGTGATGATAAGACGAGGGAAACAACATCGCTTCGGCTCGAAAGGAACAAAAATATTTGGTTGTGCGAGAGAAACTTGGGAAGGGCTGAGCATGGTATTTCTCTCCCAGATGTGATAAAAAAAGACAAGTACAATGAAAAAAAAAAAATAAAAAAATAAAAAAAGATATATAAAAATGTGTACGTAACAGGAGAGACAGTCTTTAATCCCGAGTTGGCTGAACGACGAGCAATTAGTTGTAGGTAAATAAATATTCTGGATCACCCACCTTGCTTCTGCTGGGATCATCGAGAACCCTATAAAGAAGGGACGCGAAAGATCCCGTTTTCACATGCTCGGCGAGAATTCTGCCGAGCACCCATTTAAAGTCAGTGTTAGACCTGTGTCATCCGACATCCATCACGAAGACAACGATACACGAGCACCACGCTTTGCTTCGTGTCGTTTTTACGCGAAGACGCGATTCGAATGAACCGAGACGGCGGGAGATTGAATAACTTTTTTTTTAAATATTCGTAGTTTGAAAAAAATATTGCATAAAATTTGTTTACGTGAAATAATTAATTTCGTTAATTAAAATAACTTATGTCTGTTGTTATTTGTCTACGAAAGAATTTTATCAAATTCAGGTCTCTATTTAAAAAAAAAAAAAAAAAATTTTAACTGTCATACGTAATTAATTTCGTCAGTCAAATAAAATTTCGATTAATTTCGAATTATGTTTGCAAATCGATATCCTCACCTTATATTATTTGACGAATAATTTTTCTTCCGTCGACTCTGTCCATTCGACGACGCGTCTCTAAAATTCACCCGAGACAAAATGTATCAATGTAAACGAAAAAAAAAAAACAGGGGACCTAGGTCCCTTCTCTGTGTGGCTATATACTATACGTGGCTATTCGTTTTGGCTTGGTCGTGGTGTGTGGCGGCTGTTGGAAAGACTTTTAAATAAATACGTTATCTCTCGAAAGTGTTCTTTTTTTCGCGCGATATCGAAGTGTAACGATAATCTCCGCGCTCGGCGAGGAGCGCGGGGGCCCGTGTGTCTCATTGTCGTCATTGTCGTTGCCTTCAGGAGAATCCGTGACAGTTCTCACGGAACTCGAAGTAGAGATTCAGCAGTGCCGGCTCCGGCACGTCATGAAAGCACCTACCCTCGGGCCATTGTACGCACACTGCAACAAACGAAGAAGAAAAAAACACATACGTTACAACATTGTATTTCGCATTTCATCTTAACGAGTAAAACATCTATGCAACTATAGCATTTTGCAATTATATAGCGGCGTTCCTCGATTCATTACCGGCGCGAAGAGCCCTCAATAATGAAGCTACCGCATTTGTCGCACGACCGGCGGAGATAATTAATAGGGTATTTACCGACGTTCGCAATTATCTGGCATAACACATTAACGTATATATATAGGACCGACGGTTATTTGAATTAAGTCGAAAATATACCGTGTTACCGTTAATAGTTTGTTAATTAAGAACGCAATTACAGGGAGAATGTAATTTCATCGTAAAGAGAAATAGCGTGATCGATATATATATATTCTATCGATTACATATTTTATGTTGTATACGATGTCACCACGGTAATTGTGGCATTGTGTGTATAAATTGCAAATTATATTTGATTAACTCTTTTTGATTTTTCGGAGAAAATTGATATAACTTAATATAGCGTGTGTGCGTGAAAAAAAAGCTGTAAAAAGATTGATATCAATTTAATGAACACTTATCGCATATAGCTGTGTAATTAAAACGCTTGTTTTTATTCTCCACAAAGTTGCAGTAATAATCGCTGGGCGTGGTTGATTGATTGCTATTTCAGAGATCGCTCGTAAAATTGCCAAAAATTCATTCTTCTCGCGAGCGAGAACTTTGTCGTGAAATTATTTCTTGGAAGAGAAGATTATCCGTCTCTAGTCAATTCATATTACAATAAGATAAATAATGATCCCTCACATACAATGTTTATCGCAAAAAAAAAAGATATAAAAGAAATTTATAAATTAATTTTAATGCAGTAAATCGAGATAAACTTTGAATTGTAATTGTATAATTAATTAACCAAAATAATAAAATAATATTATAACCAATAATTTAATATTAAACATTAAACTGAGTAAATGGCAATAAGAGCCGCTGTTGATAGGGCGCAATTTAAAAATAAAATTAAATGTATTATATAAGCATTCAAACGCACATCGTTTATTTAGATCCAAATTATCTTAAATTAATAAAATAATTTAATATTAAATTTTCAAATTAAAATGTCAAAAACTGATAAATAATTTGTTATATTAATATTTGTACTTCTGTGCAATTATTTACAGATACAAATATGTTTTATCCAAAATGTTAATGATATCGAATAATACCGTGCTATTATTCTGGAGATCGCTTCTATTTATTATCATAGTAATATACATTAAAATTAAAGGTATTTAAAGGCAGTCTTCTCTCTCGCAAGACAAATGAAGAATAGATAATACGGATGGAAAATAGACTTTACGTTCCAAGAGATAATCATTCTCTCCCTAATTGGCCGCGGGAATTATGTAACAAGAAGATTTTGGCTCCGGTAAAATGGAAGCTGCAAACTCTCTATACGACGGCGCACATTTTCCATCATCTTATAAAACCCGAGATTGCAATTTTCTTTCGAGACGCGCGCGTGTACGCTTCGATTTTGTTACCGAGAGATGAATAAGGCGCGGGACGAACAAAGTTTGGTACCTAGGAGCGTGATTTATGGGGCACTTTTTACGAGATTATGCGCATAGAGATGTGCTTTAAAATCAAATCACATTTCACCAACTCAGAAATATGTATGCGTTTTCACAAAATTTTTCCCTTCGCATATATATAATGTCGGCAGTGTTGAGATTTGCCGTATTAGACGAGAGAGAGATGCGAAAATTTATGAACTTTTATTAACATTCCGCTCGCGTTCTGACGCGTATATCAATTATAAAGTACTTTCATTAAATTCGTTTCTAATTAATTGGTAACTTGAAATAATTAATTGTAAAACGGATTAGTATTTATCAATTTCTCCGATACGCGTGCGGCATCAAAAGAATCGATACGCTCATTGTTACTTGAATAAACAGATAAAATAATGTTTCCGATAAATATAGGATTATAGAATAGCAATATGAATACAAACATATTATATTTAACGCGATTCGAGCAAATATATATATTCGATGTAAAACACACGAGCATATAAAATTGTAAAGATAAATCTTATATATATATAATTTCGCGCAATCTTCTCGTCTACTTTGCTTTTTACAGTGTCAAGTATAAAATCTCGGGACAAACACCGCATCTCTCTCTCTCTCAACCGGTCCACCGTGTTTAACCACGGCGATGCCTTAATGACGCATGATCTACGTGCGCATAATGGGATGCGATTTCGCGTTTGCCAAGCACGCCCGTGGCTCTCTGACGAATACCTACGGCAGGATTGATCGCGCGATTGCGTGCGGCGCAGCTGTATCTCCGGCAGAGCAGCTGTAATGAAACGGAAGGTGGCGAATTACTCGCCCTTCGTCCTCGGCCCCCTATCATCCTCCCTTCGGCCCCGCTACAGTCCTTTCTATCGCGTTCCTCTCAATGACGAGCTCACAGAGAGCTCGGTGTCGCGGATGACCCATAAGCGCGGATGACTCCGGATTCCGGATGCGATGCTTCTCCCCTTTCCTTTTCCCCCCTGGTTGTCCCCGCGAACGCATGAATCTAATGCTCGTTATTATTAATTCCGATTTTCTCCAGATTCGCAAAGCCAGATACATTATAATTATTATAAATGACGATTGAAGGGAAAATGAACGACCGGGAGATGGTCCTTTGATAACAGCTTTTATCCAACTCGCCTTTGGCAGAGGCGAGTTGGATATAATAACTATAGAAGGATTATCCGGAGGTCGTCGCGTGTTCCCTCGATAAAGAGAAATGGTCGAAAAATCCGAATTTACCGTAAATTACTGTATAAATCTAGATTCCGCTGCCGCGACAAAAACATTTGTGTAAATTTTCATACGTAAACTTTCATGCATAAATATATTTTACGCGGCTTTTTCGTTTAGATTACAATCACGGGCATTGTAAATACAAGCGCGCACTTTTGCCCCTCCATTTTTAATTAAAAACGCACTATTTTTAATTAAAATTTTATAAATTAACTTATATTTTATATTAAATTTAACACGTGTACATACATCGCGTGTATATACATGTATTCTTTAAAATAAAGTTTATTTAATCATAATAAAAAGATTTCGCGATGTAAATATTTATTATATAATTAATAGACAAATACATTTTTCTACCTATTCCATCATCTCTAAAAAATCCTATTCTCAGTCCTATTCGCAAAATTTTGAAAGTAAATTACCGATCCGCGAGAAAACAAAATTAATCCAACTTTAAGTGTAAAATCTCTTTGAAAATATTATTGCGCAACCGACGTAATACATTTTTACCATCCAAGTGGAAGAGCAAATATTCGATAGAGAACAAAGAAAAAGAAATGCTCGATAGACTAACGACGTTGTTTTTTCAAGAATGCGAATCATGCTACATGTTATTTCTAGAAATTCTGATCCCTCTCTAGCTTCACGTGAAATTTTCTTGGTTTTGTTCACGACAAGATTCACGGATGTAGAATATGCATAGAATAGAATAGAAATGTTGCAAGCGGAAATTGTTTCGACAATAATAATTTTATAAATTACTCGGTACATATTATTACCTAGCCGCTGTTTACACAAGAAAGCCTTGCGCTGTTATGTTTTTACTCGTAATTATAAGCTTAACATCGTCGGATGCTCACTCATTTGCGGATATATAAATAGTTATTTCGGAGCAAAGATGTAATCGCGTTTAGCGAAATAACTATGTTGCTACGAAGAAATATTTTCGTCCCGTTTTTACTCCGATTTTCGCGCGATTATTTCGATATATCGGGTCAGCACATTTTTAGACAGGACGCGAAATCCGCGAAAATAAACGCGCCCCCGACCTACTTTTTTTTGTGTAAAGAACCACCTTACGAGACGCGATTTCTTCATAGAACCCCGTCTGCCGATCTATTTATCGAGTACAATCGTACAACGGACAATGCGATGTCCGATTTGCATAAAACTTATCGGATCTCTCTCGCGACGAGCGTGCGCATCAAAAATATATCATGCAACTATTTACGCAAACACGTTGCGCAGCGACGCGTGAAATTTCGTTCTCGCTTCTCCCCCCGTTTTCTCCCTTTTGTACGCTTTTCGTTGTTCCGCGAATTTCTCAGCGCGAAAATACCGGCGCGCATATAAAACACGCTGTAATTCCATTAAACCTCCCCGCTTCCGGTATTAACCGCAAACGCGGCGATAGTGAGATCTCTCGCGCGCGATGGGGGAAGAAAAATAAAATTTTTTAATAAAACGAAGCTCCGCGCGCGGGAGAGGATCGACCAAACTTTGTCGTTCTATTTCTTGCGGTTTTATTCCTCCATCGGCATCGGTCAGGACTTTGCAACGCGGCGAGGAAACGAAAACTCGAAGTTCTTCGCGAAAAGTTCAGAGAAGAGTGCGCGATCCAGTCGCACAAATAAATGCGAGATTGATTTCTCTTTTCTCGCTGAAAGTGTGTTCTTGAATTCTAAAAAACCCCAGTATGTCCAATGAGATAATAAATAACCTATTATCAAGCGGGAAAAATAATCTCCATTAATTTTGTATAAAATAAAACTCTTAAAAACCGAAAAAGTAGAATATTAATAATTAATGAGATATTATACATAAAACGCTAAGCCATCAGTGATAACAATGAAAACAATGTGATTTCGAGACGGACAATTTTGCAAGAGCGAATAAACTTGGCGGCGAAGAGCAGAGTTTTAGCAAGGAAAATTTTTGTCGAAAAAATAAGATGTTACGTGCGCTTTTCCTCGCACAAGGAGGTATATAAGACTTGCGAGTCGCTTCGAAAGAAAGAGGCGTGCACCAACTCGTGAGAGAAATGTAAGGAGGGACGACGAAGAGGGCGAGACGCGGAGCAAATGTATGCATGTCGTGCTACGGGGCGTTATTTACGCGACAATTAATGAGCAGAGACTCTGCGTAAATTATGAGTATCACGTACTGGTATTCCCACGAAATCAGCGAACGAAGAAGACGACGAGCGGAAGCGTATCGCGTAAAACGTGGTCCGGTCCCGCGAAGGAAGAACGACTGCTTGCTAAGCGACAGAAGAGGAGATAAAACACGGAAACGTCAGGTGTATAATCGCAAATGTTCGTGACGGTTCATGATTCAAATATAAAAAAAAAAGAATTATAAAATTCCGCCGCCATTATATGCTTTTGCTACCTAATAAATAAAAATGTTAATTTGATGCAGCAAAACGCGCTAAAAACATTTTTAAAACGTAATACATCATGGGTACTCATAATATAATGTTAGAATATATATATGTATAAATGTATATTATATTAAAAAAATTTTTTTTAATCAAAAAATGCATTTTTAAATTAAAAATTATAAGAGCGTTCTCAAATTAAATTTCTTTATAAATTAATTAGCTATGTAAGGAAAATTGTCGAACGCGTGAATTTTCTGTGTATCAGTTAAGACCCCAGGAACTGTGTATTACCGCTTAAGAGAAAGTGGGACAGACGAGGGTAAGCGTGCAATTTTTATGACTCCGCTCGGTAAATCCTGTCGATCCGGGACATATATACAAGGGTGAAAAAAATATACTAGCGGTGAAAAACGGGTCGGCGGGGCGTAGCTCTTTCTCGTTCGGTCTCCTTCCAACGTTATTTATACAGGTGGTGCATTTACGGAAACATAGGAGGAAGAAGGAGAAGCCCACGTGGCCGGAGCGAAATAAATTTGCGACTTTGCATTTACGGAAACCGCACACCTCGGTACAGTGCACAGATTAGATGACAAGAAAAATTCCGGAGATTGCAATATACTCTGTTAAAATTACTACTTCATATTTTTTAAAAAGATAAAATTATTTATCATTTGACGCAATTACGTACGTTTTATTTCGAGTTCGAATTCTATTTGATTTTATCGAAGTCATTAATCAATGCTTAAGTGCTCGAATCCTTTCGAGTAAGATAGAAATAATAACTTATTCTCGAAGATACATGGTTTCCGAGCGAAGATTAATGGTTCTATAATGAGACGACTTACTGCATCTATATTCGCCGCCGAACAAATTTCTCTATAATTAGACACGTCCTACTTTTGCGATAGGAAATTGTAATGCATATATTTTATCTGAGTATTCTAATAATATTGCGTGACATAACAATTATTTCTTTACCATAAACAGAAAGCTAAAAAAAAAAATACATCATGTGATCTATATAGTGTGTAAATTATATTAAATTATACGTGTACTTATATCGAGCTACACGAGCAGAGGCCATTTGTACGTGCTATGTGTTAATTCTCTCTTCTTGCAGAAAAAAAACGAGCACAATGAGAAATCTAATCGCACACGCACTTAATTCACTTGTATCGGCTCCGAAAATCTAGGAGGTGCATACATTTCCCTTTCGGTATTATTAGCATCTGAATGCGCGCGGTAAGAGTTGGCGGGAATAAAACTTAAATTTCGCTTTTATCATTTATTTCACGTCTCGTGCAGGCTTTCCAGCTTGCGAGCCCGTAAAGAAAAATTCGCGCAAAGCGCTTTTCACGTCGATTAATGTCTCTATTATGTACAGCAATTCTTCTCGCGTCTTGAATTAAAACCACGATACTACTTTATGCAAAAAATTTAAAAAAAAATTAAAAAAAGCAAAAACAAAAATTATCTCATCATTAAATCTCTTCCTCTTCGCCGATTTGAAATTTTCGAAAAACACCAGAAACGCCAGTCGTCGCTGACACGCTGTCGATTCATAACGCTATTACGAGACACTATCGAACGCGAGAGAGGGCGAGAGGTGTCTTGGCCATTGTGCGCACTCCATCGACAGTTTGTCGAATCGGTTATTAGAGGCGTCGGGAGTAACGTGTGCACCTGTACACGCCAAATGGACCGAATTGATCTTAACGTCTCTCCGGGCGCGAGCCTTAGCAATCCGATAATTGCATGTCGCGTGCGTGGGTGTAGGATTAAAGCTCGCGCGCACAGAGAGAGAGAGAACGTTCATCTATCGACATGGGCGAGAATCAATCCAGCCGCGAAGTCCTGTTTGATTCGCGATTAAACCGCGACGGGTGCATTCGGAGAATGCAAATGCACGAGCGGTGTTGTAACGTAACCGAATGGATGCAGTATAATCCGATATAGTTAGATATTTTTATAATTTTAATTAATAGATTCGTAATTACGCATTTATCGCGGAAATGAATTTGATTTAAATAAATAACAATGGCGTTTTGATGTGGCATTGAAACACCTGTTTGGGAATTTAGAGAAAGAAAAGAATTTAATGATGTATAAATTAAAATAAATTAAATAATATATAATAATATTAAATTATAACATATATATATATTAAAATTTAAAAAATATATAAATTAAAATAAGATATGCTAATTAACGTGTCAGAGATAATATTATGTAGAGATAATAATATTACGAATGAAATTAAAAGAATATTCATTATATATATATATATAGAATTGCAAATCAATTTTTAAGTTAGTCATAGATATATGTCCTTTTGTGTAATCGGAATCGTAAATGCGGTTATAATTAGAGACGTTAATTGCGACGCTGTCGTCATTCGGCGTCCTTTGCGGATCGAAATCTGCTGACAAGAATGGTATTCGCGTTAGGAAACACTTGGCAACGCACGTTCGGTCGTTATTACTGTTTTAAGTACCTATCGTTTATTTATCACCACATTATTTATAACCACACGTGCACGCGCGACTAGCTCGATCGTTTCGAGCCGCAATAGAAGAGATCAACATAAATCTCGGCTAATTCTCTTAATCAAAGGAAGTTCGTATGAAATGCGAGACATTTAGCTGATTCGTGACGAACGTGATAAAGATTTCCGTCGCTGCTAAGCTAAGTTCTAAAATCTTATTATTAATCCTCGTAATTTTATTGATACTTTACTCTCGTCTTATTATATGTATTATGTGATATATATTAAAAAAAAAATTTTTTTATATTATTTTTATAGTTATATGTTTTAATTACACGTCATTTACTAACGCGCGATAATTTGTCATGTCAAATAAAGATCTTTGCGAAGCTTTCGGGAATTAATTATGATCCAAAAACACCCGCTGGACTTCATAGTGTAATCAGCAAAGAGCCTATGTGAGTAGTCGCTCGGTTACGTAATACCACATATTTGCAATGTGTACTCCTCGCAGCTGGTGGTCCGTCAAGTAATCCGGATTAAGCCGCAATTTAAATCGGGCCGTATGACCGGAACGAGGTTAAATTTAGTTTAAAACGCTCTGCCATACTCTATATGTGCTATGTAATAAATGCGTTGTGCGCGCACGGTGTAAAATTTAACAGAATAAATAATATTCTACACACATAAATGCACTCATATTGTTAAAGAATTAATGCAAAAAAGTTTTAACTCTCTTACAAAAGTAATTTTACTCTTAAATTCCGTTGTATTGATTTTTCAAACAATATAGAACCTTATTCCCCTTTATACACATCGTAGAGAATAACTTATGCTTAAGATTCCATATGTAAATATATACATATATTTTTTCCCGATATTCTTCGAATTTGAATTTCAGATTCACTTATCTAAACAAAATGCATTGTTGAAATAGAAAATAAGTAGAATATTCGCGTAAGTATATATATATGTATATATAAAATCGTACAGAATATTTTTGTCCGTCCGCACTGAGCAAATTTCACATCTCGATGCGCGCGAGATTTCCTCTCGTCTTATTTTGCAATATAAGGGAAGACTCTTTTACATCTTTACGTCGGCAAAGTCGGGAACGAGCAAGCGCGAAAACGCAGAAAATGTATATTTCCCGCGGAAATAATCTCCGGGAAAAAATACGCGCTCGGCGTTTGTACAGCATAAATCGTATATATGTGATAGAAATGATATACGGGCTATATTTTTTTTTATTATTTTATACGATGGACTACACCCCGTGCGCGAGCAATACCGCGCGATCAACCATTTCGCGAATCACTTTCCAAAGCACGGTCGTATTTTTCTATCGCGAGTTTCTGCTGCGTTTCATGAAACTTCAATTTCACGCATCAAATATCCGCGAGCATAATTTTCTCGCGCGCGCACATATTATATATTTATATATAATCGGGGAATATAATCTTAAGAGAGAGAAAAATATCTAGTTTTTGGGCTTAAAAAATGGTTCGGTTGTGCAATATTTTTAAAAAGTAATTAAAAACGCGAGCGAAATCATTTTTAATTAAATTCTCATCACAGACTGTATATCCACTGCAGAATCTTTCGTAATATATTTCTATCCCCGATATATCTCTTTATTGTACGCGTACAATCCGGTAATCTAACGCGCAACACGCTGTATATACGATGTTTAAGTTTTAATGGAACTCTGTCGCAGTGCCCGGGGCGTTCAAGTATTAAACGGCCCAAGAGGAAGCTCCGAAGAGCGAAAGTTACCGAGGGATAAAAGTGATATATGAAAGTTTCGACATACCGTTCGGCACCGTCGGCGGCTTTTTCGTCTGTACCCTCGCTGTTGCGTTGTTCACCTGTCGAATTGTAAAAGGAATCACATATTAGAACAACCGAAACTTCTTTTCAATCCGCGAGAGATTTTTATCTGACGTCGCCCAACTTTGAGAAATCGCGCGTGGTTATATTTGGATCATCTTTCTCGCGTATTTTTGACAAAATCGCGTCATTAATATATGACAATAAAATTAACAGTAAACAAACCGTAAAATATAACAAATAGAAAACTTTAGTAAATTTAGTTATCATCAACGACTAATTAAATTCGAAAAGTGTTAAAACATCTCATGATTTGATTATTTATAGCAATGAAATATTTATTAGATGAAATAGTTTTCATTGAAATACCAATGTAATAATAATAATAATTATTATTAGCCGAAATAATAATAGGACAAATTGTGATTCTATAAAAGCGGCGCAATCACGGTGAAAGGTATATCTCTCTGAATCGAGAATAAAATTTGAGAAATTTTCACAATTTTACGGGGCCACGCGCGAATCCTGTAATCAAATATACGTTGTTCGATGCAGAATCGCATTTGCACAATTGGGCACAATTTGTTTTATTACGGCTCTGAACGTGTTTATCGTGAAATTTTTTAATTGCCTCAAAATGCGATAACTCTGCATAATTCTGCATCGTACATGAACCAATAATGAGCAATATTTAACGATTAAAAATTGTATACGGTTGCACGTTCCTTTTAATTACTTTTTTTCAACACTTTTATCGGGTTTTGTAAATAAATTGTCTACGTATTGAGTTCTTTGTGATTCATCGTTTCGTTTTATATCATTCACACAGATCAGTAAGTGTTTTGAACGTGCAAACGCAACAAGTTTTTGCTTGAATTTAGATATTTTTCTTCTACCGCTAGAATTTGCCTCTTGATACGTAAATTTGCAATCAACAATGTATTGATCAATTTAGAAAATAATTTAGCAATCTTGTAATTTTGTAAAATGCGTATTCAGAATTTTTTCGTCATATCAAATTTACGTATCGATATATTTTGCTCTGAAATGCGTCCAAATTCAAGGAACATTATTCTATATAAGCGTTAGTAAACATATAACAATATGAACAAATCTCTCTTTAATAAAAAGAGATTTTGTTTTTCACAGTTTCCAACTTGCAAAATAAATATTGATGAAAATGATAAGATAAATACTAAAAGTTTAAATAAAAAATAAATAAATAGGTTTGATTGACAGAAACAAATCGTAACAATAAATATATTTTCGATATATTTAAAATATTATACGCAAGATTGAAATTTATCGCAATTTTTTATTTTCGAGCAAAACAGGAAGCTACGGGAAAAAACGATTTATTAAATTTAAAACGTTACTGTTATTTTACAAGTTAGAAACTGCAAGAACTTTGACGGTCGACGAATTTAACGCTCCAATAATAATCGATCATTTGTTATTCAGTAATACGTCTTCATTATTCAACTTATATCTATTTATCGCTTTTTAAATATATATAAAACGTCATAATGTCGTACTACTAACTATTACTGTAACGATCGAATTAAATATCGACAGTAAAAACGATTTTAATCACTTCGCGCACAGTAACTACGACAAATGCGACACACAATACGTGTATAAATAACGCGCCAACAATTCTCGCATTTAATCTCGTCGACCTGCAAAGAGAGCTTTACATGCGCGTCAATTGTCGAGGGAGAGGGTGAGAGGCGCGACAACGCGGTTAAATAAAAGTCAACCCGACTTGTCGAAGGGCGCAACTAATTTCTTTTATTACGCGCCTTACGGATATCAATTACGCGAGACAGTTTAATGAAAGCGATAAAAAGAGAAGAAGAAAAAAAGAAAGAAACCGATTGCTCCGTCGCGCGTCTGTCGGAGACCTCCTTTCCTCTCCCTCCTTTCTCCTTCATGACCGAGAAAACAATGGCAAGTCTTCCGGTAGATTTCCGATTATTTCAATTTCGCTCAAGTACTTTCGTGTCTGGCAAAAAAGGACGAGTTCCCCCCGTGGGTGGATCGCGACTTGTTTCGTTCTTTATCGAGAGAACACTTCGCTTACCATAGGCTCTCTTCAGCTTTGCTTTTTGCTCTACCTACCTGCCTCTGCCTACCTACCGATCTATACCCCGCCTTCTCGTTTTCCTGCCCCACTTTGCGTCCGCTTTAGCAAGGGTAGAGAGAAGAGTTCCGTCGAGACACAAAAGGTTTGCGATATCGTGGCGTATCGCATCGCGTACATTTCTATATACGTTTCAACAAGCAGCACGAAAATGCATGTCGATTCAGCACAAATGTTTCCCGTCCGAGGATAGTTGAGACATTGAATCTTTCTCTTTGAATCGAAAGTAGGTTGCACAAATGTGCGATCGATTATTATAAAAAAATTAAATATAATGATATTTTGACAATTAATAAGTAAATCAGTTTGCGAAGATAGTATCCTATAAATCAGAACAGCAAAAATTCTGTAATCATTACTTATTCGATTCATGTTGATACATTAATTAATTAAATTATATATATATATATATTATATTTTTTATATTAATTTATTTATTATTTCAATTTCTCAACTATTTAAATAATTGGAAATAAAATTTCGCATGTTGCGGAATTTTTCAGACGTCAGGAAACGCGACGTTGTTCGCAGCTGTGATTGATAAATAAAAGATTGATGTGCCTCGAATTCGCGCGACAGGAAACGGATCTTGAACAGCGTATCGACTCTCACGAGGATTGTGAATTACGAGGCTTTATCCAGGGCCAATCACACCGACTGCTGCGGCGCATCGTCGAGCAATTTGCATTTTACGATCTTGTTTCCAGCAACGAGGATTTGATTTAGACTATCGTACATCTCACGGCACATGTAACGCGGAGTTAAACGAACATTGTTAGTAAGGAATATGAAGACTGATGATAGGATCGTCAGAGTTACGAAAGTTTACGCAATCAAATGTCTTTATCTCATTTCATTTAAAAATAATAAATTATTTAAATTATTATTATATTCATGAATTATGCTATAAAATCCGTTGGACTGAATTTTAATTATCTAAGCTAATGTTGTTAAATAATACAATACTATCATAGCAATTATTTTTAGATGCTTGTTAATGTATGTCATACATTAAAACATAGGTATATGGTTTTAAATAATATGTACGTATATATGCACGCGTTCTATGATACATTCTAATGAGATGAAAAAAAAATGCATAAGTTTTTCTCCGATTCAGAAATGTTGCTTAGCAAAATATAAGTGTTTTCTCATTAAAAAAAAAAATTCAGTTTCTGTCCGCATGAGTATCGTTATGTCGCGATGCTGCGAGATGCAACCGATACAACAACTATGCGGGGTTGTTGCACTTTAACGAATAAACAAACGAGCGAAACGCAAGCCGAGAATCGATCCCGATCGATAATAAACAAGCGTGTCCGTGCGTGAACTACCTTGCTCTGACAAACAATTGTGGCACGCCGGGCGAATTTTTGTTTGCCGCATCCGTGAATCAGCGTATCGCATTCATTGCATTCAAAACCGACGGAAAGCATCGCGCACAGACCGATTGTTTTGCAAATTATACCAGCGGATATTAATGACACCAAGCCGAAATCGACAGGCAATTTCAATTTGGATTGGGTGTTATCCCTCTCCCGTTCTTATATACATAAATAAAAAGAGATGATGGCACGTTTCGGCAAAATGTCGCGTACGATAATTGTTGATCCGAAATTATACCAACTGCAATAACAAGATAAAGTAAAAAAATATTACGATTAAAAATCATTACAATATATTCTTAAATATAGAGATTTTAAATCGAAATCTTATAGCCGTATAAAGTGGGTCGCTATTTCTATCGAAAGCCAATTTTATTATTGAGATTTTCAGCAGTTAATATTAGCATATTAAAGTTTGACTGTAAAAGTGTTATAATAAACATATAGATGTATCAGTAAACGTACGTTGAGTAAATTTTAACACTCAAGAAGTACTAAAATCGATATCTCATTATAACATGTTCTCTCTCTTTTTTTAAGAATCTTATTTGAATATGCGAAAGACTCTAAAGAGACAGTTTCTCCACGATCTTATCTGCGACTTTATTAATTCGGCAAGAAAAAAAATGATGAATGTAAACCACTGAATAATATGCAAACAACAGGGTTGCGACGAAAAAATTCGTTTCGACGACCTTGTTACAGGACTATCGATATGGAATAATGTGCCGTCTAAAATTATGCATAAATCAATATTGCGAACTCCTGCAGAATGCATTGATCAATGTCGTCACGTATTTAACCCTAAATAATGCCTTGTACCTATTGTATACATATGTGATGTTTAGACGATTAAAACATATGTGTAAATAATATACAAGAAATTGCAATGCATTTTATCTTTAAATAGAATAATTATAATTGCAGATTAAAAATAAGTTTTGCAATACGAAACTATAACATTCATATTATCTTTCGGATAAAACAGTTTAAAAAATTTAATAATGTAGAGAATAGTAAATCTATAAAAATTTCCAATTTTAATTAGAAATTTAATTATTAATTTTAATTTTAATTCAATTATTAATGATTTTTGAATTTTTGAAGATTCGAGAGTTTAATAATGCAACACAAAACCGAGAAAAATATATTCCTCGAATACATATGTTTTCGAAGTTTAAATGAGCAAGAATAAAAAAAACTTTTCGGTGTAAGTTTCAAGCTCAATCTTACTTATCTTGATTCTGTACAATACGGACCTCCCTATTACATAATGCAATTGGCTGCAAGCATCGAACCGATGAAAGTAAAATGGTTACGTTAATGAAGACCCGAATACAAGAGCGATCGGCATTCGAAGGATCTAACAATCGACGCGATTCTCCCCGGCAACTCCGGCCTGGAGAGAGAGAGAGAGAGAGTTCGCGAATTTCTCGAGCACTTATCTCATTCCCTAGTAGGGGAGTAACGGGGGGGGCTCGCCCGGAGAAGGCTCGACCAGACTTAGGAGGAGTTGCTTGCGATCGAATGAACGAAATGGCACTTTGGAAATTTCACGTAACCTCGCTCGTCTTGGACGAGCGGATATCTACATAAATTTGACTTGCTAAGGCCGAAAACTCGACCACCGACCAACTGCGGGGGCTGACCCGTTCGTGGATGGCGATAGGGTACCTGTCGTTAATACCGGAAGCGATGTACGTAACCTATGAACCACCCGCCGTCGCTTCTACTAGGTCATGTTAGGATCGTGCGGCGAAATGTACGAGGTAATCGAAATTCTGCCCTCTCTTCTTCCTCCATCTTGCTTGCTTACTAACCCGAATGCCTGTGCTACACGACGGCCTTAATGGCGGAGGAACTACTTTTCCTCCCTGTGCTTCATTCAACTAAAAATTATTTTTTCATCCGCCTGAATATAATCACACGTTACGCTGCTCTTTTAAATATTTCCCGAATTGCATATCTATAGCTTCTTATTTATGCGACCCTCTTTGATAAAGATTGACCTTGGTATACGCGATAATCGACGAACACAAGACATGTCTTTTTCCATGTCCAGATATTTTTTTTTTAATTTTAAAACCTATAGTTTAAACTCTTTTTTTTTTAAAGAATTTTATCGTAAAAATATTTAAAAGATTAAGTTTATATAATTCACTGATAGTTTTCAGTTCAACCAAATGTCGCGAGAGTATACCATGAGGATACCATAAAAGTTCTCCTTATATTGCTTGAGATGCAACTGAAAATTTGAAAAATATTCTCTGCCTTGTTTGTACATTCCCTTTTGGGTCTTGACCGCGGTTGAATAAGTTTACAGACTCGTAGCCGTGGGAATGCTCTTTCCTCCCAATTCTGTTTGCCGGACACGTATGAATTTTTCATGCACGATTTAATCGCCGATTCGCTTCTACGAGCGCTATGTTTGCACGTTACCGCACAAGGCATTGTCGCCCTTCCCCTTTCCCTTCTCTCTCTGATGTCGTTGCTGACCCAGAATGTCGACTACTCCTTTACATCTTCAGGAAGAGCTTTTTCCGACTCGTAGCCGACCACAGTAGTTGCGCCAAGGCCGAACTCGTTAAGTTGCATTCACGTGCAACTATAACTTATCCCTCGCGGCGTTTTAATGTATAGTATACATAAGCTCTTTGACTCTTGAAAATCATCCTCTCGTCGCACGACAACTCGGTCAAAAAATATTTATCTTACAAATAATATATAAATAATAAAGAAATATAATTTACGCGGAAAAATAAGATAAATGACGCTCTTCACGTAAGTAAAGTGTCCTTTAAGATAATTTATTTTCTTCGTCTCATTACTTATATATTCGACTTTATTGTATTTCTTGAGACAGGTGAAGCGCATCTCCTAAGAAATTCCTCGCGCATTTGGTACATCGCACAGAACTCTCGGGATATATTTATTTATTCGTCCTCGCTTTCTTCGCGTCACTTTTTTTTTCATCCCCTGTCTACTTTAAATCGTCTTACGACGGCATTAGCATTGTCATTATCCCTTCCAGCAGCTTCGACGCGGAACGACCCGGAATGTCAGTTTTGCGCTAAGAGTGTATAAGAGCTTTTCTTTCGACGGGATTTCTTGTCGTTTCCGTAACAGTTCTTGCTCGTTAATCCGCATTCTTCGCCTAGCAGCGGGTCGATGTAATTTCAACCTTCCGCAGCCTCTGTGTCATTTGTCATGGCGCGAGCAATGAATCGCCCCGTGGATTATGTATTCGCGAGGTTATTCCTTAACTTTAAGATCCTATGTTAGCTGAACTGCCATAAGCTCTTATCACCGAGCTCGATCGATCCGCTCAAGCGTTCTCTCTCTCTCTGTGGATTTTCCGCGACACGCGACGCTTTTTGCCCGCTATATCGACGACGATCTATTCCGCCTCTTATCAGAGACAAATGTTTGGTAGGGACGATATTTCGACAAAACAGCAAAACGTAGATAGAAAAGGGGATCATCCTCTTCACCGTCTTAATCTCAATTCTACTTATTTTACCGTCCGGAAAATTCAAGAGATAAACAGATGTCTTATATACTTGCCAATCGTGAGAGAAAGAAAGCAGCGAAGCGGCAGCGAAAAATTTCACGATTAATCTAAGGGAATTCCGTTGCACGTGCTCAGTTTTCCGAAACACTTCAATTTCTCGAGATGCAATTATGATGAAAGATCACGAGTTACCGCATCGCGAGATACCCCGGATCTAACTCGATCTCTGTAAAGATCACAACTCGTTCGTGGAGAAGCTGCCGCTCGGAAAATGAACGAAAAAAAAATAAATAAATAAAAAATAAAAAGCACGAGAGAGAAGAATAAAAACGCGGTGGAGCGTTTAGAGACGTAACGAGTCGGCGCTCGGGACAATACGACGATTTACAAAAGGTGTTCGTTAAGATAATGTGGGCCGTTGAATGCGATATCTGCTGGTGTATCGCAAGCATCTTTGCCTCTCGTTATAAGAGGGCCGCGACGCGCTTTAAAACGAATCTCTAAATGTGCGACGGTTTCTGCGCAAACGTCTCCCAGTTCGATACTCCTCGACTATCGAAAGTCACCCCTCTCTCCCCCGCCTTCGTTTCCTTCCGGAGTTCGCGTCTGCACCTTTCTCGTTGCAAGGGACGTAGGCAGCTAACGGGGCGAAATGAAAAGACCCACCCCGCGAATCGATAAATGAATTCGTCGATGCGACGCGAAACGCGCGTTTGGTGGCAAAAAGTTCAGTCGCGTGTTAAAGATTAATAACGACGAATAAAAGTCTGCCTCTCGGTTGAGAAGATAATATTTTTTTCTGTATACTCGCCGATTGGAGCAAGTCGTGTACACTTCCGTGTACCGTATATTTTTCATTAGAATTATGCTTCGGAAAAGTTTAATATTTAGCGTCATTATGTAAATGTTTCTTTCCTATCGATTCATGAATAATGTATAATCCGTATAGCTAAATTCTGCATATTTGAAAGTTTTGCATTTAAAATTCATTTTCTCTTGAGATTTTTCGATTTCAATTTTTATTTAAATCTTTATTCCTCAATTTTGTCCATCGATTTCCTCAGTTTTGCGAGGATATATCGGTGATGAACACGTGATGAGCAACCTCAAATTTCACGAACGAGCGAGTTCGTTTCCCATCGAAGGGCGCGCTAAATTGCGCGTGAAATGTGAATACGCGTAGCTTGCTGTCGCTTGTTATCCCGTAAAAAATTAAAAAAAGCAATTTCTCTGCCGAATTATGTTGTCGTTAAAAGAAGGGGGAAATAAATGTGTCTCATCATCGCACGTTAAATCGATATATAAAATCAATGATCGAATTTAGAGAGCTCCCGAACTGCGTACTATTCGAGGATCCAATTTCCGAAGTCATTGAGTCGGATTAATGTCCAGAATTATTTAAAGCCGAAGAGAGAGAATCGGACACAGTATAAAAAGTCGCGGAGCGGTAATTAAAAAGTCTCTCGGGAGAGATTAGCTAATAAAGTACCGGTCCTCCCACGGGGGAACTTGGTGAGAAATTCGCAACGGCTAATTGCGTTTCTCCTCAAATCTTCCACTCTCTCTACCCGTATAATTGCTACGATGAACATATCGGTTTACGTGAATTTCGAGAAATTCCCGCCGGAATATTTGCGTACATATATATGGGCGAATTTTTATATACCACGTCCTTTTCGGAACTCCGTCGGCTGGAAATTAACGGCGAGAAAGCAGGGTGGGGGGGTGGCAATAAAAAAAAGGCGCAGTCTCTAATTTAAGATCCCTCCCTAATCTCTTCCGCAATTAAAGTGCTACGTCACGTTCGTGAGAAAATTACGCGTAAAAGAATTCTCGTTAGAGTTCGTTCTCATTCTTTGCCATCTCGTTGGTCCCTGGACTGGCGTTTTAGCCTCCGCGCCTTTTTTAACCTCTCTCGCTCTTTACGCTTTACGGCGGCTCTTAGAAAATTCAACAAAGGACCTTAGGTACTTAGTACTTGAGTAAAACGGGTCAAATGTCGTCGCGTAAGAGTGATGACGTACGAGATATAATCGTTCTGAAACTGCTCTCGCGTCATAATTGACGATGGGGCGTGGATGCGCGAAGGCACATGCCTGCCTCTTTGTTAAAATTCGATCGCAAGTGTATACAAATAAAATGCAAATTGCTCGTGGAAGAAAAGTCATTAATGTGCCATTATCACGCGTAATTAGCGTAGCTGTTTTTTCGATTGTCTCGGTTGCCATTTGCGAAAGTACTTGAGTCCTCCATGCGTTTTACTACCCTTATGTCTAATTACTAATTAGCTTACATATAATTGTTATATCTTAAATCTATTATTTTTGTTTGGTTACATGATAAATTGTAAGTAATTTTATTTTAGGAGAAAGTAAGCGCTACGCGTGTGCCGGTCGAAAAAAATAGACAAAAGAAGAGAGATTAGAAACGTGTTGTTAAATAAAAAAAATATATATATACAGATCATAAAAAATAATAAAATAAAACTAAAATAAACTCACAGATGACGAACTATTCATGCAGCAGTTGTGTGTTTCTAATTATATTTTATTTGTTTTCACAAATTTTAAAATATATTTCTCTTTGCGATAAAAATATAGAATACTTTTATTTAAAAAAAATATATATATTTTCCTTTTCTAGAAAACAAATCCGTAAATTATAAAATTAAAAAAAAAAAAAAAAGATTTTTTATTCCCTCAGAACAAATACTTCGTCACACGTGCGAAAGTATAATCTCTCGATAAAAAGCTATCGGAAATTTCACTTAATGCTAGAAATGCAGAAAACGCGTGTGTAGAAAAGTAATCGGACAAAGAGAAACAAGAAAAAAAAAAATAAAAGAAACACAGAAAGACTTAATTCACAAGTGAAAAATCGACCGTGGCACGAATTCTCGTGTAATATCGCGTGAGAGAGCGGGCACAAGTGCGAGTTGCATTTCTCATTATATACATATGACTCCGGACTCTTTTTGCTCGCCGGTAAAAAACGGCATTCCCGCTGGTTTCCTTACCTTTTCGGACACTTTGCGAGGTCCTATTATTTGAGCGGCCCCCTCAGTGTCCCACGATCACAGCGTATGCCCATTTGTTAATCTCTCTCGCTCTTTCTCCCAAACTGACCCGATCGATCGATCCGCGATCGACCATCTGTTCTTTTGTCTCTATCGCTCGCTCTCTCAGATTTTTTTCAATCGATTTTTATTCTCAGTACGAGTCTCTTTCGCTCGCTCTTTTCTATTCTCTCTTTTCTCTTTCTCTCGCGCAGAAGCTCTCTCTATAGAACAACAGGAGATCTGCGTGAGACACGACCGTATTTTGCTTTGCTTCGCTTTTGGTTATCCTGTTTCTGAACAGTAGCCGAACCAGCCGCGCACAACGGGCCGGATCGTCCAACTAGCGGATTTTCCAGCTCCTTTGTATGCGGTTCGTTTACTTGTCGTTCGACGATCGCATTGTTTCGAGCGCGTCCACCCCTTCAACTTCGTTCACTTTGCATCCGAGGCAGCACCGCCAACGCGAATCTTTTTCCGTTTCTTGTTTAACAAGACCGTTCTCTCTCGGAGAGAGAGGAAGGGATGACAGTGGTGCAAACGAGAATTTAAAGCGCGACACACTTCAACAACGTGACGTTTCGAATCCGCGTTGGCAAGCAACCCCGAGATGCGTCTCTTTTTATTCGCTTTGGGCATTTATTCGAGGATCCTCGAGGCGAAGAAGATTGGCAACGGTATTTTGTCGTATTTTATCGTTATTTTCGAGATCTGTCGTAAGAAATTTCGTTCGACGATTTAATAGAAGAATGCGTCCGATTTTATATGAAGTTCTTGCTTTCAGAAAATTCGCACCAAACTATCGCGTATCGAAAGATCGGATTTTCCAGCTTTAATTGAGCCATTAAAGTCGCCGTAAGAAGGACCGGTCTCTGATCGAACAGAGACGCCACTATCGAACCGGAAAAAATCCAAAGAAGTAATCACTGACCGTGATTTAAGAATATAATCCTATTACGTCCGAAAAGCTATATAATAATGACGACAGAGGAAAATGCGCCGGGGATCTTCTCGGAAGCAATTTCCCTCGTGTCGTTCTTTCGCGACGATCCTTTCAAAGTATGAAGAAACGGAAGAAATATATATATAGACGACGACAAATCCCTTCATTAGCTTCACCGAGATATTGAATTTTAATTGAAATAGTTACAGAGAGACAATTGTTGAAAGAGTCTCGATTCGCGCGATCTATCGTAATATCGAACCATGTATTTCAAAGGCGCGATTGTGAGTTAAATGAAGCTAAAGCTGGTTCACGCGACGCGTACGAGATCGGCTCCGGCCGCTACGAGAAGATAACTAATCGAGTTGTTCAATTAAGCTAAACCGTTGTTGTTTGGTATCAGCATCGACGCAGCAGATGCTGCGGTTATCGCGGTGGCAGTCGAGAGCTATGAAAGCCGTACGCGATGATCAAAGCTGAGAGCTGTCTGTACTACAGGCAAGAGTGTCAAGATTTTCGGTGCAGCAAGGGAACCGAATTATCACGCGCCATATAGACAAGCATTTTTAATTACAAATCGCGAGATAAAATAAATAAATTAATTGATTTATCGGGCTTAAATCACATTCTTCTATTTTAATGAAAGTGTAGTCTATTTTGACACAATCGTTGCCATCTTGTTTGATCGCCTCGTTTATCCTCCGGTCGATCCGACGGAGCTTTATCAAATTCATGCGTAATTATAGCAGGGAATACAATTGGTTCGACGACTACGCGAAGATAATTCCGGAGCTCGAGATACACTAATTAAGCGAACTTTTATTATGAATCCTCGTATAAGCGCGCACGTTTCAAGAATCTATTAAGGTGCCGTATTGTGATCGGAAAAAAAAAAAAAAAAAAAAAAAAGCAGATATGCGTATAAAATGACTCGCAGACGGATCGCTCGACGAGAAGGACTTTCTCCAGTACCGATTTTCACCGACCAAGTGGCCGATCAATCGAAAAGAGAATTTGCTGATCATCCGAGGCCCTCGAGCGGAGATCGAGCCTCGCCAGCCAATCGGCGGCTCGCGGACCACTCGACGATCCAATCGAGTGGCCATCAATCAGCTTGATCCAGGCCACGAGAGAAATCTCTTATTCCCCTCCGCAGCCCCTCTTCGCGATTCAACTCTCTATCTGGAGCCCGCAAAATTACCTCGCGTTTTGTTAATTACCGCGCGATCTAGCTGTCTCTCTCGGACAAGAGGCTCCGTCGAATCGCGAGAGACGGATTGTCGAATATCTCGAATCGTAGGCTCGTTTCGCGCTAAACGGAGATCTACGATTACCGTTCGTCAATTCGACATCTCGATCGCGATTTAAATCTAGTTTCTTACATCTACAGCCTTCGCAACGAACGCGTGTCCACCTTCTATTCTTTTTATATTTCAGAACGCAAACATAATTCATAATAAATTAACAATAGCATATATCATTAATTATTAGTCAAATAATGTTGAAGAAACTTTACAATCGCGAAAGATGGACATTCGCCGAAGTGTCTGACTTAAAACTATCTGGCGACCACCATATCTACTCGACGGAAAATTCGGAAAATTCGTATTTTGAGAATGAATCGTAAATTCATCGTGAGATTTTTGAACAAGTCGAGTTTTATATCGTGGTCGCCGTATTTTAGTGCACGCATTTTTATAAAAATGCGCCCACTCGATTTTCCTGAAAGAAAACACATCTATACGAAATGGATTAATGGCGATGTATATATATATGTATGTATATATATATATATATTTAAGTATAAGAAAGTTCATGCACACCTCAATCTTTCTGCCCTCAACCACGGTGCCGTGTAGCCTCTCACGTGCCCGGTCCGCGTCAGCACTATTTGCGAATGTTACAAAACCGAATCCCTGCATGCAAGGACAGACAAAACAACATGCATTAAACTCAACTTACAGACTGCCAGCGCTTCGCAAAAAGCCGACTGGCTGGGCCGACATTTCGTCATTGCACGCGCGTGCACATATAATACACGCGCGCGCTCACGCGTTATATCACGTATATTACTATATAATATATGTACACGTTATATAGGAATAGGGGAAGTGTACATATGTAAGGGATGCTCTGAAAGAGATCGCCGGGGCGCGATATCGGAGAAGGAGAGAATTATCCTCTCTTTCGTGCCACGACGATCTCATTCACTGAAATAAAACGGAAAAGAGCGCGTCAATTTTATATTACATATTATACTGTACTATGTTGATCGAAATATATAAGAATTTTTATTTGCACGAAGATGCATGTTAAACTCGATTGAAAAGAAAAAAACACACGTTTTATCGGAAGGTATATAATTTATAGGAATATTTTCTCGTTTAGCTTCGAATTATCGCGAAGATATGCCTCTCTTGCTCGTGACGTTGAGCTCTTTACGCTTCTAATTTTTCGACAGATTTACGAGGCGAATATCGTCGTATAAACGAGGTTTCGAACGGAGATCGATCTTCCATCGAGGAAGTAGATGGAAAAGATGCAGAAAGCCTCGATTCTTCAGCCCGGCCGCGGGCGACACCGGCCAGCTCTTTTGTGCTCCTCTCTTTCTCTCTTTGAACCCTTCCATCACCCTCAACCCCTCGACAGCGGCTTTATTTATTTCTTTGACGCATAATAGTCGTCTCTCCCTTTCTCTCTGGTTCGGCCGTTGTATATATATATATATCGCGAGACGCGCGTTAATTAATTTTCGAGGCTCAAGACAGAGTTTTTTTTGGATTTTCCTCCATTTATCTCATGCTTCTTTTATTTCACTATCACGAAAGTAGACATCGATAGCTAGAGCCTGTATTGCTTTATTATTTCAAATACTTTTAGGATGCAACTGAAAACTCGATGGCGCTTAATGCTTGAAAACAAAATTGCGTCATTAATGTAAAATAATGAAATCGAGTTTAGAAAAATGTAATTATTTTTAGGATTATTAAAACCCGTTAAATGTCACATAGAGTCTTTAAAACGTAGAGATTTAATCGTATACAACAGCATAAAACATCAAATTAAAGAAACTTGTCAAATTTAATTCAAATGTCCTTAATATTAATGATCTTACCGAACAATCTTTCAATTGATATATATTTCCATGTCAATCTAAAAAATTCGCAAATAAAACAAAATTGCAATTGATGCAAAACGGCTGTTTTTTCGAGCCAAGGGCTTGGAAGGGTTGAGAGTCGCTTTTAGAGCATCAAAAGAATCGCGAATAAAATCGCGCCGCGTCAAGTTTCTCGTTATTTTTTTCTATTTTTTTTTTAAAGGATAGGGACACTTTTTTCGAAATGTCGACGACCAGGGGGTCTGCGAGCGCCTCATACTGCTTACGGAGACGCACCAAACAACGTGCAACAAATAAGTAGATATAAAAATCATGGTAAGAAAATCATGGTCATGGTCACATTAATCATCTCATTATCATATCATATTGTATCATGTCATACCACGGTCATCGTCATATCATTAAAGACTCTTGCTTGTATCGAGAGGTGCGTGTACGAGAAAAAAATGAATAAAAAAAATAAATATTTGATCGGAAGGGAACAAGTTAGACACGCGTAAAGGAAAGTGTGAGGGACAAGGTGTGTTGTATATATGTATTATGTCTCTATGTGTGTGTGTGTGTGTGTATATGTGTATATTCCCGTCTATGCGTTATGAATTTTCATCGTCGCTGCGAAAGACGTCGACGACGACGACAGGAAATTGCGTGGGAGGCGTAAAAAGATTAGAATCGAGGGTGTCGTCGAGAAGAGTACCAAGAGACTTCAGTTCGACTTCGGAATATACGCGGCGATATCGCGGCGAACTGAATGGTGAACTGAATGGCGAAGTTCCTAGAAAGAGAGAGAGAGAGAGAGAGAGAGAGAGAGAGAGAGGAGGGGAGGGAAAAAGAGAGAGATAACACGTATCACGACCGCACGCTATCTCACGGAAGAAGATGATTCCCGTCAAGGAAGGGCACAATCGATTGCGCTGCCTGCAGTCAAGTTTTCCCCCTGAAAACGTGGCTACCTAAGATATCGCTCTACGATAACTCGCGGTCGATTCTGTTCCTTACATTATCGCGCCATAAGTTCTCTCTTGTTTCCCCAAAGTTACTGAATATTATCAAGGATTGTATAACGCGACTTCTGACACTACGAACGCTCTCGCTATATTTTCGCAGATTATTGCTACGGTTATATCATAGAATTTAAAAAATAATAATATCTTTCTAACATAAAATTTTCACGTATAAATATAATATATAAGCGACCGAATCGTGATCGTGATCGATCGCGCTGTCACAGGATATCAATTTCTATCAGGCATTTCGTTATGATAACGCCTTGTCGATATTATCAAGATGACTCACATCATCCCTAAAATATGACTCACTATCCCTCAAACGTGACTTTATCGAAAAACTGTGCTTGAATACCGACATTACATATACATTGAAGGAAAGTGTACTATCAATCATACCGTCCTATGACTTTGCATAATTCTATATAGAAATTAATATGAATATTTATCAACATGAACGAATGGTCTCTCCAGAGTTAAATCATGGCGAAATTTCTCCTAAACGATTCTCGACAGAAATTACTGCACAATCACGTCGATCTAAATAATACTACGTCGTAAATTCGCGTAAATTTCGTAAAGTTCCGATCTTTATATCCGTCTCGTAAGTGCGAGCGATCGAAATCGCGAGTGCTTTTATCGTTAAAAGGATTTAATCGAAGTTCGGGACCAAATCGAATTAACGGAATGGCAGCTTCTCTCCTTCGTTAGCGAGTGAAAAAGAACGGCGGGATAATCGAGTTTCCGCGCTGATGTCTTTCGCTCGCGCCATCCGTTTCATTCCCTTTTCGAGCGATGAAGCTGTTGTTAGAAAGCGGTTACAGGCTCCACGGGGCTATTGCCGTCCGGAAGATCGCATTAAAGCCAAATCAAGTATGGCATCGCCGGCAGACGGTCCGACGGCAAAGTTTTCTAATCAGGGATGAGAAACGACGAGGAATATACCGCGGAAAATGGGATTTATGAATCGAACAAGCGAGAAAAGCTGAAGAGCTACGCGCGACGAGCGCAAAAAAGTTCCGTCTCTGCGATATATTTTTAGTCGTCGGGGGTTTAAGTTTCCAGGAGTTTCTCTTTTAATAATCCGAGCGCTTCGCGATAATTCCGTAATTCCTTTAAACGACCGGCTGGCGACTCGTTTAATAAAATAATAAATACAGCTTGAGTGGAAAAACGACGGAGACCGGTTTCAGATTTTCAAGAAAAACGCGAGGAATCGGAGATGGTATCCCGGAGAATTGTATACGTATACTTGGATCAATTGCGAACGCGAATAACATTCCGTTTACAATTGCAGTTGGAGGTCTCGTTCGAATATAACGCGCGGTTCAACACATAACAATATCAATTATTGCCGCCAAAGGGAGAGAGCGGAGGATGCCTCTCTCTTCGCAGAATTAACTAGATCCAAACAGAGAAGATATATACACGGTAGATTCCTTTGTAACCGGAAATGGAGAACGATGTCGCAGGACAAGATCCGGGATAGAGAGAGAGAGAGACTGGGGCGAATAATTAACAACGCGGTCGGGGGCTCTTTGCACAGGTATCGCAGAATGTTGACACGGCTTTTTCAGCCCCATCGCTCTAACTAAAGTGTATTTAATGGCTGCCCGTAATTACGGCACGAATACACGTACGTTCTTGTCGAAATATTATTATTATTTAAGTAAAACGCGCGTAGAAAAGAAGATAAGAATGTTCTTTGTTCTCTGTCTCAAAAATCGCGGAATAAACCTCGGTGTATAAAATTAAATGTCTGTATATAAATTAATTTGCGATATAAGCGGACTTTAATATATCTCTGGTGGACTTGGCGTGCACTTTGAAATTAATTAAAGAATACGTAAATAAAAAGATGATATTTGGCGTATCATATATAATGTTTCACCAAAAAAAATCTCCACTGCAAACTTCTGTATTTCATATTAAAAATTCACCGCGCGCGTCTCAAATTTTAATCATACATTTTCACATATCTCTATTTTTTCCTTGTTACATAATTTAAAAGGGAAAAAAAATCATAACTCTGCGCAAGGTTGCTTAGTTAATATTTGTTCGTGAAATATTCGCGAACGCCGACTGTACTTTAATAAAATTGCAATACGCGATTTTGTAATCTTGTACTCGCTCGACGACGATTCGCCTGGGAAATTACCGTAATGTTAATGATCGCGCGAGCGAGCGCGCGGATATTTTCAGGATCTCGGGAGCAAAAATATACGATCCTGTTCAAACCGCGGCAGAATTTATTTGCATATCCAATGCATACACAACGACTTTTCCGCCGCATAACCATACATCTATCTCGGATCGTTAACAGTTTGCTCGATGCTGCTTGAATTCGATCGCTTTTCGTTTTAATACTTTGGTATAATCGCGGCAGCGTCGAGGCAAGAAAGAGGGAAAGAGGGATGATGTAATATTCTAATCATTTTGTCATTATGAGAATATCATTACCATAATATCCGCTTATACGAGAAAATCTGTGTCGAAAATCTAACTGTGATCTAACTCTGCACGAACATTACCGGATAGATCTTGTCGGATTGTGTGATTTTTCCCTCCTTAGATCTAAAAGTTGATTTTAAACGATGTAAGAGTGATTTAGGTACCATATATAGATATTCGATTAAAGTTTCTCGATAACATACGCTCGAAAATTATCAGACTATTTTTACGGAGATTACTTTTTTAATAAAATTCTATTTTCTTTTACAATTTTACACGATCTAACTATGTAACTTTACGTGCACTTTAGTGCGCTTGTCTAAAGGCGGTAAATAAAATCTCGCGTATACAAAAATTTTTAAACAGGCTTTGCCTTTATTATAATTTATTGCAAATTATAATCAGAATTATTGCATCGAAAATAGAAAATAAAATAATAAAATCAAGATAATATGAGACATAAAGAAATTATTATCTCGCGATTCGGAATATAATAACCAGCGATATTTTGTGTGAGAAACGATCAACGCGAACGTCTACGTTCATAATTTATAGAAAAAGTCCGAACTCATCGTCCGCAATCCCGATCGTAGAAGAAAGATCGTACGCGGGTGTATCGTGGAGATCTCTCTCTCGAGGTCTTTTTTTTCCTTTCACAGTAATTTCCACGAACATAAACGTGAGCTAAAACCAGCGTAGCCCGTTGGCCGCTCGTATTTCTTACGTCAAAAGCTCCGGCGCTCTCGTGACGGGCGGATCGTGATCCTGGACGAAAACTTCCTTAAGCTCTTATCGAGCTTCGGAAAATTGCAGCTGACGTGCACGCCGCGGGTATATTCGAGAACAAGCACCAGGAAATTAATTCTCCGTGAATTCTGCCGCGGATTCACCTCTTAAAGTGGATACGATACAAAACGTACGTACCGCCCTATTTCCGTTGACGCAAATCTACGCGGATCTACGAAAGAACGTGACCTAAAAGCGATGTAAATATTTGTCAACTTTCGACAGTTTTCCTATACAAAAAGCGTACTTAAGTTCTCGCGCAACGCGATAAGTATATATATCTCACATAATAGGATTGTATTAGTTGTAAGTTAACACTAACCAGTCTTCTCTTAACGATCTTCATTAAAACAAAACAAAAAAAATTATTAAATAAAGCAAACTTTTAAGATGATGAAGTAAAAAGCTTTTACATTACTTAAAGTAAAGCATTAACGAACGTCAATAATTGTTGATGCAATCAAAGTTAAAAGACAGAACTGCAATAATTGGGATAAACTTTGTAAGAGTAACAACTGTTCAAACTTCACGGAAGATTATCAAGTCGAATAATAATGCATTGTATCCCGTTAATAATTAGTGTAGCGTTACAATTTGTGCCGTAAATTGCGCATAGTTTCGATTTCGCTGAAGACCGTGAATTTCGCGCGAACAGTTTCGGAGTTTCTGCCAACTATACGTAGAGGAGGGTCATCCTTGGTTTTCAGGGTGGCCTGTTTAACGAAGCCGCGCGGTCGCGATTAATCAGGGGTCTGTATCAAAGAGGCCACGGCTTTCTTACGCTGCTCTTTCAACCCGACAATTAACCACATGTACTCTTACCGTGGAAACGCCCGACCATAATTAGTATATGCCCTGTAGATGGTCATCTTACACGCTACGTTGCGGATTCGTAATAATGTTAGCCGCAAAATCTGCGGGAAAAAAATGTTTACCTCATCGCAGCTCGAGTTTAATTCAGAACCAGTCATTCTTTCTGTATATTCGCTCTATAAAATATCGATTAGACATGTATTTCGACACGATAGAACTATTATAGGTAAAGAAATATAGAGGAAATTGCACGTTAAATTGATTACCTTCGATATTAAATTTTCGTTCGTCTATCATTTTCGGTACGTCTATATAACACATCTTTAATATATAATCTGTCATAATTTACGATTTACAGTTAGTATCAAATTAATGAGCCGTGGAAGCTGCATTCGAATTGTTAAATCCGCGCGAGATATTAATGCGGACGTTCGTTGTCTTGTGAAAGCGGGAAACGGTGTATTAATTGAACGTCGAGTGCGAGAAAATGCTCATTAATCAGCCCGGCAACAAACGGAAGTTTTCCCGCTCGGGATAAAATATGTACGTACATCGCAAATACGACCGACATGCGGCGCGAAAGACAAAAGAGCGTACAACGCACAATCGATTATAATTAATTACGCGGAATGTATCGAAACCGAGCGCAATATAAGAACGAGACAGCGAAATTTCGCGAGATCGAGAACACTGCGGTAAGCGAGTTGATGCGGGGTGTTAAAAGGCCATGTTCGGTTCTTGCGGTCGCATCTGTTTAATGACTTGTGTCGCGTTACCTCTCGCCAAGAATACCAAGTACGATGAAATGTGTTAATGCGGCGCCGGAAGTGGGATGCTGAGTGCATCCATATAACTTGTGATTGTCGGCCGTATGTTCAGATCTACCGTTTTAAGCTGTTAAATCTCTTATTTTCAAAATACCGATGTATATGGCTTTTCATATATTACATGGAAATGTTTAATATTAGAGAATTACGAAACTTTCGATTAAATCGCTTTTTAACTTTACAAACTTTAATTTTCCTAAACGGAATATTTTAATGTCAGGTATATAAAAACAATTAATTCTTTGTTAATTTGAAAGAAATTAATTCTCTTCATTGAAAATATTTATATAATCAGATAAAATAAGAAAGTACTTTTTTTATATATTGTCTATTGAACCTTCATAAATAAAATATCTTTAAATAAACGAAATAGTCTTATTATAAAAACCTGTAGTATTATTTCATTGCACAAAAAAATTCAGAAATGGACATGACGGAGGATCTAAACAAACTGTGTATTCTCATCTATATTAATAAGTCATATTCAGATAATCTCTCAAGTGTTTAATAATAAAAAATTCGCAATTAAGGAAATTAATTCTATGTCCAAATAGAACCCTGCGTTTACGATGATTTAGGAGTTGTACAGTCACCGAACAGACGGACGACGAGGATACGGTTTCGCGATGCCATATGGAAGGAGGATAATGATGACGAGTTCGTATATGTATGTATCTGCCTGGGCGCCATTAATATGGTCCATTGTACGGGCGATCGAGCGCGCGTATCCCGGCTTAGTTACGGCCGAACGTTTGTCAAAGAGCGAAGGACAAATGTCATTAATGGAAATCGGATGTCGCGGCTGGGAGCGTGCTTGATTTAGAATGATTTCCCTCTTTTCGCGTCGCGCCTTTGTCTGGCGTCGTCGTCGTAAAACGTTTCAATGCTAGAGACGGCTAACAGAGTACTTGAGCGCAATTTGCACCCTTTTGATTAAAGAACATTCCCTCCTCCCTCTGCTGTTCTCTCCGTCGCGAAAATTCTCTCGCGGGAGGAAGAAAGTCGCGCGAATTCGTTCGCGTTCATAACAATAAGGTCCGTTTAAGGAAGCTCTTATCGACTTTCAGGCGACTAACGATGCGTGCTTCGTTATACGTGAATATTTTCACGGCCGATATCGCTAATAGCGAGAATGTATTTCCTGCGAAATGCATCGGAAAGGAAATGCGCGTGAAGAAATTTCTCAATTCTTTCCGGCTTTCATCTGAAAATGATTCGACTCTCTCTCTTTCTCTTGCATGAAACAAAATTTACACTTGTTTAAAGAAATTTTAAAAAATTATAATATTAATATTGACTTTCGTTTTAATCAATCAAATTTTAATTATAATAATAATTTAATAATATATAATTATATTATTGAGTAAGCCTTGGAATCTAATAAACAGATACAATACTGAAAGTATGAATTGATGTTATACTGTAATATAGCCAATAGAAATATTTTCTCCAAAAGAGAACACTGAATAGAGAAGACTTGTACAGGACGGTAGCAATTTTCGCAAATATTTTCAAGTTAAGCAGTTAGCGGTTTGTATATTCGCAATGACTGTATTCTCGGCACACAAGGCAAATCCGATAACGCATAAACAGGAGTAAGCGGAGTACGTGCCGAGTATTTCGATATCACGCTCGAGAGAGATTAAAATCAGGATAAATTTGCGCGAAGAAGTCGTCCGCGTTTCCAAGGCTGGGTTCTTTCCAAGGATCGCGATATTCTATAAGCGCCGCTCGGACTAATTACTTCCCTCGATACGCTTCTCGCGCACGTACATATATCAAAACTTTTACACCCGGTGTTACACCCCGACTTTCCTTAATGACAAAATCGACGGCTATCAGTCCTATGTGGCTGATGCATTTAAAATCGCGAGCGATCGCGACGCGCGAAAAAGAGGACGAGAACATCGATAAAGGAAGATTTACGTTACGCGTATCGATTAGTATTAAGGGACTCTGGTGATACGTAATTGGGTCTAAATTACACGCTCTCGAACTGCGAGCGTCGATAGATAGATATATACTCGAACGCGGTAAAGAAGACGCCAGACGAAGCGGATGCAATCCCCAGGATGACTAATTGCTTCTCCGCGGCCGTGATTAATTATCGCACTTGCCGTAATATAGTAGTGAGGTTTAATTGCAACGGACGTCGTGAAGTAACTATTTCTGCAGGGTGACAGCGCGCGTTGTTTCTCGCTTTTATTTAGTCGCTCGGGAAAGTGATATATATGTATATAGACAGGGGGTTGGAAAAATGTGTATATACTTCTCCTGAAGATCTTTACACATTCGATTGTGTCGAGTCAAACGACGACGAAGAACGCGTGAATAATAAAAAGCGTGTATAGATTACATTAATTAATAAATCATAATTAAGAATTTTAGTAAAGTTCTCAATGTAAAAAATACAAATATAAATTTCAACGGGCTAAAAAGAGCTGAATTAATAACAAATTATTCTTGATTCTTTTGAGTCATAATAAAATAGGAAAAAAGTCGTGATGAGTCTCGCGAGCTGTAATCGCAGGTAATTAATTCGCGAAATATCGGTCAGACATACGTCTCTGCCATTCGGCGCAGTGCTGCAATCGTCACGGCTACGAAAAAGTGCGTGCTGATCCGCAGTAAGTAAAAGGCTCATATTTAGCCGGTTCCTGTTACCACGGGGCGCTTGTTATTTCTACTTACAAGGTGTGATCATTCCGTTAAAGCGGCGATTATAGTACATCGCGCGCCCCTGACAAATGTGACTGCCCATGCAAGCTTGGATGTGAAATTGAAAAAAAGACAAAAAAAAAAAAAAAGAAAGAAAATAAAGGGAAGATATGAATAATATTAACATCCGACACGTGCACGAACTCCAAGTTACTCGTGGAAAAAAAAGAAAGCCTACTTATTAAGTAATCCCGCATACACACTTGCAGCAGCAGCGCTTGCGATCGTGCCCCGAAGAGAACAATATCTTCCGGTTCGCGTTAAAAAAGTAGTTGTGTTAATAATCATTCCTTGCCCTCGAGATGAGGTTAGTACGCAAAACGGAGAGCTCAGTCTGTCTACGTATATATGTGGCTATGGATCGTTAACTGCGAACGAGAGAGTCTTTGAAAAGGTGCCGCGAGAGTTAAGAAGATGCCATTAGCAGTCGTACAATTAATAACGTTAACAATAATAAAGAAAATTAATTAATAATATTTGTCGATATTTTTAATGCGTAATAAATTTTTATATCGCGACTGTATGAAATAAAGTACAGGAAGAAGTTTATAATCGAGAGTATACTTTACAGAAATTTATCTTGTTGCAAATAATTACTAGGGAAAAAAAATTTTTTTTAAATATTTTAAAATACTTTCAATGAATGAATTAAACGCAAGATTGATCTCGAGATTCGTCACCTTTTCAAGACGCTTCTCTCGATGCGAAAATTCCACTGATCTACTGATGAAACTCGACCAACCCTGGTGCACACGTTGCACTATCAAATTGATAACTAGCTACTAATATTATGCAAATAAGAAGTGACGACGCCTAGACGACACACGGATATCATTCGGGACAAAAACGTGTACTTCTACGTACGCATATATACGCGTATGTGTGTATATATGCGTATGGCTGTGCGCTTTTACACGCCCATGCCTCGTGTCAGTACAGATGTACGTATGAGCGAATTAGTGACAGCATATAACGAGAATAACAATAATAATAATAATTACCCAATTAATTAACAGTGAGGTGCGAAACATAGCAAGACAGAATAAAAAGATATATTAAACACTACTTCGCGCGCCGACCGGGTGTGAGCGTGTGCGTGTGTTCCAGAAGACAGCTATATATTTCAATAAACAACCAAGTCAAACAATTAATTAATCAATATGTTATGTCAATATAATGCGTGAGTGCTAAGTAAGGTGTCGGGATGAGAAATACGGAAAGGCCTGTAATATTTCGTGTGGATATTTCGCTTGACAGAGAGGACGGAAAAATTTGACTTTCTCTCTTTCTCTCTCGCTTCTATTTCTCTCTCCCTCTTTCTCTCTTTCGGATGGATGAACGTGTGTGGACGAATTTTTCCGCGTATATTTTTCGTTTTCTCTTTTTGTTATAGATTAATAAACTAACATGCGCGAAAAGACGTTCCTCCATATCGCGCTGAGTACGGATTTTATTACACCCTTCTCGCTCTGCTCGCGAGACTAATGCATCGAGTTTCTCACGACACAAGTACACTTTTTACGAGCACGATGCCCGCTTTTATTGGCCGACGAGCTTTAATAGACGTCCGCGTCGTCAATAACGGAGTTTTCCGCCGTAAAAAACATTAAGCGCAGAAATCCGATGATGATCGTGCGCGATTCGTTTCGATATCGGTAGCGAATATTCCGCGAGTAGTCGGAGAAAAGGAGGAAAAAAAAATAACTTGTGTTAACAAAGAGCAAAAATAATTTACCCCAAGAAAATCGACGACGAGCGATTGATCTGAAATTGTAGTCTCGTCTCGTACTTATCACGAATTTTGTGTGTGTGTGTTTGTGTCAATGTGTCACGATAGTCAAAAGATAACGAAGGAGAGGGAACTTAAAAAGGATAAGAAGATGGAAATCTCTAGGACGGGAAAAAGACCGGAGTTTAAGAATATTTGAAATTGTGACCGAAGCTGGCAAACAGCGATATAAAGCGCACAAAACAATACGAGATTCAAGATTATATATATAGAGGGTGAGTTAAGAGAGATAAGGTGGATAATGCGTGTGTGTTTGTGATAATGGAAGTGACAAGAGAGATCTTTTTTTCTCTCTTTAATTCTTTCTCTCTTCGTACATTTAATTCTTTTATATATTCGCTCTTTCTCTTTCTCTCATTCTCTCTCTCGCTCTCTCTATCTTTAAGAGATCGTGTGGAACATGGAATGTTAGTAAATATGGTTACAAATCAGAGGAACCAGAGAGTTTCAAGGTATTTTCTCGAAGCAATGTTTTCCTCTTACACTTTTCGATTTTCACGTAAAAGATATATTAGGCTGTCTACAGCAAATATCTTTTATCTTCCTTTATTCTTGCTCGACAAATCTCGAAGGTATACTTAAATTCTATCGATATATACTGACCTGTTTTATTCTCGTTATTTTATATAATCGAGAGCTGTAGCATATAACTTCGTCCAAGAAAAAAAAAAAAAGAATTAATAAACTAACATTATACGATTTATATTGCTACCTCGTCATTTTATATAAAGTTTCAAATTAACTGCTAATTAACAAAATAATTACAATGACTGAGACAATAGTACAATTATCAATAATTGCATAATTATACGCAATTGATAATTATCGTCCGCAATTATATTCTAAAAGCGAGATTATATTTGCAATCTTTCGCGAGATCAGACCGGACGTCCGGATTATACACAGGACTGGGAGATATCTGTGGATAATTTCGGATGATTTTTGGCAGATGGATATAAGAACAGTAGTAGTATATTCGTTGCAACGAGGAGCCAACGGTGTGAGACGACCCGTCGTTTGGGGGAAAAAAAAAAAGAAAAAGAGTAAAAAACGACAGAGTCGTTAAATAAGCAGCGTTTCTCTATCCTAAGACACATACGTGATTAATAAAAGAGGTAGAAGCATGGGCCGTTTATTATATACCTTCGATTCGCCTAGACAAAAGCGTGCGGCTACTATTTACATATATAATAATGATAACAATCAGATAGAGGTATAGTATGTACGTATAACGCGCATACGCATACATGGGACGACGATCGCGATCATGCATGCGTATGCTCGATAAACTTCGGAAGATGCAATAGTATAATATATACGTATCATGCTGTATTATATTGCAGGTGGATTAGTAAAAAAAAAAGAAAAAAAAAAGGAAAAAAAGAAAAAAAGGAAAAAAAGGAAAAAAGGAAAAAAAAACAAGAGACTCGCCGCGCGATGTAAAACCATTCGTGGACGGCAGCTAATTTTTAATCGGACGTTGGTCTGATCCCGAAAAGAAAAAAACGAGAGAAGAGATAAACAAATCTCGCCTCTCTCTCCTCTAATAATATAAGCTTACTTTGTCCGCTTCTCTTTATTCGTTCTTGCGGTCGCGTGACTCTTTCTTGCGTCTGGCGATAAATACACCTCGAAACTCCCTGGGACTACTCGGTGGTGGACGACGAGACGTGGGAATGATGACGGGATATTGGTTAGAAACAGCTTTGGGAAAGAGACGCGACAAAGTTTCATCAAATCAAATGGGCAGCATCTCCCGAGGGTCTGTCTCCTCCGCGACCGGAAGTGACGGCGGTCGGGTCACCCGGTATACCGCGATGTCCGCTGCTGCTGATTGAGAGAGATTGCTCTTTACGTTGTTAAACTTTATTACATATAAAAGGCGCGAAATTAATTTTAATACTTTGCAAAATTCTCGATAATGAAATTTTTGTGAAAATTTTCGTTCTTTCAACAGCAAATTTCGCGTAATCTTTTGTCTCTATATTCTTATAAATTTTAACTACTTTTCAAATTCAAATCATCTATGTTATAACGCTAAAATAAATTAAGTGAATCGTTTGCGATTAAGTCGTTGAAGTGTTTAAGAAATCGTCGTATCATGAAAAACTAAATGTCACAACTAGACTAACAGAATGACAGTTTGCACTTTCTGAAATTTTTCGCACGTGCAATATTGCGAGCAGCTGCGGACACCCGATATGCGAGATGCAACGACCGGTCTTATAACCAATGGGAGCTAAATAATGATAAAATGCGGAAGGCTAGCTAGTAAAAATGCAACAGCTCGTCTAACAACTACGAGAACTAACACCATTGGTTATATCGGTATATATGTATGTACGTGTCATTAGCACATACGCGGTGTCGGAAAAGCGTGCGCACCGAGTACTCTAAAATATTTAATCATGTCCTATGTGTGTGTGTATCCTCAGATATACATTTAATTTTTTATAATTAATGCCAACAAAATGACAGCTATATACTTTTATCATCTATATTTTTCATCTAAAACAGATCTATAAATATGTACAAATATATATACATACATATGTACATATGTATAAATATACATATATTACGTTTGACGAGAGAAAGAAAAAAAAAATAGACTCATTTTAGGACGGATATTCTCGGTTTGCGCGCTTCTCCCACCTTGGTTTCAAAGTATCTCTTTTTCCAAAATGCTGCACTTCATTAGGGATGCCACATTCCATTTACATTGACGAAGCTTTCGAAAAAAGGTCTCTCTCATCACAGAATCACACACGATCACTCACTCGTTTGTTTTATAACTAATGACACGTTGCTTTTGCAGCATGCAAGTGACGTTTTCATTTTTTCTTTCTTTTTTTTTTCGTTCCGAAGTACTATCGATGGCAAAAGATATTAGCGTTGAATCGATTATCAAAATTCGACGCGTGAAATCGTCGTTTCACGTGCATTCTACAAAAGCAATGTGTGACGATAGAAAAATTTCTACCGAAGCTCGTAACGGGATCTTGTCGCTTCAAAAATTAAAGATATCAAAATATATCTGTAAACTATACAAATAGCAAAAGTTATATACTTTTTCCTTGTTATATTTTTAATTAGGTCGTCGATTATTAATTATTATTATTTTATCTCTAATAAATTTCTATATTTTTGACATTTCTTTTGAATGATAGATGATGCAGATAATGAAATATTTCGAAATTATCTTGTAAGTTTTATTAAAGCGTTTAAAGGCTTATATTATCAGGACAATAATACACTCTGTCGACGCCTTAGGCTTTAGATTAATAATTATTTTCGCTCGTCCCTTAATAGCGTGAAGCATCAGATCCCATCACGCCCTCGGAACTCACTTAAGCACTAAAAGCGACGGCGACACTTATACCGGTTCCAAGTAAATTACGCGTGTGCTTTACTGCGTGTTGGCAGATATTTGCATTGCAAAGGACAACGCGATAGTGCCATTGTCGACTCGATATTCGCGGGATTTCTAATGTGACGCGTACGCGTAATTGCTCGAAATGGCTCGTATATTAGCGACGGATATAGTGATGTCAGATATCGTCAATTTCGCTCCAAGATTATACGACGTTCTCCTCCTTATCAAAGCGCAGTCTGACAAGCGACCGGTAATCCGTTTAAGAATCGTGTCATTCATAAATATATGTTAACCCTATGCGAAATGTCAAATTACACGTGACGCGAGAGACGACGAAAAAAAAATTGATAATAAAAACGAGATGACACGGATTAAACCGCGTGTGCGAACTATATACTTGTTATCAGCGGCGGTCGGTCACGTGAGCACCGCGGGAATAAGTAACAAATTGGCCGTAATACGAACGGCAATGAAATATTAATACTGTGTTAAGCTGTGTGAGTGTTCCCGACCGTGTTTTCCCTTATCGGGATTTTTTTTCACGTGCGCTTTCTCGATTAAGCCGCTTTCACGCGACCGATCCGCATCGATTGAGTCCGCAATGCGCGAACGGAAGTGAAGAAAAAAAGCTTTCGTTCGTTGATCGGGCGTGCTAATTAACGAGTCGCGCAAGAGTTTAATTAGTCCCCTCGTCGCCGACGCGCGTTCCGCCCTCCGGAAGCTGGAAGCAACCTATTTCGCATTCTATATCACGTCCCGTGATTGGTCGTTACAAGTACGGATGCGTCGCGACATCGACTTCCTGTCCGTAGAGCTCGTCAGACGAACCGGATTCGACTATAATGATCTAATCGACGACAAATAGGTATGTGATTGCTGAATCTTACTCCCCCGATTGACGTTGTATCTACTCTTTCTCTCTCTCGAAAATTCACATCGATAAATCACGGTGATTATATAATAATATCAGATTAATCATAAAAATTATATTATAAATTTGATGTCTCGAATAAATACATTTACTAACGAATAACGGCGGATATCGGAATATTATTTCCATTTCCAGCACGAAACGAGTTTTTTTTTGTCTGTGCACTAATTGGTTGCTAAGCAAGAAATAGGAATCGATCTTGTAAATCTTAAAATAGTAATATAATGTCGGTAAGAATTCGTTCAGGAAAGCCGATTGCGAGCTACAACGCGAAAGAAAGAGCATGGTACGTCCGCTAAAAAGTATATAATACTAGTTTGCGTGACTTTGATGCACTTTGATTGCACAAAGAATTTGTTTGCAGAATGGCATCAATGAAATCGAAAACACTGCCGATGAGGTAATACGAAGTTGAAGAAAATCTCGATATAAACTCGAGAGATTAGAATTAACAAACTCCAGCGAGACTCATTTCTCGCGATATTCTTGTACTTAAAACTAGCAGGAAATATCGTGTGTAAATCTATGCTCGGAGAAGCATTATTTATAAGCTGCCCCTCTCTTTTCGTGAAATAAACTTTTGATAAATATATCCAAGTCTCGTTTTTCGAGAATAACAAATTGCCACGGTAAGTTTTGCGATAGCTTAAAAATATTTTCGAATTACCACCAGCTTCTTGTTTTCTGATGTAATCGAGTACGAAAAACTTCTTCAAGATATTAAGAATTAATATCGAAGGAATTTAGAAATCATCAGAATGCAAAAGAAATATCGACTGTCTTCGAAATAGTGAATCATGAAAAATTGACAGCATTCTGGCAGCATTTTATCCAGATCTATAAGATCGAACAAGAACAAGTCGAGAAGATATTTTTAAATTTAGAGATAATTTTTAAAATATGTATGAAGATGCTCGAAATATTTGGCAGATGACGACATTAAAGTCGCGACATACCAAATGTCATATATATATATATATATATATATATATATATATATATATATATATATATAGATTCGAGACACGACCTCGCTCACATATAATCAGCGACAGGTCGCCACGTGTGACGTCTGCAGACGTCGGTGGGATACTGGGTTACCGGTGCGACTTGATAAAGTGCACTTGGGTGTACTTGACGCTAAGACGCTGAATATGCACACACCGTGCCGGATGCCGACTGTCGGCACGATGCATTACTGCGGATCTTATTCCGACCTCTCCCCGTTGTCATCCATATTGAAAACAAATTTGCATTTCAAACTCGTTTACATGCGACAGCATTTCGTTTCTTTGTTTTTCAAATCCTACGTTTGCGCGACGCCGTTAGCGTAAACAGTCGGTGATCGTGACTATATAATCTTGGGTGACGATTTCTGGCTTCCGTCGAGAATCGATGTGGTTGTTTTCGAGAGAGAATAAAAACTTGACAAAACCGACGAAAATGATCGATAGATTAAAACAATATAATTTATAAAAAAAAATAGAAAAATACGAAGAAGCATCACGATCTAGTTTGTCGATTCGATGAGAGAATTATTCATTGCATACATGAATCTGATTAAGAAGTCACAATGCAATATATTCGCGCTTAAAAATTCGGAGCACATTATTTGAATATATCGGAGTCATTATTTAAAATTGCGTAACGTCGGTGATTAAAGACGAAAAAGCGATATCTGACAATGGCACTTCGCAATTTTGTATCAAAGTTGTATCAAGATTAATAAGTAAACACGCCAACAAAATGTCGCCATCGCGCTGAAACAAAACGTGTATAGCGGATACACGTGGTTGCAGCATCACGTTTTCGTATTCTCATCAAGGGATATCGTTGTTTTTCCGGGATTTAATATTAGTTCTTTCAGTCTTCTACTTTCATATCGAATATATGTATAAAAAATATATATGTGTCGAGCGTTCGTGATGCTGCATCCCTTAACAAGATCATTATGGCCTCCGCATCCTCGCTTCCAGAACGTTCTCGGGAAACTATTTTAATAAATAAACGAGAAAAACTGTCACGCACGCGATAAAAAAGTCGAGTCACGTTTATGAGACTAGTTTTCATGATTACCACGAACAGTAGAGATCAAAAAAGATGAAACCCGTACTATAAGAATATTTTGAAAATAACGACAAAATTACGTGGTTTTCAAAAAATACTTTGATTTATCTCAAATTATCAATTATGTGAAAGGTACATTTTATTATACATTCATAAAGTAAATATTTCTAAGCTACACGAATAAATAAATTATGTTTAACATATACGGTTTTAAAAAAAGGAAATTCCAAAAAATATGAATACATTCATTCTGGATGCGAGGATTTGGCACGATATTAGCTTAAAATTAACGGTATTATCAGGGGCAGGTTGACAGGGGTGGCTCGCAGCCTAAAGGCTCGATTTGAACTTACCTTACTTCCCCTTTCATTAAATATGATTTCCACGTCCAGGATTGGCCCAAATTGCTGAAAAGAGAATATATTTACCGACTTAATATATGACAGTATGATATTAATGTAATATCATAAATATATTATCAATGAATATAATTAAAACATAAATAAATAAAATAAAATTGTCTAAAAAGTCGATTTTTAGAATATATGTTACATAATGCTAATATATAATATTAAATATATATTGTAATATTAACGTGCTAACACACGGGTTATAATGAAATTTTCAATCATGGTATCAAAGGAAATCTGATACAAAGGTTTCCTGATTTTATTAATCCTTTAATTAAACTGCCACGCGTTAATAACTGTATAATTATATTAGTTGATTATATATTATGAGCTTTTCCTTGAATTTTCATTCATAAATATTAAATTTACGAACACAATGTTTATTGTTCCTATATATTTGACAAAATAGTCGTTGCAAAAACAAATAAAATGATAAATAAAAACAAATAAATTTAAGTAATGCATGTAAAAGATATTAAAGATTTAATTGACATTATTTGGGGTGTGTGAAGTTGGCACCCCTATGTTATGCTATCATAGTTCTGTTAAGAGTTCTGAGTTATTTAGAATTATAGGAAGAGTTCTTGATCATTTTTAGAAATAGTTCCGGTCATTACGATAACGAAAATCAGTTTCAAAAAATAGGGATCCCAAAACTTCACATTTTTTTACACATCGAGTTCCAATAGTTTTGAGCAGAGTTTTAAAGTTCTTTTAAATAGTTATATAGTTCCTGATTATTTTTTGAAAGAATTCTGCAATTTTTAGATAAAAAAACGTATCTTCGATATTGAATAAAGTATGTTTTTTATCTGTATAAAAATTGCAAAACTCTTTTAAAAAATAATCCGGAACTATAAAACTATTAAACAATTTAAATTTACTCACCTCACGGTTGGCTCCTTTGTTGCCCGATGCCTCCCCGGGCCTCCTCCTCGTAGAAGTTTCGAAACACTTGCACTCGCATTACTTTTTTTCGTTCGCGACGCGCGGCCACGCCCGGGTTTTAGCTATCACAATCTTCGACGCGTTTCGGTAAAACGCGAGACTCGCGAGAGTTTATTCGCGCGCGAATAAAACCGAAGCTCCATTTTCGCGTCGCCGCTTTCTCCAAGACCCACTTTTCGCAGGGGCTTATCGAACGAAGATGATCAAGAGAGCGACTTGGCCGCGACGCACTCAAGTCGCCCAAGGATGCAGCGAGACGAACATTTAGCGCGATTCACGGCCGACGAGATCATCTCGCGCGTGCGATCGGATTTATACGATAATTAACCACCAAAGACGCTAATTAATACACTCGTTCTTTCGCGGACCGGCAAGAAGCGCGCGACCATTGATCACGAACGATGGAAAATACCACGAGAATGTAGCAGCACGTATCGAACGAAGATGGCGAATTCGCCGCGACGTACTGAAGTTGCCGAAGGACGCAAGCGAGACGAATATTGAGCGAGATTCAGGGCCGACGAGATCAATCTCGCGCGTGCGATCGCGATTACGATATTGGTACGTGCGACGCGATCGAATTTATACGATAATTAACCACCAAAGACGCTAATTAATACACTCGTCCTTTCGCGGACCGGCAAGAAGCGCGCGACCATTGATCACGAACAACCGAAGAAGAGCACTGGAGGTGGAGCTAGACTGGCATGGCACTGCCAGGTTCGGAACGCGCAGCGACACGCGCGCCACGTCGTAGTGGTGGGGGTATGTAGAGGTTGCGACGTGGGAGCTCGGCGAATCACGTCGCGACCACATACCCCCACCAGTCGTAGTGATGGGGATATGTAATCGCGACGTGATTCGCCGAGCTCCCACGTCGCGACCCCTACATACCACCACTAAGACGTGGCGCGCGTGTCGCTGCGCGTTCCGTAACTGGCAGTGCCAGTCTAGCTCCACCTCCAGCAGACCTATTCTGTAACTTTTTAACGCTTGCGTTATAATTATAACGCATGATTTACTAGAAATCTTAGAATTTCATTGGTCCAAACCTAGTAAATCATGCGTTATAATTATAACACAAGCGTTAAAAAGTTACAGAATAGGGGTGCTGTGCTCTTCTTCGATTCCGTGATCAACGGTCCGCGAAAGGATGAGTGTATTAATTAGCGTCTTTGGCGGTTAATTATCGTATAAATCCGATCGCGTCGCACGCGCGAGATTGATCTCGTCGATCGTGAATCGCGCTAAATGTTCGTCTCGCTGCATCCTTGGGCGACTTGAGTGCGTCGCGACGAAGTCGTTCTCTTGATCATCTTCGTTCGATAAGCCCCTGCGAAAAGTGGGTCTTGGAAAAAGCGGCGACGCGAAAATGGAGCTTCGGTTTTATTCGCGCGCGAATAAGCTCTCGCGAGTTTCGCGTTTTACAGAAACGCGTCGAAGATTGTGATAGCTAAAACCCGGGCGTGGCCGCGCGTCGCGAACGAAAAAAAATAACGCGAGTGCAAGTGTTTCGAAACTTGTACGAGAGAAGGAGGCCCGGGGAGGCATCGAGCAACAAAGGAGCAACCGTGAGGTGAGTAAATTTAAATTGTTACATAGTTCCTGATTATTTTTTGAAAGAGTTTTGCAATTTTTATAGAGATAAAAAAACATACTTTCAATATCGAAGATATTTTAAAAACATCTTTTCGATATTGAAGGTACGTTTTATCTAAAAATGCACAACTCTTTCAAAAAATAATCAGAAACTATATAACTATTTAAAAGAACCTTAAAACTCTGCTCAAAAAACTATTACAACTCGATGTGTAAAAAAATGTGAAGTTGGCACCCCTATTTTTTGAAACTGCGATTTTCGTTATCGTAATGACCGGAACTATTTCTAAAAATGATCAACAAGTCTTCCTATGGTTCTAAATAACTCAGAACTCTTAACAGAACTATGATAGCATAACTTAGGGGGGGGGTGCCAACTTCACACACCTCATTATTTGTTTTAAACAAAATTGACGTATACTTTATCAAAGTAATACGAGATGCCTATAATAGAGAATAATATAACTAATAATATATTGTTCAAATTATTAAAATCTATTTGTTTTTTTATCAAATAAAAAAAACTATTTGTCTTTATACATTTTCTATCCTCAAATATTTTTATCTCGAATATACATATGTATACATATATATAAAACAGAAAAAAGTAATAAATAATAGAAGTGTACATATGTATATGCGTCGCAAGTTCTTTATAAATTCAATCTGCTTATAAAAAACCTCGATTTATCTATAAAAAGCCATTCTATAGAAACCGGTCGCTTTATAAAAAAAACTTAAGCTTCTTTTTTTTATAAAAAGACTAAAAATTTTATAAAAAGCCTGTAACGTATATAGAAAATCATTTATCCTAATACGTATGCTAGAATGATATGAGCGAAAGGCAAACTGATACGGAAAAGACGGCGGAAATATTCAAGTAAACGAGGGAGGAGAAAGAAATCACACTTACCCCAAACATTGCTCTGAGATCGGGATCTCGAAAGCGGAAGGGTATGTTGCTGACGTGCAGGCGTTTAGGTTGACCTTTGAGGTCGGTACCCTGTGTCGCTGTCGCAGGTGTCGTCGCGCCTGAGGTGACAGGTACCAACGTGGTGGCCTCCACTCCGCCTTCGGGGTTGGTCTCGTTGCCACCCGGTGTCGGTGCGGGCTGCTGGCCGCCACCTCCTGCAGCTGCAGCCGCGGCTGCTGCAACCGCAGCCTGAAACACCTCCGACTGTTGTCGGGAAAGAAAAACCGTACGTTTAAAAATTTGCTTCGTCAATGAAGACAGAAAAAATTGCACTAGTAGAGTAAAATAACATCAATTTATATCTAATATTATTATCTAATATTATTATTAATTATTATTATTAAAAATATTAATATTACTATAATAATATAATTAATTTTATCTAATATATATATTGTATATATATATATATATATATATATATATGTAATATCCCATATTATCGCTATGTTTATATCTCAATTTATATATATGTACACCTGCAATAATATCTACAATTTATATCCATGTTCAAGGATCAGTGGATTATTGTGAAATGAAAGGAGAGATTGACATCAGTATTTTTAGTTTATCTATCGCAGGATGAATGAACGACAGGCGTGTGAAGTAATTGCCGCGCGCGCGGCGGCAAGTAAATCAATAAAAAAAAAGGGGAAACGCATAGGAGACTGTCGCGAGTAATAAATGGCGCAAACAACAACTCGGCGATGCGGCTGCAAACTTTAGTTCTCGCGATACTTTGGCGTCGGAGTTACCGTAATGCACGTTGACATAATACACACGGCGACGCAGAGTTGACGCGGAGCGTAATAATGGCGCTGTGCGCTTCGCGGTACGATGAAGCATTGCATTGCTTCATTTGTGATAACCAACGACGCCCACAGTGCAATTAGCACGACAGAAAGATTTGTCACACAAACATTTTCACACGATTCTAAGAAAATATATTTAACGTAATGATCAGTCGATGTGTTTCGGAAAGGCAAACTTGATTGACGTTATATAATTATTTTAATTATTTTAATTGTTAATAATAATTATTTCATCAAAATATCAATACAATTTTATATTACAAAATGTATTATAATATATATAATTAATATATAAATATATATATATATTACAATTTTATCACATACATATATGTAGGTATATGCATCGCGTATATACGTGATATCTTTATTACATGTATCTAGGGAATGAAAGAAATGTTCTACTATCTCCTTACTCGAAGGGACAAATGCATAATGCATTGCATACGCCATTGCGTGTCGTCATGACCAATTGCATCGATTGGATGATAAATTACTCCCGGTTCTGTTTCGTGTTAATAATTCTCCTTCACCGTGACATAACAATAAAATACGTATAGTGACGCAGATATTTACTCATTGAAACCGTGGAACTTTTATTAAAAAAAAAATTAAAAATTAAAAAAATTTTTTTAAAATAAAAATCGTTCAAATAAATAAACCATAAATAACGCGAAACTATATTTATAAAAGATTTGCTACTAGCGAGAAATGTATTATGCATATATCGTTTCGTTGTAACATTTTGTGCAGAATCGTTCAGCCTCGCATTATATACAATCAAGGCATTCGTAAGGTACGGGATTATCACCAGAGTCCATCCAATCTCGCACATGGTTATAAACAATGATTTACAATGTACGTGTAAGCAACCGCCGTACACATAAACCAGAAATATGATCGTTCATGTTAAGTCGGGAAGCTCTAGGCGGGAACTGCAAGTGGTAATATCTGAAAGTGGTCAGCCAAATGGCCGACCTTATCATGCCTGCACTACTAACGGCCAAGTAAATGCGCGCAACGCGCGATCGGACGCAGCTGCTGCGAAACTTGCGCGAAATATCGGGAACGTATGAAGCCATTAATTTATCGCGACCCGGTGAGAACCACTTCCCTAGCAGCATGTAAACTCGCACGATTAAAGGAGAAAATATAGAGAAGAGTATATAACAAGTTTTTTTAAGAAGTAAACATCAATTTCAGTGAAATTATTTTTTTGCAAGCAGCTATTCAAAAATTTGACGAGACTTTAGGATCGACCCTCTTAATACTCGGTAATTGAATCACATTCCAAATATACACAGAGAGAATTTTCGCTTAAAATTTACCCTAAAAATCATGGTAATCGTGGGACAATATGGTATGGAAAGAATTTTATGAGAATTTAGAAGTTTAATAAAATTAATCAAACATGTTTTATATTTTATTGCGACATATATATTATTTTTATTGTAATAAATATTAATCAGAGAAATTCTCATAAAATTCTTACCATATTGTCCCACGATTACCATAATTATCAGGGTAAATTCTAAGAGAAAATTCTCTCAGTGTACGAATTATTCATTTATATTTGTCACGTCTTATTAAATATTTATTTAATTTCACACCACACACAACTCTTTCATTGTTTTTCTCCGCTAATTTTTTTTTAATTCCCCGGGTCAAGTATTATACCGCTCAATGAACTACTCATTACGCATCGCCAACGTATCGTCGCCGGATTACAAGCCGCGATGAGAGCGCGTCAATATACGCTGCCGGGCATGCTTTTATGACGTCGACGAAAGCTTGTTTCGCCGGAGATTAAAACTTTTTTTCCCCACCCCAATCTACGCATACAAAAGAGACAAGCGTAGCCTTTCTGACACGACGACGGGCAGAAATTAACAGAGTGGAAAGCAGAACGAACCACCAAGTCCATCCTCATTCATCCCAGAATAAATCTTCCGATCCCTCCTTTAGCGCGTGCCATGAACAGTGATTATTCATGAAAAAATTTCGATAATATACAATATTATATCGACCTATATCATTCTCTACTGAATAATTTTAATATTTTTTTTTACTTCGCGCTTTTACGTTTATTTAATACAGATGTAACATAAAAATATACGTTGGCAGTTTTATTAATGCTATTATAAAAAACGTATTTTTTATATACGTAATAATAAAAAATAAATCTCGATGAAAGATAAATGTAATTAAAATTTATTGTTGAAATGTGTTATAAAACCTGATAGAGAGAAAAAATGATAGAGAGAAAAACGCTACATCGCAAAAGCATGGATATTTATTCTCATGTATTTTATCATCTATTCCAAAAAATTCTTACTCAAATAATTTTGAATAATTATTTCATTCATTAATACATAAGCGAACGTACAATCAACTAGTTTGAGTAAAAAAATTCTAGTGTCTTCCTAAAAAAGGGTATAACGTGACACGTAACAAACGAGAGTTTCCCTTTGCTCTTTGTCGTTTCGCGATTGAGAACTGGCTGTTCCAATTTGATGAACTACGCTCGCAAAAAATTGAAATCGCGTTGATGAATTTCCTCTCTCGAATTTTCGAATATTGATGTCCAATACAAAATTATTCATCTCAAGACTTCGACGTATTCGTAAAAAGCATTGCGTAATTATAATGAAGATATTTTCCCGTTAATTTAATTTGTCCAACCGTGACGAAATTCCGAATCAAAAAGATCCACGGTGTTTAAAACGCGTTTATTTAAAAAAAAAGGGAGGGAGATTAATAAAAAAATTTTTTAATTTAAAAAAAAACCACAATATTCGTGCGGTTATTTATTATATATATCTTGATCCAGGCATTGTATTTTAATACTCATTGTACTTTTAAGAATTGTTTATGCTTATTTGCATTTATAAGCACTTAATTGGATGCAGAAGATAGAGATTCGTAAGATTTATTACAAGAACAAAAGGAAAAGAGAATAATGGAGAGACAGAGTAAAACAGATTGTTAAAGGATTATTATTATTCTTCGAGAGGAATTTTTGTATTAATCTCTGAACATTTCGCTCGTTAATACTTACTGGAATATGAAATTAATAGAATGTATAATACAAAGCAAGTTTATTAAATTTATTTCTATATAATCTCAATTATTTACATTCTCTCTCTTCTCTTCTAAAGAACATGGATTTAATTTACACGCCATCACGTAAGACATCTGTATTCCAGATTGGACAGAAATTTTACACCGAAGCTGGCAAATTAAATTTTTTTGAGGCTTCGTTCGCGTCTCGAACGAGGATGGATCGAGAAGTCTCCCGATCCATCCTCGTTAGCTACGCTTCTATCTCTGTCGATAGAAATCGGCATTCAAACGAACTGCTTGATATTCCGGCAGCGTACTTTGTTCAGGACGAGGAGAGATGCGCGAAGTACACCCGGACGTCAATTGATACGAACATTTATTCCTGCAACTTTCGGTATAGCATCGAGCTCGTATTAGCTTCGAGCGAACGACTGTGACAAGTTTGTAACAACGGTAGAATCGTTTGGACAAATTCAAGCGAGACGTGCTTCTGCCGTGGATTTCGTGTTTCCAAAAGCATATTTTGCGTTCGTAACTTCGTCCGCTTTAATATAATTGCAGCTTGTTAGCAGTAAAAGATTTATCTACGATGCGAAAATGCAAATGTGTATAGTGTGATGAAATATTATGTAAATGGAAGTGTAGGAAGATGGTTGTTAATATAATTGCTGCGTAGTAACAACATTCATATTTTATTGTAGCAATCAAGAAGAGTGCAGGAGAAGACTTTAAAAATTTTGCGCCATCTTCGCCTTTCGCGAGGCTCTCTCTAATCAGATTATAAACTATCTCTACCGTCAACTAGTTCTTGACGAAACATTATCGCAATTATTTCCATAAAAAATATTAATTTGAATAAAAAAATTATTTATACGTTTGTATAAGGGCAAGGCATTATTCTCAACAATTTCTTGTCTTTTGCAATTTTGCATCGATAATAATAGATTTACCTAATTTTTTGCAGCGAAGCTTTTGGTTTAGAAAATTTTATTTTCGTAAACGTATACCATATCGAGAAAAATCGAAATTCGCGTATCAGAAGATATATCGATACGAATCTTTATTGCGATTATTTGGTATGTCATATATATATTTATGTATATGAAATAGACTTGGCGCAGATCAGATTAGACGCACACAAATCACTGCATGAAGGAACGTGCGAGAAGTTAGACGAGATAAACCCGACAAATTATGCAAACCGCGGAAGACGGATAATGTCATCAAGCGAGGAAACGCTCGCGAATTCTGTACAGTTCGAGAAGCTTTTAGTCCGGCATGAATAATAGAGACGTGTCGTTCCCGAGGCAAGGATTTATGGCCGTTCTCCCTAAAACTCCGAGCCATTTGTTTGTCCCTCTATACCAGGTTTGTCTTAAAGATACAACAAAAAACTTTACGGAAAAATAGATATATGCGTTTAAAAAGAAAAAAGAAAAAATATCTTTTGCCTTCATTTGCGAGGTCGTTTATACTATAAATTAAAGAGAATCGATTATGTGGAATACCATTAATAATTTGAATTTTCTATAAAAAGCCGAGCGTATGCTATATGTTTCCTTTTTATCTTTATTTCTCTCATTATTTAAAATCTCTCTTGTTATTTAAAAATCTATGAAAATCGGATGAAAAGAATGAAGAAAAGTCTCGTAGAGAAAAATAAAATGCTCTGTATAAATACTTGCTCAGTTGTCAATCTCAGTTTATCCTAAATTTGTTTTCCTCGTTAAATATAGTTAAAACTCGTAATAACTTATAAATTTCTACAAAATGTCATCTTCATACACACATATACAGTATTAAAGACATCCAGTAAAATGTAAGTGTATCATCTTTGTAATCTAAAGTGCGAGAATTCGCAGTAATATCTTGGTAATTTTCGCAAGTTTCTCGAAGCTCTCCAATCTCTAGTAAGCAAAGAAACTTGAATAATCAAAGAGCCCTTTTTATTGCCCCTTGTTCTGGCAAATGGTCTGAGCGCAATGCGACGGAAAACAATAAAACAATGCGCAACGGCTAGTAGGGACATTTTCCTTCGCTGAATAAAGCTCCGCGGCGGTATAATTCGCCGCTACTTGGCAATTTCAGAAAGTTCCAGACGACGGCCGCAACTTTATATTCATTAGCGGCGGGTTGTCGTAGAAAAAAGGTGCGGAGGGGAGGAGGAGGAAAGAGCCGGAAAATTTTCAAACCCGGTTGTGCGAGCGCATATTGCCAAGTTTCGCGCCGGTAAACTCGACGAGCTCTTCGCAGCGTATTCGAGTACCCGGCAAAGCGGCCTCGACTTTTCGCGACTAACGAACACCGCTGAATGCTGGCGGACTCGCTTTCATCGCGAGCGGAAAAACATAAAGAGTCAAAGAAATTTCCGCCCTTTACAACTTTACATTTCAAAATATATATATATATATATATATATATATATATATATATTCATAATGTCTCGAGATTCTCATGTTTCTCTCAATCCGCTCGATCCCCTCGACAAATTTCTGTTCCCTTAATATGAGGTATGCGAAAGGAAGTACTTAGAAGAGTGGAGTACTCCGAGGCGGTCTTTACGGTAGACTGAGATAATCAGAATAATGGCTACAGAAATAAACAATATTTTATCCGCACGGTATCTCTATTTTAATTTGATGTTAACTGAATATTTTATATATAATTTTATTTAAATTTATATAAAAATAAATTTAGAATAAGTTTATTTAATTTATTATACACTTAGTTTATTCAAATAAATATATATAATAAGATATAAGACACAGTTGAAAGATTAAAAATAGGTAATTAAAAATTCAGTGAGTTTATTTCAGTGAAAAGAGCATCTATATGAATTTTGAAAGAATTGCAGGCGGAGAAACTTTTTGCCCGTCTACGTTTTAAAATACTTTCACTAGTTTAAAACAGGCCATAGCATAACACATTTGCTGAACCGGGTTATTTCAGCAGTAATATGTCTTGGCGCATGGTTGAAATTTTCGCACGAAACTATAGAGACAACGGATTGCTAAAACCGTCTCGTGCGAGTTAACTCGAAAGAGAGTCCAACGGCATTTCGCCTAATGCTGGGAAACTCGAATGCGCCATTGCGCGTCCTCATGCATCTAGATAACTAGGAAATGCACGCATCGAAAGATATGGATACTACGTGCGTTATAACGACGTGCAATGTTATATTGTTGGAGAATCCGGGATTATGCTCGTGCTGTGTAATATTCCCTACGAGGTGAGTTGTGGAAAATTAATAAAGTGGAAAATTTATAAAAACAAAGTCCATTAAAAATATTTAATTTACAAGTTTATACTATTAATAAAATTGCATTTTGTAGTATACAATATTACACAGCATATTGCATTAAATTTACTCTCTATTACAATATATTATTTTATAAAAGAGATGGACTCTCGAGACATTGAATTAAATATGTAATTTTAGAGCTAGTTCTAATTTCGAAGACAATTTTTTAATTTACTTTATTCTCAAAATCGTCGCGATATCGGGATAGTGATATATCTTTTTTATAAATGACGGCTATGATTTATATTCGAGTCAAAAATTTATGTACGACGAATTGGCCGACCGACCGTATTGTGTGCGCGACTCCGGCGCGACTCCGCATGGCATAACGTTCCGTAGTTCCGCGATAATATAATATACGTGTTGTCGCAACGGTGCGAACACAATACAATTGCGTGGCCATCCGCTCGGAATGGAACTACAGGAAAAAGGCAGAAATGCAGGTTCCCGGTTTGTCCCAGGTGATATCTGGCGCGCGCGTCCAAGGCAACGTCGAACACAAACCACGTTTCTCGTCTCGATGACTCTAACCGGGTCCAATTAATTGAGCAGATGAATTTTGGCCGCGGGACAAAGCGACCACGATATCAGGGGGGGAGAAACCGCGACGCTGTTCGCGAATTATTCACTTTTCACCGTCTAATTATTGTTATCGAATCGCACTCCGCGTTTGATCGGACTTATTTTTGGCGAGAAGAAAAAAAAAGAGGAAAAAAATAGGAGTCGTTAGAGAGATCTTGATGAAACAGCCGAGTTTGTATCTATTTCGCGATAGAGAATGTGATATTTTTATAGTAAAATCGCTGATAAAACATTGAGAATAATCAACTTGAAGAATATTTTTCTTTTTAACGCAACATCTACATCTCGTTCGTAGATGAAAAATGTAATTTTTCAGGTGAGGTAATTTTTTAACTGATATACAAATATAATGGATATTATTTGCAAATATAAAATTTCACTATATATATAGCAGTTTTACTCTAATTTACAGTACGTATAGATATGCAGAAAATCATTAAATATGAAATAATACATTATCATGAATAATTGTAGGGTAATTCTAGAATACAAAAATTATTTATGGAGATTCATTAAATATCAAGGTCTAATCCAATCGACCACAATTAATTCATTCCCTTTTCACATAGACACAAAGAACTACTCTCGAATTTACGAGCAATGAATAAAAACAGCGTTCTGGCGCTGTCGAAAGTAAAATACAGGGAGGAGTTGGCGCGAAACTAACGAGATTTATATTAACGTCATTGTCGGTAATGAATTACACGGGATGTGCACAGACGTTACTTTCGTCGCACATGCACTCTTCGTTATGCATATGCGCGATATCTCGCGAGAGCGCTTTGCATTTCGAGAGTCGAGCATGAAATCAATTATCGCGTCTCGCGCGTTCCCGATATTTATTTAGCATTAAACGGCGATCGTCGAGTTTATATCCTCGCGCGTTCCGTAACTCAGGACGGTCGTAAATCAGAGATGGAAACCTGGTCGGACGGTGTCTCCGATCGTAATGAATGGGAGAGACGGTCCGGTCGACGGGACGAAAATGCATTGCAGCTCTTCGACGCGAGCAGAGCCTCCGCACGCACGTATGAATTTCAAGTGAATTAATGGCACCGGATTATATCTCGTAATCGCGTATCTATCACGCCAACGACGTCGTTTCCCCGTGGACCGCTAACCGATTTCAAACAAAGAGGATTCACCCCTCCTACATTTGACTATTAAAACGCAATTACCGATTAATCATTTAGCACAAGCGTAACATCGATCGTCGCTGAATAGACTCGTTTAAAAACAGACGCGTGAATAATTGTAGCATTTTCGGAAGCATAGACCTGGAACCTATATATATATATTTTTTATTATAAAAAAATTGCAAAAAATGTATGAAAAAATTTGATCCGAGATATTTTATTTAAAAAATATAATATTAAAATAATATTGCGTCCAGTTTTCGAGTAAACTATTTTAATTGCAATTTATTCAATGTGATGTTTATATGTATATTCTTCATTCTCTTCTCAAGAATGCGAGAGATAAGAGTTTTACGTGAAGAAATCAACATTTTCACGCACGATAGATTCATTTGCAATTAGATTCAAAAGTCACAATCATAAACGTGGCGAATAAAAATGTCGTTCGAGAGAACAACTGAAGAATACAAATCCGTGAGTGTTTTCGAAAGACCTCGTTCATTTCGAATGTGAATCACGTAGCAGCAAATTGCAAGCACACAATTGGACGCGAGTTGATGCAAGAAAATGTAATTAATAATTTGTAGTAGAACGGGAAGAGTTATAAACTCGATGCGCTACAATCATATATCTGGCAAATAATGTAATGAACTGTGTATTGCGCGTCGTAAAGTAGGCCAGACAAAAAAAAAACAAGAGATCATTACGAGTCTCGTGTTTAAGATAAGTCCGGGTATTTCCGATAATCATGTAGCATGAGATGCCTGCATGCATATTTCCAATTAAATCGTGCGACATCGATTACGATTCGCTAACGAGAGATTAAATTTAAAGCGCAATAGCTTTACAACCCCGTGCATCGAGATGAAATTATTGCTTCTGAAATTACTCCGCTTGAAAATCATTCGAATTAAACGGACTTCATTAATTCGATTACGCGATGAATCGTCTTAAACAAATGAGAATTACTGTTTTCGAAATTAACGAGTATGAAAATCAGCTGATTTTAGACATGCGATTATCTTAAATCTAAATTACCGTTTTATTTCTTTAGAATTAAAATATTTTTTTTTATTGTGTTTAAATTAATATAAATATTAATTATGTTATTTTCGCGAAATTATCTTTCTTAAAATTAAAATAAAAATTCCGATTTCGCGGAAATATGTCGGAGTCGCGAGTATTTCTATCTTTTAAACTTTCAGAGAATATCCAGGGGGGAAATTCTTTTATTCAACGAGTAAATAACTCTTCGCCTCTCCCCCTCGTTCATCGCGCATTCTGTTATGAATTACAAGGGCCCTCTCGTGGAATTCACTCGTCGTCAATGCAGCAATGTCTCCTCTCCCATTCATACGTGTCCGGAATCATTGACGGCATAAACTACGTGACGGGACAACGACCGCGCCTTCTCCTCGCGTGGGGAAACAGGATGAAGAAAGGACGAGAGGCGTGTTTCGAGGAGAGGTTTGCTAGTTTTGCTTCTCCGGTGGCGAAATGCGCTATCAGAATCTCGTAAGGACACGTGACCGCAAGAGAGCTCGTTTCGCGTAATTTAGCGATAGCTAAAAAGGATGAACAAACTTGCTCTAACAAAGTATATCCTATGCTTGCGGTCTCGTTACGATCGCACTGGCTCAGATGGCCAATAATGCGATCTCTCGGTATCGCGTGAACTTATTACGTTCACGAAGAAAGGTGAGCCAGAGTTCAACGAAGATTCTCCTTTCTCGCTTTTATTCAGGATACAGAATCCGATATTAAATTTCCTATAACCGTTTTGTCTTTCTTCGAACAAGCAAATATTGTTCAAAAATCAACTTTTACTATACGCATACACTGAGAGGATTTTCTCTGTGTGTATATAATTAAATTTATTATCATAACTCTCTCCTACATATAATACTCTCTCCCCTATCGATATATCTCGCGTACAAAACCCCTGATTCGGCCCTAAAATTCATCAACGTCGCAAAGTTATAATCGAAGCGACCAGTCATCGATCGGAGCGACACAGCCGCGTATTCAATTGAGAATCAAAAACTTACAATGGCCTGTTGATCGACCCCGTTCGGAGGCGGAGGCGGACTGAAGCTGGCCGCGGTCGGCGCACCAGGAGCGGCGGGATGGGGTGCGCCCGCCGCGGGCGGCACCTGGGGCCCGCCGGTCGGGGGTGGCTGCTGGGGTGCACCAGCACTCTCCTCTTTCACCGGCACTGGCGGCGGTGGTTTAACGTCACCGGCTGCACCGGCCGCCCCCACGACACCCGCAACCCCGTTCACCGGAGGAGGGAAGACACCCCCACCATAGGGCGCAGCCATCCCTGTCTGCACCATGTGCTGCAAAACAATATTATCTCTCGTAAATTTCGACGCTCGTGCAGATGTAACTCTAAAATCTAAGATGTTAATCTCTTTAAAAACCAGGTTCTTTTCTTCTTTTTTAACGGGTTTATCAGTCCTCCACTTGGAACTTGTAAATATACGAGGTCATAACGATATTCTAGAAAAAGAGGATAAGCTAGAGGCGAAATATTCCTGGTTTCTAAAGATTAATATCGATGTAAATTAAATGTGAGTTAAATAATTCGATAGAAAGTCTGAATAAAAACTCCTTTTTATTGGTTTACTCGTACTAATAACGAATAAATTGTCTTGATTGAATTACGTTTATTTTATCGTTATCTTTACTAATAAATTACCAGGTTAATGATTAGATAAATTTAAAAAAAGTAGGTTAGAGAGAGAGAGAGATAAAGTAGATTAGTATAATTAGATAAAGTTGTGAATTACAAGTTGAATATTGATTTTGAAGAGATTTTTGTTTAAATCTCCCATAATTATTTTAGACTCTCGCAATATAATTAATTAATAAATTTGCAAAGTTTGAACGAATTAGTTTGCTTTCGATTAATCATGCAATTCTCAACTAGATTAACATGTTATTTATGATCTAGATTTAGAGCAAGTCGAATATGAAGATGGACGAATTACGAGCAAATAATATATTAAACATATTTTGTCTGTTAACTTCCATTCACATTCGATCACTCTTTCGCTTTTCATTCGCGAGACAAGAGAGACAAACATTTTTATTATCGCGCCGGCATTCAGTTCACTTTTTCCGATCTCTCCGAGATCGTTAGAAATGAAGGATAATGGAAGCGAAAATGGCATTGCCAATTTTTCGTGCGGTGGCGCACTATTCATCGTGACCACGGACGCAATCGTACCAGAGTAGAAAGATTTCTGGCAATGTTCCATCACGGTAGGTTGCGATTGGTTGAATAATATCTCCAGCGATCTTAAACTAGAAGCTCTCTCGCTAAAGACATTTTTATATGTAAAAAAAAAAAAATGTAAGCCATTTCGTCCGAGTGTGTAATTCCACGGTTCGGTTCCCTTCTCTTCTATAATATTCAAGGACAGAATATCAATCAACAAAGTTAGATATCCCTAGGCGGTTGAATAATGTGTATTACGCTACTGTCAACTGCGACTCGATATCAGGTAATAAAGATGTAAATTGGATATGAATCGATTGTTGCTTGTCAGTGTGTTGTAATTCCGCGTCGCGAAAATAAATTATACAAAATACAGCTCTCTAAATACACGATTATAAAGTTATAATTACAACATGTAAATTTCTCATTAATTTACAATTTTTACGCCCTCTCTTTGAGAAAAATTATCTTTTTTGTTTCTTTTCGTTTGGAATAAAAATTATCAAGTTGTATATCAAGTAAAAATATTTTGATCGTTTTCTTGAATCTGTCGAATGAATTACGGATGAAAAAGATATTCTATTCGGCATCTAAGCACGTACGAAAACTCATCGATATTCGACGAGATTTTCTGGTTTCGCGATAAGGCCAAAGAGTTTAGGTAAAGGACAGTTTTATAGAACGGAAGAGGCGAAGAGGGATTCGCAGGGTGGCGAACGATTTACCATAGACAGCGGAGGGTAACTATAATTTATGGTTCGCCTGCGGGTTGTGCCATCCACAATCTCGCGCGTGGCAGGTTACAGATGGTTTGTCCAGTTCTCCCTTCTTTCTAGATTATTTCTGAACGGTCTCTCCCCTCCTCCTGCCATCCCTCTCCACCCTGCCACGGGAGCGCAATGGACCATTTGTTATTTCTACCTTGAACATTTTTCTGAAAACTCGATTTAGACCGGATTTCGCCGATACGAACCGGTCGCGCGCGAACAGAGATGAAGCTCCACGAGGAAGAGCTCTGCGTGTTCTTTGTTAAGTCTGAGAAATGAGAGTCTCGGTCTCAGCAATTACGCAAGATCCGACAGCAACAAAGTGCCGTGACCCAGATGATTTCTCGTGCTTGATTGCGATAGCCTTGGTCGGCTGATAAAACGTAGCAATCGATATTTATATCAAAATCAGAATAAAAGTAATACATCTCTTTCTCTCCACTCGGGTATGGTATTTTATGTATATTTATATATATGTTGGTACTGATAAAAATATCGTATTTATTTTTATTACTCTTACAGGTTTTTTCCGAAAATTAATTTCGCAGGGTTTGCAATTCTATTTACAACTCAAACTGAGCATACACAAAATATTTATCCTATATCATTTTTCTTCAACTCTGTAGCACAAAATCAATTATTTTTTTAACAATTATAAGTATATAAATACACGGAGCGAAGCTCTCTAACAAAAACGCGAGAAAAATTGTTACGATGAAGAGATTCCTGATCACGATCGGCGACACTAACAAGAGAGATTTTACACTGTAAAATGAACGGAGTGATGGATCAGAAAAGGAGATAAAAAAATCCGGAAGAAAAGCATACGTTCCTAGAGGGACATTCGACGAGAAAGGATACGGAAAGAATCTGTAGTATGTGTAACAGAGGAAAGGGTGGTGGAGGGGTGATTTCTTCGCGGAGAATCCTTGCGGCGAATTGAGCCGAAACTAAGTTTTGAACGAGGCCGAGAGAGAGAAGTCGCCTCCGGCTCTACAGTCGCTGTCACTCTTCCCACCTTCGACTGCTCTCTATTCCGCGAGCGTAGCTTAATCAACGAAAGGGACAGGGATGGATAAGGAATGAAGAGCGTAGACGGTGGAAAACGTGATTCCCAGGTCGACCTAATTTTCCCTCCGGCTGACGCGAGAAATATGTCCCCGGATCGGTTAGGGAAATTAAACTTTTGAGATCCGAGTAAGAACGCATCGATATCTTGACAGGCAAATTAGAGGAAATACGTACTTAAATTTCGATCGTTTTAATTATACGGTCCGCTGCTATAATTGATTAATATAATTTATGCAGAACGAACGGCATCGCGATAAGCAGCATTCGCTGGCACGAATTTCTACTTTACTGTAATCAAATGTATTTCCTTTATTCAATAGCAATAGCCGTCGAAAATTCGAATACGGAATATATCGAAAATTCGAGTCAAATCGAATCAAATTTAAATCACATTTATATATAAAGCTGGATGGAAGTTTCCTTCTGTAGCATATTTGAATAAAATTTTGCATTAAAGTTTTACACGCGAACAATTGTGGACAGTTTATTATTTATTTACGTGAAATAATTTATATACAACGTGATTATAAATTTAAAAAAGAAATTAGTTTCTCTAAATATTATCTATATTAAAGAGAGATTATCAAAAAAATGCAAAGAATGATCACGGTTTCACGTCCTATGGTATCTCAAAAGAATTCTTACTCGCGTATACCTTTCTTGAGATAAAATTCTCAATTCCATTTTAGCAAATGGCTCGTTCTCACTCGCTCAACGACAGTCTAACAGTTCTTTGTCGTCTGCTTCCTCTTTCTTATTCGCATTCGCGAACAGAGTAAGGCTTTCCTCGCATACAAGGGACCATTCAGAGCATGCTTCCCCTTCGGCATCAGCGAAGCGTGTCGCCGCCGCTACATAACTGGGCCTTACGACGATCGCGTGCGCGGGACCAAGCACGGCATAATGAAAAAAAATTTTAATGACGCCACGCTAATTCGATCAGTTTCCTCGGGCACGGAGAATAAATGACGAAATGTTCTCTGAATGGCGCGGCGCGGTACACTGCACTTGTGTAACTTAATTAAATATTCGTAACGGATGGCTATTCAAACGGTTATGCGAAAGTGCCAATTCATCTCCTCGTCAGTTGTTCACACGCTAATTTGATTATAATTTAATCTTCTTCGAGTTACCGTCATTTTGAATTTTGTTTAAAAGTAATAAAATTTGAAACTAGTTGAGAGCAATTTTTTATAAGAAATTTATATAGAGTAAGAGGAGGGGGTTGCAATCATTTTAAATCAATTACGTATACAAAATATTTGTAAACCTTTTAAATTCTGATTTTTGTTCTTAGTTTTTAGAGCAATGTTAAAAATAAATGTAGAGTATGAGATATGTTGAATGAGAATAATTTGATTGATTCAAAGAAAGTAAGATTATATTACTCGGTCAGATATCTTTAAATTTTCAGGATCCTAATATACTAAAGGATCGCCAAGTATATTCGTTTACAGCCTTGTATAGCAAAGTTCTCATGTTTGTTCAATATTACATCTAGTATTACAAGGAACCAAGTTAATACGAACTTTGAAATCAAAGTTATCCCAAATGGATCTCGCTCTCTCTCTCTCTCCCTCTCTTTGCTTTAGATTATTTCATGCAAATAATGACCGATGTATCGAACAAATGACCTATTTTCAGACTAAAGAAGATGGCACTTTTCGCATATAAAATGTCTGTCTTATCGACTAAAATTAGGAGAGAAGAAGGTTCAGAGGCGGATATCGGCAAATCAGGAAACTGGTTTGTCGAGTTGCACGAGGATCAACGTTATCGGAATTGGCAGTAGAAAAGGCGAATGCAATAAAAGCGAATAAAAGGCCATTTCATGCGAATTGTGCAAATTAAGGCGAGTTGTATAATTGTCTCATTGTCGGGGTTACGCGGGTAAATTTCACAGAATATTTTCCACAGCAGAAACTCCTCAATTTCAATTTAACAAGAGTATAATAAAACGCGGATAATACGTTATGCAAGAATTAATTAACCAACTAAATTAAAAAATACATAGTTAGGCCAGAGCAGCATGAAACTTTGCATTTAAAAAATCTAATTCACGCAAAACTACTATATTGTTGGTTAATTCATCAATTAAATATTCATTCATTTGTTACTCTCAAAATATGAAAATGACACTTGCAATATTGTAGAATATACGTTTATAATTCAAGATATTGAGATAACGGCGTAATTCCAGAAAAGGATTTATTTGTACACGTAATTAGAAGTTGAAAAAAAAGAAGAAATAAGAAAATGAAGAAATAAGAAGTAAGAAAATTATAACTGATTTTGTAAACATAAATATGCGTCTAATAAAGCGACATAAATAAATAATAATATATATATAAAATTATATATATAATTACTATATATGTATATATATATATATAAAGTTACATTAATATAAAGATACATTAATTTCGATCTCTATAAGAGAGAGATGTTATACTCATACTGCATGGCGCTTCTCCGCGAACCAGCCCAACCATCATTACGTCGTATCCAGAAAGCGAGCAATAATAATTTCAACGGCAGACACACACACATACGTACACGTATGCAAAGCTCGTAATTTAACCATCGGGCTTTCGTTTTGAGTGCTTTCACGAGTGTCTCGACACAGGGCGACATGTTAAGCTTCCGCGACAGCGGTCTGCCCTTGAATATTAGGGCGCTCAAACGCGCGGTGCACCCTTCCTCGTCCTTTCGATGTTTTGACGCCAGCAAAGCGAACGCGAGCCGCCAAGAATAAACCTGAAATCAATAGTGAACACGCGGCCCGAGAGAGCGAGAGAGAAAGAGAAAGGCGGAACGGAGATAGATAGAAAGAGAAAGCGAATAATGGTGGAAGGTTTTCCGAGCGGCCGAGCTTAAAGCACATCCGGTATATCCTTTCCTATGCGCTTTACTATTCGCCGGTAGAGTTTATCGTTCTATGATTGTACGTCGGAATCGTTTCAATCCACCGTTTGACGAGGATAGGGGCACAAATAGAGATAGGGGTTTTAGGGATTACTTAAGGATTACCCCTCTTTTATTACGTAGTGTTTCTCAAAGCAGACTTTAACCCTTTGCCCTCTGCTGACGCCACTACGGCGACATATATAGTATGGCATCACAACTCTCGGACTGCAAAGGGTTAAAGAGTACGGACGGAAATCGTAAAAACGTTTTATGATGCATTTTATTTGATTCCAGCGATGTTCTCTCTGCTGCATCGAGACGATAGTATCGTTATTTTCGGTATATACAATTGTATATAGTGTCGTTGACTGTATCAATCATATTATCACCGAAAAAATTTTTTTTTTTTTATTATTGTTTTGTTATTAATTTTTTATTTATTATTATTTTATTATTAATTTATAGTGCAGAAGTTGCCTAAGCATTTTAATGTAAAAGTGTTATGTTTCGATAATTGATATAAGAACACACGTCAATAATTTTTCTCCTTCTCATTCATAATCGATTTTATCTCGCGATTTATTTTATAACGATATTTCGTTACATAAAATAACAGAGAGAGAAATGTATATAAAAAATTTTGATTGTTCCGAGAGCAATTAAATTCAATTTTCAAAGCTTTTATTTTTCACTCGATGTATATATTTGCTTTCGAAAATAAATATTCCGAATCAAAACTTAAAAACTGAATATAAAGTGAAAATAAGTCAAGAATACTTAATAACTTTTTACGTGCACATAAAAAATTGAAGAACTCAAGAAAATTTATCACATTACAAGATTTCGCGAAATCGAAAGCGCGATTATCTTTGTGCCCAAAATTTCCAGACCAAAGTCGTCTCGTCACACTATATACATATACCTATTATTGTTGAAGATATATTTTTATTCGCGCTGAGAGCACTCAATGACGAAAACGTGACGATCCAGCCAATTGGCTGTGCGAGTCCGATCGCCTCCATTCTCATTCCTACATATATATCCCTCCTTCGATCATTCTCTCTTCTCTTCCTCGTTCTCCTCACATGCCGAGTTAAATACTCTAATTCGCGTTAATGGATGGCCCGCTGCCAGTGGAAGGTTTCTAAAGAGCCTCTTCCCGACCGGGAATCGCGTTCACATCAGCTCGGGCCACCACTTTGGGCCCTATATACGAGGGCCCCGTCCTCGTGAGATCGTCGCCTCGCCATACAAAGGAAATCGCCCATTTGATGGGAGTGCCTCTGGCACATTACAGTCTCATATATAGCGGTAATCAACCCACAAATATATTATATTATATATATATAAACACACACACATGACGATGCATGAAAATCGTTAAGGTCTATACGTGTGGTAATTACATCCGCCATCGATCGTCAACATCGATCGATATAGTTCCTCTTTTATCGCGTAACGAGACGTTACGTAAATAGCTTCGCGTGTGTCTCCTTCGTATTCCGCGGCGAATCCATCCGTCTAAATTTACATGTCTCGTTGCGATTACCCTCGAAAACCGGTACGGATATCCGATCAGAGAGCGATACGATCTGCCATATCGTTCGACGAACATCTCGTTGTCCGATTAATTATATTAATTCTTATAGCGCCGGATAAATACACAGGATATAAGCATAAAATTATAACGAGATGTAAACTGTGCGAAAAATTGTACGCCGTTTCCCACGTTAGGTTCGTAAACACGTCTGTCATAGGATCATACCCCGTATATATACGCGATTCTTATCTCGCAACATTACAACGATAAGCAACCCATCTGCGACTCGGGGACAGAATCGATCCACGTTGTTCGATAACGATCGGCAAACGTTCTTGCCTCGATGTATCATCGCGGTCGAATGATCGTGGAAAGTAGCATTTGGGTGTTTACTCTCGATGCGCTTGACGGTTTCAAAGAGGATTTGGCTCTATTTTGTCAGATGCGAAACGCGTCCGACTTTCGGGGTTTCTCCTCCCTCAAACATAAATTTCGCACGCACGTGAAGCTCGATAGCGACCTCCCGTAACGCATCCTTTCCGCAAAACGCCGTTATTTTTGGTCGGAAAATACACGCCAGGAAAATTAAAGCGGCTACGCGAGAAAATTTGACCGTGGTTCTGCCGTGGATCGGGAAATTTTATCCACCGAGGAAAAACGATGTTATATATTAGAGACAAGTTCGATGATGCTTATAATATTTTACGATCTAGCTAAATTATATTTATCTACGAATATATCCAAGAGAGAAATTTTAGACGTCAACGGACTTTTCAACCTATAAACAACATTGCATCTAAACTGCAACGCGCGCGTCGTTTTGGGCGATTTATTTTTAACATTTCACTTCTCGACGTAATTTAATTTCCAACATATTTTACTTATTCCGCGCACCTTCGTCCAAACATATTTACTGTAACATTCTAGAAACGCGATCGTGATGTTCTCGAATTAAAATGCAATTTCTAGAATATATTTTTAAAGCTAAAATATAATCTCTTCTTATACATTTACGTCACTTGATATCTTTTTCGTTGATATTTCCATGCATATTACGCGAAGCCATCATATTTAGATTTCAGACTCCCACATCTCACGAAAGAGATATTTTTGATTTTGACGGGAGGGCCCTAAGAGTCTCATGCTGAGACCCGCTAATCTCGGAACCCATGGAAGAAAGTCTAAAATTACCTAGTGCCTGAAAGCTGCTTACGAAACGGCAAGTATTTTAAAAATCAACGTCCAAGTATTTCGATGCACTTGCACATAATATTTTTAACAGGGATTAAATTTCAACCAAAAAAAGTTTATGCACATTCCACGTTCTAGAACTAGAAAACTCTCGCAACAAGTCGAAACTTGTATTTTAAACAGAAATATATGTATAATCGACCCACCCATTTTCATTTGCTGGTATAAATTAACACGATAAATGTCACGCGGTTTTCACCGCAGAGCCTGTTCCCGCAAAGCGGTCAAATTACGTTCGATTGATTCACTGAGCAAAGTCATATCCCGACAGAATCCTGACGACAGTCCTGTACATACAACCCCAAAGGTAGAAATCTAAATACAGCTTCGGTTTACATCGATACAAGCAAAAGGTTTACAATGCGAGTGTAACGCAGCCGAATCGTAAAATTAGCTCTCGCGTCGTCCGCGATAGAAAAAGCGGCTCTCTCTTTCTCACGAGATTTCGCGAAAACCAACCGGCCGTATGAATTGATATCACCGCGCTGTCCGGAAGCACGAAAGTTTCATAAATCGTCTAAAACGCGAGCGGCAACTTTTATCAGCGCACCTCACGGAAATGAGTCCAGTATCTCGAGACTGGGCGAAATACGAGCGTCGAGAGATCGCGCCGGGCGACAGGAAATTGAAAAATTCCGCGTCCCCGCGGGAGAAATGCCGAGGCAACGAGCTACGTAACGAAATTTCGTCCTTCGATGAGCCTGACGAGAGAAGGTTGACTGAATTTGTGTATTTTTTTGCTAATTTCCGGATTGCGTCTCGACGAAATCAAATTGCCGAGAGAAACATTAAGCAACGATCATTAGCGCAGCTCTTTAACATGAACTATCTGAAATATGCAGCCCGAGAAGGAGAGAGAAGAATGCTATTAATATTTCCATTTCAACTTGTGCCCGAAAGTATCAATGATAAGTTTAATAATTGAGCTAAATAATGCTAAAGTTGAAGAATTTTGAGAATTTAATCTAATTTTTTTAATAGTTTAATTTATATGGTCTTTTATATCGATGAATATTATCGCCATATATCGAATTGTACATTTAATTTCCTCTTCTGTCATTTAAAGACAAAGATTTACACATACATGTAATTAATTCTGTTCTATAAAAATATTATAAAATAATTATTTTACTATAGAAACTATTTTATTTCTACGAAAAGTTTGAAACACTAACAGCTTAGCGAGAACAGTAGGTCCATTCAAGCTACATCTTCTCGAAAGAAGAAAGGTTCTTTTAACGATATTGCTCGTTTGTGCGCGTGCGCCTTTCTAGTTCAACTCTTTCAATCCCAAAACTTAGTAATTACAGTCGGACTTTCCGCGATGACTTCACCAAAGTGTTATAAACCCCAATAAATATGATTCAACGACCAGGCGAAGTAATTAACGGATCAGAAACGTTTTTCCTCACGTGATAAAGTTCATTCTGTCAGTTTTACATCGGCGACAGTAGTTTCATAATTAAGATTTCGTTATTTTATAATTAAGAATAGACATTTATTATACTCAAGAACGATATTGTCAATTCTTTCCTCTACGTGCCAGAAGGGCAAATAGCTTCGACCCTCTCGACCATAACAAGAGGCTTACCCGGGAAAATTGAGGGTTTACTGCCGGAACAATAATGAGCTGCTTATGAGAAATATATATATACGCTGCGTGGCAGATTTATATGAAATTTCGTAATATCGATTTTCATTAGACTCAACGAAATTATATATTTTAACCGCAAATACTCGTGCGCGCTTACTTATCGTAAATATATTCAATATATGAAATTTGCGAGGTGCAGAATATTGTAGATTTTAGGAATGAACGCTTTGTATTTAAAAGAGAAGTTTGCCAGCATTTCTACTAGATGAAATTCTATGGAAATTTGTATAAAAAAGGTTAACGGAATAATTTGTAGAAATTTTCATGAAAATATATTCCTTATGCATATTACTGCATATAAAAAGAAATATTGTATAATAAAACTATAAAAAACATAATTTAACAGCATTGTGCGATATAATAGCATTAAAAATTTTTGGATATACAAATATTAAATATTTTTAATAAATCGTTGATAAAGAAAAATTTGAACTCTGAAGCACTGTAAATGAATAATAATGATCGATAATTGCTCGTTATCCGATATAATAACTTTTAAGTTTTTTAAAAAAATTAATAAATTGTTATTGTCGATGCGTGAAGGACATTCCTCATTCTCTTTAATGTGTAGGAAATCTAGACATAATTGAGAACCACTGATCCTATCCAATGAGGGCATTCGTTATTCGAGCGGGCATGGCATTACCCCTCGAAAGATGGACCCTTTCCGGAATTATCCCCTCGCTCTTTCCTTTCTGTACATTGTACATCTACAAAAGACATATAAGGGAGCTTGGCATCGACAGATATATGTATATATAATATATATATATATAAAAGAACTATCACGAATATATAATAGCGGAATTCTGATAAATTAGCATTTATTATTTGCGAAAATCTTAGCATATATGTATATGTCAGTGATATTATTAGTGAGAGTTATTTAATGTAATTCTAGAAAAGATTTAAACATTATTATGGAAATTTGTATTTGCAAATTTTAATCGTCAAGCTTTATAGTCACGTAATTCAAACATTTATCGCATGCAAAACATTCATGCAAACTCTCTATTAAGGGAAGGAAATCATGATTCATCGAGAATTTGTGAACGTAATGGATAAAAAGATGTAACGCTTTTGCATTCGAAATTCGTATTGTTCAATGTAACGGACTATTGATTGTGTTCAGAAAATATTCTTGCAATATACATATATATAATACGTATATAATTACCCTTAATCTAAGGACAAAGAAAATTGGTCATGGAGAAGATACATCTAGAATTAAAGACATGAGAAATTTGACAAAATTACAATACATATGATATAAATAATTTTTGGCGTGTTTGAAGTAGACTTTTGCACGATTAAATTCTACTAATTCTGACGATATTATAATAAAAAAAGGTTTATGTTAATATATCTGCAAGAAACTCTCTATTCTTCTCGCTTTCTCTCTTCCTGTATTTTTTCAGGTAATTTTAAATAATTGGTTCTATAACCGAGAAAAATAACAAAAAAGCAAATAAGATTTCCATAAATTAACATTTTTGTTATTTTGTTATGTAAAACATATTTGTATGTAAACTTTTTGTTAAATTTTTATAATGGATAATATTTTATATAGATAAAATTGAATTATTTATTTATGTAAAAATTTACACGTAAATGTTTATTTAATACGTAACAAAATAATTTTACATAACAAAATTGAATTTTTTATGGACATTTAGATTTTGATATACTCTGAAATATAATGTATATTACCGTATATATTTTATTCTATTATATTAACGTGAGTGTGCGTAACTATCACGGTAAAATATCGATGAACAAAATTAGCGAAAAGAAATCGAGGGAAATGGTTTCTCGTAATAGTCTCTACGCTGTTAAGCTCATAACGGAGAACCCAGGCGTATAAATTAGGAGATGGTTAAAACACAAGGATGAAACTCGGTGGACCGTATTACACG